>NC_138587.1:22615986-23231978 GCF_964289735.1 Phaethon aethereus
GCTGGACCTGGCTGGTCACGGGATGCTGCCCTGCAACACAAGTTTCTCTTAAGAGGTACAGTCCTCCCCTCTCTCTCATTACCACCAGTACAAACCCCTCTACACAATTAAATTGAGGGGAAGGAGTTTGTGGTCAAGGGGTGTTGTGTGACTTACTCAATTTGTTGGAATTTTCAACAATTACCCTAGACAGGCTCTTTGTCAAAAACTTGGTGGCTCATCTCTTGCTGCAGTTTAGCTTTATCAAACCCTAACTCTGCTATCTTATGAACCCCCCAAGAAAAACTGGCTTTCATAATCCCTTATTTTACTTCTAGTCAGGTTTTGGTATTTTTCTGCTCTGCTAAGGGGATTAATACTGATTAACACTCAAATCACTCTTGCTTGCTGATACAAAAACACTGAGAAAGATAGTAAGCAGTCTCTTAACTTAGCAGTCAATATTGCAAGTAAGGCTGACAGCTGCCACAAATCATTAAATGTGGTCAAAAACGAA
This sequence comes from Phaethon aethereus, assembly GCF_964289735.1. Classification (NCBI taxonomy): domain Eukaryota; kingdom Metazoa; phylum Chordata; class Aves; order Phaethontiformes; family Phaethontidae; genus Phaethon; species Phaethon aethereus. The sequence continues at coordinate 22,616,483 of NC_138587.1, forward strand.
GGAAAACAGGAAAATCTAATGCCTTCTGCATATGGCAGAAGTCAAAGTCTCTACTAAAATAACCATAAACACGGTATATACACACAGTATATATGGACAGAAAGAGACAGATGGATTTTTGCTTAGAATAACTTCAGGGCAAAGTAGTACTAGCAAAGCCAAGAAGAAACAGAAAATCCTACTAAAAATGCCTGCAATTTCCCTCAGATAGGCACTATCACAATAAAGATCGCTTTGTTTATTTTCTTAAAGGCAAATTGAACCCAATTCTGTATTGGCCTACAGTGGGATATGAAAGCTATTAAGTAAATCCTCTAGAGCATTCCCCCTGACAATGTGTGTTTGTACAAGACTGTTCTCTGGTCTTTGAGATGGCATCCCATCTCAAAAATGTTTCCTTATTGCTGAGCGTTCAAATGCATTTCAAGAAAACAGTGACTCTCAACTAGAATTGTATGTACGCACAACTCTGGACTCACATAGTAATCAACAGCTCCGATATAAAGCAAGGTGGTGTTTATCAAATCTGAGGACTCGTTTTGCTTAGTATATTCTGATCTCCTGGAAATTTTTAAGGATGTTACTTACGAGTAGCTTTTAAATGTAATCTTTTCTGATTCATTCCAAAAATTCATTGATATTAGATATGAATATGCTTTCTAAGAAGTATCTTTAACTTAAGGACATGTTCCATATATGTACATGCATTATATGGGACTAAGAATATTTCAAATTTATGGTGGAAATATTGAGTGATCAAAAGATTTTTACAAACTTAAATGTTCCAAAAGAAAAGTTTCATTAATGGAAATCCATTCTACCTTGCAGAAATTGATCTCATAGATGTGCAGTTCATACAGTAAATGTAAGTATTTCTCGCTGCTACCCTGTATTTCTTGAAACTCTGTTTTATGCCAGTGAGATATCTAAACGACGAATAATGGTCTGGCTTTGTATGTCTTGGGGAAAAAAAGGCTGGAAAAAAGTTCTAAATTAAGCTTTTGGTAACACAAAGTAATGTAGCAGCTCTTATAATGCTTAAGTCGTTATACTAGCCTCCAAAGGCTGTGAAATTGATATGCCCAGCAGCAGCAGAACCTGTAACCATCTTGCTACTGGGCTTATAGGTACTACCCAACCTGACTTGCTCAAAATTACCTAAACAATACGCTCGGGATCATTAATTCCGAGACATCATTTTCCAGGGTAAAAAGGTTCTTTCTAACCCCATTTTCATCTTGTTTTCGGGGCGAAAGTCTTAAGATCATACACCAATTGTGAAAATAGTTTCTTGGCATCTTCAAACAGGTTATTCTCAGGAGATGAGAAAACAGCACAACCACACCTCGCCTTGCTGAGCTCCTCCTTCACGGGAAAAGCAAACAGTGTTTCTTCCATAAGACAGAAAAGTTGTTGGTACAAAGGTGTCTATATACTGCGTGGGGTGTACACAAACATACTTGTAAAATGCTTTGGTATTAACATACACGTGTCACAAAAGACTTGATTCATACAAGTCTGTTTTATTTAAAAAAACCCAGTGAATTCTATCATGCCTGTTACTGTTGCTATTCCATAGAAGAATAGGAAATACGACAACAGTGACAAGGGAAGAAACAGGAAAAATCTCTCGCTGCTTGGAAAGCTCTTCCAGTAAGGGAGAAAAAGACTGCTAGTACCTCCGTCCTATATAGTGCAGCAAAATCCATACGAGAGGAAGGAGAACATAACCTACTAACCCTGCCTGCATCAGATGAACGAGGAGCCAAGTGACTGCACCATCCCAGCACAGATTGATTCAACAGATTAAGGGACTCTCTAATTGCATGAAGTCAAGAGTCTTTTTAAGGGGATTACAATGCTGAGAAGTTCCACAATCTTTTCCATTTCATTTTGGGATATAGGAAATTTTTAAAAATACGTGATGAATTTGCTTTTTAAAAAAAAAAAAAAAAAGCTTTTTTGAAAGGTAGAAAGAAACATTTAAAAAGTTAAAGGTCAACAACTGAGATTATATGCAATATACAAATAGAATTATATTAATTCTGGAACTATTTAATGGGTCTTTTTGGTGTTTTGTGGTGGTGTTTTGTGGTGGTTTCTTTGTTTTTAATAGTCTCTAGTGGTCTGTGATTGTTTTGAGATAGCTCTGGAGATTATGAGACAAGCACAACTTATATTAATTGTAACCATTATACTATCCTGTACTTCTGTAAAGAATCCAATATTACAAGGGTATGCCAGTTGTCTATTATCAAGGCAAACCATAAAATTACAATATTTAAACCAGTGCAGTGTGTAAATATGATTTCCCCCTTACAGGTTAGGGATGGGGGGAATAAGGCTTGATTTCCACAGGCACGCACCACTGTAAACTCAGTGTGAAAGCAGTGGGTCCTCCAGCAACCCAAAGTCACTGGACTTCAGATTGACTAGCCTAAAATCAGGCAAGAAACCTGAGGGAAATACAGAATCAGAAACACAATCATCTAACACTCCATGCTCTGCTCTAGAAATCAAATAATTCTTCCCACATATTAATGGCCATGATAGGACTTCATACCTTTCACATCTTTCTCTAAACCTACTTATCATGTAATTGTATATGGAGTAAGTGGTGAAATGTCCAAAATTCTATTAGAACCCATAAAACTCAGCTTCAACTCCACTAAATTTTGTCTGTCTTGTAATATTTTTATGTAAATTAAGAATTACAAAGTTTGGGATAAATAAATTCAATTCTTCCTTGACTATAGCTCAAGAAAGTGTAGTAAAAATGATACATTGTTCGTTTGAGAAAAATAAAGCACTGAATACTTTCGACATATTCACATTTTGGAATAGTTGGTTGCCCCATTCTGCTTTTTATTCCATGGAAAGAACTGTCAATCCACAATGAACAATGCTATCTTTAAAATCAAGAGACCCTCATGCAGATCCTTTTTGCAATTATGATTTAAGTTATCGTGGCAAATGCATGGAAGAACCACCATCAGGAAACAATTCCTGACATTGTTTCCTGACAGAGAAATCTTGCCTTTCCTTACAGTTTAAGGGTTAGGAGTCTGAATCATTCAGGGTCTCAACATTCATTAGATCTAAGAAGCTTATGAATTGTGACTTTTTTCCACGAGAGAAATTTTAAGTCGCTTTCCACAGCCACCATTTAGTACTGTGACATCTGGAAGACAGCAATGGACTGTTTTCTTAAATAGTTTTGTCATGTACTCATGCAACCAAAATGCTCTTCAATCAGATTTCCCTGTCCTTGAATAAATATTTGAAAATTTTCAATTTGTTTTTGCAATGTTCATTGGACAGTTATTTGCCTTACTGCAGAAATATGCAACCAAGCAATTTTCTCATGTTTATTGGATTTATTTCCATTTAAACGTAGAAGGGAATTCTCTAAAAATCCACTTTTGTCATGCCTTTTCCTACAGAAAGACACACATCCACAAACAGTCCCACTACTCTTGTTCCTCCTCCTTTTTGATCCTTTGTTTCATCCACAATTACAGAAGCAATTTAGTGTGGTATAGTCACTGGGACACAGTATCTTGCTAACTGCAAGAGATTTCTTTGTTTTTCTGTGGATCATCTTTCCCATATTAAAACAAAATCAGCCTCACATGCAAGCTATTCACTGAGAAAAGGCAGAAAAGACATCTATAATCTCATTAAAAGTACACCAAACAGCAAAGCAAGTAACAGGTATGTAATTTCTCAAGTCAGTTGCACTGCACAAGACCAAACAGAAACTCTCCATAATTCTCAACTCATTAAAATTAAGTTTAGTTGGGTTTAACAAACTCATTGATAAACCCTGCAGTCTGTGAGTGATTTCTACTTTTTATTATGGAAAGAAGTTATTTTCAGTAATAAACATGCCAATTGTAGGCATGCCCTGTTGAAACGTGAAATGTTTTCATGATTACAAATACTTGTTTATTGCATAAAACCTGTAACATGAATTTAAGTAGATGGCAATGTTTGAAAGACAGGGATGATAAATTCCTATGGGATGAAAAAAATTAATCAGAAATCACATTTATGGGTACAGATACCCAATGAACTCACATATTCAACAATATGTTAGTTCTCATTCTAATGAAATAAAAACAAAACAACAAAAAAGGATGATGGAACTATCCTCAAATCTGAGATATAACAGTGGTGAAGACTAGTGGCTTGATCTAAAATCCATTGAAGCCAGTCAAGCACCAATATTTAACTTCATCCTGATTTTGGATCAAGGTCCTAGGCCTTTTTAATGAAGCAAATGGATATATGAGTACGAAAGCCTAAACAGAGAATAAAATAATTGAAAGAGCTCACTCTCTACATATTTGTATGCACGTACATATACCCACAAAACACAGGCTATAATTTCAGTTTACAACAACTTTATTTCTTGCAGCATAGCTAAAATCTCTTCTTTAGTAAAAAAAGGAGAAAGATAAGTAGTGTCTACTACCAAAGATATACATGGTATTGGAACTATGACTATACTGTAAATCATCACTGCAATTAAAAGAACAAACCATGTAACACAAGACTATGAACTGAAAAAAAAAAAAAAAAAGTCGCTACTATCTGCAGAAGTACTTTCTGAATAGCGAGCCTGGTGTTCAGATATGCCTTCTTCTAAATGACAGGAATCAGGTTTTACATCGAAACACAAGGTTACTACCTGTGGTAGCCTGTATTACGTGGGTACGCCAGTTGTGTGTTACCAAGGCAAACCATAAAATAAAAACATACCAAACTTCCCTTGGCTTTTCTTTGGCTAAAAAATCACACCACCACTCCTTTCCAGTCTTTAGCTATTAATCAGTTAACAAATCTTAAGGCACATCAGTGGTTTTGTGGGATATCAGTATTCTTGTCCACTAGGGCTTCCTTTATTATATTGGCAATAGTATTTCACAACAACCTCTTTTGCAAGAATTGGGAACTGTATCTTGAGTTACAAAACAATAAAAGAGCATCAGGGACACACTGTAGCTGAATTACATCGCTCTAGGCAGAATTTAGTAGGGCTTCACTCAATTTCATTCATCAATGTGGTAACACAGGTACACTTGAGCACAAAATACACAGAAAGCGGTCATTACACAGAGACCAGTTTCTTTTCTTTTCTTTCTAAGCCTATTGTATGAAGAGGGGGAAGCAGAGGGGAAGGAAAAAAGACAGGAAAACTAAATGGGTTACTCCTAGCACAAGTCAACCATTTTTTTTTATAAAACACTTACAATTTTTCCTCTGTCTTCACTCTCCTTTAAAAGTATACATAGCAATCTACAATGGTTTAAATGCTTTCAAACAGTGGTTGCTTAATAGAACAAGGGTAAAAAACAAACAGAAATTAAACATGAACTATGAACGAGGAGCTATTTAACATGTTTGAAGTTTCAGTATTGCTAGTTCTGGAAGCCCACTGTGAGCTGAACTTTATATGCATCATTCACACACCTTTGCATGCACCAGAGGAAGGAAATAAAGGCAGTGCTTACCCGCTTCCGACAGGTCTCTCAGGGAGCTGCTCAGGGCGCTTCTTTTCAGCCCCTCCCCAGTAGCGTAGCTGTCATCCAGGCAAGCTCTGTTCAGCGTCCCATTGCCAGAATCTTTCTTCAGACTGGAGCACTGAGACATGCTTGGACGCACCACACCCTTCTGTTTTTCTAGCTCAGCTGAAACAATGAGAACAATTTTGCAATTCATATTTATTGACTATAATGAAGGATATGGTAACATCACAATTTGTGTGTGTGATCACGTATTACTGTGAATAACAGGCAAGAGTTCGTTTTGGCACTGTTAAATGACAGAGAGGAACTTCACCCCTATACTAACAGCTATATATTACAACATGCAGGATGAAAAGCTATTCCTCTTTTGGAAAAACAGGAGATGAAATTCCTTGTTTAGACACTCATGTAACTTCCAACAAAATGTATCTATTTGTACTATGGCTACCTAATTGACAGAATATGGGAACATAAACACAGAAATGAAGACAAATTCAGTGAAACTTCTTTAAAGGACCATCATTGAGAATTTCAGAGTGGTATAAATTATCCCTAAAATTCTTACCGTAATTTATACTACAAATGACAAATACATCTCTCCATCTACTCCATTGCTATTTACAGTTTGTCCAGGCTAAATTTCCACTGCAGCTATACTGCAGTAAATAATAGTCAATGAACTCAGCAGGGGCTTAAGATATCATTGGGTTTTCCCTCTTTCTAGAATTAAAGCCATGGAAAAACGCACATTATTTTGAATTTTTAAAGAGTTCTAATGGGTTATATGCACGTTCAAGATTTTCTTATTTTGATTAGCTTGAAAATGCTCTATTATATGTACCTGTGTACTTACACTCTATTCTGTGCTTTTCCATTTCTTGAACCTCTGCAATTGACTCCCTCAAATCATCTGTAAACTTCTTCCTGTCTTGAGGATTTGGTGCATTGAAATTTATTAATACTTTGATATCTGCTCCTGGAACAGCTGACGTGAGCCGAATACCGTTGGGATAATCTAGAAGAAAGAGTCAAGAAAAACTAAGCTGCGATTATTCCAATTACTTTTCTTTTTATAAAACAAAACAAAAAACCCCACAACTGAAGTCTTTTTACTAATATTACCATATAAGGGACAAAATCAGAGAAATAAAACTCTAAAGGCACAGAATTAGAATGTAAATCCCTAAGATATATTGGAACTGCTTAACTGTCAAGATGCCAAATAAATACTGAAACATAGTCTTTATGCAGTTGTTACCCTTAAGGCACAATGTACAATATAAAAGAAAAATACCAGAAAAACAAAAAAAAGGGGATAATTTTTTTTTCATGGACGAGATCCCATTACCTACCTTACTCAACTGTGACCAAAGTTTTTCTGAGCAAAGACTACATGAATACATCTCAAGTACTAGAAACTGTCTTATACTTTTAACTTAACATTTGCAGAAAGACAAACACACAGCTCGTAGTATTTCCTACTGTGTTCCCTGGATAGCCTACTTTCCTTTTAAAAAAAAAAAAAAAAAAAAGGTTAAAATTAGCTGTGAAAATTACATACTGAAGAAGTAAAAGTAGAGGGGTCCCTCTCTTTTGGCCCATGTTACGGACTTCGTCACAATAGAAGGCAGATTTTTCAGCAAACTGTCTTTGCCTCTTTTCTAGTTGCACAGCTGAGAACGCAAGTTGTCACAGAATCACAGAATCACTAGGGTTGGAAAGGATCTTCAAGATCATCAAGTCCAACCATTTATCCAGCGCTACCATGTCCCCTAAACCATGTCCTGAAGCGCCACATCCACATGTCTTTTGAACACTTCCAGAGACGGCGACTCCACCACCTCCCTGGGCAGCCTGTTCCTCTCGGTGAAGAAATTTTTCCTAATATCCAATCTAAAACCTCCCTTGGTGTAACTTGAGGCCATTTCCTCTCGTCCTATCGCTGGTTACTTGGGAGAAGAGACCAACACCCTTGTCACCACAACCCCTGGTTGAGATAAAAGGTCCATTTACAGAAAGATAGCTTATAATGAAGATACGTTCTGCTGTAGAAAACAGAATCGGCCTTTGCTTGAAGCACAGACTGCTTGAAACAGGGTGTCAGAAAAACTCAAATGTGCACTCTAGTTCATGTTTTCTTTTACTCAACTGCCTGACCTTATTGGTTTGATAAAGCTCTCAAATATTTACTTAAGTATGCAACCTGAAGTTCAAGTGCTCCTACATTCATTCCCCCAAGAACCAGCAGATGATGTAAGGTAGTCTTTTCCGCAAAGCTATTAGGTTTCAACAGACTTAAAATATGGAGAAACTAGTGCAAATACTATGCTTTTTTTAAAATGATACCTTAACTTCCGAATCAGAGTTGCAACTAAGAGCGAAGTAAGTCCATTCGAAGGTGAAAAATGGTGCGAACTACCACAAACTTCAAAGGGTACAGAGGGGAAGGAAGGAGCAAGAATTTGTGGCTTTTGCTGGGGTCCAACATCAGCGTCTTACACAGAAGGAATATGTAGCTGACCTGCTTCTCCTTGACCCCATGACAATTGCATCTACCTTCAATCAAGTACGACAGCCGCCTCAAGTTGTCTGCAGCTGCTGCTGTTCAGAATGAGTAGAGCCAAATGGCCAAAAGCACAGAGGAGTCTGGGCAAGCTAACAGGTGGAGGGCATGGTACAACAGCATACACTGCTTTGAGCCCTGAAACGGGATATGCAGCAAACAGCTCTAGAAAGTGCACTACTTGGGGGCAAAAAAAAAAAGATAAAAAGTTGTTTATGAAACCGAACGAGGGAACTTAGCAACCCCGAAGTCACATGGGCTACCTTCACACAGGAACAAAAACCAACGCATCTCCACATACTAAACAATCGAAAATATATTATTACCAGGGATACTTCTCTACATTGTATTGATTAAGCATCAGGAAACACTAACATAAGTATTCATTGGTTTCAGATACTCTCTCTCTAAAGTGATCTGCTTGTCCTTTATATTTTCAGTGATTTTGACTGAAAATGTAAAATATACTTCCCTTATGGCCGCCTCATTTACTAGAGATACATTGAGTGGGTGCAGAGAAGGCCACAAAAATGCTCAGGGGGATGGAACAGCTCTGCTGGGAGGACAGGCTGGGAGAGCTGGGGGGGCTCAGCCTGGAGCAGAGAAGGCTCCGGGGAGACCTTCCTGCAGCTGCCAGGGCTGAGAGGGGACTGGTAAGAAAGATGGGGACAGACTTTTTAGCAGGGCCTGTAGTGACAGGACAAGGGGTAACAGTTTTAAACTAAATGAGGGTAGATTCAGACTAGATTTAAGGAAGACATTTTTTACCCTGAGGACAGTGAAACCCTGGCCAGAGAGGTTGCCCAGAGAGGTGCTAGGTGCCCTGTCCCTGGGAACATCCCAGGTCAGGCTGGACGGGGCTCTGAGCAACCTGCTCTAGTTGGAGATGTCCCTGCTCACTGCAGGGAGGTTGGACTAGATGGCCTGTAAAGGTCCCTTTCAACCCAAACCATTCTGTGATTCTATGACATTATTTTCCCTTTTGGAGTTCACCCATCCCTCAACATAACTGACTTCTATCATTAGAAGTCAACTCTCCTCTCACCAATGCCAATCATTTTGTTCAACCTCAGCAATAGATATACCAATATTTTTGTTGCTTCTGCTTTAGTGACACTAGATTTTATTAACTTGAAACCAGCTCACTCTGACAGCTGCTACACACAGATTTACTGAATGGCATGATGGTGCTGGCCAAAATACTGCAGAGCTTGCTGGGGACAAGGGAAACCAAGAACGTGAATTTTACGAACCAGAGGGGAAGAATACTTCTCTTTCCCAGCTAGAAAATACTACATTCCACCTGACAGGCACCGATATTAGAAGTACAACCAGCTCACTGATTCACTGTAGTGAATTATCCTCAGGAGCCCAACTGTGTCTACTTAAGTGTCTCAGTTAAAATGCCCCCAGTTCACTGGGAAGAATCCAACCTTTTACTCCTAGTCCCACTATAAATATTTTTAAGTTTACTTGAAGAAAGTGTTTCTACTTGGCATGCTTATGTGATTTAAAAAAAAATTATTTAACTTAACATCAGGGAAATCATATATTCTTCTAGTTTTAGCAGAATCCAGGATAGAAATACTTGGCCTTCCTCTCCAAAAACGAATTTTATATCATATAATGTGTACACAAGAGAGAGAATGCGTATGCACATAAATAATCTGAAGGCTACATCACTGCTATAAGCTCTAAAAAATCTTCCCTTTTGAAATCCCCAGATGCTTTGACTCAGTAACAGTGACTTCTTTTGAGTGAGACGAGCACTGGAGCACATTCTCAAGGACAAGCAAAAACTAAGAGCTTTCCACAACAAAGAACCCCACAGAAACTACTGAATGTCACAGTGAACTGTATCCAATTATCATGAAGGTCAAGGTTTAGTTTACATACCATTAAGTCAGGACAAATAGACTGTCTCCCTATGTACCATACAAACACCTATGCACTGCTACGTTATTACTGATGCTGTCTCTGGGCTTAAAATCTACAGGAGCATTAGCAAACTATTTGCTTTTAGTTGGGTTGCTGTCTGCTAAGACTAAGCTTGACAAGCATTAAAGATAAAAACAATAGTGGATTGATGCAGATTACAATTGACAGAAACAAAAGGTGTCAGAAAATACAAACTTTAATCCAGAGTCTCTGCTTTGTATTTATATTTGAATGAGTATACATTACCTAGGCATGAAGTTAGGATACAAATCAGGAAAATAATTAAATAGTGCCTTCAATTATATTTAAAATACAGTATTATTTATTATATTTATAATATATTATAATAGTCATTATTTATTAGCATACATTCAGTTCCAGCTAACTGTACCATTGACTTGGCTACAGATATTGGTGTTTCTTTGCAAACGTTCTATTCTTTAAAAGCATTCACAAACAACACATTTGGCTAGATTTGGCTTCTGACTACAACAACAACAACAAAAAAAATCTAACAGCAGGCTTGCTGTTTCTTATGCTGACACCATCTTGTTTTAAACTTTAGGGCTAAGCTAAATTCAGAGCAATTTTATTCCTAAATTTAGAATCAAATCCTGTCAATCCCTTTCACTCATGTAATTTTTTATTTTATTTTAGTTATAAATAAAATGGTCATCTAAAAAGAGAGGAAAGACTTACACTGGTTCTCAAAAAGAAGAACTTGCATTCCATAGAGGGAAAAGGACTGTCGAAAACTGTATGTAACCGAGTTCTTCTTCTTTTGAAAAATCTTCGTCACCTGAAAGTTATCAAACAAACGAAGTGAAATATCCCTTTTACCGTGTATGTTTGTGGAAAGTTTTTGTTCTTAAGAATTAGCTTACGAGAAAACATTTTATGACAAGCCAGAAAATGAGAACTTACATATTTTTCCCTTTTTTTTTTTTTTTTTGATGCAACTGATGTACTTAATCTACCACTGCTGAAGAAACAAAGCTAGCTTTGAAGCACTGGTATCTCTTAACCAGAAGGTTTAGTATTTATCCAGATACAAAGCTTTTGTGTTCTTTATTCTCCAGAACTCTACTTCTTGAAATGCCAGAAAGAAAAAAAACCTCCATCCTTACTGTGCACAGTACATGCTATCAAAAATGTAAATATGTTTAAATTATCTTTTTAAAAAAACCCAAAACTTAGCAGCTACCACACTTCACACTTTTTTCTTGCAGTCTGACTACAGGCAGGACATGCCTATGGACCTCTCCACACAAGTTTAATTCTTAGCCCTTATTCTCATGTGCGGTGTGAGCTTCCAAGCCTGCTTCACGTCTGTGCACCTCCAAACACTGCCTTCCATTATCTCATCCCATGACGCCCTGGTTTCCCTAGGATTTGTACAGCACCTATCTCAATAGAAGCTCCGAGCCTGTGGAAACCTTCATTTTTTGCTACAATAGACGTAACATAGTACTACTTCCCATCAATTTTGGGGTTCTCCTAAACTGTGAATGCAACCACTCTTTCTCCTTATAACTGAGTGGTTTATTTTTATTAGTTCCTTCTAATTTTAACTTCTGGCAATAGCATTTTACTAGAAGTGAGATATTTGGACTCTATTAGTCCCAAAACAGTTTGATAAAACCACTGACATCTGAATAAGTAATAAAAAAATGACAGAAAACTTGCAAACTGAAGACAACAGTACTTCATCATTTTGCATGCAAGCTCACATTTACAGCTAGGAGGTTATACTCACAATCAAAAGGATTAATTTTTTTAAAAATTTACTTCCTGTTTTTAAGGTCTGAAGGTATGTAAAAATTGCACACAATAACATTGTGCATCTGAAGTGTGTCTTTTTTGTAACAAAACAGGAAATACTTTAGTTCTTAGTTCTCAGGTAACAGCCAAATACATTCCAAATAGAATGCAACAAATTTTTCTGTTTTTAAAAGCAAATCAACCAAGTAATTCCAAGATGTCACTTGCTTTGTATGTCTTTTTTCCAAAAGACTGTGCCAAGTTGAGTGCACACTAAAAAGTAAAGTCAGCTGTAAAATTAATTTCAATATATTTCAATGAATAAACATCTCTGGTTCATAGAAGATCTGGAGAACACAAAGTAATATGTAATTTCGTATCTTGAATTAAACAAGTAACTTGAATTCATTATTCACAGAATAAAGAATGTCTCTGTTTAGCCATTAGGAAAATGGGTAAACTGGAGGTAATTTTTGTTCTTTATAGTAAAAGCTATTGTATCAAAGTACTTTCTTAAAACAGAGTGTATTAAACAATAAAAGGCTTCAGTTTTAAAGCAAAATTAAGAAAATTGCAATCTTAATCATCTGTTGGAGTACAGAGTAATGGGTAATATACTTATTTTTAGGAATGCTCATGCACTTAATTGCCACTGATTTCATGAAGACAGGCATTTCTGAATGCCTCACTAGAAGTATATCCACCTGAAAATACATACCACAAGAAGATCATTAAATAAAAATATTTCTCGCTGGTGCAATCCAAGCTTCTGAGGTTTATTTGGATCTGGAACTTCAAACAGCCTACAGTAGCAAACAAGCCTTCGGTGGGGTAGAGAGAGGACCTACGATAATACAAGAGTTCATGCTTAATATAGCAATATTTAGCCAAGAAAGAGCATCTTTCATACCCAGAGTCTTGTTTTGAATGTTTCAAATATTTTTACCTCTAAGCCCATTAGATTTTTTCATCAAAGGACCATGAACAGAAAAATAAAGATTATATGCCACAAAGTTCCATGACATTCAAACTTCATAAAAATTCTTATAAGAAATATTCTCTAACAGCTTGCATTCATGTACATGGATGCCAATGAAAGTTTTACTGGGGATAGGGTTTTACTCTGGGAATCAATAAAAACCTTGAAAGAACTTAAGATTGAGCTCCCACTTGCTTAAAGCAAATGACGTTTGCCTTCCTGAGCACTTTTACATATCTTTATTAGAAGTAAGGATGGAAAGCAACTTTAGCTTTTGTGAGATGAATACACTGATGTTGTAGATTACTTTTTGTCAGCCACTGAGTTAATTCAATTTGTTCATATGCCAATACCAAGGAAATAGTGACATCAGGAAAAAGTAAATGCATTTTCAGTCTGGATTATTTTCTCATGTCGGCAAGAAAACCGAGAATAATTTTCCATTTTTATATTTGAAATGTCTGCTGAAGCTATCTCTGAAGCTGCTGTTTTCAGCCTAGTGAGACTTCATTTCTTTCAAATGCAAATGCTGATATCTTGTCAACAATATTAAAAGAAATCCTTTAAACTTAAAAAATTTGAAGCAGAGACTATTCTTTGGTAACTAGACATATATTTCATTTATATATTTTATTTCTTTATAATTCCTGATTCTGCACGAGAATTACAAGACTTACTAGGCAAAGAAAAACAGTCAAAGACTGTTAATGCTGCTTCTTCCTCTACATGAGTGCGGGCATGAAGGGGGGGAGCATGGGGAAAGAGTTTAGGATTCACTATCTGCCTGGTTGGTTATCAAGCCATTTGGTGAGATTTTAGTTTTTCCCCAAAATCCAATTCACCTACTATAATTCATCTACTATTCTAGCAACACACAAAATGCTAGTAGCATTTATCTATGCTTAATTACCAAACTTGCAAGGAGAAGGTATTTAAGAAAAAATCTGACATGTTCTAAAGGAGCCAGTGTGGCGAAGAATGCTGGAGAAATCGATGGTTTCTATTTTCAGGCTATTCTGGTAACTGAACAGCTTACAGTTCTCAGTGAAAAGCGGCAGGAATAAATGCTGCATGGTCTCATTCTCTCTCACCTCCAGACTCACTTTCCCCAGCACATGGCAGTCTGAGATTTGCTACAGCGAGGTAACAAAACCCAAGGGTAGTCACTGAGCCTATGAACCTGCAAACATCTACAGTGAGCTCTGGTATTGAAATTTAACTACAGACAATGCTTTCACTCACAGCAATAGATGATCTGGTAAAATTCCCTTCCACCATATTTTATAAAGTCCACATCTTTCAGTTTGTTTGTACAGTCCAATGGTACGGCTAGACATGCATCCATGAAACGATGACAGGCACTTCACTTAGGAATATGAAGCTAGCTTTGCATGACTTAATTGTTTACACAGAGAAAGAAAGAAATAGAAGACTGAAAAAACAAATGAAAGTTTAAAGTTCTTTCTCTGGATTGCCCTGAGTGAAGATGCTAATGCACAGTGCAGTTACAATTGAGGGGAAAAGAATCATTAGGATCAAATTTGTATAAAGTAATCTGATTTCAGAGCACTATGTGGACTCCTCTGCTATTAGGTGGGGTTTTTTTATTTGTTTAAAACTACTAGCAAGAATGTTATCATGAAATTAAAGTTAAGTGGAACACTGCATTGGAAGAATAGTTTTGGGATTATTATTGAATATTGACTTAAATCTGGAATCGATATTTTCTATGTTCATCTACCTTTCAGAAGAGGACTGTTAAATTAACTGGCAATATTTGTAGAGTATCATTCAGTACTGAAATGGACCAGAAAGAATAATCACAGCAGGGCCCGGGGGAAAGGTGAGGGGCAACTGTGATTTTACTTATTTATTCTTTACTGGCTGTCTAATTTCTACAGCGATAATAGCATTTGAAGTGCATAAAAAGTATACCAAAAAAGGTCTAGAAAACTCTTGGCAATAAATTAAGCAGTTTCTCTGGGAAATATATTTTTAAGAAAACCTTTATACTTTGGAGAGTTATTACTTTCAACAATAGGAAAATTTTACTTGAAAGACGCCCAATTTTTTAAAAAGCTAAAATGTAACAGAATTCATTATTGCCAGTTTAAGAAAAAGTTGCCAGTTAAAATGACTAAAAACTTTGAAGGAGTATGAAAGAAATACCTACACAACCAAGTCCATGATGCAGAGATCCAATCTAAAGTAGAAAGACATACACAAGTTCGTTAAACTTCAGAGAAACACAGTACTCTATCATAGCAATTAAATACGTCACGGTCTTACTACGACTAAATGCCTATAAAGTAAAAACAAGTATTTCTATCAATAAAGACTGTTGGCTATTTCCTAAATTTTCTTTAACACAGTTAAAAAGTCTCTCAACAGAAGACTCCTTGAACCTAGGACTCCATTGAAGGCATTGTTTTCTTAATCCCATTTAATATACAAGATCAGGATTAGTTTTAGGATTTGAATTGCCACATGCCTGAATAAAAAAAGAACTAGGAGGAAAAAAAAAAAATCTCCCACAGAAGCCTATATATAAACCTAAATCCCCAAACAATTACAGAAAATAAGTTTCATGTGAAAGCATAAATGACTGTCAAATAATGACTTCAGAGTATTTATTTCCCTTTTGCTCAAAAATATGTGAAAGCTTTTATTAAGACAATTTTGCTGTCTCTCTCCTCTGCTTCTTCCAAGAGATCTGCTCAATATTTCCTTACTGGAAAACAGAAGAAAATTGGTTTTTGTTTTTTTGGTGGTCCCTCATTCCCTTCCCCCTCCTCCCAGCATTGAGACTTGTCTGAGAAGAGATTACAATTCAAAGCTCTTTAAGAGGAGTAGGGAGAATCTTGAGATCCATACTACTTTTTTAAATAAAAAAATCCCCCAAACCCATCAGTCCACACTTCAGCAAAGTTCCTGAGAGCTGATAAAAAACCTGAGGTAGGACTGCAAATACATGCAAGTCTAGTCCTTTTTTGGCTTTGTTCTGGGCTGCCTTTGTGACTATTAACATGAAGATTTTTGGAAGACAACTCTAGGACCTGAATTCAGGAAGGCTGAGTATCCATGGTCCCTCTCCACATTAGATACATTTGCCAGCCTGTAAAATATTGGTCTTAATATCTCTGTGTTCACTCAGCTCCTAAAACAAAGGGAAAAATGCTGTGGCCTTCCTTTTCTCTCTCCTTTTCCAACTGACTCTTTGAAGTTTAATTTTTATAGCAAAGTATTTCAGGATTCTTTCCCCAACAAAGCAAGAGTGATCTTCGGATGCTCAAACCCAGCACTAGAATCCCTGGGACTCCATTTCCAGGTAAGTTCTGAGACAAAATGACACAATGTCCCCTTACAGATACCAGTTCATAAAACTAAATGCAAAGCTCAGAAAGACGCTGACGTGAACAGAAGTTCTCTATTGCTCTTGTAAATTATGGAGCCATAACTAACAGCATAAATGTTGAAATACAATTCTCTACAATAGTACTTAAAAAACACACTTCAATTGTCTTGAAACAAACATAAGAACTGCCTAAAATGCAGATATTTCAGTGTAATATTCAGAATTGTGAAGGGTCATGTAGAGAAGAGTTTAAGACTCATAACATCATCACTCATGAATACCAGACTGCAACAACAAAATTCATCTGCACTGTGAATGCTCCAAAATTAAAGCCAACCTTATAGAAAGTTATTATTTTGACAATTTCTGCCTTTTGCCATTTATCAACCAATTCATACTTCTGAGCAATGCACCTCTATTGTTCTATACTGTACATTGCTCTACATCTCCTTGGTAATAGACAGGCAATGCAAAGTGAACTTACCGGTTTCTTTCCTACTATGAGCTTTTCAACCTTCTGGACCTGGGATACATGATCCTCATTTGTCTTCAGTTCCCGTTTGCGGATTCGCTCATAAATCCCAATCAGCATTTCTCGTGGGATATCTTCACCGTCATCCACACCTGCAGAAGCCAACAGCTTCTATTGTCAGTCTGGCTCTGAATGATCTAACAAACACTTATTTCTCAGCAATGTAGACTTCTCCGCAAGGAGAGAAAAAAAACCATGGGCAATCTTTGTTTCCTCTGCTAACAGTAATGCCAATGTTGCTTAAAACTGCTGATGTACTTGTTTATGCTGTTTTGTTTTATAGCTGCCAGTACTCCATCAGCTAACATCTCCACTGTTCTTGTGCCTTCCTTACAAAAGCAACACAAGTTATGCCGCTCATTACTGAAGCACTGGTTTTTGTCCAAAAGCATCCTGCCCCCAGGACAGGACAAGGGGCAATGGTTTTAAACTAGAAGAGGATGGATTTAGACTAGATCTAATGAAGACATTTTTCACAATGAGAGTGGTGAAACACTGGCCCAAGTTGCCCAGAGAGGTGGTCAATGCCCCATCCTTGGGAACATTCCAGGTCAGGCTGGACGGGGCTCTGAGCAACCTGCTCTAGTTGAAGATGTCCCTGCTCACTGCAGGGAGGTTGGACCAGATGGCCTGGAAAGGTCCCTTCCAACCCAAACTCTTAGAATCACCAAATCATTAAGGTGGGATAGGACCTCTAAGATCATCAAGTCCAACCATCACCCAACACCACCATGCCCCCTAAACCATGTCCCAGAGTGCCACATCTACATGCTTTTGAACCCTTCCAGTGATGGTGACTCCACCACCTCCCTGGGCAGCCTGTTCCAATGTTTGACCACTCTCTCTGTAAAGAAATTTTTCCTAATATCCAATCTAAACCTCCCCTGGCACAACTTGAGGCCATTTCCTCTCGTCCTATCGCTGGTTACCTGGGAGATGAGACCAACATCACCTCACCACAACCCCCTTTCAGGTAGTTGTAGAGAGCGATGAGGTCTCCCCTCAGCCGCCTCTTCTCCAGACTGAACACCCTCAGTTCCCTCAGCCGCTCCTCATCAGACTTGTGCTCCAGACCCCTCACCAGCTTTGCTGCCCTCTTCTATGATTCTACGATTCTAATACACCAAGACATTGATGGAAATTACACAGGTTTGTTTTTTTGTTTTAAAACTCTAATCTAAAACTAAGCCATAAAAAGGCCAACTTCCTGTGTAATTTGTTTCTTCTTTTAAGTTTCCTCTGTTTGGTATCAAGGCTTAAATGAGTTAAATAGCCCTTTAGACACTAAAATCTTCATATGACCTCCTCCTAGGAGTATACCATTGGGAGGAAACCGAAGAACCGTTCCATTTTGCCTATGTCCCAGTATTACTCAGCACTGTTCATAAAATAATTTCCTACAACAGAACCTTATGAACATCCAGTAAAATTAATTTAACCAGTATTTCCTGTATAATTTAAAAAACAATTAATTTACTCTGGAAACACAAATCAACAAAGTAGCCTAGTTACAGTATTATTGTTTAGCACTGCGTGATTATCATTGGCATGTAGGTATTCTAACAAATGCCAGTGTCTTGAATGCTTCATCCTGAATTTTCAGTAGCAGTGGAAAAGGTCCAATTTCAGTAAGTAACTTAAAGCTGGATTTCCTGGGGACAGGGAGATGCATGTCTATTTTTTAAATAGGTTTTAAAGCAATAGCCTCTTATCTCCCATTCAGAAGCCAAAATAGAATATTTTGTCACCCAGAGGAACAACTGCTCACACAAAAAAATATTGTGATAAAATATGGTTTCTTTGCAACTAGAAGCAAGCAAAACCATCCCTGTTCTGTTCCACACCAGCAAGTTTTCCACAGACCACCTTTGCAATCCAGTCATTTAACGTTACCGGCAAAGTAGCCTGTTACAAAAATGCCTACAATAATAAGCAAATCCTGGCATTCAGGCTGAAGCTCAGAGAGAATGTACTGTATTTAATACAACAAATACAACTGTAGTATTAAGCTAAGAGATGAATATCAGGCCTTTTATAATCTTTGTGGACTTTATGATAAAATCTCAACACTAACTTGAATTTTGCTAAGCTAAAACATCTGCTAAGCATAGGTTGTTCACTGTTGTCTTATGTAAATCTATGGGAATAAAATCACCAAACAGGTCTTTCATTTTCAAGATCTGAAATTCCAGAACACCACAAGGATTTTGTTCTTACTAGTACTAAAATGAAAGTACCACATGCACACATGAATACAGACTGCATGAATACAAAATGCATCTGAGATGCGCCAATACATTTTTATATATTAAGCAACTTGATTCTGCCTTTCTGCCATTCAGCCCACTTTTAGGTATCACTGAGAAAATGGCTGTTAAACAATACATCAACACTTGCTGGTGCCTGCAGTAGCGGGCCTATTCTGCTACCGTGCTGCTACATCCATTGTTGCCAAAAGAAGAGAGACTGTGCACTAAGTCGTGCTTATCCTGTGCTTAAAAGCAGGGGAAGGAGAAGGAGGAGAGGGTTGCAGTGACTGAGCAGGCAATTTTCCCGGCCTTTGCACAAACACATAGTAATGGAACTATAGTAAAAGCCTCTTTTTCCCTATAGGCACAAACTATCTTAAAGGGGAAAAAGGGATGAGGACTTCAGCCTCATTTTATTTCTCTAACATCTGAGTGCTCTTCTGTGCTGAAAGGTAAATGCTGTCTGATCCATCCTTCCTTGAGTGCCCAGGAACAACAGGGGGTATCATCTCATGCACAGTCTTCATCCTCAGCTCTACAGTGACTACCTCCTGTTAGGCAGAGCTGAGCACTGGCTGAGCTGATAATTCATAAAAAACTGGTTTTTTTTCACCAGAAAGAACCAGATAGAAACATCTGAGATAGATTTGAAAAAAATTCTGTAGTTTTTCGGCAATCTAAGGGCAAGTTTAGGTGTGCCCTAGCCTGGCAAATAGTTTCTTCATCCGAAAATATACCAATGAAGAAACCAAAATGAAATTTCTGTGCTATTTATTGTGTACCTTTCAGGAAGGTTTTGGAGTTGTGATTTTTCTTCCCCACTGAGAATTTAAATCTTTAGTTTTTCTAGAAGTCCTCATCATGGCATAATATAATTCCATTCCTTAATATACATACATATACAGGAATAAAATGACCTGACAATACATCCTCTCAAGACAGACAAGATAAAAATGACAAAATACTATATGCTTAGCTCTGTTTTCACTATTCCAGAAATTACTAAAGCCTGTAAAAATGCCAGCAGTATTAAGTGAGGTGAAAACAGAATCAAGTGCCCTGTATTTTGTCTTTTTCCCAGAAGATACACGGTGTCCCTCCAATGACAGTTACAGGGAAAAGCTTTCATGATCTTCATCGTTAGAGTTTGCTTACCCCTCAGATTCTTGACAAAGTCTTCTAGCTTCATTTTGCGTTCTGGTTTCACATTTGGGCTGTACATATCTGTGTTTAACAGTATGATGGCAAAAGCTAGAATGAAGATGGTATCAGGATTTCTAAATTGTCTCACAACGCCTGGATTGCAGATACAGTATCGTTGGCTGTAAAAAAGCAAAGAGGGGAAGCTGTCAGGCTATGAATTACTATTCTAATCCCACCAAATAAACCCACTGCTACATTCCAGAGGCTGAGCAAGCTATTATTCGTGTTCCATACATATTTAGTTTTCCGTCCACGTATGTTCATAAGCCAATGCTAGAATGTGGAAGGCTTTTGTTTTCTACTACCACTGTAACTTCACTTCTTAGTACAGATTCTGAGCTACAATAACTTCAGTATTTAATTTTTTTTCAATGAGTAATACCTTTTGACACCAGGTAAGAATAGAACATTGATTTTAGCTTACTGCCACATGATGATTTACATCTCCTCCTGTGGCCTGGACAAAGTATGCTTGTATTAGTATTAGTAAGTTAATGCTCTTTATTCCACTATTGTTGAAATGCTAAATGAAAGGTTGAGAGCATATATACTCTAAAATGTAAATGGTCTCATAATTCCACTCATATCAACTATTATATGCAAACTGTTAGAGACATTAAAAAAAAATCCTTGGATTTCTCTTCAATTGATGCTAGAAAGAACCTTTAATTGATAAACCTCACTACGTTACTACAAATAACATACATGAACAGCACCAGCAAATAAAACTTCCTATTTCGTACTTAGCAAAACCACCACAAATGACATGCTCTATTTGAAACTGTTTGAGGCTCACAAGGACAGTGCAAATAAGCAGGGAAATAACTTAGTTATTTTCCCCAGTTCTCCAGTCTGACTGTTAGGCAACAGCAGGTTTCTGGTGACTGAGTAATTTTTTTCGGCATCATACCTGAAAGCTTCAATGAGCCGTTCTACTTTCTGGGCTTCTCCTTGAACACGGATATGAGCCTGAAATTTCCTGAGTGCTTCATCCAGTTCCATTGTTGAGAAGTCCATCTCATCCACAACACAGCTAGGATAAAAACATACTGCCATTGTGTCTTTTAATTTCTAACAACACAGTACCAAAGGCAAGATTTTGAAACCAAAAGAACCCTTCTATTTTCCATCTCTTATAGAGATTCATGGAGTTTACTGAAACATTCAGCAGCAATTACAATAACTGTAGGTAAGCTGTGAAGGAAAGATTGCAAATAATAGATCAATGAGAATGTGTACATGTAAGCAGATCTTTTTTTTTTTTTTTTTTTCCCCTTTAACAGAAGAGCTGCTGGAATGGCAAATGTCTGACCAATGTAAGTGACATACCATTGCCAAGAATAATTATTGGCTTTGTGCTTCCAGGTCAATCAATTATTACAATGCCTATAGTAATATATAGTTTATATTGCTCAAAATATCAAATCTCAAACAGTCTGCAGCAAGCACAATAATCTGTACCAAATGGCTCTGTGTCTGGCAATGTTCTTACATATGGAGGGGAAAAAAAAATAATCGTGTTTGGATACTCTTACTGTCATTCTCATCTCCCCATCATTTGCCATGTCTTTCAGTTAACATTTATGGAGAAATAATTATTTTCTTGCTCTGAAAATACAGTGCTGACAAAAAAATATAAAAGGAACCTGCTTAGTATAATCAACAACGTGAACTATATCATTCTAATACTTTGTTTAAAGACTACTTGAAAATCAGAAGCTTATGAATTTCCTTTCCTTAAATTTAGCTTTTAAATAACCAGACGTGAATCACTGCAAGTAACAACACTGTAATGCAGAAACCACAGAAAGAAAGCACAATCCAGTTTTAAAAGCCTTTTCTTAAACGTATAGCTATACAATGATAAATTAGAGTAGCTCACATTTTTCTTTTAGTAACACTGCAGCTAACAGATTAAAACCAAAGCAATTTATTCACTTTGCCTTGAATATTTTTCCCTTGATGCAGAAGCCCGAGGAAACAGGCTTGGTATTTCTCATGTCCTTTCTAGTCCACAACTAAAAACCTATTATCAGTTCTGCAATAATGTTCACAGTCTTCCCACCTATTTTGAGTTCTGTAACACTTTCAAAAGCTCTTTTCTCCTTTGTGTAAAGCACATGTGCAGACAAGCCAGACTTAGAACGAAGTAATTGGAGCAATTAAGGACTTCCAGAAAACATGCTGGCCAACAACATCATGGGGAGGTGTAAATCTTTCATATGAACTACGGAGACAGCAGATATACCACCATGGTCAATGTTGTTAACTGGAATCGGTACTTTTCTGCAAATATTTCAAAATAGTAAACAATTTGCTTCTGGTGGCTATGTAATGACAAAAAAGTGAACAAATTAACTTTGGCTAGGTGTATACAGCAAACAGAATCATGAAAGTAAGTAAGATCAGACATACTTGTTTAGTTGTCTTTTTTTTTAAACAATGGTTAACAAAATTGTAACTCTTGATAATAATACCATGATAATAATGAAAAAGAGAGCATGGACGTTAGACACTGCAGGAGAACTTGAGTAGATACATACTCTGGGTGAATAAGTTTGTGCTGAATTACCACATCTTCACTATTACAGTTGCATCACCCAAACAGGTAAAAGCAAGAAGCAGCTCAGCTTCACCACTTCGAGGTAGGCAGATAATAGAAACTTTGTCCTGGGAACTATCCCCTGCTTGCCACCTCTGTACAAAATTTAGGCAAGAAGAGTGGAATATACCATTTGCTAGGTCACTGCAGCTACAACTGCCTTGATTCTCTACCGTTTGCCTGTACTCTTGCACATAACTGCATAGCGTAATGAAGTGATGGAGTGTCCTTTCCCCTCTCACTTTTAACCATGTTCTTTACAATGGTTTCACTTTATTCTTTTTTTGAGTGACTGCACTTTTGTTTTCTAATGCAAAGTCAAGACACAGCAAAAGGTCAGCTCCTCAGCTTACATCTCTATTACATCAAGCACTCCTTGGTCACGCCGAGAGAAAGCTGAGGCTCACTGCAGAAGAGCAGTGCTTCGGGAAGCGTGTCTGATGTGCCCCAAATGTTGGCCAGGGCAACAACATCCATGCCAGCTATGCCAGCCCCACGCCACCAAATGATGCCTTTATAGTTGAGCTACCATCAGGTAGCAACTACAGTAGGCCCAGAATGCAGCTTTTCATCAAGAATTTAGGCTACTCTCAAGTATTTTCTAAGCTCCAGTGAAAAGAAGATTTCAAACCATTAAAATCCCCTAAATTTACAGGATCTGGGAAACCTGAACACAAATCAAAGCAAGGCACTTGACATTAAACTGTGTAACACAAAAAGGATCATCCATTAAAATATCTTTTCTATGTAACAACCTGGAGTTATCATCAGTTTGACAAAATCTACCTCCAATCTGTAAATGTGATATTTAAGACGAAATGCTATTTTATTGTCTCTTTTCAAGAAAAAATACCTTGTTCCTATTTGCAGGCAAGGTTTAGAACACTCAAGAGAACTATACCACTCACAGTGTGTTCCTCGCCCCAAAGCTCAGCTGAAACAGCTTATTTTATTATCATTAATTAATATTAATAAATTGATTATAATCAATTATATTGAAATTAATAATAGATTAATTTCAATAAAAGGCTTATTCTGGGGTTGTAGGTAGGTGGTTATGACCTTACTCTTAACAATTCATCTCATCACAGATACCACATCTGGCTTAGCAAAGACACAATTCTACTTACCCATATTCTGCTAGTCAATTTGAGATGGTGAGAGCAAATGACTTGTTCAAGATCACAAAATGAATCATCTAAGATTAGAAATCATCTCATCCTGGACCTGTACTGTTTTCTTTCAAAAAATTAGAAAATACACACTCTTTGCAAAGTCTTCACCCTAGTCTGACTCATAGTTGCAAAATCCGGATGAGCATTACAAGTAGCTAATAATGACTCATGCTGAATAAGGATCATATCAAAATCAAGCCATATTCTATTACTCTCTATTGTAAGGCTGACTGCATGCTTTGGTGCCGAGTCTCTTCCATTGCTTTCTGCTGGGTATTGTACTATGAGAAGGCAGCCTTTAATAAGACACAGAAAAGAGAAGACTTCTAAAAAATAGGTCTATGGCATAGGTACACATGCCATTAGCAGTATTAGTACAGTGTTCAAGCTTGCAATTTGAGATACGTAAGTTGTGACAGCATAATACTAAGTTCAGGATGGCTGAAGGGAACACGACCAACATCTTTGCAGCATGAAGCCACTAAGAGCAGTCTAAGAAATACACAAAGAAAATATAAGGTGTTGGCAGACACTTTGTTTCATGATACCATGACCTTAAATTCTTTGCAATGTATCAGTGTTACATATCAACATTCAGTCCTCAAGAAAGGCTGCATCTATAGACCAATGCAAATTTCAGCACAGCTTTTGTTATACTCCTGTTAAAACCTGCACTCAGAATTTTTCCTAGTACTTCTTTAATGGGAAAGATGTGGGGATTTTTGCTTTAATGCTCAGCAGGTTTGTTAAACATCTAACTAAATTTTTTATAGGATTCCTTGAACAAAACTGGACTAAGATGTATTCATGTTTACAGGTCAGTATATCAGATAAAAAAGCAGCCCCCAAAGAATATGTGTTTTAAATGAGCACCCGCGTCAAATAAGGCAACTTCTTTTGTGGCCTACTTTGTATATAAGGATCAGAAATTTATGAACAAGCTGCTAAAAGTCTATCTAATTTTTGGGGAAAGAAAAGTTTGTATAGATCTTGCCAGCATATGCCTATACATGCTGAAATCCCTGTTTATTTAACATGTGAGCCATTTGGTTGTAATAATTATTTTGACCTTCTGTTACTGAAGAAGCCTTATGTTGCATATAATATTATTTTGTTTCATTCAGTAAATTATTAGAAATCCTGAGGAAGGAAAAAGACTTTGAAATAACATACTCTAATGCCAATGAAATTAAAACATAAATTTAGAGTAAACATACATGACTACAGAGAATATAAATCCTTGTATGTATCTTGCTGGATCAATAACAGAAATAGTAACTCAGCTGGAAAGCAAAGAAATAAATATTTGCTCATGTGCATGTTTTCTTTCTTAACACTTAGTCTGGTTTCCCCCTCCTTCAGAACAAGATTCAGAGATAAGCACAAAACATTCGGAGACCGTTACTACCTCTAGCTTGATGAAACATCTGTCTTAAACATTAAAATACGCTCACGTCCCCCCCAGTACTCACTCTAGTACATCCCGGTTGAACTGTTTTTGTCGATTTCCCAGAAATTCTCCAATCATCTGTCTGCTGAGACCTTTCCTTTGCAGGAGAAAGTGGGCAACACCAACTGGAGTGTCTGGCACAAAACCTCGCTCAATTAGGTACTGGACTCCTTTTTCAGGTTTTCTGAGGAGAAATGAGAATGCAAAACTATTACTTTTCTTCCATTGGACCTGAAGGCACCTGATGAAAATTTTACAACAGTTTTGCCAGTGACTTTTGACTAACACACTATTAGTATGAGCTAGTATATTTTCAGGATACATGAGACCATCCTGTAGAACATATTGTTCACTGTTTATAGCTTACTAGCTTTGAAACACATCTTTGCATGTTATTACACATTTCCCTGCTCCATAACCTTTCCAAAGAGAAGCTTTATATGCAAGCAGCTTCAGGTATGAAAGTCAAAACACTTGTCAATGAAAAAGACAAGCCCAACATCAGCTACTAAATGCTCCTGTTGCTGGAAGAGATGTGCCTTACAGAAACTGAATTAAAAAGCTACCGAAGACAAGAAACACAGAACACCCCTGACCTCCCACCCTGCTGCTGTCAAAAGTTAAACTTGTTGAACATAAACATCTGAAGATGTGTAACTTGCAAGCTAAGAATACAAAAAATAAGAGGGGGGGGGGCGGGGGTGGAAATCAAGTCAGTCATGCAAAAAGAAGCAATTAAAAATAGTGGAGCTCCCATCTAATTTAGATTTTTTTTTTTCTTGTCCTTTAACACACCCACTGCCCCAGATTTTCCTCGCTCAGACAAGCACCTCCACAGTCTGGAGTACTTTACATTCCTTTATACATCACCTCCAGATTTAGCCATAACCAGTTTCAGATCTCAAAACAAAGCAAGCCGAAGCTACTAATTTTAACATATTAAGAAGCATGCGCTGGGGAGGAGGGTTGGGGGTGGAATTGTTTTCTCGCAATAAAATCTTATAAAGGCAAATGCTGCTTATATTTTAAAGTGATGTAAAATTCCCCTCATAGCACATATTGTGCACTGCATCCTCCAGTAGTGTGACACAACAGACAACCATAATTCCTGTTATTAAAGGGACATCTTTACAGAACCAGTAATTCCATCATCATCTTTATTTTGTAAGGAATTGTAGTATGTCTACCTTTAAGAGTGAATGATTTGCAGCATGCTGGATGACCTGAAAGATATTTCCTTTAAGGCAAGCAAAATAATCTCAAAGGACAAGGTGACTGTACTACTTTTATATACAAGGTTGATCATACAAGCATAACCCTTCCTCAGGGTTTTTAATTGCAAATAATATTACTAAATACATCACTATTCGGTTCACCTATACTTTACATTCTTTTATATACATTACTTTACACTCTTTTTATACGTTACACTCTTATACACTTAATACCCTATTAAAGGTTAGATAGATCAGAAGAATATATATATAATTAGATCAAAAGGGAGTTCTCAAATATAAATTTCTTGCATCAGGCCTTGTGGCTCTTTGAGGCCACAATCTGAAATAAGATTACACATATAGTCATCTTGTAAAATGCATCTCCTTCACATTCAAAAAGTACTCTTTTTCTTGCACATAACTGCTACATTCATATGCTTTTGAGTTGTACTTCAGAATTCTTAATCTTTCTGAATTCAAATTCACAGCATCCAACAAAAAAAAGGAATGGTTTCCTCCATCCCCCTTGTTAGTGAGCTACATTCGTCCACAGAATCCAGAGCGACACAAAGCCAGAGGTTTGTGTCTCCAGCAATTGTCACAAGCAGAATACAAAGGACACTATCAAAAGAACAACTTGATCCAAAGCTCACCTTCACTTGAGATACAGCAAATGCTGGATCGTTACTTATTGTACTAAACCACAACTTGAATTCTTACCACCCCCATAAGCCTGAACATTTAAAATAATCACAAAAGTGACACATGATTTATGTTGCACCAGTTCCTATGCAGTCATATCATTTTATGTAAGTCAGGGTCTGCTTTTTCACATAAGAAGCTCTATTTCTGGTTCAGAAATATGAAAGCACTTTATTCAAATATGCTTCATACCAGGCTAGGTAAGTCTCCAAAACAGACTTAAAAATCCAGTTAGGAATACACTGGAAGCCGAAAGGTCTTTTCCCATCAATACCTTCTTCATGCTGAAGTGAAGCATCAGGAAGTTTTGCAGTCTAGGACTATTTGAAAGTAGTCCAATTTGTTACAGAAGTTGGAACACGGAAGCAGTGTAAACTCGGAACTGTAATAACATGAAAATAGTACCTGAAACTCTGAACTCTAAGAATGAAGAGTACTCTTTCCCTATTTGATTAATCAAACTGTAGTAGTAGTGGCATAAACTTCTGAGTAACAAACCTGCAAGAGTAATTTCCACAGTGAAGAAACTGTTCCTTTCTAATTCGTAGTCTTATCCACTGAATTTGACAATTAGAGATCAATAAAATTGTATCATATTATTTTGAAATCTGTCCTCTAAAAACTGTTCACTGATCTGTTCTAAAAAAAGAACTATAAAACCTAGAGAATATGACTGACCTCAACTGAAGAGCTGCTTATGGGCTGACCCCAGCCAAGAGCCAAACACCCAGACTAACTTGGTACAGAGCTACTGTTAAAAATAAGGAACTCAAGAATTAAAGGATTTCTACTAGGTGTTGAGATGAGAACTGTAACTTTCTGTAATGTTACTTTGCTCTTTCTTTGAAGGTTCCAACAGTCATCACTACCACCGGGATAAAGGATTTCTCAGAGCCAGAATTAGCAGAATAATTGTTCTTAATGACAGAATCTATAGCTTCAGGTGGTCTTTTGGTACCTCAGGCCAAGTAATGACAGCCTACAACAGAGGATAGTCAAAGGATGGCATAAGGGTCCAGTAGCCAGAGGCAGCTGGTACAACTCAGAGGCAGCTGGTACCACTCTGCAGTTGTTAGGGTATCACTCATTGAGCAAGGTAGTCTTCCATGTTTTCAGTTTTCCTGTCACCAAAAGGAATACTATTTGGCTCACAGGAGAGCTCTGAAGGTTAAGGGTTATATGGGAATGTGCACAAATAAAATAGATTTCTGTGGCTAAATGCAGGTATTATGTATCAGAGGAAGAAAAATTTTCTTATCCAATGGGTTATCTCCCTAGCTTCCCATTCAGCTCAGAAATGCTAATTTTGGTTTCTGTTCTGGAAGTCTAGCTTGCCAACAAAATTTCTTCATATTTCTATTTTTGATGATCTGAAACCTTGAGTTCATTCACTACTCTTGACCAAGAAACTGAATTTAATATGAACTAAGTTTTATCAAACACCTTACTGGAAGAACATTCTCGCCCCCACCCCTTTTTTTTATCTAATCACCTTGCAAGCTGGGAAGGTTCAGGGGGTTTTATTACTGTTGTAGGCTCCCTCTCACCCCCACACCAGGTGTGTCATTACCTCATTCAACAGGAACAGTACTTAATAGAAAACTGTGACTTTGTAAGAGTGTTCTGAAGTGTTGTACTTCCAATTAAATTTTACTTAAGAAGTGAAGCTAACAATAGGCTAAGAGAAAAATCTAGACAAGGGTGACTTCCCTCTCTGTCTTTAAACACAAGCAATTATTTTCTCTCTTTTAAAATTCAGGGAAATTGAAGAACTTAAACAGTTTCATGGAAATTTAAGTTATCCCCAACACCAAAAATTACAAATACTACTAAGCGTGAAGGAATTGCCTCTTAAATGCACCAAGAGGACATGCAGGTTGTGGTGTTGACTATCATCAAACTACTGGAAACTCATTTGCTCCTTCCCAGTGAAAGGCAAAAAATACCAGGCAGCTGATAGGGTTTCTGGGAGGGCAGGTTTTAAAAGACAACATAAGCAAACAGGAATTCCACCGCTGGCAAAACCGTCTGTTTTAAATTGGACAAACTTTCTTTTTTCACGAAACCCTGATTTTCCTAAAGTGTATGACTGGATGCAGAAGGGAGTGGGACATGAAAGGGTCATGGGTTTAACATGAGACAGGACATCTGACATAAAATATCCTCATTTCTGCCTACTCAGAATTGAGCGTAGACCATTTTGTACTTACAACTAAGAGTCTTTTGTGATTAGGAAAATTCCCAGTGGTGGCTTGTTAATTACACCTACCAATAACAGGGAAGATGAGAAGTCTATAAATAGCAATCACGGAAGCTGCATAAGCAGAGCATTTATTTTCAGATTTGAATACATTAACTAATATCAAAATACGCCCTCTAAAGCTAGCACCTTCTATAGCTGATGATACACATATTTAGAGAACTTTTGGTATTTACAGGATTGCTTCCAAAGCAAAGCTTAAAAAAATGTCTTCTACCTCAAAAACAAAACAAAACAACCCAGCCAAATCAAAAGCAATCTACCGAAAGGAAGAAAAAAACCCCCAACCAAGTAACACAAAAAGGTGTGCAAAACCATATTTACATAAGATTCTCAGATGTTGCATACAGGGCTAAGAAATTTGCCAGTAACTGATTAATAACAAGACCATTAGGATGGTTTAAAGCAACTTCTAAGGGAAAAACATCGATGGTAATGCAAACTTCAAAATAACAGATCAAACCAGTATATTTTAATAAGCACGCTTCTTAGAGAGTACGGGTCATATCCAGTGAAAATGTTTTCTTTGTGTGTTTCTGAAGACAGGAAGGATCCTGCACTTCAGGAATGAAGAGTGCAAAATCACACACAGACAACAGTTAAAAAAACAGAGCAAAAAACCCCCCAAACCCTAATGCCCCTAAAAGCCCATTCCCTCAAAAGCCAAGACAATAGCAAATCCCTGCACATCACTGCTCTTTCCTCTAGTCAGTATTACGCCTTTCCTTCCTAGGCCTAATACTAACTACAGTGAGAAGGCTTATTTACTGAGCAAGTTCTACATGCAGTACTGAAAGCGTGAATTCAGTGGAAGTTCATATAACTTGCTGACTGTGTAGATCTCACTAGAGTGGTGGTTTGTTGGTGGTTTATAGCTTGCGAAGCTGAGTTGTTTTTTTTTTTTCTTTAACACCTATGCAGTCTGAATCTGGAAAAATCACAAAAATTCAGTATGTTTAGGAGTTTTGCTAATGTAACTGATATATGAGGCTTTCCTAGGAATGAGCTCTCCTTTGGAGTATGGAGTAGAAGAGAAAAGAATAAATAGGGCAATAACATCAAAGCTGGTACATTCCTTAGAGGACTGTCCCTTACCCAAGTTAGTAATACAGAGAAAGAAAAACAAAAAGAGTATTTTTTTCAATTTAGACTAAAACCTACATGCATTTAAGCAGCACAGTATCTTTAGAAAAACACTGCATTCCTAATAATTTTATTGTCATAAGCAAATTCATAAGAAGAGCAGTGATCCAGACATCTATAGTTCTGAATGCGTCATTATTTGTCTCAATTAACTTTCACCTTGTTGGAGGAACCACTAAGACAACTTTAGGACACATGTTATTACAATCATTTATACCACATGAGAATATCAACCTGCAAAGATAGTCACCAACTCACTGTTGCAGAAAATCTGGATTGCCAATGATAAAAAAAAGCCCCTAAAGCTCCATGAATGACTAAATATGGACTGTCAAAATTACATAATTCCAGTCTCTGGTTTGACATTCCCTCTGCTTGTTTTCTCTTTTCAGAGGTGCTGAAGACCTTGCCAGAGTTTGAGAAAGCAGGAAAGCCACGGTCAGAAACTGCTCCTCCTTTGAAGAAGGGAAGGATAACCGTACCTGCTGACTGAGTTCCCAAGTCTGTTCACAGCAAAGCTGTCAACGACTG
Source organism: Phaethon aethereus (assembly GCF_964289735.1). NCBI lineage: Eukaryota > Metazoa > Chordata > Aves > Phaethontiformes > Phaethontidae > Phaethon > Phaethon aethereus. The sequence goes on from NC_138587.1 coordinate 22,647,674, forward strand.
TGCTCACACAACCCTGCAGGTAGTGCAGGGGCAGACACACAGATTGCTGTTTAAGCCACAAAAAGAATCACGGTTAGAAATATGCTGCCTTACGCTGTTGTTGGACATAAAGTAACACCAGATTCCAAAGGTTAGCGGTACTTGGGAAATGTGGCTTCGTATTACCTGGATATTCAAAATGTTATCTTTAAAATTATAGGAAATACTGTTTTTGCAAAAACATTACAGTGAATGTGAAAAGTGAATTTGGTAGAGGAAAAGCTTTTAGTCAGATTCTAAATGGTAAGAAAGCTAACTTAGCATTTACTGTTATCTACCAGACTTACTGGTACAGCCAGTCTTACTGCAAAACAAACACATTAAACCCAGGTGCTGTAGTTAGGAGAGCACTTCAGGGGCAGTGCCAGCACCGGCATCAGTCTCTGCTCTCCTCCTCCTTGCTGGTTTACGACTTCCTGACAAACTGAACTGGGAGAAAAAGAGAGTTTGTTGTTTTCTGCTTGTGGAGGGTTTTGGGTTGTTGTTTTTTATTGCTGTTTTGGTGTTTTGTTTGTGTGTTTTGTGTGGGCTTTTTCTTTTTTTTTCTTTCTTAAATCCAATCAAGCTCCCCCCATAGCTGCACAATCAGTTGTACTAACCGAGCCACAGTGTGGATAAAGTCCATGCTGGCCAACAGAAGAGAAGAGCAGCACTACCTCAAAAAGAAACATTCAACAAAGCCACAGTACAAAGGTGTCTAAAGCCTTCCCTATTTCTGACTTACTAAACATGTAAAGCTTACAAGCATCCAAAACCACATTAAATCTTTTTATTTCCTTTCAGATGCTCAGACAATAATAGAGCTGTAAGCATTAATAAACAAATGAGCACAGAAAGCAGCTTGCCCAAGTCTAGATTCCTAATACCCAACAATGCCAAAAGTATCTTTTGAGGTAAACTAGGCACTTACTCATGCAATGTAAATAACCACAAACATACTGTTCTTACAGCCATCTGAGAGAAGAGGGATTAAAGCTAACCTGACAGAAATTGAGAAGCTTGGTCAAAACACCTAGAAAGAACTTCAGTAGTTCTGAAGGCACATCTATGCTTTTTGGTTTCTTGTCTACGTTTAGGCACACGTGTGCTACACTGAAAGGCCCATAAACTGAGAGAATCTAGAGAACAAGCAAACCAGAACTGCCAACATTTCTCAGAAGCTGTCAACACTGCAAACACAAACAGTTCACAAACGTGCTGCTGCCAAAGAAATCTTTTCATGTTGGAGGTGGAGAATTTAATGCAACTATGATGCCAGTCCTCTGTTAATAAAGCAAATCTTCCTTGCCTTTGATACTAGAGATCCCGTTTTGAAAATATTTACAGTTGTTACAAAACTAAGCAATTGTTTAACATTAAAATCCAGGGATGGCTTTTTTAATAGCAAGAATCTACAACCCTTCTTACTATCATTTAAGAAGTTAAATATTTTTAAATAGCCAAGTTGGCAATAACAAGCTAGTTGAACATTCTCCTTAGTCTGGCAGACTGCTAAAGTTTGTTTCTATGGTGGTACTTCTTCCTCCACTGTTGCTGAATATCCTACTGCTGCCACAACTAAGCTAAGAGAATCACTATGCCTATTTTAAGCCTTCTGGGAAAGAAGCAAAAAACCCAATATCCTTAAAATACTACCAAAACTACTGCCAAAGCAACTTGTCAGAGTTCACTCAACCATGCAGCAAGGCAAGAAGGGGACTGAAATGAAGAAAATTCAAAGAACTGTCTGGGAAGCCTAAGCTGCATCTTCCCCACGTTACACAACTGCTTAATGAAAAGAACGAACTAGGTGTAAATTGCATCTTCTGGTAATTACAGGAAAGAGTCTCTGGGTCAGGAAAATAAGCCAAGAAACAGCACATTTCTCACAGCTTCCCTGCATCTCAATGAAATGGGGAGATAGTTATTCACATTATTTGGGCAGGGGCCCTACAGTTTCCCCTCACAGTGGAGATGACTTCTCCCCACTGCATGGTATGTTAATCTTCTCAGGTTCATTCAAGATCAAACCAAAAAACCACCACCACAGATATGAAGGTCAAAGCTTACTTGCAATTACACCAAATTACCTGGAGTAACTTCCGAACAGTGAAAGTTAATTTATACCCATGTCACTAACAAAAGAATTTACTAGGAAGTGATCTCAGTGCCCAGTTCTACTTGGTGGGGGAGCAAAATAAAGAGAGGAAACTGTAGACATCTGTTTTCATAAAATCAGGTAACTGACCTAAAGAGCTCTACCATTACTTTCTGTCTATCAGTCAGTTTCTTTACGTCACCATCTCCTCGTAAAGTGCTAGGAAATGATACATGAAACATTATTATTGCTACTGAATGTTTTGGCTTGTCTGAAAACTATCACTTGAATCAGAGCTGATTACAAAACTGTAAAAAGTGTATAAAAGGTAGCTAAACAGTCCAAGCAGCAATGTTTGGTTTGTTTTAATAAAGGAGGAAAAATAGTGTTTAACGCTATTTCAGAAATGGGATTTTTCTGTATGAGAAGCATCAGCCTTGAGGAACAAAGCAGTTAGCACAGTGAAGATAATCATAAGGCACACCCCAAGCAGTTGTAATGCAGTAGCTGGACATGTCTTGGCTAGTAAAACCAATCCTGAGTCTTCATGCTATAGCAGATTTTGTAGCTCCTCGTTATTCCCTCTCTTGGCAGTGGACAGCCTGCTCGTTTTCTGCCCTGCTCCTTCCTTCCCCGCAAGAAAGATGGAAATATTTTAGTTAAATAGATGGAGCAAAACACTCTATGAGGATTTTCTCATCTCTGACCCCTTTGCATCTCTGCATCTTTCAAAGAGCAGGGAAGAGAGTTTGTGGCTGCCAGCAGAGCCAAATATACTCCTCTTTGAGACAAGACACATGAAAAACCTGCCGGCACTCTCAGAACTATTTGCCAGGGCTGAGTATTGCTTTCATGTTTATGCAACTGCAGTCAGGAATGAGCCATTGAAATGACTATGTCCTTGAAATTGAGGAACAGTCCCTGTCAATGTTTTCTAGTGTCCCTGCCCTAAAATTCTCTTTTCACACCCTCATCCCAGTTATACATAACAGAAGCACTTCAGCTTCCATTTCTGCAACTCTGCTGACTGCAGATGGGAAACACTATCAATCACAATTACTTTAAAAGGGGTACCCTTTAAACTGGCAATGCAAAAATACTGTGGAAAGATGTCCAGCTTTTTCATTTACAGGTCCACCAAACCCCAATTCAGTAGATAGATGTGAATTGTTAAACAGGAGGAAAAAGTCTTGTTTCACCCTTCTCTTTTCCTTAACTCTTATTCCAGGGGTTCCTATACAGCCTTCCCAACTCCCTATTCAAACTGTCCTCTGTGTGCCTGCAAAGGCAGCTGGTCACATTTTTCACCCTCAAAATTTGCTCACTTGAGATTCGGGAATTAAAATTCTGGCATCCAGAGTCATATCAGATGATCGTCTGGGAGCTGCTCACTCAGTCAAATTCCTCCATTCACAGGGTCATTTTCTAATAACCGACTGTATCCTGAGCACGCACCCCGGCATTGTTAGAGCAAACCAGTTACCGATTCCTGGCACGTAGCAGCGGCAGGGAGATGTGTGCCCAGAATGTTTAAGGGCAGGCGGAGCTGGCGGCAGAGGATGAGGTAATGGCTCTTTCACGGTTCCAGGGACACTCGCACACAGTTACTGCTGGTCACAGTGCAGCCTTTCAAAAGCTAGATTAGCTTTCAACATTTGGTAAAGTTTATACTCCCTTTTAATGGCAATAAAGGGAATCCTTGCGCCCATATTTGAAACCGGTGCTTAAATATACTATTGGTTGAATTCTCACGGTTATACATTTGAGCTGTTTTTTATGGGCAGGACATAATGTATGCTAAACAAAGCACCCATTTTTGGCAAAAAAGGAGGAGAAATGGGTCCTCAGGGAGAAAAGATAAAACACACACAAAGCAAAGCAAAACACAGAGCTTTTTTTTTTCCTTTGGGTGTTCTCACTTAGGGCTAAATGTTTTTAGAAATAATGAGAATCATACTAAGAACATTCTTCTCTTCTTACTAACTCCTCAGCATGTTAAAGGACAAGCTACATGGAGTGCTTTGATTTTAATTTTTGTTGGAACCGTCTGTGGCTGAATAATCTGCAGTCCAGATGTTGTAACAACAGTAAAGTCCCTTTCAGCATATACACAAGGATGGCAAATGGCTCAGTTGCAAAATCCTTAACAAGCCTCTTGTCTCCCCTTTCCTTTTTCTACTGAATCGTTCAAAAAAAATCACAGACAATATTTCATTTGCAAAAATACTAGAAATAAAAGAACTAGTTCAAAGGTAAAGAGAACCAACTTATTTTGCTTTACACCTTCTCCCTCCTACCAAATCTGCTCTTACAAAGTCTAAGACCGTTAGAAATGCTTCCAATGAGCTTTCAACTTAAAATTCTAAGGGGGACAGTCTAAAAATACATTTCTGACCAGACATTAGAATGCTGAATGGATGCCATGAGACCTGACTAAAAGCAATACAGAAAGTATGTTCAGCATCTTCAGTGAAATTAATTAGGCGTGCGATTGGTGTAGATGGAGGAACATCAGATTAGTACACTTATTACAGTATTTAAACTAATGGCTACTCGCAAGACTTCTTTAAAAAAATTCTTAGCATCTGGCAACTTCTAAGCGTTTCAAATAGAGAAAAGGTTTGCAGTACTTTCTGAATGTAACAGTACTTAGGAATTCAAATTACCTTCAATCTCTGTCTACATGTAAATGATAGAAACCATATACCTCTGTTGAATAGTTAAAGCTGCTTTCATGGAAAATGAAAAATGCGCCTTCTCAAATATTAGTATTGTGTTTCAGATTCCCAACAAGAATTTCTCTAGAAACTGTAATTCGCAATTTTGTATTTGGTACAATCCCACCAGCAGTCAGCAAATTCCTCTCATATCTGCTTAGTAAAATAAAGACATACTTAAATTAATATTCCAAGGAACCTAGACACATTTTAAAAAGTCTGTTCCTGGAATTAGTATCCAAATCATATCGATAGCAATTTTAAAATTTCAAATAAAATCATCCCCATCATGCAATAAATGAAGCCAGTAGGGCTTTCAAGGCTTACACGTCAAAAGATGACATAACACTGCATAATGCAAACAGATACTCATGCCTTTTTAGCTCTGTCAATAAATCCTTTGAGAGAACTTTGGAAGAGTGGTAACCTTGATAATAGCCCGCTCTGAAGGAAGCTACAGAAGACTCTTCAAAAACAGTATGCTGTAATGGACTGAGGACACACAGGGAACAGTTTTCCATCTGTCACTACCCTTTCCAGACAGCAAGAGGACAAAAGAGGGGGTGAGGGATGAAAGGCATCTGGGAAAACTTATTGTAAAAATATTTATAGCCTAGCCTCTGTTCTAGTAATGTAAAGTGGTGTCACGTTCATTTACCTTCAAGATGTACATGCAAGATTAGGCCCCAAAACCTTCAACAAAACACTACACAAAAAAAGCCCTCAACAAAACTATGCCACGGCATAAAAAGCAGAGCCACATGGTGCAAATGGCCCACAAGCTATACTTCGCAGTCTGTCTTCACCAGTACTGTCAGAAATTGGCATCAGCCCCAGCACAACTGGCTCCCCTGGCAAGAAATCACAATGCCACAGGAACACTGCCAGATAAGAGGACGTTAAAAAGTGTCTTCCAATATCTGATATCCCAAAAGAGATACTACATATGACTCTAGTCTCTGCCTGATTAACAAACGAATCTGGGAAATGCAAACTTTTATTTCCCATATTTTATAACACTAGGCACAGTCGCATCAAATTTTACAAACCACTCTAATGTTGCCCAAGTTTTGTTGAAAATACTTTATTAATACAGAAAGCATTTGTAGCCCCTGAAATTTCAGAGAATGCTGAAAAATCACTACACCCTACTCCACTCAACATGGCCCAGTTGAGTGTGTCACTGCAGTTTGAGGAGCCCGTAATTGAGGGCAGTGTTATCAACAAACACAGGGCAGTGTTATCAACAAACATACCTGGTAGCCACAAATCATTAGCAAGGAGCCAGAGTTACTTGCCACCACCATGGTGGCACAAGAGAATATGGCAATGTAGTTCTTCCTACACACACAGAGCTCTGCACAGAATTAGAGCCTGCTACTACCGACTGCAAAGTTGACCCTAGGGCAGGACATGTTTCCTCAGACTACCCAGGTTAAAAACCACCCAGTCCTATTTAATCTGTTCGAACCATCAGTGCACCGGTAGCAGAATGGAACCTGAAAATCCTACCAGATTGGGCTGCAATAACTGGTAAACCTGGTATTTCCAGCCTACGGTCAAAACAAACATGAGAATAAAATCACAGCCCTTTCTATTCCCCCCCCCCCCCCTTCTTTTTTATTTTAAAGCAGCAGTCAAAAGCCCTCTTGAAGCCTTGTTTATAAGCAAACCAGTCTCAAAGGCTGGATTTGCACTGGCAGGGTTTGGAGCCTTCAAAATAAACCTTTCTAGGTAGTGTTTTCCTTCTGCCTATAAGGCAGGAATGGTTTCTAGTATAATTTCTCCCAGACTACATCCCTTTCAAACAACACTGAAGAAAATGCCTAATTCAACACAGCTGGCCTCACCAAGCTTCCCTGGGAGTCCCTGCACTCCAGGCATGCACCTGCAGTCCTTCCTTTAGGAAGGCAATGAATGGTAACACACAATCCGACAGCCTATTGACAGGGTGAAATCACTACTGCCATTCAAAACCAGGAGCCTGTAGAGAAGCTGTTACTTAACTGCAATTTCTTTGGCAGAAATCATTCTATTTAGGCGATACTGTATGTTCTAGTATAGTGGATACCACAAAATATCTTTTTTAAAAGTACACTACTTTAATCAACACTAAGGTTCCAAATTGAGTGCCAAGTTATAGTTTGAAACAAATTCTATGATCTAGTGATAAAACTTCTGGAAAAATGGTTTTCAATTACCTACACTTTTTTATCTACTGTCCTGTGTTCTCCATCCTCCAAGGACCTTTGTGCTAACTAATGTTTTGCATGTAATGGTGATTAAGTGAACTAGACCACAAGTTGTGCTCAACTTTTACTCCACCCATAACCGGCTATTCTAATAAAGGGCCTCTGGGAAGAAAACTGCACTTTGGCTTCTGAAAATTATTATTGTAATAGGAAAGACAGAAAAATTATAAAGCATCTGTTGAAATTTCAACTGTGAGGATAGTGACTTTCCATGCTTTTTAAAACTTCATTCTTTCAACACCTCTAGTGAACAAAGCAGAAGTGTTTATGACAATTCATGCACTTCTTTAAGATTCTAAACTCTCTGCATTTCAGCCAAGCTTCACGTACCAGAAAGAAATAACATGAGTATTTCTTAATTAAGGTTTGTAATCTTAATTTGCAAGGAAAATTTCAAAGATGCAATGAAAATAACATGAACTTCTTGTAAAAGACATCCCTAAAATTTCCTCTGGTTGATGCAGACATTTGGAAAAAACGTGACTTCTTGTAATAGGTAAGTTCAAAGCCCCTTTTTTCAGTTCTGCACACAGTCCTTCCGCACGGGTGGAGCACACATCCTCTCAGGAGCTCGCTGCCAAGACTTGTACTACTCCCTCATTTTATGATCATAAATGTGTCAGGAATGATCAACGTGGTCAAAAGACAGCTAAATGATTCTGCTGCATTGACTTGAACACCGGACAGTAGGCTAAAAAACGTATCCCATCACATCACAGTGTGCGTCTGGTCACGCGATAGGAAGCGCAAGAATTTGCAATGTGGTACTGAATGATTTTTGTCATGTCATGAGAGAGAAACAGTGAAGACTGGACTGATTAACAGGAAGTCCATCTGACCTGCAGACCCCTTTCCTGGCCCATGCCTAACCAAGCTGCGCAATCCTCCTTTATGCTGTTCTGCATGTGAAAGAGCAGCTTTCGCCAAGGAAGCTGGTATCTAGGACATGGCTTGCTTTTCAGAAAACATTTGGACACACAAGATGCTATGACATACTTCATGTGCTGAGAACAATAAGGATAATTGCACAGAAGTTAATTGAAACTAATGCACCTGTACATGTACGGCACATAGCTAAAAGGAAAAACAATTCTTCATCTTGAAAAAAATCATCACCTGTAAATCCTGGAAAGTGCCTGAACATAATCTCTATTCCTTCACTTACCTCACAAAATGCAATTGGCAATCCCACTGATAGACTCTTAAGAGTCTCCTTCTGAACTTTTTAAAGAATAGAGCTTTGGAAGTTTCCCAGCTCCCTTTTCAAAAGTTTACAGATTTATGCACCATCACATTCTGTGATGGTTCAATATCTGACATTGCACAGAGGGGAAAGAAGGCTATTAATGAAATGTCACAATCTGCATACTTGAAGAGCCATAATCAAAACCAAGATACATGGGATACTCGAGGACTGTCTGAGCTATCAACAGAATCAGAGTGACTCGGCAGAAGGTAATGAGAATCTGCAGTTCTGTATCAATACCAGAGATAAAATGCGGTGGGAGGGTAAAATAATCACATACAGCAAAAGATCACGTATGGAGGTGCTGCCTGGAGTTCTGTGCAGTGCTATCTTTTAGGACTCACTGCTAAGAAACTGCAAGTCATCTTATAACCAGCCAATATATCAAAAAGGTTTGTCTCTGTTCAAGTCCATACAGTAAGATCACTTAGATGTGTTCCAAATAAGTCTCTATTCTTCTCTATTCCTGATGTGTGTTTCCCCCCTTTGAGCCCTTTCAGCCCTCTTACTGATACAGCACGTAACTAGAAGCATCTGACAATTTCCAATGCTCTCATTCATTGCTTGAGCACTTTTTCCGATCACCTTCTTTCCTTACACCCTTCTGCAATCGACTCAAAAGACTTTATTATCAAGCATGAAGTCCACTGATTATTGACTGCTTAAGGCTTAATTACTGTGCAAAAAACTGAGCAAACACTAAGTCTTTTAAATGTCAGCCAAAGAGTACCAGCACCTTCCTCCCTCCCCCAAGAATGTTTAATGTTTTCAAATCTTCTAAAAAAGGCCAACTGATGTATGTCCCTATTCAGCCTACTTCATGAGCACGGAAAGCTGCAGAGATCCTATGACTGACTGACATCCAATTGGTTAAAAGATTCTATAAAGGCCTATTAACTTTCTACAAAGATAACAAAAACAAACCTGAAAGTCTTTACAGCCAAACCTGGCCCTTAATATGGTAATGCACAGCCTCACGTGGTGGGATCAAAAAGCTTTAATTATCTGCAATGTTACGATATATTATTATATGATGAACCACTGACCTCTTAATCCAAACAAAACAAATCACAGCACTGCTAACTGAAAAGGAGGGCTGAACTCAGCCAAGCGGTAGGAGACTGAGCTGAAGTATCTACTAGCTCTTCAGAAACTAGCAAATTTTCATAGAGAAATCCTGAAATACTCTGTAGAAAATTTCAAACACTTATACAAACACTCTTAGCTGCCAACAGTATTTCAAAGAAAAATAGGAAAAAATTCTGGCACTTAACATCTTTCATCCAAGTATTCTGAAGAGCTTTATAAGCACTAGTACCAGAAAAGGTTTAAGTAAATTATCTAGGGCAGGGAAATTGGCACACTAGGCATCAACTAAGCAGTGAAGAACTAGGACTTCTAACGCCAACCACCTAGCTGTTCTTACCTTCACGTTATGATAGTTCTAATGAGATCTGTGTAACTCCAGTAATGTGAACACAGAGTTTAGAGTAGTGTATTATTTGTTACCCTCTATCGTAATATTCATGGTATTCTGCAGCCACATGGAAGTGTCCAAAGAAGAAAGTATTTCAATAAAACAAAGAAACTTGAGTAGGTTATTTTATAGAAATTTTAAACAACTCCATACACAGGAAAATTAAGACTCATAGGCAGAAATGAGAATTTTATGATAATTTCATTATAAATACATACATAAATAAAAAATATAAATAGTTTAGCATAAAAATATTCAGCACATTGTTTTTCAGTATCAAAGTTTTGATGAAATCTACTGAACAAATTTCAGGCCCTGCCTCTGTTAAAAGGAAACTCATCCTACACTGCTTGTTATTTCTAATTCCCATATGACAAATTTTTTACAGTACCTACATGATTAGGGCAGGAAGAAACATGAATTTCTTACAACACCAAAAATGGAGCGGGATTAATATGGATGCCACCATATTTTTCACAAGGATTCTGATCCATTCTCTTCAATAGTTTACGACCATCTATATATACACATAATTATACATAATTTTTTTTTCCCCCGAAGCTGTTTAACTATGAAGACGTCAACTTGTAAGTACTCTAACATGAACAGTAATCACAAGCAGCTTATTTTTTCACTGGAAAGTCAGTATCAGACACCAGCCTTACTTATCTGATACAGGAAAAATATTCTTGGTTCAGTGGCTACGTTTCTACCAAACACAGAGAGAAAAGGAGGAAACACTACTTACTTGTTAAAAAGATTCAGTCCAATCCTGTAATGGCGTTTCCTGATAACATCGTTACTGAAGGCAGGGGAATCCCAGCTGTTGCGAGTTTCTTTGTGGTAGGTTTGCTTGCTCAAGGTTTGCTCCCTTAGGCTGTCTCTGGAAGAAGATTCCGAGCTGCAGTTTATTGTATCATTAGAGTTGGAAGTGCTGTTGATGCTGTCATTGTCCCCATCAGAATAGTCGGACTCCGACTTGCTTTGCCTGTTTGCGGTGCCATTGATAGCTAAATGACTATCTATGGGCCTAGCCCTGTGTCTAGCCTCCTGTTCCTCTCGGGATATAACCTTGGCAGGAATATTGTGAGGGATGTGTTTTGGGCTTCCTTGTTGACTAGTGATCGCTCGGTCATATGCATTTTGTCTCTTTAATGAACCTCTCTCTGAGCGATCACTCAGGTCCACTGAACTGTCACTGGGTGGCTCTATAGTTAGCAACGGCAGATGATCCATTCTCATCCTCTGTTCCTGACATTCCAGCGACGGGGTACTCCTGCAGCTCGTGTCAGTGTCTAGCTTATCATCTTTGTGGGTCATGGACCAGTACTCTTGAGAAGAGTTCACGGAGCGGAGCCTCAAATCAGATTCTGTGCTGGACGGTCTGTCTACTGACTGGGAAAGGGGAAGGGGTGGAGATAACTCCTCCTCATCAATATATAATGTAACATCACTGTATGACGCTGTCATCTCATCAAGCTTCCTGTGATCCACGTTATGAATTGCTGGTTTAGTTGGAGCACAACTATCTCTTTCCACTTCACGACTTCTGACTTGATCCGGAGTCTGGACTTCATCAGAATGTAGACTACGGCAATTCAATGCATCGTCAATGGATTCTGCAAGGGATTTCACTTGCCTGGAAAAAGCATCCTCCAGTTCTGTTATAGCATCAGCAAAATCAGTAGATGCTGCTGGAGACTTCATTGTAGTGGACTCTCCTAGTTCACCACATTCAGGCTGTACCAGGGATCCCAGTTTTGACCCATCATTTGTAACAGAAACTTGTTTTCCTTCAAAGTAAGAGCTGTGGACTTTCTCAGGTCCTTCAAAAGAAAACTGCATTCTCATATTGGACAGTACAATGCGTCTTGACATACGATTTTCAGACATAGAACTTCTAAGGCGCTCAAAATTTTTGTTCATCTGATACTGGCGAAAAGCTGTTTGTATAGTACGAGCAGCATGTCTAGTTATGAGACGGCCTCCATATTTCCGTTCTAGCATCTCCACCTGTGAAAGGGTGAACACAACTTGTAACTTGATGCAGGTTAGAACAAGGTTAAAGTATAACAAAAAAAAAATTTAACTTTAATTTCCAGGAATTTTTCAAAGTGCATACTGTTTTTGAAAGTAAAAACTCAAAACTCCAGACTAACAACTGCACAAATAGTGAACCGAATGGTCATTTGCAAATTCCACTATGAAAAGACAGACAAAAAGATAACTATGTGAATACCGTCATGCAAAATTAAGGCGTTGACAATTTGTGTGTACATTTAAATTTTGGCTTTCCCATACTAGCATTGGTGTGCCCATGTCAAAGCAGACAAGACAGCACTCTAATGCAGCATAATGCAGTCATTCTTTCTCAGTGGGGACAACTGCAGAGAAGCGAAATCCAAGTACACTGCAAATTGCCATATTTGGGGAATAAATTCTAAAAGTTGCCATCACCTTTCCAGGCATGCATTGCATTCTAGATGAATAAAAACCAAGTAGCAACCTTTCACCCAGGCCTGATAATCAAAGCAAAATTCCCAGAGCATACGCTTCCAGAGAGATTTCTCAGATAGAATATCCACATACACAGTCTTCCTCAAACCAAGAACTATTTCAGACTTTCTAAATACAAATTCAAATCTATTTTGATTTCTGTAATTACACTCAACATTGCCAGTGTTTCCAACTAACAGAATATATATGCAAAATAAATACCTTACGAATGCTATCAATTTAACCGCATGAAAATGACATGTCAATACTTTTAGAATACTCATTAGATATTTTCAAACCTTTCCTTCCAAAACATGAAAAGCATCGCTTACTTAAAATTAAAAAACACTGAGCAAGGCGAATGACTAGTTTTACTTCAATTCCTGCCCCCCCCCCGATATTTAATTTCTGTTCTGACTGGTCTTTGCTGGATCCATATTATTCACAAACACAAAACATCCATCACAAATCAGTATGTTTAGTACTACAGTTAAAACCAGCATTTTTCTGGCAGCATTTTTGTTTAAGTCTATGCAATTTTCATAGCACTCCAATGACTCAAAAGTCATTTCTCCTCGCTTGCAAATCCAGGTACCCTTTTTCATTAGATACTATGTTTTAATTAGTTAGGTCACATGCACATCCACACACAACCTCTGCCCCTCATACTTGGAGATCTCTCCAAGTAATTATTAAGTTCAGATACTGATGTGTAGAGGAGCCACATCCCCCTTCCACGGAAGGGACCAAATGTTACTAAAAAATACTTTCTAGTCCATTACGTCTACCATTTGGGAGTAGTTGATGTATTTCAGTGCTATTGCCAGGTTCAGCAGCTCCCATTCCCCTTCCACATTGAAGATGATCTCCTTTTTGGCTTGGTGTACTTGAATGTGAATTACTAATTTTCTTTTATTCTAGATGCAAAAAATATTATGCACAGTTATTTGCGTAACTGAGGCGGCCAACTTCTCAGATGGGCTTAGATCAGGATGACTGCTAAGGAATTGTTCTTTTGACTGAATCTTGAAATTTCTTTTAACTAAGCTCAAAAAACTGTGACTGATCTCTGAGCTGGGAATCTGTCAGACTCCGCATAATTTTCTATAGTTTTTCTTTTAAAAAAAATGTTTCCCTTTTCACCCCCAAATCAGGGTTATATTATCCCCACATTTGCACATGTCAAAGAGACTATGAGGTTACTTGTAAGGCATTCTGACAATTAAAAAAATTGTTAAGAACTTCTATCACAACCCTGCCACTGCTGCCACACATTTGCTACTATTTCTATCTGTAGTATACATTAGGTCACGTGTTTAAATAAATTGTAAGAGATTATTTTGCTGGACTAATCTCAAAACAAATGACGAATTGTTAATTTAGTTGTCCTCTCAAAATTAAATGTCAAACCTAAAGAAAACTGGCTTTAGTTTTCATACATAGCTGGTATGAAAGCATAGAACAGAAACTAATATTCTATAAAATAAATTACCTGGACTTTATTCTTGCAAATAGGCTGTTGTCCTTTAGGTTTACATCATCATTGACTACCATAAATTAGGGGGGTTTGGTGGGAATTTTAATTGAGAGTATTTTGGAATTTGCCTAGATGATTTACTAGACTTGTGACTAATATTTCTAATAAATTTTAATGCACCTTCAAAATGCATATTTAATGTATACTGCCTTTAGGTAAAACCTTGGACATTTTCCTAAATTGTTTTTAAGTGTCTTCTGAGATTTCAGTGAGAGCTTTTCAGAAGCAGTAAGCAACTCTTCAGTATCTAGCTTCCTTTATGTATCATTGACACTTTTTATTGTGCAGGACTCCCCGAACAAATACAAATTAACATCTGCAGTCCTCATTCTCTACCAAACCGGCATAAAAAACAGATGGAATTAGGCTCTGTGGAATATCAGCAGTGCAAGAGACCTCTTTAGTAAGCCTAACAAGCTGTATCAATCCCTTATAAGACATCTAGCCAAAATGACTGCCAAAGGTGGAAAAGGAAGTAACAGTTTAGATCTCACAAGGAGGTCCAGTTTAATAGTGGAGCTGGCATAAACTCGATCAAGAACCAGGAACTTGGTATGTTCCCACTCCAGTATAGAATTTGGTGAGCATAAAGGCTTAACTAAACAAACTCATACTTGCTATCCCAAATATCGGCCTCAACTTTAAGTCAGAGCTCAAACTCTGTTCTTCAAGGCCTCCCCAGAACAACCTTATATGATTCTCCAAACTGAAATTTCAGAACAACAAACAGACAGCAAATGAGACTTAGCCCCTATAAATTTCATGGACTATCCATGTGCGGTCCAAAATCAGGAGTAGTTTTCTTCTTGTTTGCGGAATTTTGCCTGCTCCCACTTTGGCCATGTTAACATACAAGTTGGAGAGACTATGCAATATACCACAATGATTCACGGTAAACAAAATATTCTGTCACAGTAAAGATCTCTAACAACAACAAAACAACCAAAAAACATTGATGTATGGGCTACTGTTCACCCATCAGTGAAACAGTGCATCCTGCATATGTGCTTACCGTAGGCTTTTACGGCATCATTTTCAAATGATAAATATGAACTTATATGGCAATAAACAACTTTCAAATAGGACTGCTTTCAGAATAAAGCTTAAAAGGAATGGCTGAGGCTGACTGTCTTACAGAAGGGCCTTTTTAGGAACAAAAGCTTTGAACATCTACATAGCCTCCATCCAGCTCTTTGTAAAGCACATGCAAGTTTTGCCTAGTTGAGTAAAACCAACTAAAACCTTGAATTCACCCCACAGATATGAGAAAATATCAGTTGCAACAAGTTCTTCCTTTTGTTCACCAGCAACAAAGATATCCAGGTTTCAAAATAACTCATTTTCTTAGAAAAATATTTTGCATTACTACATTTAGTACTTGTCCTAAGCATGAAATCACAATTCCTAGCTGAACTGTTTTCATTTTTAACACTATTAACATATCTTCTATGAGTTTCTTTAAGAAGGGGGGAAGGTGTATGGGACACAGGGATGACAACACAGGAAAAAAAAAAGGTCAAAAACCTCAGAAATGCTGACACATGACTATTTTGAGCTTAAGCTGGTTGCAAGAAAAAAGGTATTTTCAGCATCACAACCAAAGTGACGCTAGAAAAGATTTTTCCCAGCTTACAGGTATGTTGCCATTATCATAAATTAGGTAACAAATACCTGCTTATCTTGTAGGTCTGAAGAGAGTTCATAGCTCTCAGAAAGTGATCTTGACCTTTTAATAGCTTCTTCCTCTGCTTGTTTTCGCAGTATGGACGTTGAGTGCTGAAGTTTTGGCCTCCGAGATCTTTGTTGTCCAGGGGAAACAGAATACAGCCCGTAAGCAGAATGATCGTAATGGTCTGGACTTATAGCTGAGCTGTGTGTTATAGGTCCTTGATGGTAAGTAGATGGGCTATCCAAAGACGTGCCAGTTTCACTGCTTGGAGCTTCGCCCTCAACACTAGACAGAATGAAAAGACAGGAAAATCCTCAGTATTGCATATCAAAATTCTCAGCAACAAATAGCATAGTTTTGCTTAGTATCATTTTATGTAGACATCCAGCACATTTTGTTCAAATTCAGATGCAGTTAGTACAGGGTAATGTGGCTTTCATGTCAACCACCATAGTTTTCACTGTAATCTAAGCAACTCTTTATTTCTGTTGCAGAGGTCATCTTTAGCGCATGAGTCAGGCAGAAGAATGGAGATTTCAAGCATTATTTAACTTCATGCAGTAATTACTAATAACATCCTGAGTAAGTCACTCAGCAATTACTGCATAAAACAAATAGAAACTTTTTATTTCTTATAAGACCGCTCATTTCCAAGTTGTTCTACTTCAAAATGACAGATGCTTATTTGTGTCTTTCCTTGCTTTGACAAATAAAAGCAGTACTTTCTTACCGCTGTATTACAGTTTGACATAAAAGGATTTACTTTCATGTTACTCAGTAGAGATTTGGAATTTAATGGATCTTGTGAGCTATGATATTGCTAGAAACTGAAGTTGGGAAAAAGTACCTACAGGAGAAATCTCATCGATTTCTCTGTTAGTGAAAGACTGCTCCCATGGGATACTTCTGGCATGCTTTGTGGTAAAGCATCCCAAGGGATGGTGTTTCTAGCTAATGAAAGCAAAACAGTTTCAAGTAGAGAAAACATCATAGGTGCTACAATCTGGTAAATAAACCACTCTTTTCACAGAAATGCTGTTATTGCTAAGGAATAAAGGAAAGAAAAAAATGCTACATTTAAAGAGTTGTACACAATAGGAAACATTTTAAAACTGAGTCCTAGTCAAAGTTTATCTTGAAGTGCCAATGACTAACAGTAATTTGTTTTATGTATGTTGATATGTATGATATGTATGATATTGATATGTATGATGACTAACAGTAATTTGTTTTATATGTTTTACAGTAGGGTATTCTCACATTGCAGTAGGGTATGCACTTTCACTCCTCCATCTTCTTCATAAGTTTCACATAAATATTTACTATCTGCCATACCCTATGCACATGGTGCACTGATAGAAAAAACAAAATTTTACTTTTTCTTAATCACATTAAAGACTTAGTAAACACTCCACACGTGCACGAATATAAGCATTTACAGCACTTCCCCTACCTTGTGTTTTAGGAACAGGTACATCCAAACTCTAAAGGAGTAAAATTCCATGTTCCCACCACGCCCTGTTTTTCTTATTTTGCTTTCATTCACATGTACACAAACATAAAAAATAAAGCTCTCC
This sequence comes from Phaethon aethereus, assembly GCF_964289735.1. Classification (NCBI taxonomy): domain Eukaryota; kingdom Metazoa; phylum Chordata; class Aves; order Phaethontiformes; family Phaethontidae; genus Phaethon; species Phaethon aethereus. Next base: position 22,664,761 of record NC_138587.1, read on the forward strand.
TGTTGTCTCTCAGAAGCACAATGCTGTGAGCCTTGCTGCACACACATACCACAGCAGTCCCTTCAACAGTTCAAAGTACAGAGCGATTCCTGAAAGAACGTTCTCCACCGGACCGCAGTGCCAGAAGAGATCAAGGTTAACACTGGCAAAACTCTCCTAGCTTGAACAGTGTGTACTTTCTGAAGTGAAGGAGAAAAAAGCCCCTTAGATTTCTCAAAATGTTTCTATAAACATGTAAAACTGAAAGCAAGTCCTCTTTCTTTGCCCATCAAAATATGACTCTACCCGAAAGGTATTTTCAAACATACTTTACCCGAGCTGGAAATATTTTCAGTGTGCACACATCACTTTTTCCAAAAAGGAAGTTGACAGGAAACTAATCCCTTTCCTTCTGCGATACAGATGGCTTTCAACTTTAAAATGATAAATTATCCAGAGTTTTGCTAGTGACATTGAACCTGTGTAACCACCCATTAAAAACAAACAAATCATTCTCTCTAAAGTATCCGTTAAAGAAATTAGTATGACACTGAACTGCTCCACATTCTCTCTTTAAATACTAAAATACCTTTCTTTGTTCTGCTGTGAGGCCATACTATTTTGTACATCACAGGTTCCCAATTACAAGCTTATTTCTAGGTACTTTTCATACAAGTATGGTAAATTTGTTTTTAACAGGAAGTCAGGAATTGTCACTATTTCCCCCTTCTTATGTTCTGTGACTTTTTTCCCCCTTCCTCGCCCTTATATTGTGAACTATTTAATAATCCTTCACATTGATTATAATCTCACGTTGACATTTTAATAATGATACCTTCAATGGATAACTTAACCTTTTCATCAACAAAAAGGGTACTGCCCTAATCAGAAAGAAAAAAAAATGGAAAGGGATCTGCCTGAGGCTCTGATTAAAGTTAGGGGTTTCTTCTTTATTTTTAGTTCGTCTTTCATACTTTTTACAGACATAAATATGATCCTTGACTGATTGTAATGCTTGATCTCATTTTGCTCACAGGCCTATTCCCTACCATCACATCTGACCTTTGAAGCAGGGAGATAATTATCTTTCACAACAGGCAGCCTCCTGCACAACAGGACGACAGCCCTGTAAAGCAAAGAAGCGTGCGCAGTCAGTACTGCGTATTTGAAGGCTTTCTCCCATTCAGCTCTTCCTTGTCTGTTAAGAGCAGCTGAAGCTTCCTATGGGTTATTTCATGAAAATGAAACTCCACTGAGAAAGAAAAGCAGCTTGCTTTCCACTTCTCACTACTTTGCATATGTTTGGAAAAGAAAAATATTTCAACAAATATGATTTGTGTGAAGCTTCAAGGATGACAAGATGTATTGCTCCGCTACGGAGGGCATCATGGAACAGGATTGTGGAACTGAGAATCACCCTGCCCGAGTCTATTTTGAAAGACTGTACGCTAAAAAGGGTACCTTTGCTTCAAAACAGACTCGGGACACGAGACAGTCACTGCAGAGTTACAAGGGCAATTTTTATCTGTTCACTTATTAAAAATGCCAACACACGAAAATGTCAGGGATTCTGCTCCAGGCTTGTGGCAAGAATTAGAGTAAGTCCCCCTATGACTAAGGGAGCAGTTAGACGCCTCTCTAGCACTACTTCACTTCCAGTAGCCACCCCGCGGACACGGTATTTCTCAGATGGGTGAGAAATTATGTGCATTAAGTACACTGCAAAAATGGACAATATAACACTTGACCCAGCTCCAGCTGGAATTAGAAAGAACTTATTAGTAAAGGTCTCTGTTTTGAGGCCTCTGCCTCCTACTATACATGCCCAGTAGAATTACTCATAATTTCAGTGCTTAAAAGAAATCTAGTGGATGAATTTGATTCATCTCCTTGCAATGTGCAATGGCATATTACTAGGGAGACCAGGAATACGTTGAGTATTCCAACTGTGCAACATTAGGAGAAAGCAAAACGGTTGAAATTAACCTTTCGTTTTTAGAACTCTGATTCTTTTATCACACTCCTGCCTCAGCAGAAAACAGACATTCATTATCTGCCAAGCCAGAAAAAAAGAAAGGTTGCTTGCCAGTATTTTACAAAGAAGCAGAGAATGGAGCAGCTAAAAAGTGAAAAATAAAATATTTAATAATAATTACTACTATTAATATGACTTTGCATGAACAAAACTTTAAAATGGAGACATGGAAAAACTTCATTTCCTTGTATATCTAAATTACTTTTTCAAAGAGTGGCCTGCACTGACTGAATCAGTATTTTATCAGAAATCAACACTGAAGTGTCTTCCTGAAAAAACCCTCAACTTGTAACGCTATTAAAAAAAACCCCAAATACCACTGTACCACGGAACAACAGGGAAAGAGAAAGGCTTACAGAAAAATGCAAACAGACCAAGTACAGTATTTTTAACATATCTCAATGGCTATGTAAAACTATTGGTGAAAATCAGATTAATTTTACTAATGCTAATGACTACAAACCAGTACTAGCCACCAAACATCGATTTTGTTCTGTGGACGTATGGCTCTAGATTTCCTGCAAGAGCTAAGCCACACACTCTGCAAACACTTTTAAATTAAAATATATCAGCTGAAGTGACATATGTGCATGCAAGTAGGATCTGTTGGCTTCATCAGCAGGGCAGTGAGATAAGGGTCATCCCCGCAGCGCAGCTAACACTGTATTTACCCATGATGTTCATTGCGCTCTAACAGCGACAGACTCAAAGCTCACTGCTCTGTCTGAATCAAAAACTAACACCAATGTACAGGCAGTGGCTGCCAAAAGCTGCTTTTCTAGCTAATTTGCCTAGATGTCAAAGCTGAGTAACACGGTGCATGGCTGTATCTTTGGGCTAAAGAGGCATACAATAGATGCAAGCTGACAAAGTGTGAAGTAGAAAACGTCGTGTTTTTTAAAGTTATTTCCCAGTATTCAGGTGATAGATTCATTTCAAGAATTACCGAATAAGAAAACGCTCTGTCGTCTCCTACCCATCTAATCGCCAAACGTAGTTTTGTGGTTAGCCATGACCAAAACAAAACATTTCCTCTCCAGGCATTTTAGCAGCAGAAACCTGGCAGGTCTTTTCTTCCCCGTCTCTCATTTTATACCTACAGTTACTACTTCTGATCACAAAGGCTGTAATTAGCAACCAGTACACCAAAACCACTATCATATTTTAAACCAACATACTATTCAGGATGTTTGAATATCTACCGTTCTTTGATTTTTTTTTTTTTTTTTTACATTCACACCTTCCTTTTCCTTCAAATCTTGCCAAACTATTATCTCAGCAAAACCAAAAATAAGCACAATAAAGACAAAATTTTGAAAAAATTTGAGCTTAAAATGGAAACTGCCAAAAAGTCCTCAAGACCTAAATTTAATCAGAGAGCAAGCCACAAGCTTTTCCATGAGTATAGACTTACTCGGTCCACTGACAGTAACGGCAAAATTATCAGAGAAGCTGCAGGTTTGGGACCATAGGCACAAGCATTTACCTCTCAGAGCTATGAAAGGTACTATGAAAGAGAGAGAGAGATGACAACCAGAAAAGCAGAAATTCCCTTCTTACTGAAGGCCCAGTACCTTATCTTTAAAACTATGTGCATGCGAAGAGGAAGTACAGAACAACGGCATCAGATGCAAGGAATTATTCAGTACCACCATTCACTTCAGAAACCTCACAGTTTACAAGTAGTGAAATGTCCCAGTGCATTTGTAGGACTAAAATATAAAGATAATGAGAACATACTCTTATAGAAATCGTCCAAATGTTCAAACCAGTATGTTACAGATTTAGTTTGGAACTAAAAGCAACAAAGAAATTCAACATGCTTCTAAATAATGTAAACGCCAAACCAAACTGCATGCAACATTTTAAAATAGAACCAAAAGACCCTCACAGCAAAATAGAGTAAATACTTGAGAAATTATTTTACCAATGAACATTCTCTGAAGTCATCAGTTATTTTCATCATTCATTTAGAATGGACTTTCAACAGTGTAATATAAAGACATGAAATTGAAAACAGGCCCTAACTGAATGTATATGCATGAGAACCAATCAGCATTATATTCATCCTGTAAAAAATTTGGTTTGAACATAAAGAAAAGTATGACAGTGTAGTAAGTTTGTGCCGCTACATCTTAAACATTTTTCCATAGTGTTTTACATCCTTAAAAGTACGAACACAAGTTCAAAGGTACACAGAATAAATTCCTTTTCTTCTAAATTGTGGAAAGTATGCACCAGTAATATGAACACAGTAAGCAAAACACAGCCAACTTAAATTCCAGTCAGCACGAGATGATAAAACCACTCAGCTTCACCATGACACTCCAAGTGCTCTGTTCTTTAGGAAGCAGGCAGTTTTTACAGCATGACTATGGTAGAGTATCACTTGCCAGAGATAGTAGTCAAAACCCCAGGTAGTCTGCATAACCTGAATACAAATAGAACTTAATGAAGTATTTATACGTTTAATTTGTTTGTTGCAACAGCGAAGCATTTGCATGAGTAGTTCTTCATGAAATTCCTCAATCAGATTTGTCCCTTCTCTAACTTGCCTACTTTTCCCTGAAAGGGAAAAGGGAAAGATTTCCCTCTTCAGGAAAAATGCACATAAACCTGGTTCCCTCAATTCAGCAAGCGTATTTTCTTCCTTTGTCTCAGAAACTTTTCTACCCAGAAACATTAAGATGATACTTAAGAGTTGAAGTATCTAGATGCCTAGGGACTCTGCCATGTGGTTTACAAGATGGATTTAAATGCAAACCAAAGAGTGAAGCTTTTTGTATAAAAGCCTCATTTCATAAACATGATTCCCAGTAAGACTTCTGCCCCACTCAAAAATAATAGGCCCAAGTGCCCAGGAAGAAAGAAGTGCTATGCCAGTCTGTTCTATACCAACTATCTCTTCCTGAAATTTGGAGGTTAAGAAAGTCAAACTCTGTTCGTAACTCCTAATTATAGATAACCAATTGAAATGGATCCAAATTCTCTACCTAGCTCAAAGAATGCAGACCAGAAGTCGCCCGTGGAACTAACTCTGAGTAACAGAGAAGCATGATGGCAGCTGCTAGAGCAGCTGGTACGGTCAGGCACTTCCAACATGAAGCCTGAAAAAAAACCCCCATTTAAATGGCAAAAATGTTTAGGTCAAATCTAGGCATTACACATCAGAACAAACCTCAACAAACGTTAATTTCTTGCATATAACTTTGTCTTTCCAAATGCAACAAAGTCCTAATTTGAACGTGAAATTTTAATCAACGATTACAAACATAACACTGCTAACTAAAACTATGACTCCCCGTACACAACTTAATCTGAACATAAGCATTCATTTGACACAAGGGTACACCCCACTGCTTCAAAGTTGGTTTACATTTCAGTATCTGTGGTGCTTTCTGCTATAGACTAGGAGGTATATTTAATTAAAGCTCTGATTTATGCATTGTATTATTTCAAATTACTCTCCACAAAAAGTTCTTAACATAGCTTCTTAAAATGTAAAACTAACCATATGTAGTTCACACAAGCTCGGTTTTTTACCATTTTTCTCTCTCCCCCCACGTGACAATATTCCCCACCAGTGAGAACATTTGAGCAGAAGTATAGTACAATTATTAGTACAATTTGCAACAGATTAGAATCTAGTTCTTATTGCCATGTCTGTTTTGTACTGTCTAGTAAACAAAAGTCAATTATATTAAGAACTTATACAAATCCCCAAATTCAATAAATGCAATATCATTAACAAACCAATCTGACTTCAAATATACACTGTCAAAAGTTCAAAGCCATTATGATGGACAACAGTATTCACAGGCACCGACAAAAGCTTTGATCCAGGAAAGAAATATTGACCAACTTGTTTTACTTAGAATGCACTCTCAATTCAGCTGTTTCTGTTAAAAACAAACAAAAGCTTTGAATGCACATCAAAGTAATGTCCCAGGTAATTCATCTTACTGAAGTTAAATATCATGGCAAGACAAATCCAGACAGCATTTGCATGTGTCTCAGAAGCGAAGGCTAAGAAAGCAACCGCTTCTCTCTGTAATGTTCTGCGTAACAGACTGCCAGTAACAGCCAGCTTAAGTTCAAACACAGTCTGACGACCATCGACAGAGCGACCAGAGTTCCACAGACAAGTATCATTATGTGCACTGAAAATCTTCACTTGCAGTCCTGGATTCAAAATTACAGAAAAGCCCCAACATCTATTCACTTGGACACTACCAAGTTTTAATTCTCACTAAATAACCCCAGAAAAGGCATTAACAAAAATGGTATTTTTAATGAAGGGCATTTTCACCGACAGTCTTATACGCCATTAGCAGCAGGGGAGAGCAGGGGAAGAAAGGTGAGAGATTACTTTCACTGTGCTGTCTCTTCTGAAATGGAGATGCACACCAGCAAAACGAGAAGCGCGCCACACGAAAATCTACCCAACTTCTCCATTTTTAGGGAACAATCTTTATAATACATTTAAGAACTAAGAATATCCATTTGAAAAGAGCTTACTTAAGATTATCTTCAGCTCCCAAGAAGGAGAAGGAAGGTTAAACGCCTCAGATATCACCTTTGCCTAAGTCAAACAGTGGCAGCATATTGGCTAGCAGACATAAGTATTTGCTACAGAAGGGTCAAACCAACCACGCCCACCCAGTACCCCTGCAATGCCTTATGAAGCCTACCTGCTAAAGGCAAAGCTGTATTTTATTTTCATTACTTAGCAGCTGGAAAGTAACAAAGGAGACCGACAGCATCAACAGAATTTGAGCACAGCTTACGAATGCCAGCTTCTATCTCAGGTAAAGACAGACAACGTCATTCTCTGCTAATCTGCGTTAATCATCACCCAGCATATGTTTATTCAGCAATGACCATATTCCATACTTTAAGCTCTTTTAAAAAATGGATAAAGTATTATATAAAACATGACTATGGTAATAATTTGAGGCTTGTGGCTGGAGGAAGAGTTCTCAAATTTATCAGCCCAATTCTTAGAATTTTTAGTGGGTTTTTTTATGGTCAGCTCTTCCTCTTGATGTGTCATAAAACATACTAACATCAGAAAATGCCACGTATGCTTCAAAAGATTACTTCTTATAGGGACTAAAGCTAAAAAATGTTAAGTGATTTTTTTAAAGTGGTATATGACCATTTAACAAAATCTGTGGTCTGCCTACCACTGCAGACTTTGTCCTGTTCCTCCTAAGTAAACTCTAACACAACAGGATAAGTTTCAGCAATCTGTGGAGTTTCTTAGTGCAACTGTGGTAGAATTTGACCTCAACTATTTATTCAGATATATCATTCAGCAACTGGAATCCTCTTATTTAGCATATCTACACTACATATGACACAAATTTAAGACAGTAAGATATTAATACACATGCTACCTTTTATATCATGACATGACCTTTATACTATGCTAATTTTAAAAAAGGAAGATTTAGTTTCTGCAGCTGAGAAAAAACTGATTTGCAAGCACAGCTGAAGCAGCATTTAATATAATGCAAAAATCTTTGGTGTTCTGTACCAGCCATCCTTGTATTTCACCTCCGTTGTGGCTTCAGCTGTTGTGTCAAGCCCACCAAAGGAAGGGGTGCTGCAGAATGACACTGCTGAGAAATCGGCTTGCTCACAATTTGGTTCTATAAGAGACTAAATACTAGTTTTCTCTCCCTGTTCAGGCCTTGGTAGATAACGCCATTCTTCTTTCCTCTCTTATATACTGTATATCACATAAACATGAACTAAAGATCCTTAATGAAATCCTGTTTACTGAGTAAATAAAATGTTTCAGGCATTGAAATTTCACACCTAGAACAAAACTGTATTCTAATCTTAGATCAAATATACTTGATAAAGCCTATCATTTGACTCATTTTGTGGCTTTGCCCCTCTACTATTCGAGATGATTACAGATAAGATGCAGTAGAGAGAGCTGGAAACAATTTTTGAGCAGGCCAGCCTTTCCCTTCAACTGTGTCTGTGTGCCTGGGCAGAGGGAAATTAAGAATCATCACAAACCAAACAGCATGCAGAGGGTTCACGCAGCAGAAATGACAAAACCATCTTTCTGTACTGGACTCTATATTGGGTGAAATCACAGATCACATCACAGCTCTATTCATCTAGGCCATATTTTCACTGAAGTAGGAAACGAACATTACACAAAAAGACCTACTTAAAACCACCACGGGATTCCATTTCAATCAGTTAATAATATATTATTATCTAATGAGGTGTGCTTTAAAACAATGTCACTGACAAACACAAAATACTTTCTTCTCTCACGTGGATTTAAGAAGTAGTCAGCTAAAGTTCTCCCACTTTTAAAACCAAAAAGAAAGGGATTGTTCAACTTTCAGTGGTTGTTTGACTTCTCCCTGAAGTTACAGATAAACCTCATAAGGTTATAGAGCAACGTACTTAAAAAAGCCAATCCAAAAGGAGGATGGACTGCTGAAAGTCTGATCAGAGAAAGACCTTTTACTGATCTAACTGAATCTAGATGTATATGTAATATAAAAATATCACTCAATCTTACACACTGCACAAACCCTGCATTTTGACTGCCAACTACATTATGCCAAGTCTAAAAAAAACACCAAAAGACCAAGAAACCCTACCAGTTTTCTCTAAGGGAGATCAATGTAATTTCGATATGCATAAATGCATACAGGCATGGGAAAGTCTCACCAGGTAGGAAAGAAAATGGATGAGAACACAGAACCCTTGTTCCGGCTTTCTGTGATGTTCAGGGTGTTGCTACCGAGTTAGTGAGAACGGGAACTGGCCTTGAGCATTCTGCACGCACTGAGAGGTCTGTGTTGTAACTTACTGGAACAGGATCGCTGCTAACCAGTCTTTAATCATAGGCATCCTCATAAAAGTGAGATTTTTATCCCTCTGCAGCACACCCAAGGTTTACATCACAGTATACAGAACATACTGATTATGGAAACAAAACAGTAAGAGATCTTTTGTTGGAAGTACGGAGTTTGATGGAAAAGAATATTTTAGATGTTACTTCGACTCAAGGCAATGCATTCAAACACAGAAGGTATTTGCAGACATACTCAGAAAGATATTCTGTGTCTTACTACATGTAAATCTTCACTCTTAGGAAAATGAGACCTCAGAAGATTGCTTACAACCTCTAAGTCAGTTAAAGAGCTGACAGATGCTTTTTCTCATTCACAAACTTCCTTCCTTTTACATTTCCTCTCCATTATGCTGAATCTATATATTTCAGTTTTTTCCTCCGTTAGCAAGGAATTAAATCTAGGCTTTTAGTAGGATGACTTGACTCACCTCACTGATCAGAATAAAAAAGTAACACAGGTATCAGTTCCTGTCTTGGAAACCTATAAACACTATTTCAAAGCTTACTATAAGCCGAGAACTTTCTCCTTACAAAGCTTATCTATTATCAAATTTTAAGATCTGTTCTATGCTGTAACTAGTTTTTTTAGCTACTTCCAATCAGTACTTAAATATAGAAGATTTACTGCAGATACACAGAGCGACAGGAATTGCCAGGTTGTACTGCAGCTTGTAGCAGCTTCATTTCGATGCAACACACAGATGCCCAGTACAGCTCTGCAACTCTTGCTCCCAGAAGCATCAACAATCTGCACAGACTTCTGCTGACACAGCTTGCCTTAGCTGGGGGCTGCACGTGAGGCTGATCAACCACAAAAGAACATCGGGTCTAAAATACAGAACCTGGACTATTCTTAGAATTTATAGGCTCTTTACCACGACTTAATTCATAGATCTTTCCACAATGGAAAATGGTCTTTTAGGACAAGGGTAGTCCAGTTCCTGAAAATCAGAGTCCCCATTTTGTGAACTGAAAGTTAAATAATGTGCAAAGACAGATTTTGAAAATGTCAACTAAAGACAGTCAGAAATGTTATTCTGTAACATGCTGCACTGTGGCAGCACAGGAAAACTTGAAATACTTATTTTCTTTTAGGATAACCTAATCAAAAACATCTTAATCACATTTTAAAAACAAAAAAAGAATCCAAGTTTGCAACAGGTTGTCACCATTTGGGACAATTTCCATTCTATCTCAATTTCACAAAGCATTAATTACTAGTATTAATAGGAAACTATTAGCTGTAAAATCACATTCTCCCAAAACTTGAAGCATTAGAACCAACTCCGTCTTGTCTACTAAATGCTCCACATCACCGGTATCTTCTAAACAAGGTTCACAAAATAAAATAGGAGAGAGGAATATATAAGCAATAATGAACTGTCTTTCTTTCAAGAATCTAAGAACGGATGAAAATATTATCTAACATTCAACACCCTGTGAAATGTCATTTACTTCAAAGCATGAGAATCACCCCAGACACCTCTAGAATGGAAATTCAACAGCTGTTTGGCAGCACATTACAATACAGCAAAACCACATAAGAAAGAAAAATAAGGACAACTTTTATTCCCAATTGAAAGTGCAGAGGGAAGTCAGATGGAGAGAAAAACTATTATTAAGCTGAAACATGGCCAGAAAGCCAGGGGTTTATACAGGCCTGTGCTGTTACATGTACTGTTAGACCCCCAGGAACTCCAGCTGGATCAGGAACACTGCTGTCTATCTCATCTGAAAGATGACTTCCTCAGCACAACCTCCCCAAACCATGAGGGAAACCCTGTCTTTGGTATTATCTTTACAGGCCGGAATGCTTCCAACTAAATCATCCATTCCTTCCCGAAGATTTTTTCCTTGGAGTTCTGTGCAAGTAGTGACATGGTCCACCCTGACTTGACTCATGAAAACTGAAAGGATCACAACTATAATCATTACGGCTGTAGGCTACACCAAAAAGAATACACTAAAGTCACATTAACGAGTTAAACACAGTCCAACGTACAGCCAAGTTACAATGCTTATATCCACTGCTGCATTTAACTCTCCATGTGATATGAGACTGAGCTTGGTCCACTCTGCTATAAAGGTGGTGAGTGAAAATTAAATTAAAGTCAAATTCAAACTTTCCTGTAGTGCAGTTTTAGGACCGCCTGTAAACATATCCCCTGCAACAGAAAATCCATCGAATTTGCATACTTGCTTCCTTTACACTGCATAAAGATGACCTGAAAGGTTACGTATATGTCAACAAACAGAAGGAAGTTAGTTTTCTTCTTCTCTGTTCCTACCAAAACATTTAACCTCGTGACACATCCATCCTTCTTAATCTGGTGAATTTTAGGGGCGACTGAATTTTTTTGGACTAAACAATGCAAGTACCCCTCAAAATAAGCTTAGGATTCTTCTACTGCCCTGCCCAGTATGTAGCCACTTAAGTAAAAGGAAGCCAAATCATAACTTGCATTTCGTTTGTGCTTGCACAACATAAGGCAACAGGGAATTGGGTCCTTTGTTTTTAAGCACAAGTTTAACTCGACACTGAACTACTGAAAGGATCTGATTAACAGATATACTGTACCAATTTCCTGTATTAAAGGTTATCAAAGCTATAATTCTAATTTTCTGTTCCTCTCACAGGGACAAAAGGGTTTGATTTTTTTATCATATCAAAGCTTGGGGTTTTTTTACTTTACTAAAGACATCTTTACATCAATTTCATGAAAACGTTTCTAGTCTTTTATCTATTGTAAGGAAGCAGAAGAAGATTTATTTTGCTGAATTTGCAGTCCCCTTTAACGTAATACTAGGGCTTTGTGCTACAGTGGATTAAAGCAGCATCTGTTCTTCTCTGGAAACCTGAAGTCAAATCACAGCAGCACAGTAAACTTGCCATCTCTCTATATCCCCTAACTAGAATTGTCCTTCCTCCAAATAAAACTCAAATGAAATCCTGAAAGACACAAGAAGGGCTCTGCAACTAAAATATTTTTGGTTAGTAAGTCTTGCTAAAAGAGACCACGATCAGTAACTATTTCTGCATAACAAGGATGTATGAATTAAACAAAATCTGTATTTACGTAAGTTTTGACATAAAATGACAATATACAGGATGCTAAAAAATGAACTTTCAAATCCAGGGCCTGATACTGCTCTTATAACTACACAGTCTTGTTGGACAACAGAAATAAAGATGCAAACTTGGGAATATGAATTTGGCTTGTGGCCCACACTGTTTAAACATAAGTGAAATCTAAACAAAGCAGGGTTTACAAAAACAATGCACCAACACACTTTCTCCCCAAACCCATGCTTTATCTCTTCAAAATTTCAGTTGTTCTGTTGATAAGGCAGTGTCTAGGTTAAGGGCACATCCTCATATATTTTATGTAACAAACAGAGCAATCAGAGCTCCATCTTGATTACAGTTTCTGAGGTCTCCTGCATTTGTTATTAAATAAACATAAAAAGCAATAATCGATTGACAACTACTGTGATTAAAATATGCTTGGCTCCAAAATTAATTATAAAATTGCCATCGATGCTGATGGAAAAAGAACTATGTAAATGCTAAAAGAGCAAGAAAATTGCACTCTTAATGTCCTTCATAAATTATGGTTGAACCTTCCAATGAAGAGGCACAACCACCCAGCTAATCTACATCCATGCATCATAATGCTCAAAGTGACAAAGTGGGTTTTTTCTCCTGAAATTGTGAAGAATTTTTTTTCAAAAATACAATATTCAGAAATACAGTAACTTGAACCATTCATTTGCACCTGTCAAAATTATGCAGAAACTGGGAGCTGCATGGGTTTACAACAAAGAGGGTGCATTAGCCTGGATCTTGAGATTCTATGAAGGCCTAGTGGATAATTTCCAGGACATCTTTATGGCATTAATATTTCCTAAATAAAGCTGCCCTGATAGCAGGCTAAATCCAATTTTACTCATTGAGAGTCACACAGCTGAGGCTATAAAGTTAAGGCAATGCAGTGTCTTGAATTTCAGTTGGAATACCACACAGCAGGCAAAAAGACATGTTTTACTAGGAAAGCGGTATCTCACTTCTAGCACTCTTGTTTCCCAGTGTACTGCTAGAGATGCCCGAAGTCTGAGTCTCAGTGGCGTTAAACATCAAGAAGCACAGCTGAAATATGTGAGGATATGTTAAATATCTAGAGGTAGCATCTCCACAGCTGGAGACAAGTGTTGGTTTTGGTTCAGGATGACACCTTGCATCTACCAGAAGAAGACTGGCTACTTCTAGGCCAGCTTTTATAATTCACAGCTACGTCTTATTGGTGTTCAGGGCAAATACAGTGTGCAAGCACAATTAGAGTAATCACGTAAGTGTGCTAATCAGCTACACAATTAGGAGATCTTCCTCTTCAGAAAGTTTGCTCCTTGAATTGCCATCTTTATCGTTCAGAGAAAACACGATCGGTATAAAGGTAAGCTTTTGTTTCAAAGTAGTAGTTCCAGCCGAAGCCCTAACACCTAACCTCTAGGTCCTCAAAGGCATGAAACAACCCCAGCCTCCCAGTGATGCAAGAACATTCTCCTGAGGACTAAATATTTGGAGGAATACTTTCTATAGCCATACGAATAGAAATTGGAATTCTCTTCAGCAAATTTTCATTTCGCAGGGTGAGAAAAAACACGTAAGTCCAGGGGGCTGTCTATCCTAAGAAATCACTTCCCAGTTCTCAGAAGGAACACCCTGCCCAACTGCTACTGAAGATACCTTCTCCAGCAGAGGAAGTCTGCCTGCCCACCAGTAACTCACTGCATGAACTCCTAGCAACCTTCCAATGCAGATTTGTAACAAGAACAACAAATCAGTTACTGTCCAACTTGGTATTTGTACATTTCAGGGGAAAAACTGAGTCCTCTGGGTTTCCTTACCTGAAAATTGCAAATTATTCCATGAAACTGGACTGCAATTTTTTTTATTAACTGCACGAGGATTCCCAGAGAACTTCTAAAAGGGCAAAGAAACAACTAAACGCTGTTGATAGGCTGAGTGCTATAATTTTCAGCAGTTATCTCAAGATCTCGTACTACGGTTAGTATCGCTGATGATAACTATTTCTTTCAGACTAGCAGAAATAGGAAAAAAAAAAGGATGACAGCTGACTTCACAAATGGAACCCCAACATTGAGTACCTATTTAACTAAGAGAAAAATTAACAGCTGACTACTATATACCAGTGCTCTCAATATGTGCAATTTCAGGAACCAGAACAGGACAACACAACAACAAAACAAAACTGGTACAAAAGTAGAAGTAAAATGGGAAATGGGTCATTTTATTCAGCACAGTTTAAGTTCTCCCAAAGAGCTGGATAGATGTAATTAATTCTGTGTTTATATGAACGCTGTCTGCTACAAGAATAGACACAGTTAAATACAACCATCCAAACTAAGTACTCAGCAATTCCTCTTTTAACACATCAGGCAGAATAATCAAGTTTAACTGAAAGGAAGTGCATAGCAATGTGCAAATGGAGGAAAAAAGTCTGAAACAATGACTGAATAGCAAAACGTAACTGTGTGAACACAGGCAAATCTGTCACTACGGTAACATTTACGAATTATGTTTTATAGCAAGCCATGCAAATGTAATGTCACTTATGCAAACATTACCAACTCCACGCAGGGACCTTTACAAGCTCAACTTTATTCTCTTCCTTAAGGGAAAATGGGCTTAAGGATCATTAAATGTGTGACTAAACTGTACTATAAAACATTTTTCTTTATCAAAAAACATTTTTCCTTTCTTTTCCAGAAAAGACACTGTTGCATTCATATGTCATTACACTGAATCTAGTCATTTCCTCCTTTTATATTTTTCCACTCATGCACACACCCAATTTAAGATGTTGCCTATCTTTATTTAAACGGAATACTTCTTTAAGAGCCAGTCAGCTCAGAATTTCATCAAATTATTCGGTGGAATAAACTTTCACGATGCATCGGAGATAGACTCATTTTGCAAGTGCACTTGCCATGATAACTATTTTAGCCTATCATAATCTGCACGCAGTATTGCACAAGAAAAACTAGTTTCTACGTCTGGTTTTCAAGTGGCTCGTATAACAGAGTACTGCGTTTTGTAATTTCGATGCACGATATTTTTGTTAACAACACCGTAACAACAGAGACTGTACGTACTAACATTACAAATCCCATTTTTCTGGTTTTCTTGCGTTACTTACTCAGTATCCTTACTTTAAAAGCTTTTGATCCAAACTTTCTTTTTTTTCCGGGCTGAGGGCACGAGTCGCAGGTGAGAACTGACCCCACGCAGTTGGGTGCATTTAAGGCACCTTCCGCTGCCGACAGTGACACCGCCAGGTCTGCCGCCCTCCCCGGTCCGTTTCGGCCCCCGGGAACACCGTGTACCAGAGCTCTGAAGGAGAACTCGCCGCTTGTTGGACACCAGCCATGTGATTTCTTGCACTACAGCAAACTCAATGAAGAGTTGCCGTTCTTGTGTACACCCATGCACACACCTCGGTGGCAAACGCACACGCGAAGTCAGGTCACAACCGAACAGCACCCTCCTCTAAATGCTTCTGGCGGCTTTATACTTTGCCTGCCACCGACTAGCAACAACAGATGTACGGGTCCACTTTTGGTACAACATTTAAACGATTCCGACTTCAAGCTTACGTCCCCACCAGACAGACGGCACACTAATTCTTTCCTCCTCCCCGACTCATAAGCTACCGAGCAACACGACCGCCAGAAAAGCCGCCGCCGGCCGCCGTTCCCGATCCCTGCGAACTTCGCAGCACCCCAGAGACAAAGAGAAAGTGGGGTGACCCCAGCGGCAAGCCGGGCCCCCTCTCAGCTGGGAGCGGCTCTGGGTTGCCGCTCCACCCGGCTTCCCCCAGCGGCGATCGGCGAGGCCGGGCAGCGACGGAGCGGAGCCCTTTGTGTGACAAGGACGGGGCTCCCGCCGAGCGGGGCCGGGGACGCCCCCGCTCCAGCACCCCCACCCCCCGGCAAAGCTTACCAGCTGTCAAGCTCCAGCTCCAGCAACGACTGGGTCCTCTCCGAGCTACAGTGCAAGCACCACATGGCTGGGCCGGAGTCGCAGGCGGGGAGCTCCGCACCGCCACCATAGCCGCCCCTCAGGGCCGCCCCGCCTCCGCGCCCGCTCCCCTCAGCGGCGGCTCCACACAGCGCTCGGTGGCGGGAGGGTGGGAGGGAAGGGGGAAGCGCGCGTAGGGCGCATGCGCCGAGGCCGGTTTCCCGGGGAACGCGAGGCGCCAACGGCCGCGGCGCGAGCGCTTTCCCTCCTCTCACGGGCAACCGCCTCGCGGCCCGCACCGTGCCGGGGGCCAGTTACAGCCCCGAGGCCCTTCCGGAGCCTTATTGACTTAAAAACCTTGGGTTTACGTCCGGTACACGAGCGTGAGACGGTTCGAGGGTCGCGGCTGCGAGGCACGAACGTGAACTCCTGGCGCTGTGAAACACGAAGAAAACACACGCAAAAAATAATACTACTTCTGGTGCTGTGGAGGGCCGGTGACGGGAGAAAAACAGTTTTGGGAGGAGCAGTTGATTTATTATCTGAAAAACCCAAACTATCAGAATTTTGGGTAAAAATGAGTAATTAAAAAAAGATTTTAACTGTTACTCTTTGTTGCTCCACTACAACCCAACCGAAAAAGCTGGTGGATTTTGCTGTATCGTGGCCCCAGTGTTCTCATGGCATTTGTAGATGAGAATGTAAAGAAACCTCCACCTTCTCCAACACACGGCAGCTCAATAGAAAAGCTAGTTCTGGCAAGCAAGAATTCCTCACTAGGATCTTAAGAAAAACACCAGCCGAGTTTCATCATCGTAGCGTTTGACACATGAATAACAATCCTTCCTAATTTTTTTTTCAAGCAGATTCACCATGCAGTGATTAAAGTACTGCAAGAAATCAAGTCTAAACAGAGTTAATTGTAACTTAGTAATTAATCAGTGAAAACCACCCCATCCCCTGGAATACCGTAAAAGGTGCTTTAATTCATATATACACCTCTTATGCAGAAACCGTACACCTGCAAACAAGAACACTGAAATGATACAATTTTCTCACACGCAATAACATTTTACACACATATTTTAACAAAAAAGCTTATGCTTCAGGCTGCTTCCCTAGCCTTCCTCCCCCAAAGCCTAGAAAAGAGAAGGCTTCGCAGTGTATCTGGAAGGTTAATCCGAGTGCTGGAGAACTAAGGAGTCAGCCAGTTCCAGAACTACTTGTCCCCAGGGAACATTACCTTATCAACTGCCTGCTCCTGTTCAAAATGCAACCCGAGTTCCTCTGCTGACCTAAACCACAAATAATTTTGAAGAGTACTTGCTAAGTCATAGTTTCTTTGGTAGACTCTTCCTACAGCAATTTTAGCTTTACAGGTCAAAAGACCAGCTGGAACTGCACCATAAAAGCAGTAGATAAATAGTGCTACCTATAGGTACAAAGAAATCAGTGTTTCAAAAAATACTAAGGCCAACATGAGCAATATCCTGTAATAACCCAAGAAAGCAAGACAAGTTTTAACTTCAGGGTTTCCTGTTTCATGGAACCGTCAAAACAACTTCTTTCCAAATTAAGTTTCCCTTCATCAAAATAAGCATCGCGTCTATGCAAGCTGGGCAAACTGTCTAACCACAGACACTCCTTGTCTTCATTTAGATGCCAGGGTACTGGAGAAGGGGAAGCTCATTAAGACAATAACTGCCATTCTTGGGAGGGCTGGGGGGAGCACGGTTGGTAAGTTTGCCACTAAAGGCTTCATTCATTTGCACAATATTTAGTGTGTCGGGACAGAGCAATTTGCACTATACTTTAGGAATGGAAATATTCCAGCACAAAAAAGCAGCACTGGCTGATCTCTGTAGTTTGGGGAAACTCAGAAGTTTAGTCAGAAACTAAAAATGTTGCTCAAATCAGGTACAGGAAAGAGCACAACAAAAGGCCCAGCTGTGCCCTTGTGCTGTATAGACAACATACCTCTTATTTACAATACACACCACCAGAGCAGATCACATCTTTCTGGAAAAAACAGAATCAACCAACTTTACTTAAACCCAGGTAAACATTTGTATTGCGTGTACATTTTGCATAGTTTCCTAAGGAAGTACTAGGCATGGATTCCAATAAGCATGAATTTCACTAGCTTTCAGTGAAACTCAAATATGTTACGGAAGGACACACCTACACTGACTGTTTTGATAGTAATGTCACTGCAAGTCTATAACCAGAGACTATTTACACTGCAATGCCTACTTTCAACATCTAATGCTTATCCAGACAGTCTCTTCCCTACAGAAGTCTTTGACATTCTGGGATAGACAGACATGACAACCAGCTCACATTTTTCTGGTCCCGACTCAATGCCCTCCTGCATCAACCTTCTTCTCTACTTGTAAACAGAGACAAATCCAAAGCAGACATAAGCTGTCCACAAAAGTCAACTCCTAAATGGAAACTAGTTTCCAAAGGAGAAACCAAGTGCAGACAGTTTTAGTGAGGGCTGTGAAGAAGGATATGTACTGGAAAGGGCAGCAGAGAAGCTCTGACCTCAAAAGCAGTCACAGAATTTTCTGAAGAATGTGCTTTTCTGAACCTGCTTCAAACAGAATCTTCCTTTGACAGATAGAAAAAACCACACTAGATAAGCAAACAGCCAAGCATTAACACATCCCGTTTCAGCTACTACCTGGGTAATTGTTACAGTTTTCCCACCTCCTCGACATCAAGAATTGCAAATTCTCCATATTTTGTTTCAACCATTCTGCTACAAAGTTTTTGTTAAATCACTCCTTGTTTTACTAAAGGTCTTTAAAACCTAAAGTAGAGATTAAATGCCAAAATCATCTACATATTTAAGATCTCTCATGTTTTCCACCGGAGAAAATTAAACACAGTAAAATGCTTGCTGCACTAGGCAGATGGCATTGTGGTTTCCAAGTCAAGGCAGCCTGATGGAATTATTTTTGGAGGGATTTTTTTTTATATATTTCAACATTCCAAAAACATCTTTGTTGAACCATAATCCATAGTGCATAATCCCACCTCCCGCAGGTAACAGTAACCATAATCCGTACAGCATAATGCAGTCTCACTCAGGTAACCAGTGGTCATTTTTCATAGACATATAGGCTTGACTTTTTAGAACTTTTTGGTGGAGCATGGCTAGGTATTTTTGCTATTCTGACCACATTGGTGCAGTGTTTATGCTCTGTGCCAAATAGACAGAGATGATGCTTCTGTACCACTTTATTTATCCACTCTTTGTATAGGAAGCCTTGGCAGAAGCCCACACTGGCTCTGTGGTGTTAGAAGAGCCTCTCCTGCCCCTGTCTTCTAAGGCCTAAAGCATCATCTCTGTGCCAAACATACATATAGAGGCTGGATACTCCATTCTCCCACCGCTGTTTTGACATCTAGCTAGCATTAGAGTTGTCACCAAGATACTGTAGAAATACGTAGTGCAGGGTAAGGACATAGGAAAGTAATTCTTCATATCTTAGTATCCTTAATCCTGGCAATTTGTTGGAGCACAACTAATAGCACAACACAAAGTTATCCTTGCTCCATTTAAAAAAAAAAAAAAAATCAACTTGACTGAAAAAAAAAATTAAGAAGCTAGGAAATCTCTGCAAGAGGAAGTAAAAGATTTCAAATTATAAACTCACTAGATCAGCCCAGAAGTTCGAGATAAATAATTCTGAAGCAAGCAAGCTGGCTGACCACAGGAAGAGCTTACTGTTGACACCCGGCTCATTCACTTTAGTTGCTACTTCATTCACTTCATACCAGGGTAGTTTTCAGCCCATGTGACCAGCAAATACTGCTGACAAACCTACAAAGGCGGCTCCAATTTTGATACCATTATCACGTGTAACAATGCCTCAGTAGTGAATGTTACACTTAGACTACCCCATCTTCCTCGCTAAAGCTAGCCGTATTTTATTTCTAATACAGAAACATAATTAAACCTTAGATTAAGCACAACACTGAAATTTTGGTTTATCCCGTAATTGACATAAACCACTGTTATTTAATGTGTTAATAGCTAAGATAAAGTTTATAAAACCCCCGAGTGCAACAAACTCAGTTTGTAATTATGAGCGCACAGCAATTTGTATAACATGCCATCTAAACCTACAGTAATTATGACCTTGCTTAAGGGTAATTCCCAACTTAATCACATTTAATACACCATTATTTCCAAGATCTAAAAGGCTGAAACGGGCATTTATCTTGCATTTTGCTTGAATAAAAGCAAAGGGTTTCCCAGAAAAAAGAAAAAAAAAAAAAAGGAAGAAACTACTAGCAGTAGTTTTCTTCCTGCAGAGTATAAATACAGCCATGCAGCATTGTAAAATAAAATGCACACACGGGTCAAAATACATGTTATTCCTCTCACAGTGGGCTTTGGGGGGATATTACTCCAATTCGTCCCTTGAAAAAATATGCTAACCCATATGGATCCTACACCTCTGCCCTCC
The DNA here is from genome assembly GCF_964289735.1 of Phaethon aethereus. Classification (NCBI taxonomy): domain Eukaryota; kingdom Metazoa; phylum Chordata; class Aves; order Phaethontiformes; family Phaethontidae; genus Phaethon; species Phaethon aethereus. Next base: position 22,685,187 of record NC_138587.1, read on the forward strand.
CATGATTAATTCTCTGCTTTTCATGCACCATTCTTCTCTCTTCCACCCAGGCTGTACACCTAATGAAAACTAAGTGTTCTTTAAAAAAATATTGGGATGCATCAGTTTCAAGGACATACAGCACAATGCTCTTTCACAATTTTCTCTTTTGGTGCATGGTAAGAATTATCAATAAACAGTAATTGATTCTCTAACTGTATAAAACATAGTATATTGTGATAATTTTCCCACATGACCTGGAATTACACAGGAATTCTCAAATATGCCAGGTAATTCTTTAAAAGGTAACATGTTACTGTACTCATCCCAGTTTTGTGTCCCCTCAAAATAGATTTCTTACCTTCTCTCATCTTTCTTCATTTCCTGTGGCTGCTAGTTCACTTATTTTTTTGATGCTGATATACAAAAATCGACACTAGAACAATAGCTACAACTTCAGTTCATTTTTTAAACTGAACTTAGAAAGCCTTTAAATAAACACATCTGGGAAAGGGTTTTATGTCGTCGGTTGCTATGGAGTAGGCAAAACAATGAATCTTTGTGGTCATTCTGCTCTTCTAAGAACAGATCCAAAGCCTATTTAAGGCAAAGGAAATCTTCACTGACTTCAAGGGTTTGTATACTCAACCCTGTACTTTTCAACTACCTATTCTAAACACCCCCTGCCTTTACAAAATATAAAATAGCATTATCCCTATGTGAAGAATGGGAATATCGAAGCACAAAGAGTATAAACCATAGCAGAGGAACACTAGCTTTTCACACTCACCCTGCAGGTCAGTGGGAGCACTAAAAAGGAAATAGATCTACATGTTCTGCTTCTTTACCCCCTCCCATAAAACAAGATACTTAGCTCTATAGAGGGAGAAAATAAAAGGGTCTGTCATTAGCCCCTCAAAAGAAACCCTGCCAGTGAAAGGCTGCACCCTGCAGCAAACTCCCTCCTGAGCCCTGGCTAGAAGATTTGGGTAAGAGGCCTGATTTTGGAACAAAAAAGGAAATTCCACAATGATAACAGTGTTTCAAAATGCTAAGATACACTGATTTATCCAGTGTGGAAGCATGCAAACCAGACACCCTTGTAAACTATAGCAAGCTGTAACACACGCATTCAAAATCTAATCAATGAGAAAAACAATGCATAAAAAGGATTAGATTGCAGTCAAACCATTAGACCAAAGCCAGGATTCCCGACTCAAAGTTGTCTGCGGCCAATACTCTGACCTGGATTTGACCCCCAAAGTCAATGGTTGACCCTACAAACCTTCACTCGTGCGGAGAGCTGTTGTAAGCTGTATTATTAGGTGCGCTACCACGCTGACTATTTACATCCACAGGAAAAACACTGGAAAAAATAACATTAGGCAGAGCTTTTAGTACAGTATTTAGGTATTCCTCTCAGAGAATGCTGGAACACTGGTCACGCTGCTTCTGAGCTCATGTTTTCATCCTCTCTGGTTTTGCCCCTGCTCCCCATAGTGCCGCTCACAGCAAGACACAGTTTTTGTTTTCCAGTTTTTGTTTTTTTTCAGTTACTAGATAATTACATTTCATTATAAGACTATCAAGCTATTTAAAATTTCTCTTGACAGGTCCATAGGCAGGTGGAACGATTTTTTTTCTGCAAATACTGTACAAGCTCCCTTTCAAGAAAACTTTAGCAGGGAGCTTTCAGCAGTCCTCAATGTTGCCATGACTCACCCCAGCAGTGAAACTATACCTGAGAAGCAGAAGCTGCAACCTAGATCAGTCGGCACTGAGCAGTGGTTCTTCAAGAGAAAACCCTATCTTCTTGCAAATCCATGGACAGAAGGATAGTGGATGTTTGGAAATCCCCCCAAAGAAAGTACAGAAGCTAACAAGGAGCCTGTAGAAAGAAGTTCACCTGTAAGCCAAGAAGGCTACTCTATTATTGCCAGAAATCGTAGATCAAAATTGAGTAAAAGTGAAAGGGAAACCTTTAATCTGCATTCTCAGAGCAATAAAGGCAGGACTCTGTACTGCGGATACAAGGTGGCTGTGATTACAAGTTTGCTGGTAACATTATACATATAATGGTCCTTTGTATCCTGAAATGTGTACAACAGTAGCTCCTTCACTTTCCTCACTCGGAGTGTCACGTTCTCTGATGAATCCAGAGCTCCCACAGCTTAGGGCACACCTAAGCATTTGCAACACCAAGTCACTGGGTTCCAGGATTTCGCTGGCCAAGGTTGGTGGGCACCGAGTCCACGTGGCTCACGATTGAGAAACTCAGGATGTAAGCAATATATCCTGGCGTTCTAAACCAGCAGACCTCTCAGAGAGGAAGCTGAAGCCATGAGCTCCTGCTTTCAGACTGTTACTTAATCATGACAAAGGACTGAAAAAGTAATTCCCCTTTACTAGAGAAACGGCAGAGATTTGTGGTTGGATTAAGTTAGTACTGCCACGGAAAGAAGCGGCTTTACCTTCCCCTCACCTTTGCACCTTCTCCACCCCCTTGCAGGTGCACATGTTCATATTGATGTGATGGGCATGAATAGAGACAAAACAAAGTGGGTTTTGGCAGGTCAGTTTGGGATGTTTCACCTTATATAGGGCAGAGACATCTGTCAAAACTGCACGCTGAGTAGCAATTGGTATCAGTTAAGACCCACTGTGTTCATACTTAAGGACCAAGAGAAAAGCAACGCAAGTGTTCAGTTTTGTTCTTTACCTCCAGGTATTGTCTCCACATTGGACTAGAATGGAAGGATTATTATGGCTTGGAACTTTTTAATATTACAAAGTACCACTGTTAAAAAGCCGTAAGAAAAACTCAAAGATACAAAGCTCCACATACAGCCTATGCAGTAGTGAGCAAACTTGTCACTGAATAAAACATCTTTAAATGAAGTTGAGCAGAACATGAACATTGAGATGATACATATGACGCAGGCAGGCAATACACAGTATATTAATGCTCCTGAAACACCCTGTGTAAACCAACCGAAACATCCTTTAAAAAAATATTACACTATACCACAAGGTTCCCCACAGCCTCCTCTTTTTTTCTGCCTTCATTTTATGGCAGTAATAATGCGCTTTCTGCAAAAAGCATTTCTTTGGGATTAACAGACAGCCAAGATTAACAATGCTTAGTTATGCTTCACGCCATCATCTCAAAAGCTCTCCATCCCTAAGAAAAGCATAGTTTTGTTTGCTTGGTATTTAATGTCTTTTCCCCCCAGTTTGAACGATTCACAAATTTAGTAAGACAAGTGAGCTTGTGTGTGCACGCTGGGTTTTGTGCACACACCAAAGTCAAGCAGAAAAATACATGATTGATTTTAACATGGTTTTACTAGTACTTTCTAATTCTGTGTTTCTTTGAACAAAAATGTGAAAGAATTACAAACCCCACAAATAGTGACTGAAAGCTTATGAAAGTAATTACTAGTCAGTATTAAATAGCTGAATGTTGCTAATTCATGTTCTGTACAGAACATGTCACAAGAGCTGACAGAAAGACATCTGGCCCAGTATAATGTGCTACACTGAGAAATCGTGTGAACAGTGCGTACCATGTGGAAGTACGTATTTTCCATGACTTGTCTTTCTGCGAGCACCATTCTAAACCCAGAAATTTTTCTACTTGAAGCTCAGATTATGTTACAGTTGTTTATTTTGATAGCAACCACTAAGTTTAAACTGTTACTGAAATGGCAAGCATCACTGAAATGTCCCACACATAAATAAAAAAAATTGACCAAAATCCAATTCTAAGGTAGAGAAATCACTTTTTCACTGGCTGCATGTTTAAACAAATGAGTAAGAAGGTGGTTACATGCAAGGTCTTATTATTGACCTAATAAAGTTAGATTTAAAGGTATTTTCTGAGAATATATTTTCATGGCTTCTGTATTAGTGCATGACAGTGCAATATGACAATATTTAATTCAGGGAGGGTATTTATCTGCATTCACATTTTATCGAATGCATCAGCATGGAGACGCACTGTATCACTCAGAAAATTTGATTCAAATGCAGAGATATTTACAGACACAGCACTCCTTTTTGGCAGTTGCGCATCCTTAGGTGATACCGCAAGTGACTGTGCCGGCACTGGAGAGTCCCTTCCCACAAAATTCAGCAAAGGCCGCGCGCTTACGGTTTTGTGTATAATGCAAAGGGTGCTCGCTAAGGAAAAACAAAACAACAAAACCACATTGCCTAGCAACAATCGCATAGAAAAATGAGTTACTGTACTAAGGCCACCCTATATATATACATGAAGTAGGAGACAGCTGCGGCATTGGCAATACCACTGTGCGTGGTAACGAAGTCTGAGCCTCCACTAATTGACTTAAGTCCGTGGACTAGATTCAGTAACCATAAAAACTCAATCCTAGCGTAAATTACACAAACAAATATTGACTTTTCCCATGGTAACCTTTATTGCTAAGAGAAACTTTGAACTGTGTTTTGACCCAGATGTGGAGTGAACAAAAATAGGAGAGGAACCAATAAGCACACACCTCAGAGAAACGCTCCACACTAACACAAAATGAAGAGCATTAAAAAAAGGGGTATTTTTGTTCCGCAGTTTCCTGCACTGGAGCCTGGAGGGCCGCACAGCAGGTTTTGGTGTCCCCCTCTAGGGAATATGATGAATCATCAGAAAAGAGGCTGGGCAGCACTGGCTACTTTCACAGGGAGATGGGACCCCTCTGCCTGCGTCGAGTGCAAACGTGCCAGCCCGGCCCGTGCTCGAAGCAGAGCCGAGAGAAGGCACAGCAGTGTGTGCTCGCTGCCCTGCCGACTGCTGCCGCACAGCTCCCAGCCAGCTCCGAATTCATATGCCCGAAAATATGGCTACTGGACACCTCTCGCTCAACTCAAAGACAAAGAGGCAAGATGTGAAAGAGAAGATAACGCTACGTTACCTTTCTAGGCATTATTAGACGAGAGGGAAGAAATGATCAGAAAACACCAAATCTAATGGTAGAACTGGATCTTACATGCAATGCATCGGGGATTTAGAGGCAGGTTATTTATTACTACGGAGTGATAAATTCAAACATAAGGAGACTTAAATACCTGTTCCATTATGCTAATTCACAGATTCCTCCCTAATACTGTCCCTTCCCCTGTCATGCTGAGCATGCCAGTATAGAACAGGCACATGGCTACCAGCATATGGATGAAAGCATACCTTCAAATTACCTTCTGTATGATGCTGACCTATACAGGTATGCTAAGGTAGAAAAGAACCAGGAGAATTCCTCTTTGAAACTCTTCAGTGCAGAAAACTAATTACATTCGCTAATATGTTAAGTGAAAGAAGAAACGTGCGTCCCCACTGTTAGATTCACAGGGAACACCCGGAAAGCAGCCCCTGTGACACAGGCCTCTATTTAGAAAGCTTCTATGAGACTTGCCTTAAACCTCTGTAAAGCACCAGCAGCAAAATACCAACAGAAAAAATAATTGGCATATGGCTACGCACACTATGTCTTTGTTCATAAATGGACAAGGTATATTTGGTTTCCTTTCGGAAATGACTAACACCTGAAGTTTGTGTCTTGCACAAGGGTTATATTTTGGCACAACTGCATACTGACTAGAGAGATAGCGGGAAGGAATCAGGGTGCTAAGTTTTCATCTTTTAAAATTATTACTTACTGCAGTCCTTGTTTTGAATCTAGATAAAAAAGAAAAATTATGCCCCCCCTTTACCAGCTACTGGTTTTTTTTTTATGCAAGGGGAAGCACGGAATCGTTTCACTGAATGGCACACACCACTGCGTGCAGGGCAGTCTGCCCACAACCCATCTTCCTTCTAGCAGCCCTCCACCTCTCTGAAGGAAATTTCCACAAGACACCAACCACCACTTGCCCCACAAGGTGAGTAATAAGGCACCTATAGCATAAACCGAAGCATATTTCAAATCACTGCCTTCAAAAGGCAAAAATAGCAAAAGAAATCACATTTTTGTCACCCATAACAAAAAGGTTACTTTGCAAGAAACTACATTACTGAACGCACTTTACACTTTTGATTGACTTCTTGCCCTGTCACATTAACACATTTAATAAATTCTCATCTAAATCTTAGACAAAAAGAAAATGACAATCCATTATGCTAATTAATTACACGGTACAGTTAAGGGTAGGTACCCTTTCAAATGCAAACAGCTAATTTACAGTAAGAACCACCCCCAGGTGTCTTAGGGAAAGCTGCTACCAATCTGGAGGTTAGAAATGGGAAGTAGTTTCAAATGCAAATTCATTTTCTTTACCACCATAAAAATCTCCTTCCCCCCCCAATCCAGGTGCCCATGCTACACATTGCAGTAACTTAGCAAATAAAAATGACCCTGAGGCAATAAAAGAGATGAAGAAGGTGTTGTAAATGGGTGATCTTTGGCACCCACCATAAGATTATTCAGTGAACTAGTTTATATCAATGTTACTTATCTTCATTAATGTGGAGAAAACACACTCTGGACTCAAAGAGACTCCCGTTTCTCCTCCTCCTCAGCTCAACACACATAGGACTGCAAGAGCCCTGGCAATTTAATCAATTTGCATCTTTTCATGTTAAGTGACTGGAGCGATTTCTTCCTTCTTTAGGGTAGAATTTACCTTGGTGTGCTCCAAGCTTTGTTTGCCGAGAATCCAGAAAACTAAATTACAAGAAACATTTTATTTTGTCGCTGGGATTGCAGTGTGGTAACCAAGGGCAGAGCACGGCCAGTTACATGCAGCTGGTATCAGCTACAATAGACATAGCGGGGCAAGAGAAGAGGGATGCAACGCAGTTCCAGCCAGTGTTATTCTGTGGAAGCTTGACCATGGCTTTCCCATCTAACAAGCTTCACAGGCACTGAAAGTACAGATGAAGATGAAATAGGCTATTTCATGCACTGGAAGTCTACATCTAGAGTCCTCAGAAGGTTTCCAGTAAGAACAATGTTTTATGGACTGCTGATTAGAACTCCTACCCTAAATCAAATTTTATCCTAAGCTTAAGGTGTAAAACCCACTATGCATATTCACAGGAGAGCACAGCACACTGTCAGGAGAACCAAGAGGGGTGAAACCAAAGAGGCGGCGCAATCTAACACTGTTGGCAAATCTGTTTTCAGATCATAGAATCATAAAGGTTGGAATAGACCTCTAAGATCATCCAGTCCAACTGTCAATCCAACACCACCATGCCCACTAAACCATGTCCTGAAGTGCCACGTCTACACATTCTTTGAACGCCTCCAGGGATGGTGACTCCACCACTTCCCTGGGCAGCCTGTTCCAATGCTTGACCACTCTCTCCGTAAAGAAATTTTTCCTGATATGCGGTCTAATCTTCCCCTGGCGCAACTTGAGGCCATTTCCACTCGTCCTATTGCTGGTTACTTGGGAGATGAGACCAACACCCACCTCGCCACAACCCCCTTTCAGGTAGTTGTAGAGAGCGATGAGGTCTCCCCTCAGCCGCCTCTTCTCCAGACTATAATCCCAAGGAGACATTTATAATACCTTACGCTATCAAAACACCCCATTAGATTCATCATGAGCAGACTATCGCTGTGGGCCTGTAGTCTGTAACACAAAAATAACCTATTGACCTAGCAGTCTGGCTGCTGATATACTCGCTACATAACCTGAGGAGTACACAAGTGTAGTACAACGCAAGTGTGAACGTAAACCTATGGTTATTCTGATAACCCTATGTTATCCCTGTACATGTGTAATGCAATGGTTATTCCTGTTCGCAACCCACCTAAGAAGGAGGAAAGAAGCACAGCAGAAGCACTTACATGTGCAGTTATCAACTAAAAAAAAGGGTATTTAAGTCTAGGAAGAGACTTGTCTTCCTGGAGACAGAAGAAAAATGAAGATAACTATCTCAAAAAGAAGCGTTACAAGCCTTTCACATTTACTTGATTGGATCATCAGCTTGGATATTATGCCATCTTTCGTTTCAATTATGAACTGCAAAGTAATTGAAATGTAAAGTATTGCTCAATCAGTTTAAAATTTAATTTCAAGAAATCCAGCCCTACTTGATTTAAAGTAATGTTATTTTTCTTTCTTAAAAAAACCAACCAAACAAGAGAAATTAAGAATTTTTAATCCTACTACTACTCTGTATTGTTTTTAGAAGAACTTTCAGATACTCTCAACTGACAAAGTCCCCTAGTTTTTAAAGGTAGATGAATACAAAAAACTTCAAAAAAAAAAAAAAATCACAAAAATAGCTTTATGTATCCAAAGTGTATCAGTTGCTTGTTTTACAATCATTTCAGCAATTTTTCTCCTACATCACTTCAGTCTTTTTTTACCAATCACAACGAGTTTCAACGGTAACTATTTTCAGATGCGTGACAGATCTTTAACTTAAAGCTGGCAGCAAAGATTTCCATGGTTCTCCTCCTGCATATTGTAGACAATAAAGTATTTACCACAAGTAAATATAAATGAGGTCATTCATTTTGCTTTGACCTTGCTCATAAAGTGGGCAGAGCCTATTCTGATATTTAGTTAGTGATGTTTCCTTACGTTTATTTCATATTAAATGTCTACTTACAAGCATGCTTTCAGTATTGATAGCAGAAAGGTGCTTGTTGTGTTTTGGATTTTTTATTGATCAGTTTAGTTTTCACTAATGGTGAAATACTCCAGGCATCCCTTTTTCTACTGTCCTGAAACCTCTCCTATGAGCCAGAAGGAATCAAATAATCAAACAAGCCAAGCTGGAGTTATTTCAAACGGATCCTTTTTGAAATCCACAAGAGAAAAAAGTACATTTTGAAGGATGTGGAAAGGTCATCTGAGCATGATGGACATCTAAAACTCTTTTTTCTTCCCTAGAATGGATATTGTGTAAGTGCCCAATGACACCTATCAAGCCTTTCCCAAGGCAGATGGAGTAACCTGAGAAGAGACAATTGCTCCTTTCGGCAAACACCTGCTTAGTGCTATGTTGGGCCATGGCATGAAACAACAGGCAGACAAGACTCCCCGGCAACATGGATATGAAAACTCAAAGGAAACATAAATGGTTCTTGGGCATCCATTTTTCAAGCTCCTGCCATTATCTTTCAATGATACAGGGTTGAGAGGTTGGGTTTCTCTCTTTCTTTCCTAAGTCTGAAGAAAGCATTCAAATGGTGACGTATACTGCTGGTATTCGCGTATGTTCTTCCCTGTACTTTGTAGCGTCAGGATTGTTGAAAGGAAGCGCAGCTTAGTATAGTTGAAAGGAAGAAGCAACATTAAAGAAAGGTGAAGCCTTCCACACTGGGACAGACTATTCAATGCTACTGTGACCCCTTCAGGCTGGCCTTCAATCAGCTGCAGCTCGCCTAAAACATAACTGTAAGAGCTCTGCCAAAAACCTGCCCATTTCACAGACCTAGACCTACTCTCCTTACAATGCAAACAAATATATGTAAAGCAAAAAAACCCAAAATATTTTAAAATAAACAGCTCTGAATTCTAGCCTCACAAGCAACAGTATTCCAGGCAGAAGCTGGAATTTAGTGCAATTGCTGCTTCTGTCTGGATGCTCAGAAATAAGATTTCTCTTTCAAACCCTGCTCACAGAGCCACAGAACATACATGCTAATAAGAAAAACATCATTCGTTGTTTCTCCCAAATTTTCAAATGTTATTTTACGTTGCAGTGCAATACGCCATTCAAGTTCATTCCCTCCTCTTTTTCTTCCACCACCCAAACACAAGGCGAACAGTCTGTCACAAATTACTATCTCCTTGTAAGTCAAAGATACGCTCTTGAGCAGACATCTAGTGAAAATTTCTGCATATGCTGTGCATGGCTTTACATAATGCTACCAGTGCTCCTGCAGGGAATTATAATGGCACATATATTCTTCAATTAATTAATTGCTAAAATGGGGGATTAATTATTTTAAACCTGTTAATAAAGAAGTCCAGACACTTCTGTAAAGTTTTCAAATAAAAATAGCTTCTAGTCTGTTACGGATCTTATACCAAATCAATCATCATATAAAAATCTCAGGGATTCATTCTTTACTCAGACCAATTCCAACTGCATGTCAGATCTTCTCTGTCCAGAATACACTTTTCCGTAGAATACTCAGCTCTGTCTTTAGAGCTCCTGCCCATACCCTCACACACATGAATTCTACGCAAAACTTTACATGAGTGCAGCTACAAGTATGTGATATCAACAGAGAGGGAGGCAATAAGCTTTCAAAAAAATTCATAGATGGTTTTGTTTTGGAGAATATATGTCTGCATTTACGCTTTTCAGAATGTACTGACTCACGGGTACAGCTGCGGTCAACAGGACAGCATCCCTTTTACAGATGGCAATTCCTTCTGTGTTTGTGGAGGAAGTAGAGAAGACCTGACTTCTCATGAAAGCAAAAGCTGTGGAATTCAGCTCTAAACGCTAGCTAACAAGGCCTTCTGGAAGTCTGGTAACCACAGCGAGCGCTTTCAATAGCTCTGCTAGCAGAGAAGAGTTTGGCAAAATCCCAGATGGGGGACAAACGCCCGAAGCAAGTTAGCTTCTGCTGCAGGAAGCATCCGGAATTACACTGAATGTTCGAAGTCTGTATCATTCAAAACATAATTTAATCAATTTAACAAAGCCATTAGAACGTTCCCCTCTGGGTGAAAGGGAAAAGCATAAAAAAGCATCTCATCTTGGCTCATTTCTATGAAGTGTGGTCAGACATACTCTAATCGGGAGGCCAGACAAAAATGAGCACGACGCTGAAATGAAGTTTTCCTTGCTGCTCTAGTAAGAGAATTTAAGATACAGTTTTCATTTTATGTATACACTGTTAGTTGGTGCATGTAGCCATGTTTTGACAGCTTTCTCTACACCATTCTCTCTTTTTGGACCTCAGTGGGCCAAACAGATTTTCCAATTAGTTATATTAAAACAGATAAAGCTTACGAACTCTGATAAAAGGCTCAATATGGATATACGTTTTTGTTTGTAGTATGGAAAGGCTGGTGCATAAATTATCCAAGCAGCCTTTCAGGTTGAACCAAGCAACACAATGTCGTAATTCCTCAAGTAGGATAGTAATACCACATAGCTGACAGTAAGCAGAATAACCTTAGAGGTTTGAGACAGGTGCTGAAAAAAGCTGGAACAAAGCCTCTACTGAAATAGCTCAGCTTTTATGCCCAGCTCCTGTAAGAATACTCGAAGAGATAAAACTTTACCTTTGCTAGATGAAAGCAGAAACAAATTTTGCTTTGTGTAACATGTCTACCTCTGCTTCTTTCTGCTCATGTAAATCTGACATTTTACATTAAAATTCTTCAGCCAAGTAGACTAGGTATTATTTTACCTGACACTGCTAAAGAGCATTTAGGTCAGTCTGCATAAAGATGTGGAGCTTTCCCGATGTCAGCTTTTTGGCACTCTGTCTGCCTTTGAACGGTTTCTCTTGCTACTCTCCGATGAAGTTGTCATTTTCCCGTATGTCAGAATTTAAGATCAGGTGACATACTATGCATTTTGCTTAAGTTGTGTTGTTGTAGAAAAGTAAAAGTCTATCCATACTTACTTTGGAAAATGTTTTTCCTCCTTGGAAACTCTTGGATACATCTTGCTAGAACTTGCTCCCGGACGGTGAGAGTGCACTGTACAATCACTGTCAGAACGATAAAGTAAGGTGCCTTCTCTTGCACAGACACATTTGCACTGCTATCAACCTGCTGCAGCGTGGGGCAACAGCACAGCAGCTTTGTGTAAAGCCTTCCCCAAACAAAATGTTTAAATCATCTTTAGGTACTTTGCCTTATCCTAAGATGAAGAGAGTATTCTGGATGTACAAATATACATATGGATAAACAAGACAGAGAGTTTTTTAGGGCATGAAATACCATGAAGATTACTGTTAGCAGTATTATTTATCTGTGTTTTTCCAATATGGATTGTTTCAGACTTGCTCTTGATTTACAGATGAATAACGAAACAGCCGTGCACCCTTCTGAAGCAAAAGCTTATGAAATTAAGGGAAAAACATTGGGGAATGAGACAAAAATACAGTAAACATATTCAGCGATGTCCAACGCTTGCATAAAACTTTGTAGCTCCATTGAAACAGAAATGGCTGTTATCAAACACCAGATGCGTATCCCAACTGATGAGATATAGAAGAATCATGTTCATATTTTCTAAACCACAGGAAGAGAAAACTTAAGAAGGTTAACAAACACATCACATTTTAATTATTTTGTGTCTTCTTTGTGTAGTAAAAGCTAATACATGTATTTTTACTGCACATTCTACCTCAGATTTTATTTTCATTGTATTATGGTACCCTGTAAGAAAATATAAAATCTACATTCATGCCTTAAATGCAAGTGCATTTCGTAGAAGAATTTATAAATATTAACAAGATAAAATTTACAAATGCAAAAGACATCATTTGCAGCTATAAATGTTTAATTCTGAGGGAACAGGAATAACATTTTCATATTCATGCAAGTCATAAGCTATATTAAAAGAATACTTATGTGCAATGTGTTAAAATAACAGGACAAACCAGTATTGAACTGAGGTGATCCAAAGTCTTTTTTGCTATCCTTTCTAGACTCTGTTCAATACATGACATTTAGGTCCAAAATAGCTGTTTGGTATTTGTAGGAATCTGTGAAGCAGAAGCCCAGATGATAGTATTAGTTTTATCAATTCAATATACCCTTCCCTGGCAGAGTTCGTCAATATTACTGCTAATGCTAAGGCTTTATAAAACATCTTTCATGAACAGACAATGAAAGACAAAGTTTATCCAGGTCCTCCTTCAATAACCAGTCCGGATGAACGGTCACGGGACTCGTCGTTTTGTACATGAGCAATAGACCAACATCTTCAGAAAGTAGTTTAAATCCAGAAATTAGGCTGCTGCCTTCCCCCCCGCAAATTGAGCAGTCACCTTAGACACCAAGTCAGGGTTCAGAGGTTCTGGAAAAAAGACTGAAATCTAGTTCCAGGACTGAGGGTGGGGATTTCAAAGGCATACTAGCAAGTGCCTACTTCTCATGCGCTACCAAAGGGTGCTGAAAGCCCAACTTCTATTTGTGCGCCTGCGTATATGTGCCTATAATGCTGACAATACACAGCTTTGCTTTTGAAAATCTCAGCCGTGGTGCCTAAATCTAGATGACTTTTTTTTTGGCAAATAGTTGCAACAGTTGAACTTCTCCCACTGACAAAACAACATTATCGTATTTACAACCTTTCCACCCTGGAGATCCCTGGCTGGCGAAGCAGGTGAAGCTGAAGCATTAGAGTGGCACTTGCATTTTTCCATCCCATTTCCATGAACTAGAAACCTGAGCTCTCCTGTTCCTTCAGGGCCAATGAAGGCGAAGACCGCCTGAGGTGGTGATCTGGAAGTAACCTGGCTAGTTTCATTTCTCAATTCTAGCATCACCAAACCATTTGGGAAAAAGACGAATAGAAAATTAGAAAACTCCCCAAGAATCAGATTTCTGAACAGCTCACACACTCACCTGGAGCACTCTTCCTCCTGCACACAGTTACTGTAATTATGCACTCCAACTTGAGAAACGTGTACATGTTATTCTGTTTGGTTGTTTTGTTTACATATACAGCACCGAAGCCCCCAAACCACATTGAAATAGGCCCATAAGCATTCAGAATGAGCCGTAACAGTTTCGCCTTCGTGCTCACTGCAGCTCGAAGAGCACTAACCATAGAAGGGCTGTCCTATACAGAACAAACCAAGAAAACTAACTCTCAGTAATGTATTATTAGTCTCATTTTCACTTCTAAGGTGCAGCCAAAGATATTAACTGAAGAGTCATAAAGAATCTGTCAGTTATGAACAAAGCTTCCCTGTCTGTACATCATACAAAACATAATTCTGCACTGTCCGGCCACAGGCCGATGCAGAGCAGCATCAGTGAAGCAATGATGGATTGGCAGAAACGTCTCTTGGGTGAGGAACAGGTACAGATGAGGCAGACGGTCAGGTTAGGCATCACTCAAAATCAACATTTTAAATGCCTAGATGTAAAGGTATCCCATAAGGTACTAAAAATGTAACCCCTATAAGAAGAATAGTTCCAGCATTGCAGGGATAACTGAAGTAATTCGTAATCACCTTACAAGAAATATTTATTTCTTCATTCTAACTAGCATGAGGTATTGGTTTCTTTTTTTCCCCTCGCATCTGTCACTTAACATATAAGTTAAGAAATAACAGCATGGACAGAAGAACGCAGCACAAAAGAAAGAGTTGATACACGCGGTGACACAAAGCAAGCACCATAAAAAGCAAAACGTTTAAGATGAAATGGGACTAAAGAAAATTCTCCCGCAAAAGTCAAACTGCCATTCTCTGCCTAGGCCAACTCCTGCATCATCAGCAGTAAATACCTGCTGATTTGACAGATAATCATACCGTCATATCACCTTCATCAACAAATTCTCTTCAGATATTTTCCAAACCAGTAAATAAACAACATAACAACTTAATTCTCAGGTATAAACGTGCAGGCAAATGGAAGATGAACTGCATATCGTGCTATTAAACTCTTTAAGTAAAATTTACAGTTAATTGCTTTTCACAAAAAAAAAAAAATCCCCCCCAACCAGCTCCATGCTAGCTTCCCCAAGCTTTAATGGCTTACTCAGACTGGGATCAGAGGCTAACGAGGCTCTCGAGCATTACATTCAACAATGGCAGCTCAGCAGAAGCGTTCCGGTTATGTATTTATCTTTGCTACAGGCCAAGAGTTACAGGGAGTGAAAGCCTTATGTCTTCTGCTTCTCATTAAACGTTGGTGTGCCATCATAATTATAAAACAACATCAGAGAGGCCTTGCAGCCCTTTTTCAACTCCAAAAGGCAGCTTAGACTACTTATTTTATAAACAGAAGAATTGAAACGGGTGGGAATGGTGTTTTAACAAATACATTCATTGTAGAATATTAAGACTGTGTTTATGAGACGATGCATTATTCATGCCCCAGAATCCAGTTGGCTATTTTGCTCTAGTCATTTCATCTCAACACAAAATGCTGTAGTGTTTACTCTGGGGTCTAGAAACTGCTGGAGCTACACAGAGTCTTCTTGGTCCTGAATTGCCCATGGGCTTATGCTTAAATCTTTAAAGAGTAAATAACCCTTTATTGATTAAATTCCTTTTAAAAATGGTACTTTAGTCCCTCGATTTTGTGTGTGTACATATAATTTGGCAGACGTGCATAATACGTTGGGGTTTTTTTTTTTTTCCTTCTTTTTTCCTCTTGCTCTCAAGCCCCAAGGGTGAGGCAAATGAGACAGTAGTGCATAGTGGGATGCAACAGTATTTTTCAATTATGCTACAATTGACTGGAGAGCAGCATGCAAAATAGTGCCCTTACAACAGCTGAAAGGTCTTCTTCCATGAATTTCAAAGGAAAAACATTTAATTCTGAAGTCTCATATAAGCAGGTACCCAAACTGCTGGTGTGCACACTGTAAACAGTTATGTCCTATGAGTGATAATACAGAGATAGAAATAATTCACAAGATAACCAAACTCCACAATTTGTGTTGTATATCTTCCTGTTTAAGGCCACACACTTCAGGGGACTGTTTGGCTATTTTTAAAAATGTACTTATGCTAACATATTCTATTTTACCCCACATGTCTATACATATCTATCTTCCAGCTCTCAGCAGCTCTTCACCTGTATCAATTGTTCTTCTCCCACATGTAAGGGGGAGAAGGCTGTCATAAGGCTGTCATTACTCCAGGTCATGTTTATTTTCAGGTCAAGTTTCCTCCGGTAACAAGTACATTCTACTTTCCATAGCAGTTTTACATTGGTAGTCTGCTTCCATCACCTCCAAAACAAGTTGTAAAAATGCATTTTAAAGCCCTCACTCCAACTGATTGACACACTGTGTATATACAGACTGGAATAAAAACTGGGAAAGTTCTCTTCTCACTTGTTTTCTGGAAGGAACAATAAAACTGCCCAGTCCCCTGCATGATGCTACTTCATTTTCTTGGATATGTCCTGTCCAGGATGCACTCTGGTTTTAACAGTTCGGCATAGCAGGGACCAGATGGTTTTGGATATGGGCATTGCCACATGTCAACCCATTCAGAAAAGAGCCGGTTTGAGTAAAACTGAAATGTGTTCTATTCTTTGCCCTTACCCTCCATCCCTCCTCCAGGAAATAAACTCTGTGGGAGCCAACTCATGATGTAGGGGAAGAAAGGTTACATCTCTGCTTCCAAAGCCTTTCTTAGGCTTCCCCTCTTCTCCCTACCTGCTCTGTATTTTACTATGCCAAGAATGGGGGAAGAGGGAGAATTCAGCCACCTGTCATGAGCTAAGGTATCAGCTTGTGAAAGACAGTGCCCGTTTCATTCCCACACTGATGCTGTATCTGCATTTCCTCCAATCTCTCAGACACTTCCCTCTCGACAGCAGCGATAGTGCCTCGGCACTCGGGACAGCTGCTCCATGTTTGTGGAGCTGCAAGAATTCAGGCTCCTCCACGGGGAAAGCAGCTGCGGAACTTTATCTCCACCCAACAGAGCCTGCAGTCATTTTAGGAATCGGGAACAAAAATTCCAACCCCTTCTGCCTTGAAGTCACGACCAAAACGATCCAATTCATAGGAATTGGAAGACAGAGCTCTGGTGCCCGAGCATCCAAAGCAAACCCAAACACATACTAACTCCACTGTGGCACACTCCAAGTCTAACATGTGAGTGCTTATGAATCGCTTTATTTAACCTGACTAAAGCGGCTGCCTATGATGGCCGGGCTGTGAGAGCAGCTTTTCAAAGGTAATTTTTGAAAGGACTCCTCCAAGCCAGGCGGCCTTCCTCAACTTGTTATGCAACAGGCCCACAAATACTTCATTCAGCACAGTCCTGAGGATTAGACTTGTTCAGCTGGACACTTTGTGCTTAATCCTTGCCAAGCAACAGAGTGTGGTAAAGGCATTCCTCAGATTTGCTGACACGAAGAATCTGCTGCCAGAAGTCATCCAAATATGTAAGCTTTCAGAATACAGCATTTCCGTAGACACTCAAAATGTCTATTCTCTATTACGCTTCATAGTAATTGCATCAGGCAACCTCACATTCAGTTGTCATGAAACGCCAGTTCGCTCT
The DNA here is from genome assembly GCF_964289735.1 of Phaethon aethereus. Lineage (NCBI taxonomy): Eukaryota > Metazoa > Chordata > Aves > Phaethontiformes > Phaethontidae > Phaethon > Phaethon aethereus. The sequence goes on from NC_138587.1 coordinate 22,702,313, forward strand.
ATGAAAAACACGTAAGGTGGCATTTTAGTCATATTGCAAATGACAGTTCAGGGTCAGCAGCTGGCCACAGCTGAAGCAAACTGTATAGAGGGGAATTCTAGTGCTAGTGACAAAAAGGTCTCTGCCACAGATTTTAGCAGTAGTTTTCTGTGAAGTAAAGCAACGGTTAAGCTTTCAGTGAGTAGGAACAGTGTTGTCTTGACTGCCTGTCCATATATGCACATTTAATTATTGTAGACCCACAGAAGAACCAATTGTATTCCAGATTAAACTCCCTCTCTGGTTTCTTCCCTTTAATATGATGAAAAATGCAACCACGAAATAATTTGTATTCATCATCAGAATGGCTAGGAGAGGTTCAGAAGCTTAGAGATGCAGCCAGGCCAGGACAAAATTGTTCATACTCGTGAAGGGATTTGAATGTGGACGTATTGCACAAGCTAATAAGGAATCTGTGTGCTCAGACTGCAAGAAAGCACTACTCTGAGAATTCTGTTCTAAATTTATAGAATTAACAAAATGATGAACACTGAATTAGGATTACATCACCAGTAAACATACAGCCAACAGGTCATACCTCTTGGTGGTGGTGGTGATCTCAACCACAAAACTCACTACTCCACCCTGTTTTGGCAAATAAAAGCAAGCAGTTGTTTGGAGCATTTTATGAATATTGAAAACATATTTCCTCATACTCTGGTTAAATATTTGTCTCTTTTTTCTGATAAAAAAGAAAAAGAAATTCAGTTATTGGAAAAATGCATTCCAGGCCTTCTAAGGATGTTACAGGGTTTGGGGGCAGTTTCTGGAACCTCGTAGAGAGGGATCAAACTTGCTTTTGTAAAGTCCTGCTTCAGAAGAACTCCGTATTAAGACATACATGTATGTTATTCTAACCAAACATTCCTTCCTCTTAATTTAAAGGTCCAGAAACGTGCAGTGCTCTGGCAGCCAAACAACATGGATATTTTCACTCAAAGAAACCTTTCTTAATTGCTATAGAAAGAATCTTGGCAAGCATCCACAGCGAAGCATACATCAGGAGCTAAAATTTATATTACACTTAAGAGAAACTGACTGGTGGCTCCTCCATGCTGACAATGCAACTATGTCATTTGGGGGTGGAAGGTAGAATGTGGTTTAAAATTAATTGTTTAGTGTAGGAGTCAGCTCTGCAAATGAAGTCAGTTGATTTGCCCTAGTGTAGAACATCATATGAAGTCTCTGCTGACAACCAGCAGTTACATCTCCCTTGGCAAGGTCTGTGCATGCTCGGTGACCATGCTCTCTCCAAGATTGTCTCAGAGCTCGTATGGTTTACCACGATAGCCACCGTGCTTCGCAAGAATAGCTCGAAGGCATTTCAATTCGAAAGACAAACATGTTTGTACAATTAAAATGCCCATTCAACAGAAAACAGTCTTTGTGCTTTTTGGCCCGTAAGGACTTCACACAACTCTCTGGCCACACAGCCATAAAAATGTACCCTTATTTAAAAGCTACAGTGCTGTAGCTCTACTGCTTCACGACAGAGTTATGCACAGACCCACCAGCTATTTGGGGAGGGGAAAGCTGCTGTTTCTAGATCAGAAAGGCCTGGTCCCAGAAGTCATTTACACAAAGGCATCTCAGCTGGCCAGACTTGATCTCACTCAGGGTTAGGCAAGGGTTTCCCAAACTGGGATTGTCAAAATTTGGCAGATGAAGGCCAAATTCAGAAAAGGGAGTTCGACATTGCACAGACATAATTTAACATCACAGAAATGCCTTCCAGAGCTGTTCTACCATCCTTCAGCTAATAGGATGGCTATTTAAAGAAAGAAGGCTCTTTGCAGCGATCCAATCACTTTGAACAGGACTGCTGTGTGACCAGCTTTGGTCACAGATTTTTCTGTTCTTATTTAGGGAACAGAGACCTGCTAGTTATTTCTGCACAACTGAATAGATCAATTAAAACATTAATTTCCATTAGTTATGATTCTCTAGAACACCTCCAGATAGAGTACCTGTCAGAACCAAACCAAGCACGATACTCAGGAAGTGCTGAATAGTTTGGTGTTAAGTCTCTCAAATATTGTCATTTTGCTTCATGCTCAAAAAGCCTTTATTTCTTTTACATTACCAATAAGAGGCAGTCCCTGCTCTGTGCTGTCAGGGCAGAGTCACAAATTAGTTTCTCTATCGTTAGTGAAATACTGCTTTGACAAGTACAATCAGGGAAGGGAAGGCCTCTACATTAAGTGTTCCAGATGCAAGAACAGGCATTTGTTCTTCTAGGAACTGAAGGAATTAAAACACACCAAATTTTAGCTGTGAGAGGTCACGTAGGCACATTGAAGAGAGCTAGGTAAGCGCAGGAGGAAATGTCCACCTTACCTCAGAACTTCCTATTGTTGGTAATATTTAGACTGCTCGCAAAATATATTCAGAGGTACAAACCACAAAGTATCACACAGCAAGTCTAAATTCCCCTTCCTGCCGGCATGGTAACTTTTGCATTTCCTGCCAGATTGTATCTGATGGCTTTAGGACAACAGATTAGTTTACTATTTTACCAACTGACCTCTGTAGATTTCTCTTTTTAATGTTACCCACTGCACCAGATCAAACACACCCACAGTTTCTCCTCCTCTTTCTAACAGCACACTTTTGCCAATACGGTACCCTAAGTGTGCCTCAGAAGTACAGATTCTCTGCACACAGTAGGTGGACAGAAGCTTTTTTCAGACACCAAGGTTCTCTCACACGCTGGCTGGCACCTTCCGTGGTATGCAGTACTTTCTGCAGCAAGTTGCAGTAACCACCACCACTGCTAGCCTGAAGATTGTACTCTGCTGATCAGCTGCTGGTACGAAGTGATGAATCAAGGTTGCAGGCTGGATGGCTAGCAAAGATTATAAAAGAAAATCCTGCTATATCTTCATATGCTTTAAAAGTATGAGCATTTCTCCATTTCCTTGTTTTCTGTACTGCTTTGAGCTGTAAAGTTCATGCAGCAGCCTCATTTTTTCATCTCCCACACCTCAAATTCAATACAGGTTGTGTGAGAAACAAATGTACACTCGGCTGTTGTTCTAATCTAAACAGAGAGGTCAGCGGAAACTTTTACCCACGCCCGTGGGTGCTGTAGCTCCCTCGGGACGTACCCAGGCACCAGCGATGCTCCCACTCAGATATGGAAGGATACACACTCAGCTACTTCTCTGCAACCACTTTAACGTAGCAGGAGGGATGAAGTTCAAACCAGTGCTAGTGAGGAACTACTTACACTTTTCTCAACTTTTTGCTTCCCCTTTGCACTGGCATCTGTGGTTGCTTGAGCCTATCCTTGATACCAAAAAAAAGACAGGCAACATCTTCAAGGGAGGAATCTGTCACACTGAACTTGATTCTAAAAGTCTAACATGAGAGAAAGCTTGAGGCTTGAAGCTGGGGAGAAGAAAACATCTTTCATCCCAGGAACTGACAGACATAAGCCTGAGACCATCTCACTGGGGTCTCCAAGCAGGCAAGTACATAGAAAACTGGTCCTACATATGAGCCACATATCAGAATATATTTTTTTCTCTGATGTCCCTCAGTAACCTCATCGTTGCCCCCTAAAAAAGGGTAAGTGCACATGATAGTTTTTGCTTGCTTTTGCTGGTACAAGCACAATGAATTTTAGTCAGGTGCAATGATGGAGACAACAAACCACACAGTTCCCTAGAAATCCAATGTACTGCTAGAGAGCAGAGACCAGCAAAGGATCTTCAGAGACCACGAAAATGGCACATGTGCAGATGACCCCAAAATCATATCTACTATATTCCTACGTTTTTAGAAAAAAATTGTTGCATGCCAAATATCTTTTCACCCAATAAAGTAGGTATTTGCAGTAAAAAAAATCTTACTTTTTCAGTATCTTAAAGCAGGGAAAAAGAATAAAGCCAAAACTGTGCCTATAATGTTAGATGCATACACTTAAAAAAAAGTCTACAGAAAGAGTTAATATTTGATTTACCACATCTGACCTACTATTTTACATTTGACAATTTGTAGCTCCAGGTAACCTAGCTCTATTCGATACGAGTCTATATTTAATACAGAGCACCCAGACAATCACTAGACAGTCCATGAATTTGAGAGACAGAATTTACTCAATTCCACTTTAATTTCTATTGTATATAAAAGTGTTTAGAGTGTAAGCCTTGCTAAGAGATGACAGAATATCATTATACAGTAATTCAAATGCTTTCAAGGCTGGTAAGAAACCTCCACTGAAATGACAAGCCTTGTGAAGCGCTTAGAAATGATGTTTCATCCATTCTAGATGGGTTTAGGATAAGAAAATTCATATAAAAAGATCATATATTCACAGCACATAGGCTAACCTTTAAACTATTTCTGTAATCATATTATCCAGAATTGAATAAGACTTGCAGCACTGGTATCACATGATCTTTTTGAGCTGAGATTTTTTTTAGTTTGTTATGAGAACCAGAAAATCTGGGAGGACATTCTTGCAAGATGGCAAGATGTGTTCTTATCCACAGTCCTTCTATCAAGTTGTCTGAAATTCTTTAGCTAAAGACTGAACATGAGCTTCCTTTAAAAACACTGAGCTCAGGAAGGAGGAAATGGCTTGACTTAGTATTTATGTGCCAAGATAAATAAAAATGTCAGAGGAAGTGAACATTTTAAAAGATTGGGTAAACATATCCTAAGAGAGTGGCTCACTTTTCCTAGATTGTTCAAATACCCACTTCCCCCCCCAATAAGAAAACCAACTGAAAACAAAATCTACCCAGTGGCACAATTCTACTGTGATAATAAGCAAACTGAAGAATACAGCCTGCCTCCTCCAAGATGCAATTTGGTCAGATCACATTTGGCTACCACCAGATAGTGCTTCTTTTCTCCAGTGTTTGGTTTTCTTTTCCCGCGACCCTGTTCTTCCCGCGGCATGTGTAGCACCTACTGCCTGCTTTGTGTTCTCCAAAACATCAGTCAGCTGAAAGGGTGATTTAGTCCTGTTTTGATCAGAGAGCCAATCTTCTACGGTTCAGCCAAGATATTAGTCAAGCTAGGCAGCCAGAATTATACACAGTTTTATCTGCTGAAGTCTGAGCAACAGATAGGGGAGACAGAGCAGCACCATAACGATAAATCAGGGTACAGAGTTCTTCAACTTCCATTCGGTGAACGCAACTCTCTTCGTCATAGTTTGTCCTACTCTAATACCAAAGTTGAGACCTGAAGGATCTTTTGATATTCACTAAAAGATCTCCTTCAGATGCTTATATATCAATATTGTGTTAATCTTGCTCTTGAATGCTGCTTTCCTTTTTATAGACAAATAGTTTTCAAACAGAAACAAATAAACAAAGTCAACTTTCTACGTATCTCCACCACCATACTTCCACTGTGCCCTCCAGTTTATACTCTCGGGAGTGATGACAGAGGCTCTTTGCCCAACCTTCTAAAATAGTTCATAATGACATGAGTCTTCATAATGACACAAGTCTTGAGAACATGGGACACAAGTGCACTATGGAGACTGGATAAAGAGACAAACTTGGTTGTTTGCAATCTGATTAAAATCAAAGGCTACATAAAGAAAATACCCTACTCATTTGCTGGCTTGGTTCGCAAACTGGATTCGTCCTGTTTGGCTTCCAGGAACGTGTTTATCTAGGTAGAAGCAGCTGGGAAATTTTGCTAAGTGCTGAAATTCTTTGCAGTGGGCAAAGCTATTCACATCAGGTATTCTGAGCAGAAGAATACACAAAAGGATGATGTAACGATCCAGAAGATAGCATGGAGGATATGTCATTCAAATAACGAGTTTGCCAAAGAAGAAAGCTTGCAAAGCAAACAGAAGGACTAACTGCACGCACAAGTGTTTCAAACTCTGATATTGCTCCTGATCTCAAGCACCAGTTACGCTCTGCGTCAGATGCAAGCTAGGAAACACTTCTGGTATTGATATGCAAACAAGTACACCAGGCATCTTGCTTTATTTCAGACTTCCTAGGTCTGATGCTGCTGTAGCAAACAGCTCGTACTGGGATGCGGAAACCTGGGTAGTAACGTGAATTGCTTGGGCTTTGCTCCTTTTGCATACGAATACTTTGTATTCTCTTTCAGCTGACAGCTACTTCATTCACTTCTGCTGATGCCTGCGCTCTGGACTGAAGCAGAAGTTCCACATAAATCTGCTCTGCGGATTTCCTTATCTTTTTTTAAAAAAAGAGAGCGGGTGCAAAGGCTAAACCAGAAAGCCGGAGTTGGGCTTTTGTTCAGTCCCCTGCAGAAATGAGGACAAGAACAAAATAAAAGCTCTAGCTTCTGTAACGGCTTGAGGCGGTACGGTGCGGGCATCTGGTCTGGGCCCACGGACCTACAGTTAGAACCGCAGTGTCACTGCCTGGCTTGAGCGCACCCGTCTGCTGTGGAAGCCGGGAGAGTACACCAACTCCAGCCCTACTCCAGCCTGCCGAATGCATAAGCAAGCGTTTGTGAAGAAACGGTCCTCTGCATTGCCGTTCCTTTTCTGTCCCGCTATCTACTTCAGACACGTTTGGAATGCGAGTTCTGAGCTAACAGAGGCGGCTGGACTGACAGTTGAACGTGGCGTGGTCCATAGCGTGAAAAGTCACCCTGGCGAGCTCCACGCTCTGCCGCGTCACACTTGCCAGCAGCTGCTCGCGCCCGGAAAGCTGGCTCCAGGCTGGGAGCCCGCAGCACACACCGGCTCTAGGGCTCCTCTCCCCGCTGCGCACAGCCTTCCTTGCCCTCACTTGGAAGGTAAAAGCCATTCCTCACCAGGCATTCCTTCTGGGTGCCTTTGGTGAGCCTGCCAGGTGCGGCACGGGTTGCGCCAGTGACTGGACCAAGATAAGCAGTTGCGCTCCTTAGGTAGGACAAACCTGCAAACTTGGATTGCAGCTGTGTTACTCTTTGCTCAGCAAAAAATTTCTGAAGCGTGCTGTAGTGTGAAGAGATTCACAGCGCAGCCAAGCAAGCAGTACTGGTAAACGATAAAGTTCAGGGCAAGCACTGGGGTGGGATGAAGTGACAAAACAAATGGTATTACAGAGGAGTCCCATGACAACAGGGCTCAAAGTAACACACAAACAGGAAGGGAAGGAAGGAGGAAAGCATAGCTGAGTGAAATTTAACCGTGCAATTATTTTCTTTGGCTTATTTCCTTTCCACCCAGCCTTTCATACTTCTATTAGCAGGCTAATGTTACTATCATTCCGATCCCCAAGCAATACTTTGAAATTCATGTGTGCCACTGATTTAAGAGCATAACGGCACAGATAAGCTATTCTACGGGATACAAATGCCTTATGCTTAAAACAGGGTGTCACTCTCCCCTCCCCATTTCCCTTCTCATCAGTTCTGTTACTGATAACACAACGGTGTTTTATTTTTCCGTTAGTCTATTCTTCATGTTAATCAAGAGATACAAAACATCAGTGTTATACTAATATGTCCTACAGATAGTATCCAGCTAGTAAGGTCTTACTACCAGGACATACTTTCCTATGGCCCTTCACTGGAAAGAAATCTGAGGCCACCCCGCTTTGGCAGCAGTTATCAAACAAGGAAAAAAGAGAGCAGTGTCTAAAAGGTAATATATTTCCGCCCCCTCCCCCCTTTTGGAACTGAATCCAAGAATATTCTCTAGATGAAGCCCCGTGGAAGGGGCACACAGCTGAACCAACAGCCTTCATTGCACACTCTAAGTAACATAATAAACGCACGGCAGCACAACAGGCCATTTCACAAGCTACATTCTTTGATCCCTATGTTCTCCTCTGCTGATTTCTGCCTTGAAGACTGTCTCAACTTATTCTAAAATTGGCTTAAATCTTAGGAAAATATTGTCGGAGTACACAACATCAGTAAAACTATCTGCCTCAAGCCCAAACAGGTCATCATGATCAACCCCTTGCCTCCCCAGAAGTTGGGTTTTCTCCCCTTTGTCCCGCAATATAATTGCATTATAATTATGCTGCTTAGCTTGTTGTTCGGCTGATGTTTTTTTGTATCTGCAAAGTGGACTTCAGTGCTGTGCTACCGCTTCGGAAAATTTGAAAGACTGGGAAATACATTTTCATGAGTCTCCTTTTTCTGTTTGTCTGCAAATATTAGTTGTTTCCACTATGTTGATTGCTATTCTCATTACTCTATAGTTCAAGACAGTCCAGCTACGTTTCCCCTGCATTTTAATAACACGTAGAAGTAAAGAGTGTGATGCAATAAGTTATGCTGTAATGTATAACATGTGATTACACTCATTTAAATAGTACTGTCAGTTCAGCATTGCCTGCAAGACATTGAGTGTAACTCAGAGATCTGGCTTCACTTGAAGGAGCTAAAACATGTTTGCCAAACACCGTATTCTGCAGATGTCACGTACATAGCATGTATGCACACGCATAAGATCACACTTTTTTAATTTCTCATTGTTCAAGCATATGAAATAGATACTGTGCAATGCTCCCAGGCAGCTGTGAGAGCACAGCACTGGCAACAAAGATTTTTAGAATCGAACTCTGCCACTAATATCAACTTTCCTCTGCAGCTGAACAAACCGTTCCTTCCCATTCTCTCCCTCAGTCTTTCCATCTGGAAAAATGAAGACACTTGCATCTGTGCTGTGGGTGCCTGTGCTGTGCACATAAATCAGTAGATGTTTATAAAAATGATTTGAAGATGAGAAGTTATGTATTTCTGATTTAATGCCTTGATATTTTCATGGAACAAAACAAAAACAACAAACCCTGCAAACATAGCTTCGTTAAGGATCTGATCCAGAGTCCATGAAACTCAATTTCCTTAAGGTTACAGCACGGGCACCACATGCCTGATATTAAATATGAGGGAGTTCTCATTGCAACCAAAGATGAACATCTACCAGCTATCACAGCAGAAAAAATGATAACAAAAGGCAGCAGACTCAGCTCTCCTCCCCAGGTCGTAGTCATGTACTTCTGAAATGCTACTACGCTGTGTAACGACTGTCAGCACCCAGATTAGCACTTCCCATTAAGGACTCTACTATAGCTCTACTAGCTTCAAGAAACCCTCAGATACCATCACCTTGGTACATGTTCACACTGTGCACATTAGAAAACTAAGCTTTCTAACAAAGTGGCTAAAACATCTACTGAACTCCAGGCTGCTCAGTTTTCACATGTATAAGGCCTGTGATTTTTTTTTGGAGATGTAAAAGGATGAGGAGCCTGGATTAAACTGAATTTCAGCTGTGCTGTTTCTTGTAAGAGGTACAGACATACAGTTTTGTCTTGCTGAAAAAGTAGTATTTTTTAAAAGGTTTTTTGATTTTTTTTCCCCTACTTTCATCTCCCATCTCATGCTTCAGGAGGTGATTTAATTTTCCAATAGGCACAGCACAGCAGCCTGATAACCTTCCACACTTCAACAAATCTGAAGTTCTTGCTTCTGAAAGAGTCCCGTCCAACAAATGCAGTGGCTTCTGCCTGGGAGAACTCTCAAAACAAGATCCAACTTACTTGCAATTGTTTTTTTCCTTAATAAAAATTCTCTCCTGGAAACGTGAATTTCCTTCAGGAGCTTTTCAGTACTCTGAAGATTAAGCGTTGGGGAAGCAGTAATGTCAAAGTATCGGGAGATCAACATTACAATTGCATGATTTACCTATTAAACTTCCAGCTCCCTCCATGTGCACTGATACTCCTGGTTGTCGTCACTTGGATGCATTTCTTATTGCGACAGCGTTGCCATTTACAGGTAAGAGTCTTAAAAAAAAAAATTACGGCTGTCCATACAACACACCCCAGCTAACCACTGGTATACGCTAGAAAATACTTTCCCTTGCTTCATTGCAGCAGCCTCATTCACAGCGTTCCCCCAGCATGAGCCTCCTTTGTTCCCGAGCAGCGTGAAAGCGTAGGAGAACGTAAGCGACACTGAGCAGCCTAATACACCACTCAGTACTGCAGCAAACTAGCCATGCCCTGCCTGCACATTAAAGCAAAACTAATATTGTTTACACTTAGGAAAAAAAACAACTAAATTTGTTGATGAAGTAATGAAAAAACGCTGCAACTTCATGCAGTTGCTGATGCACTGTTTGCCCTTCATGAACACTGTTTCCAACTGGCAACTGTGTGTATGTAAATTAAGGGGTTTATTGCTTTACTGCTGTTCAGCATGGGGGCCATTCACTTTTTACTAGAGCTCCTTTGGCATAAAGAGCATGACTTGACTAGTAATGAGACATGCCTTGTCTCTCTACCCTCTATAAAAGTAATGATTTCATCAACAAGGACTTAAGTCCCCCAAGGCTCCCCCCCAAATCTGCGTACTGAATAATTACATATAAGTATGTATAATGAATAAGGCTGTAAAAGTTTTTTTACATACAGCACGCACAATCCTTACTACCCAGATTACAGTAAAACCAAAAACATGCATGTGAAAGGCTCTGGATCTTCAAACATATAATCACGTATATAACCACAAATACTTCAATTCTAATGAAGCTATGCATTTGTAAGTTCAATACCTTTTTTTTTTTCTTAAGCTGCAAAACAGTATCTTTTATTCTTATTTAATTTAGAAAAAATTGTTTTACATTATTTATTTCAGAAAAAAGCATTTGGTAAAAACCCCTAGATTAAGGCTTTGAAATGGTACCACGTTGAAAACGAAAGAACAACTTAGTGAAAGAAAATGTCCTTTTTAGTAATATTTAGTGGTATTTTTCTCTTCCTCAAACACTTAAAGCACAAAACGTTTGGTGGCTGGACCAGGGACGTTGCGCACCAACTTGCCCCGAGATGAGCGGCAGGTTGTCCCGGAGCCCAGCACGTACGCTGGCAGCCGCTTTCCAAAGCGCTGAACCGGCTGGTGAAGAGAGAAGCACCCCACACGCCAGCTCCGCCGTGCTGGGCTACACACGAGGCACGGCAAAGCGCCGCGAGGAACCGGAGAGTTTGGGCTCACAGGAAGCCCAGCTGAAGTCCTCTGCCTGTGACCTTCTCAAGAGGACAAAGGCTCTCACCCCCCAAATATCCTTTAATCCACAGATGCAACACTACTGACACCTCTCAGGCGGCTTAAAAGAAATTCTGGATTTAGCGTCAGCCTCATCCGACCCCTCCGAATCTGTTGAGCGGGGGACTTTCACAGCATACAAAACTTAGGTCCAAATTTACTGGTTTTGTATTATCCCAAGCTATTCTCTAGCAGAGAAACATTGCTGACATTGGTATCAACGAGCATATAAGTCAAGGGATTTTTCATTCTGTTCATACAGATTCCCACAAAACAGCAATCTGCCTATGTATTTTAACTTTAACTAGGCTTATGACTTCAGGTTATTTTTCATTCCTTTACTTACAACTGTATGTCGACAAAGATCCGTAAGACCTCTATCTCCTAACCAAACTACTGTGTAAAGGCTGAAAGCACTGACTTCTTGACAAGCAACACATATGAGAGCTTTGGTTTTTAAACCTGAATTTTGCAACTTCCTGCCCTGGGTGCTGGTGGCAGCTCCGATTTCTGCTTCGCTTGTTCTAAACATTCATCAGCTTTGACAGAACACAGTCAAACCGAATCCAAAGCAGCTCAAGGTAACGGGTACTTAGAAAGACCAGCAATGATTAATACCCCATTAAAATAAAACTATATTCATCTACTGTCATTAATCCAGTATTTTTTAAACGCTATGACACTGACAGGAATTAACAAATTTGTTTTAAAAAAGTATTAAGCACAAGAAATGTATTACATATACTAAGAGCTATAGAAAAATAAACTAACCCCCCTAACTCTCAACCACTTCATCCACATGCTCCAGTTATCCATTACATAATCAGAAAACACCTATACACGCAGGCCAGCCCAAGAGCTGGGCTTTGGGAACTCTGTTAAGAGTCTATTTGCATGTCTGTCCTATGAATCCACACGCTCCTGTGTACAAGACAGACATGAAACTGTGGTGGAGGTTTTTTGGTTTTTTTTAACCCCAGAACATACTCCTGGTTTGCAGGAAAAACCCTCCTTTAACAACTGCAGAGATTGCATGCTATTTAACAGAAGGATTTTGCTTCCTGAAACATTCTGCTCCCTCTGCTGTAGGATTGTTTATTGTTCTGATGATTTATTTAAAAACAGATACACAAAGAAGAATAAATGCATCCAGCAACAAAATCAACAGAAATTCAACAGAAGGGGTTCGGGGTGGGCACAGACTTGATTGACTAAATGCAAATAAGAAACCTGAACCTACAGTCTAGAATCAATGCTAGCAATCTACATAACAGTACATCAGCTACGATGATTAACATGCTTATTTTTTTGCATTTAGAAGAACGAAACACGACATTCCGTTAATCCTAGCACGTTAAATGCATAGCTTTGCCTTGAAAAGACTGGTTTCCTATCATTTTAAGGAAAGCAAAACCTTTGTACATGACTACTTCAGGCACAACAGAAAGCTATATAATTAGAAAATGTCATCTGCTGCACATAAAAAGCCTCGTTTCGCCTTACCCCCTGCCCAATACATGCACAAACAGAATTTATTAATATTTTCCTCCACCGTTAGCCCGATACATTAAGTCATCATCTCTGTAGCTGAAGCTACTGCTGCAGCAACTTCCTGCACTGCATCATTCACCTACCTCTGACTTCATTGTTCTACGGGCCATGAATAAATAAAATCAAACATCCAGGTGGAGCTGTCACAGTTTCCCGCTGCGGTGGATGTGCAGCAATAATATAAAAAGAGCTAGCCGGTCCTAGAGGAGGATGAAGCTGGGTCAGTGCCTCGCTGTGGAGCGGGGAAGTGCAGGGCTCTTAGCTGACTGATAGACTGTACTGATCAGCAAATTCACCTAACGGCGCTGCGATGGGCCGGACCTCGTGGCTCCTGCTCAGCAGCTTTCATACCCGAATGTACCCGGAGAGGTACCTCGGCTCTATGGCAGCTCTGGCTAGGAAGCACTCTCACTGCACGGTCGGTGCCCTTTTTAGCCTTACAAGACGTATCGGGCAGCTTAAGCAGCAGATGCTAGGCTGTATAAAAACGACGATGCTATGTGCGCTTTCCCAGAATTAAATCACTTTCTAAATCTGATACTAATTCTCAGGTAATATTCAACTCCTATACTCTTCAGCCCAAAATGGGGTATATTACCGACTTACAACTCAAAATTTGGAACAATACCAATGATGCATAAGCATCAACCTTTTATGCCTAAGCAGAAACTATTTTATCTTCTAATCACAATTTTATTCATGATTTTTTTCCCCTCCCGGATTATCCTCTTAAGCATCACTGAACCAGACGGAATACGTATCAGCCTCTCCAAGCTCCCACAGAATTTCTTGGACTCTGCCATTTGCCTCCGTCAGACTTTTGCTTGGCACTGGAAGTGCTGCTCTTCCTGACTGTATCAACGTGGACGGGTGCTCAGCACCTTTCACTGAAAAATTTATTGCTCGGGCTTCTCCAGCCTACAGAGGAAACAATTTTCCCCCATCTCTTCTTTTCTGCAGAAGTATCGCCTTCAACACCGAAATGCTTATTCTGTGTTTACTGTTACTGTGGCATTTTCAACACATCTTGAAATAAAACCCAAAGCATGGACTAGATTGCTGATATTTCTTCGTGTAGGGCAGCCCAAAGTAGTTTAGGCTTTAAAAATCATAAATTACATAAAAAAAGCAACACTGTTTACACTGTTTCCATCTAACTCATGAAACGAGCTAAGCTTTTACTCAAGTTCATGTGGTCTTTAGAATACTCTCAGTACAGACAAATACTGCCAAGCCAACTGCAACTAATGCTCACTAGTTGCCATGGCTCAAACAGCAGCAAATCACAGACAAGTAAACGAAAAAAAGTAAAGCAGGATCAGTTCAAGCAAATGCCAGATCTTTTCCACTGTTTCACCAGAGGCTTTGATATGCCTTGAAAAGGGAAATCTTTGAACACAAATTTCTCAACTACTTTTCTGAGTTTTGCATACAGATGTAGTGGTAGATTAGGAGCTTTGTATTAGCAGCATAACAAATAGAAATAATATCTGAAGTATTACATGCAGCTTTTGCTACCTGTCAGATATCTGCATAGCACGTGTTACGACAGTACCTGACTGCGTAACGCTCCTGACTGTATTTAGCCTGGGCAATCAGGAAACGTCCGTGTCCCCGTTTCGGACAGAAATGCCACAAGTTCAGCTGGACTGAACCGGAGCCCAAGGGTTTTTACAAAATCCTTTTGCTAAATCTGAGAGTTACTGTGTACTGCTTCACTTCTTACTTACCAGGCTTCTCTGATGATAAAATTATTTTATTTCATTCAGCTCTATTAGTTTTCTGGGATAGTTTACTAATGGTTACTTCCAAAACGTCTGTCAACAGAAGAGGACTGGAAGCTCTTTCAGGAACTGGGAGGCTTGGCAGAAGTTAAGTGTAATTCAGGGTAGACAGACAGGGTTTTCCCCTTTTGACAAACCATACCACCCAGTAAATCACAAGGTATCTGAAAACCAGGCTTGTTTTCAAAAACGGTCTTGTCATATCAGGGCTGTCAATCCCAAACCCCCTACACCAAAGCACGTTGTCTGTAGGCTGTTCATCCCCCCCTCCCTGTTTTGTGCGCTCACTCTGCCTCGTATCATTCTAACCTCTCGGCTCACCTCTGCAGGGACATGGGGAGCGGATCTTTGGATCTTTTTGAGGCAGAAATAGCGCTTTCAGAGGGCTAGAGTGCTGACGTGCATTTTCGGACGAACTCCTTACGCAGCCAGGTGAGCTCGCTGTGGAGCGATGGCTGGGAGCAGTCAGGATGTTTCCAACACGTAAACGTGGGCACACAAAAACATCAGGAAGACAACTCAATCAGGAGATGCAGAGGGACTAAAAGGGTATACGAGCATGCCTGCCTGTTGGGCTCCATCTCGCTTTCTCCATCATTCCCAAGCATGCCTTCAGCCTAAGTTCAAGATCTCCAGTGCAACCAGAATCTCTTTACTGTCTCCATACATGAGATTTTTGTTAGAAGACAGTGTGTCCAGAGAGACGCTTCCCAACACATTTCTGTATAAAAGTGACCTCTGACAGCCTCCCTGCAGTACAATCCCTTCATCATCTTTGTCACATAATTTGTCATCAAATAACAGAAAGTTGTCTCCACCAGGGTTCAAGGTCAAAACATACACAAACCAAAACCTTATGCAGAGCTTCCCAGCGAATGGAGGATCATGCAGGTTAAGCAACCTTCTGCACTCAGGCCTTGCATTACTCCCTCTGAAATGGCTTTTCAGTACAGTGGTAAAAAAAGAACAGAGGGAAAAAAAAGTCTAAATTCAAAATCTGAGTGTGCCGCCTCACCAAAACCCACACCAGAAGTCATTAAAAGCTTGCTTCAGCTTTCCCTGTGGAAAAACTGGAAATGATTTTCACTCCCTTCTGTTAAGCACTTCTGAGATTTTTCAATGCGAAGATGCTGAATAAGTGCAAATATTACTGAAATACATATTGGTAAGAACAGTTTATATTACTCTCACAAAAATAAAATAAAAAAGACTATCAAGCTTGCATGCTTCAAGACCAGCTGGAGCTGGGAAGAAATGTGGTATGAGGTTGCCTAATTAGCTGACTGGAGGCTGCCTGGGGGAAGGCATTCACCTTTCTACTCTGCTCGGCCCCATGAGCTGCAATTCTGATCAGTTTTGTACTGCGGGAACAGCTTCGTTTCTTTGTGTTGTTTTTACTGCACTGCTGAAGTTGTTTTGGGAGATAGAGGTCATAATTTCGTAAGAGTTGATTTACTTTTCCTCATGTTTTCGACTTGAAGCCTCCTAATAGTACAGTGACCTCAGCCTTTTTTTTGAAGCAAGTCAGTTGTGATGTCACTACAAGGATTTTGACCTTCAGGGACAGAAAACATTGTACTGTGCAGCTCAGGCACCTGGGATTAGGCGCAGATGCATGAGAAAAGCAGTCAGAGCATGAGGAAGCCAAAAGGGCTCTGTGGTCCCACAGAAAAAGAGTGCTTGCAGAGATACTGATAAAAGCTGCATGAATGACACTGAAGTGGCCAGTTTGCTTTTACGTGGCATCATTCCTTCATTTGTCCCTCTTCTATGAGCTAAAAATCTAGCACCTTCTCAGGTAAGTCTCTCAAAGTCAAAGCAGAAAAAGCTCAAAATCACGTTAATTCTGATCCTGCTTTTATTTACCTCTGTAAAGTCAGGGAAATACTTATTTGCATTTATCAGAATTATCCTTGTCCTAAACTAGACCCTTAGACAAGACAAAGTGCCAGGAAGTTTTGCCTTGAATGGACACAGATTGCAATTTGCAGCTAAAAGGGCATTAATCTTAAATGCATTATGCTTCCTTTCTCCACTTGGACTTGTACAAGTTTACATTTTGCGTGCCTGTTGCCTCCAGGATTGTGAAAGGTGCCAGACGGACAATTTTGGTTCTGTTTAGCCACTGAACAAAACCCATATACAAGCCCTCTTGGCACTGCCTCAGGCATGCATGCACACATACAAAACACACAGCGTGTTATTTTATATTTTAACACATGCTAAGGCAACAAGCCCAAGTTCTTGCCGGATGAGAACATGTCATAAAAGCACTGCCTTGTCTACAAGCAGTCTTGCAATCGCGCCAGCCAGCATACCTGCTGTGCTATCGGTAACCACTGCCGCGATCTACCTCTGCCTGTGCCGCAACACAACGGAAAGAAGAGACCAGCCCATTCCAACATCCAATAAACAGACTTGTTTTCTTGGGAAAACTTAGTCTTGAACACTGCATCATAGTCAAGCACTGCATTGGTCCTCCAGTACAACCGACTGCATTCCAGAACCAAAATACATCAGCTTAGTCTACCTAATTTAGCACTGCAGTGTCTGGGCTAAGAGTTACCAAGAATGGGATGGATTTATCAGATCGGAGGTAAAGTGCAAGGCTTCCTGGTTCTAGTACCTGACAAGAACGTTTCTCTAGCTCTTAGATAAAACTGCAAAAGGTCTTGGCACCTTCATGAATTCACAAAAATATCTCCTTTGTATTACATACATAAGCAGATAAACTCTGAGCAAATGTTATCTGCTGGGTGCAACAATTGTAGCCTCTAATAGTTATAGGATGAAAAAGAATTCACTCTCAAGCAGTAATTTATTTTGATTACCATTTTTTCCACCATAATCTCACTAGAATCTCACATGATGTAACTTTTAAGATAAATTCAAACCAATTTTTTTCTGTTCTGGATTACTGACTGCCAGAGCTGAAGGTAACCTGTATATTCCGTCACATACAGTGTGGTTTCAATTACCTTTAGAATAATGCCCAGTCAAGTTGTAAGAAATTACTAAACAGAAGGTTTGAAATTAAAGGACAGACAGAGCAGTTTTAGCTATATTGCTGGGCATAGCTTAGCATTAGCAATAGAGACATAAAAGAACATCAAGTAAGGCGATTTCTTTGCTGCCTTCTGCAACAACAGTAACGCATCCTGTACGCCGACACCTTCCCGGCCAGACTGTAAAGAGGAAAGGCTGTTGGTAAATGAAACAAAACTGGATCAATGCTTTGCTACATGAAAACTCATGCCTCTGGGGAGTATATAAACTGTTCTTTATGTTTTTAATTTCATAGTGTCCATGTTAGTTACAGAAGAAATAGTAAACGACTGGAGACCAGACTTAAACCACGTGCTGTGGGGGCACGGCCATCAGCCCCATGGAAGCTGCGAAGGTGGCCGCGCCGCTGAAGACGCCTTTGCGCCTTGCTTTCCCCTCCTGAGCTTTTACTGAGGTTGTACTCCAGTTAAATCTCTACCACAGACAAGGGCTCTTGCGCTGCTATTACACCTGAAATGGTACAAAGCATCTGAGACTTCGAAGAACAAAGAACAAGCTGCCGACCGTTACAAGAGCTGACTGACGGAGGCAATAGCTTTGGCTATGCTCCAAAGGTGGGGAAACTGAGGCAAAAAAAACCCCAGTCAGTGGAAAGAATTGTGGTTAAAAATGGGGAATTGCTGCACATCCCATTCTTTCATTAAAAATAGAACACAAAGAAGTAGTATGTCTTCAAATGCTAAATAGCCTTAACAGTTTGACAGCAGAATCATCCAGTTGGGGTTTGTACCCTGCTCTCCTTATGCACATTAATAAATACACTTTTTAAAGACAGTTTGTTACCTGCAGTGGATGGTGAGGGTGATGGGGGCATTTCCCATGTACGAGAATGATCCTTATCCCCGTTGTTTGGAACAATATTCCCTTTCCAGAGAAAGGGATCAATTTGTCCATTTACGGGTAAAGCCATTGGCTTCTTTTAGTTAGAGGCTGTCACAGTCACTTGTAACATTATCACTGCTGGCTTTGGAGAGACACTTCTTGTCATTTTGCTGTAGTTTATTTGATATATGTTCCCTTCTTTAGTGATGTAGCCTCAGCCACGTCCTCCTTATTTCCCAGTTGGAAGCTTAATTGCTGGCAGGGTATACATTTAGGGGAGGATAAGAGACAATGAAGACAAGCCGGACTGCAGACATTACACGCTATGATCAGAGTAATCATAAATAAAACAAAACCGCCTGAGATTAATAGAAAAACTGTCATAACTGTAGAAAAAATATAATTTCATAGATACAGCAGATTTAGATGTAGACACAAATATATTTAAAAGAAATGCAGCAAATAATTATCTGATAGCATTTTCAATGCAGTATAGTTCAATTGGGATGTAACAATTAGGTACTTACATCTGACTTAACACAAGTAGACTGCGTTTCTAAATATCCAAGTCTCTTGCAAGGATTTAACCTCTGTTATTTGGCTGATTCCTACTTAGCTCTTTCTTATCGAGGCTGCTCATCCTCTGTAAACCATTCTTCCTTCCTCACTTATCCACGCTCCGGTATCTCGCCGAAGAAGGGTACTTCCATGAACTCTCTCTTTCCACCTCTGGGAGCATCGTAGTCAGAGCCTCGGAAGCTTTATAGTCCCTGATCCGATGTTCAGCTTTTGCAGATCTTGGCTCCCCATCTTTCACCTTACTGTGCTACAGAGCTCATTTACACTAAAACCCCAGGGGATTTTTCACTGTGGCTTCACACTGGTGCCTCTTCCACCCTTGCTCTGCCTTCTCACTGAGTGCTTCCCTGTCACATTTCATTTGCTCCTGGCTCCTTGTGCCTTCTCCTTGGGGCTTTTGGAAGATTCTCATAATTTCTTACAGGTTCTGCACCTTAAGTGCTTCCCAAGGATTGAAGTTGCTGCTGCTACTACTGATTTCCTTTGATTTTTCCTTTCTCTGGAACTAACCATCTTGGCAACTATGTTTGAAACAGACTAATTATTGTTATGCTTTATTTACAAAGTGAAGGAGGGGCTCGATTTTAGCTACATTGTGAGGTGCTTCCAATACAAGGTAATGTTAGGCTAACCCCCTTGGTGTCTTGCCTACAGAAATATGCCACTTCAATATGACTATTCACTCAAGAAAACAAGGCGAATTTGATCCTTTTCCCCCCCAGTTTCCAGTTATTTAATATATTCTACTTTTTTTTTTGTCTTCTACAGCCTAAGGCTACAAAAGAGCAAAATCTAGATTTAGTTTTCAAGACCTTTACATATATAACTATAGCTTGTTGAGGTTTCCCAGCACAAGTGTTCATTTGTATCTCCTTATAACTGGTCCAAAATCGAAGTTACAGAAAATCATCTGTAGAACTTGTATCCCATGAATATGCAGTCATGACTGATATAAAACTTTAACAGTCAACTGTGACTGAGATAAGCATATTACAAAGAATGAGGCTCATATTAAAATCCATTATCCAAGTTCCAATTTGCAAAAAGCAGCTCATCTCTTTCACACAGGGAGCATCATTCTGACTTGAAAAAAGTTTTTGAAGATGAATCATTCAGATTTGCTTTTTTTGTTGTTGAGATTTTCATTCTTTTTCTTTTTTAATAACTAATTTGTTTAGAAAAAGGAGACTGAGATTAAGAATAGCCCAAAGAAAAAACGTGCAAGGAAAATACTGCCCTACAATAAAAAAGTCAATTTCAACAGAAAATTCTTTTTTTTTTTCCCTCCCTAAACAGCATTACCTCTGTAAACAATCGGAGCACTTAGCTATTCTGAGCTTGACCTATTTTTGACAGAGGGCCCAGCAGTCAGAAGACTGCCAAAGTTCAACAGATTGCAACAAAATTAGTTATACCTCATTATGATTTGGAAGACAACAGTCTAGCCACCTAGGATAAATTAAATGTTGTGTGATAATACCTTCATCTTTGATGTTCTTTTATCATGTGTATATCAAAAGCAGAACATTTTTGTCTACTACAGGGTACTTTTTAAGTAACATCATTTTTATCCCACCAAGTGATTGATGGAGAAGTGCAGTCCTTATGTCTACTCAAGGTCAAAATTTTGTAGACAGCTTTTACTTTATTGGCCAATTATGTGAATTGCTTGACTTGACCAGAGTCTTGTGTAGTTCAAGGAAACCACATTATCTAAAAGATAAATATTTGAAGAAAATATTTTCAATATTTTCAAATATTTTCTTCCCCTTTTTCCAGATAAGGCATATGAGACGCAGTAAGGTTGAGATTTTGACGTGTCTCCTGCTGACATGTTTGAGCCATTACACAATGACATGGGTCAGGCAGTTCTGGCTGAAGAAATATCCCCCTCTTTTTCCATCACCACCTTTTTGGTTTTTGGTGTGGGTTTGGTTTTTTTTTTTGGGGTGGGGGGGGGGAAGATGAGGGGTTGGTTTCCAGCTAGATCAGTTCCCCCACCTGGTTCATGGCCCTGCCTCACACACCAGCACTACAGCCTGTGCAGCACAACACAGGACCAAGAACTGCTTGTTTCAGGAGGCAGAGCCCATTTAAATGTGCGTCACACTATGACATCGCTTGCCAAAGAGCAATTATGAGCCAGCCGCAAAGCTAGAAATAGAACTCACGCCTCTTGACTTTCAATCCTGGGTATAATAATTAATTTTAACTCACTTTAAATAACTTTAAATAACCCTTTTTCTCCTCCTACTAAGTAAAGAAGAGATGGTCTCTTTCCATCTTTACAAAAAAGAAAAGATAGGGAAATAGAGCTAAAGAAATTCATAAAAAGTATCAATATTTGAAAAGTACTTAGAATTCTACTTCCTGTCTCCTAAAATTGCGTACAGACTGCTCCCTAAGCTGTATTTCAGGAACAGACCTCCACATGCCTAATAACATGTACAAGTTATGATGTCTAAGTTATTTTTAGAAACCTATGAGTTTCAGTGCATTATAATTAAAAGCTGTTAGAAAAATGGCCAAAAAAAAAAGATTTCCATCAATACCAAAATTGCCTAAAGGACAGAAGAACCAGGCAGTTAAAGTGCTCCTTACTTCACCAGAACCCTTTGTGTTTTCTGGCTGATGGGCTTTTAACTGGAGCCTCCTCTTCCCCCTCCCTCCCAAAAGCTTAAGACAACAACTTGATTAATTTTTCAATAGTTACATTACGCACGGCATATGATAATACGTTAAAGGACTTGATCTATGAAATCAGAGTTCACCTAGCAAATGAAAATGCATGGGTCTGGCAACAGAATCTTTGTTTACAAATGTAGAGACGACAGTAACATAGAAAGAGCCATTTCCTTCTGAGACCAGTTCAGCTGTACCTTGTAGAGAAGAGTAATCAAAAAGCACTGTATGTTGCCACAGACTATATGGTGGGGTTGTTAGACAAGTTAAGCAATGACTTGGTGTCTCAACTACAGACCATTTGTCCATTAGCCTTTCTGGTTTAAACTCTTGGAAGGGTAAGAAAGCAAAATAGCATGTTACACATCTACAAATACACAGCCACAAACTGCACATAAATGCATTTCCAAGCAGAATGAAATTACTTGTATATAAATGCAAGTTAAACATGGGCTCTACAAATTAAAAACGGTGCTTCATGTTCTTGTTAAGCTATTCGAAACGGCATTGTATGCCATTCACATCATTTACCAGCACACCTAGTGAACCAGCCTTCGGTTTCCTTTGGCTCCCTCGTAGAAAGACAGCCTTGTGGTCCACGCAGTCATAGCTCCATATACTTGATCCAACTTGGGAGGCATGGCTAATTTAACAGGTATGGCTGGTTTGTCATTCAAACACAACTGGTGTTTGACTTTTTGTATTAGAAGTCGCCAAAAACAGTCACAGAATTACTCTGTCACCTGCCTACGTTATGGAAAAGTTAAGCAGCAGCCTCTATTTTCTGACCATAGTTTTCCCTTTCGCTTGCTAATGATAGTGTCGGCAGCTCTTTAAAATGTTCCTCTCTGTTAGGAAAACCTCACAAGGGTCAAGTGCGTCACAGAAACTCTTTCAAGAGCAGACTGCAGCAACACCGTTGTTGTGTATCTTCTGTGCTAATGCTATGCACCATCTCCTTATATAAAAGGAGATGTTTTGGGGAAAAAGATCAAATTTATTTCCAAAGTTCTTCAAGACTTCACTTTTTAAAATTTATTTGAAGTGAAGAGATAGAAAGATTGCATTTCTAAATAAGTGCATATGTACACATACATATATACAGTTCCTGCAGTTCCAACAGTTTCTTATGTGTTTATTGTATCTCCCTGGCAGATATCCCACGGCACTAAAAATCTGAGAGAAACAGGTAAGGCAGGATAACATTACTATGGGGATTTTAAGATGTATTACTCGGTACCTTTACTGGAAGCATCAAACTAGTAGTTGTAAAAATTATGTGCTGTGGGGAAGGGCTGGTTTCTTTTTTCAGTATAACTGTCAATCCAAGATGCAGGGATATAAGGAAAAGACTGCAAGTTAGGCATTAAAAAAAAACCTCAAGGTATTCATGTCAGACTGCCAAAAGGCAGGCTGGCAAGAAACCATTCTACTGGAAGCAACAGAAAACAGCGTAGGCAAGTCATCTCATTTGTCAGCTGCCTCCTGTTCTCCAGCAAGATACTTGCCATCAAGTTGCTTCCCTCTGGGAACGCTGGCTGCTCTCGCTGCTTATTTAAACTTAATCGCCATGCCTGTTCTTCAGCAATACGCTTTTAAAACAAAGGTGAGACCTCAGCTAGAGTAATTGCACTAGTCTTCCAAATTTAAGGAAAGTAAACCAAACTTTGCCCTGGGTACGAAGAAGGCCTCTTTGGCTGACTGAAGAAATGGAAAGCTTCTCTGGCAACCATGGACTGCAAAATATTGGCTCACCAAGTCTGACAGCCCTGAAAAAGGATAAGAATTGCTTTTTCAATGCCTACTGGTGGGGTGAGCATATGGGCTAGAAATGAAAAATTAGTATTGGCACAAGAAGAAATGTGCACA
Organism: Phaethon aethereus; assembly: GCF_964289735.1. Classification (NCBI taxonomy): domain Eukaryota; kingdom Metazoa; phylum Chordata; class Aves; order Phaethontiformes; family Phaethontidae; genus Phaethon; species Phaethon aethereus. The sequence goes on from NC_138587.1 coordinate 22,725,703, forward strand.
AGTTGGAACTGAATTAAGACAGAAATAACAAGATTTCTAGCTCTCTGAGCAGCAAAACTGTGGAAAATGACTGGATTATGAGAAGAAAACATACAATGTGCCTGCCTGAAGTAGAAGGGATTAGTGTTGATAGCCCAGAAACTCCCGTTTCAGTCTCACCTTCCCGTAACTGCTGCTGCTTTCAATATTTATTAATCAGCCAGCAGTATCTTTAGCTATAGTTTACTACTTACAAGTGTCAGGAGCAGGTTTGGCCTCAGCGAGCATCATTTTTCAGTCACCTTCTATCAATGGATGGAAGAGCTGGACACTAGACTCGGGGTCTATTAAAACTCCCAGGTCTTTCTTCATGAGTTTAGCATACAACCACGCATATGGGTCTCCATTCCTGCACCACTCATACATCCATTTTCCCATAAATGCTGTATCACAGCATCATGCTTTGCCTATGTGAAGGGACTTCAGAAGGTAGGTGTATCTGTGCACCAGGAAAGACACAGCATGAACTTCGACAGAGGACAGAGATGGGGCTGTTGCTAAAAAATACTGAATGTATTTGGAAGAGAAAATGTAGACATTGATGACTTTCAAGCTATTGTACTCTTTCCCAAGAAGTAAATGCTCCTTGGAAATAAATACCATTATGACAAATGGGGTAGGAGGAACAACATCTTTTCCACTTCCCTCTTGATGAGTGTGCTTTATAATCCACCAACCCAACATATATATATACACACACACACATAGCTCTTCCCAGTTGTTATACTGATTAAAGGATCATCTCTTTAAATTGATCTGTTAGATAGAATGTTTCATTAAGTCCTTTCTTCCTAAAATTGCTTTTAAGAAACTTGTTATACATAAGTTCAGTAAGCTACTAAAGAAAGCACCTGACTTTCCTTTGTCTGTACTACTCATTTATGTATATTTGGTTGTACGCGCGTGCTTAGAGCTTTGCTGAACCAAGTAAAAGAGCTGGATCATGACACATGCTTGAGATACACAGCAAATAGGAACTTATTCTTTGTTTTGGAATCATGTCAGCTTTAAAAACCCCTCCTACTGACATGCCAAATAGTCAGTTGAAGGATAGAAATACAGGCAGAATTATGCTAATTCACAGTTCCTAAAAATGTATGTATTTTAAAAGGGTATTTATGTCAACAAGATAAAGGTAAGCTTGCTCTCGTGTCATCTCATTACGCCAGCTCTTTGCCATAGGTGTATTTTCAAAATCCCGCAAGGGATCACTTCACACAGCCATCCTTCAGCCCCATGTAGTCTTCAAAGGACAGAAGTCAAAGCTATTCAAAAAGTCCAGGACTGAAATGAACATTAGGGCAGCTTTTCTATTTTTGTTTCCAAATGGTGATCTTTACGTAGCCTATGGAAATAACTCAGTTCCCAATTAACTCTACATGACCTGTAACTTGATTTTCCTACAGAAGATATCAAGTGTGGCAGTAAAGACAGAATGAGTATCGTTCCAAGACGTAGAGAGAAAAGTGAAACGGCTGCACTAAAAAAAATATTACTGAAAATGGTTCTGTGATTAGTTTGCAAAACCTACAGGCTCTCCCTACCTTTAGCAAATGAATAGCATTAATCTTCCCTTCACGCTCTTAAAAACACTTTTTCACTGTCCTACGAATCAGCAAAACCAGCAACTTGCCAATGTTTTCACTATAAGAAACCTCTTCTGTTAAAGCTTATTGCTTTTCTCAATATCTACAACTTCTTTGTGATGTTAGGAGAAAACTGAGTTTACAACAAAGAACACATCACACATAGGTGCATATCTTTAATATCTGGTGCCATGACTACCAATGACAGTGCTTAGCACTTGCAGTGTTAGCATCGCTACGGATATATCAAACTTCTCAGGACCTCCAAGATAGATTCTGTTTTTCTTTTCCTTTTATAATGACATACTGATGTAAACAATAAAAGTTAGCAATGCTTAAGCTTGCTGTTAAAGTAAAACGATTCAGGTTAGGGTGTTCAGAATTAATTATAAGGTATGAGAAAGATACTGCCCGCCATTTTAGTGATGGAGACTGAAAAGCTCAGGTAGTGACAGAGAAAGCATGGCAACGAAACGGGAGGCTCTAAACCAGCACTCTGCCCACAGACTGTTCATCAGAAAATGGGATTAGTTTGTACTTCTGTAAAGCAGGTGAAACTCCGCACAAATCACAGCTATATACACAAAGATACCACAAGAACTACAGTGGAGGCAGCGAGCCATCAGAAACAGGTATTTATAGTACAACTGGCAGTTTGCATCTCAGGTGCCTAATGAGCTTTTTTAAACAAAAAAGCAAGTTTTAAAAATTAATAAAGAGGAAATAAGGAACTTGCACATGCTGCCTGCTTGCACCAAGTCCTTTCTACACACATATATAAGGCACCAGTCAAAACTGGCACTTGATGGAGCATAACATTAATTCACACAAATATCAGGAACACACAGAGATCAAATCCTTGCAGGGTCTGTCTCGCACATCACCAATCCAAAGTGAAAAGGTGATGGGCAGGTCTATGCTCAGACAGACTAAAGCAACACAGTCCTGTTCGAGTGTAAAAACTTCCATGGCACAAGGGATCATGGCCCTGGTGAGCCACGAGGCTCTTCACTAAGAGTTAAGTTAGAATTCTTGAAGTATTTTCATTTCTTCATTACAGCTAGAAATGCTTTATTTACTTTAAGTAGACAGATTTATTTTAGCTTGGCAGCTAGTAAAACATGGTCTTAAGCAGTAATAAGGGATGCTTTGATTCATCACTGGAGGAAATTATTAGAAAAAAGAAAAATTGTCATCAAACCCTCAACCAAGGCTTATTGTGCAGTTTACGATTTCAGTTCTAAGAGTACCACCAGGCTATGAAGTCATTTATGTTTCAAGTAGCAATTGATGACACTGTGCTCTAAAACCACGTGTACAGTATGTCATATCTGTAATTGCCTCTAAAAAATGTCACCATATGTGCAGTGAGTTATTAATGAAACTGTCCAGACAGAACAGAAAATAGGAATCTCATCAGCAATTTGAGGACAAATTGCTGAGTATTTGGGTATCACAATTTGAGTATCAGGAGACACCCAAAAACATATCCTAGACCTAGCAGTTTCCAAAGTTAGAAGCTACCAAAATTATTTCAGCCTCCCTAAATGCTGAAAACATACAGAGGAAAACAGTTCACATTGTCTCTACCAAAGCTTAGTTTGCCTCTTATCAGTTTGCCGATTACTCAGCGTGGGACAGAGTCCCCATTCTTCTAAGCATGGGCTTCAACCTTACTTTACAGACATTCAGCTTTACATTTGAATGCATTAAAATGTGACCATCGTTTGCTTGTGCTCTACAGACCAAACTATCGACAGCTGTCCTCTTTCGCCCTGTATTTCTGTCATCTACAGATATTAGTTATTTTCTTATTAGAATATTAAAAATTATATATTAGAATGTATTAAAAAATGATATCCCCATGACTCTGCTTAAACTTATCTGCTCTGCAATAATTCTAATTTACAGCCATGTTTTGAGAACTATCAGAACGACACCTCCCAAGAGGATTTGCTGATTCTAGTTGCTTTGACCGGTGGTCTCCAAAGCGGGGTGCATGCACCCTAGAGGGTTTGCGTCATGATCCACTGGGGTGTGGGAAGATGGCCTTAGAACTTCAGTAGCCCACGTACGTAATTTACAACTCTATATACATACGTTGGGAGTGTGCGCTCAAACATTTTTTTTACTGATAGGAGTGCTCAATCAAAAACGTTTGGAGACCGCTGTCTTGGACAACTCCCACACTGTACAAATCCACAACAGGCAATACTACCTTGCATACACAAACGATGCCTGTTAGAAACAGAAGTCAAGCCTGTTTCAACTTACGCCAATAAATGCCGTACCAATTAAAGACAAAGGGTATCATAATTAAGTTGCATACTGGCTGTTCTACAATTCTGTCAAAAATCAGTAGCAGGCTCACGCACATTATCAATTGTCTAAATCATTCTTTTCTTGTCAAACATGGATATTACATTAGCTTGCGTGGTTATGGCTTCTGTTTTCCCCATCTCCATAAAATAATTAAATATTACATGTTGGAAAAAATTCGTTGGCCAGCTCTTCTAAAAGCATTTGGATAGAATTCATCCAGATGCGCTGCCTCGACAGGTGCTCTTTATCTGGAAACACAGACTAGAAGAAATTACTTCGTAAGAATGTTTCCAAACCACAGTAAGTCAGTCAAATTCACTTTTTCTGCCCTTACTGACAAATTTACCAACTGTAATTACTACCGTTAGAATTCTTTTTGTTTTAATATTTAAAATGTTGCCCCTAACTGTGGTGGCAGAAATTTGCGTTCCTTTGCTTCACTTATCATGCAGAACAGCTTTTTACTTCTCTAATACATTCATCAGAGTCACCTTCCTCTCCTCCATTTGTACGTACTTGGATTTTTATAGGTATTTGCATGACCCTGAACTACTCCGATAACAAGAAGGCCACATGAACAGCAGACTTCTACCTAATCAGAACATAGTGAGTGCTTTCAGAAATTAATAATTACCATTCACAACCTCTAGACTGTATTTCTAAACAAATATAGTTTGTAAACCATGCGACTATAACTTTAAGCATCTTAACACATCACTATTCAGATAATCAAGACCACAGGACCGATTTTTAGACATAGGCAGAGCTTTTACTCATTTTTGTCAGAGGAAATGAAATGCTCCTTATCCCTGACAAATCAAGACATGTTTAGATCAAATGAAACAAGAATGAAGCCTCTACTTTGAAATTGTAAGCCAATTTAGAAAATAAAAATGGCAAAGTCTGCTATCATTTAGGTTTGATAAATGTATTCATCAAACTTCATCACTTGTTAGGAACTGAGCAAATTATTGGGTACACTTGCTAGCCTGGGGATTTCAGAAGGGTTTTCTGGGTAAATGGCACCACCTTCAGTCTCGCTGCGAGCTGCCTGGGACAGATCACAATACAAATTCACTTTTTCGCTAGCAAACTAGGAACACACGCACTGCTCGTATAATGACCGATATTCTACTGTTCAAAGTTATCTTCAACTTTTTTGCATGTGTGTTCAGAAAAAAGTGCATTTGTCTTGCATGTGACCTCCTGAATGCATGATACAGCAGTACAATTTTAATTTTTTTAAGTTTACATATATACCTGCATTAAAATACAATCTACTTCAAGAATTGGAATTATTTTGTAGGACTAAATCTTCAAGTTCTCAAGGTCTCCTGAGTAGAAAAGAGCATGGAACGGAGGATTTTACATTAAGCTAGCAGACCACTTAAATGGTTGTTTAAAACTATGAGCAATTCCCATAACCAGGAACACTTCGGATACTGTACTGTCAGTAGTAGTGCTGACTGTCTCTTTAAATTATCTGTTGAGCTGTGGCATTTCACATTTAATTTTCCAGCAAAATGAAGAATTTCCTCTTCAGATGCTGCAGCACCTTCCTTTAACAGATAATCCACTCATTACATTTTTAACTAGAAACAGGCCTGAACTGAAACTCAGCCCTCCTCAAACCTACCATATCGGCGTCAGTTTTGATCCTTGAGCTAACCTAGAAAAGCTTTAGAAGATACTGCTTTATCTCAAGAATTTCAGCTTAAGTCATGTATGAGGGTAAACATCAAACATCCAGCTTTGAGAGCAGGCATGATACACAGATTTTGCACTTCATTAGCTGTGGAGGTAATAAAAGTATAGAACTGAATGAATCTGATCTCATCTTGAAAGATTGAGACATTCTTTTAGAGTCTTTTATATATTTTTTTAATATGTAAACACACACACACGTATTGATAAACACATATAAACACACAGACACACGTGCATCTACAGACTGTTCTCACTTTTCTAGAGCATTTAAGTTGTTACGCTGTAGGCTGTATGCAATATTTAAACTGCAAACATCTTTCAGATTTTCATACATTTTTTGCATTTCCAGAATAAATTCCACTTAGATATGCAATTGACTAAATGCCTATAATAAATAATTTTTACCTCTGTCAAGCAGTATAATTGCTTGTGGCTTCTGTTACACACATGCAACTATTTGCCATCTGAAAACATACTATTTAACTTCAAACCACCAAAACATCCGTATTATGTTTCACTGCAACATAGCATAGTGGAAAGATTACATTTTGCAAAGCAGTTTATGGCAAGGGAGGGCATTTTGACTCATAATAAAAAATTAATACAATTCACTTCAGTTCAAGAGATTTGAGATCGCCCCGAACACCGCTTTCATTCTGGCTCAAGCTCCCCGTTTCTTCCTTGTTTCCAGCTTGCATTACCTCTCCCTGATGCCAGTACTTGGGTTTATTTTCTTTTTCACCCTTTCCATTCAGTATTAAATCATAGTGGAGGAATAATGGCTTGAGTCACATGACTGAAAACACAACCTGACCACCCAAATTTACGGTTAGTCCCCTCATTTGGTTTAGTTCCTTCTGAAAAAGTAATTATTTTAGATAATCTGTTTAGCGAGAAAGGAGGGATGTGGAATGAAGTAACGGCTGTACTTCTCTGTGCTCCCCAACATGTGCAAGGTCAACCTAACATACCCTACCCTGAGTTCCCCTCCGGAATACGCCTGGAGGTGGGGAAAGGTTTTGCAGAATCCCAGCCAGGCCATATTACACTGTATTTTATGCCCTTTGGTACAATACAAAACCCCACGACCCTCTTGAATGAAACTCGGCACAACGCACAGCACCTCTGTGCTTACTGTACCTACTCCTACGAGGGCTGAGAGCACCTCCAGCTACTCCTGAAGACTTGCACAAAGGCAAAGGTTTAAATTTCCCACCAACCCGCTCAACAGCGGAGCTTTCCTTCCCTGGCACACTGGGAGTATTCAGCCCAACGGCCCCACCACACAACTTCTCTAGTATATTGCTCTATCAAGTATTTTTATTTCAGCCCAAATCTGTTAAAAACCACAAAAACCCCAAAACCCAAGAGAGCAGTAGTTGATGAGGAAATATCAGAAACTCAAGTTTCCACTGCTGACAAAACATCTGCAACTTCATGACATGAAGATTTTTTGAAAGCTTGCTCAGCTCACCGTAATATAAATAATTTAATAGCCATAGAAATCATGTAAGACCTACAATAACTGCTTTATCTTGAAACTGTAAACATGAATTTATAGATTCTACAGTCTCTAGATGGAGTTTGTGCAGCAAGATGATAATTTTCAACACGCACTATACTCTTACAACATCTGTAGCTGTAGGAACTAAGGAACTTATGTGCCACATGGTTACAGCACCTGACATTTAAGTATCGCCTGGACAGAATTTCCAAACAATTAGTTGGGCACTCCAGATGTGCTTGGGAATACTGAAGGAGGGATACTTTGAAGAGGGAAACAGATACAAGAGCTATGCCAAGTTCACGGCAAGTGCTGGAAAAAGTAATTATCTCAACATCTCCGTTCCAAAGTATGAGAAATCTTTTTTTCAGTGTTAAAGCAGATTTAGGCACTATGTAGGTTAAAAAATAATGCTATTAAATAGCAGAAAAAATAAAACAAATGCAAGAAAGACTTATCTTGCCGCGTTACCTCACGGCACTCTGAATTTACAGTCCTTCACACAGTCAGTGTAGCCACGTGAAGCACTGGATGAAGGAGCCACAGCATAAGCTTAAATCCTATGCAACACTACAGCTTAAAGGCTAATGTTTAGCATCTTTTGTTGCTTAAAAATGATCTTGGTTTAGAACGCTTTCTATTGAACGGGTGTAATTTTTAGAAAATGATTGTTCCTTTCTGAATCACAGAACACGAAATGATAGGATGCATGTCCTTTTGCCTTCCTACACTCTTTGTTCTCCACACCCCTTGCGCTGTCTTATTATATAGCTAATCATATGCTAAACCTGCTTTTAATTCAGCCTGTGAAGACAGATTGCTGTATGAGGACCACTGAGCGGGAGCAGGGTTTAGCTTATATTAAAATGACGAAGTGGGCCTACCAGCTGCCCAGGCAGCTCGTCAGTCCCCTCTGGTACGGCAAGCAATCAGGAAGTTAAACACATGCATGGCTTTTGTTTTTACAACCAAGTTAAAAAAAAAATAACCAAAACAAAACCCCCCAAACCAGGAGGCATCATCTGTAGAACAGCCAGCTGATCAGAGTCAGTATCAGAGACAGCCATTTGGAATGGGTATTAACAAAGCACATAGGTATCTTCACCTGATAACGGGGTTGATCACTGTAAAAGCGACTAAAAATGTAAAATGAATGGAGTTACTTAGTTTAAAAAAGGGAAAAGAGGGATGGGGGGATGAGACAGGGGGCACAGACAGAAACACGGTGAGGGGTACACCAAACAAAAAGCCAACAAGACTTCCAAGCTCAGCGGTTAAGAGTTTCCTGTAGATCAGCAGCAGCCAAAATGCGTCTACAAGGGCTCTTATTTATGTTCCATTCCTTTATCAACTCTTAATAGACCCAGGCTTAGACTGTTTATTTTTTTTTAAATTCTTCCCTCAAAGACAATTTTGTGTAAATAATTTAAAAGCTTGTGAGCTGGAGGCTGTATGACTACAGAAAGGCTCAGAGGCTGGGATGGAAAGCTCTTTCGAACTGCCTGTCAGCTTTCACATCACTTTTGAAATTGAGCATGTTAACTATAATTAAAACAGATCATCAGCTGCCTGTGCTTATAGCTTCAGCAAGGTGCTTGGCCACGGCACTAGTTACATTAGAATAGATACTGGAGTTAGCCAGTAAGCCAGAAAGCTTGTGGACGGAGAGGAAACTCGACTGGGCAGCATTCGGAAGCGCACAGCAGAGCTGGTTCTGCAAAGTACACTGACATTCTGTGTTCATACCCAGAAGGAAGAATGCAGCAACAGTGTTCGTTACCTATATACATCATATGTCAAACTTGGGTTTACTGCTGAACACCTATATATAGGAAAAAAACTCCTTAAAGATATAACAAGCATCTGCTTTTGTGGCCTGCCTTATATAGTATTTTGTAACCCCAAGTTTGGATTTATTATGTCTTTAAACACATTCTTTCTATGACATGTTGATGTGTTTACTAGGAAATATCTTTATACTGTAAGCCCAGATGACGGTTTGTTGAGAGAGGTCTAGGGCAGGATTGTTTCAGTCATTTTTGCTGCCTTGCCTGACATGGTCTGCTTCAAGTTCCTAAATCTACTTAAAGAAACCAAGCAATACTGCACAAAATGAGGTTTGTCTATTAATTAAAGAGTTTAGCTCTGAGGTTTGCTGTGTCATTCAGCACATCCCAAACCCAGTTGCTTAAGCAGCTTTCTGTGAGAACATGTCTACTGCAGTCACTGTATTTCAACCCCTGAGCAATAAAGGCACAATAAGACGGCATAGAGGAAAAGATGAAAAGGTCTTTCCTTGAAAGATCACTGAAAGGAATGTTTCTCAGGGTTAGTGTCATGTTGTTGTACACATTTAATTGAATCTACACCTATAATATCTAAAGCTAAAAAAAAGACATGGTAAAATTAACAGAAAAGCAACACCAGAAAATTGGCCAAATGAGTAGAAATTGTTAGCCGTGGAGAAGAGAGAGGCTCTTCTAGACATTCTTTTAACAAATCATAGAATCATGGAATAGCTTGGGTTGGAAGATCTTCAAGCGGATCAGGTTATCAATTCCTTCAGCTTCAGATAGCAGTTTATTTGTAATGGTATCTTTCCAGTTCTGTACAGTCGGAACAGACTAGCTTACAAACTAGTTGATATAAGAAGTATTTTATTGCTATTGCAGCAGAAGTTCCAAAGCTTGTTTTATTTTTAAAAACAAAGGAAGGATAAAGATAACTGAGAACTGTAAGGCAGCAGAATTATGTCAAAAGGCACCAGTTTAAGGATACTAAGATCAGTCACACTCCATATAATTTTCCAAGTTCATTGGTTCCCTCCTGAGGGCAAAAGGGAAATTCTTGCTGAAGATAGTGGGAGTTTCTCCACTGAATTTCAATGGCACCGAAACAGTCCCTTATATATTGCATTTATCATCTATTTGAAGCACATTTAAACAACAGATTTATTTAGAGATGGATTCAAGAGAAGAGCGATCACAGTACCTGTCAGAACGAAAATTCATCCTTATTCCTAATTCCAAGCTCAGCATACAAATAGCATGGACAGGCTATCACAGAGCATCTGCAAATATACTGGCAAAACCCACCAACCTTGGGATAAACATTCAAGCTGGGGAAATTCAAGCAAATCTGCGTTCCAGGTGTATGGAAGCTTAAACTTCAAAAGGGGGGGGGGGCAGGGGGGTTGCTTGTGTGAGGGGTTTTTGTTTTCGTTTTTATGTTTCATATAGTTTTTCTAGTGACAAAAGCAAGAATGCTTTATCTTTCAAATACGAAACAACAAAAGATCTAAACCATCATTTCTCTAAAACATTTAGTTTTCTGAAGTTTTGAAGCTATTTTGAGTACTAACCACAGTTTGGGAATACCACCAGTTTGACCTTTGTACTTCATGCAATGTAAAATACAGAAAAGGAATTAATGCAATACTCAGCTTCTGTTAAGGCCTTCTTGTCATATTTTGTAGAGTTCAGAATCTGTTTCTGTCTTGCTTATTGCTTGTATGTAAACTCCTGAACCACTCTGATTTTGGAATTTGAACCAAAAGAAACCGTAACCTCCTACCACGTAGTCTCCCAAAACTCAAAAAGGCTAGAAACACCGCGATTTGGAAATCTAAGTCCTCATCTCCATGAGAAAGCTTGCACTACAATATTTAAGATATATTTTTAAAATACACAATTAAATCAACACGTAACCTTTCACATTACCTAGGCTGTTTAATAGTAGCACATAATAAAAGATAAGCCCACAGACAGACATTATATTGCCATGTTTTTATATAGCTACCAGTGATAAGCCTTACAGTCAGCCTGTGCTTCAACAGTAACCATCAGAATTGTTTTTAAATTCTATTGATTACCCTACAAAAGCATGCAAGCTTTAACTATCCACAGAAACAGTAAAAGTAAATACTAACAATGTTACCCCTCTTTCTCCTCACCCCCATGACTGTGTGCCTTTTATTCCTGTCCTTTTTCTTAGGGCATCCTTGGAAACTCTGCCTGTAGAAACTGATAGGAAGGGAATGCCGAACAAAGTACCTCTCAAGCAGTAGAATATATGCTCTGGGGGAACTTTTCCTCCTAGCTAAATAATTCTTAACAAAAGTCAATAGAAAAACAATATAAATATTTGATAGGAATATAACAGATTGCCTTAATACTGGAAGGGTGAAAGAAAAGACTAAAAAATCCAGTGGAACATTTGAACCCATCTGGTAGATAAGTCATGTACAGATATCCACCATCTGGGATTTGAACTTTATACCTGACCCTCAGCTGGACAGCATTTGTTGCCAGAGCTGTTTAATTAGCAGGATCTCCAGCTTGAAGAAGAGGAAACACTTGAAAAATATTTGCCAAAGAACAATATGCCTTAACTTTGAGATTTTTCCAGTGTCTTCCTTTTATTCAAGAACTAATGCAGTTATATTTATTTGCATGTGGATTGATCATATTAAGCCTTTAGCAGCCTTTGAGAGGAATTACTTTCTGACACGTAGGTTGAGGGGGAAAAACCCCAAACTCTTCATCATCAGCAAATTCCCAAGACACACCACTGATTCGTTTAACAAAAGTAATTACTTTAGCAAATGTTTGTGTATTTTAATGCCAAGAGGAGGATTCCAGGTATTTTTAAAGCTGTTTAGAGCTTGTCAGTCTAGCTGATATCCAGAAACTTCCAGTCAATGTGATACAAAATTGATGCACCACTTAATCAGAAAAATGGAATGTTTCTCTGATGAAAGGATTTTATCTTTAACAAATGTTACATTTCATTCTTATTAACGTATTCAGACTTGACATCATATGGTCCCTAGATTTCCCCTTGAGGTACAGATTTTAAAAGTCCAGAGGGAAATGGTAATACCATACACTGATTTGTTGACATATGAGCTCTGAAATTACTATTGGAAAAAAATTCCAAGGTCTGTAAAGACAATTTCACAACCCAGAGTGCATCCTAGCCCTGTGCTAGGAGTTTTAAAAGCATTTTGAAAGGAAAGTTATGAGAATAAATGAATAGTACACATCAGGGCCAGATTTTAAAGTAATTTTTTAAAGGACTGTGCAAAGTTCATCTTCCTTTTTAATGAACACTGATTACTTGGACAAAATGTTTCCCTCCCTTCTTTCTCAGCATATTTAGACATAGTGAAATCCATCTTTTGCGCTTTGATAGACATGAAAAATTAGAGACAGATATGGAAAAGGCTGAGACTACCATGAGAGGTCTCTTGTTTTCTTACCAGTCTCATCTGTTTTAGACACATATGGATATCAGTACCCTAAGGACAAATGCATCTATTTTTCCTATTTCTTTGATGGAAAATTAGGTACACAGGTCCTCTTATTAAAAGCATCATTAGCCACTGCTATGGAGGAGGCAAAGACCACCTACCTGACCTCAGCACTTAGAAAATGAAAGACAGAATAGCCCCAGTGAGCTAATGGTTCTGAGCAGGCACCAATAGATAGCAGGTCATCACCTTGAAAAAAAAAAAAAAGTCTCTTGAAAGCTTAGACAACAGGGAGGGGAGTGTGTTAGAAATCCTTTTCCACTGCCTAAAAGTATACGAAAGTCATGAAAGGTTTTCTTCTCCCCTCCTGAACCTATTTATTTTCATTTGAGAAAATTCAGCTTCATGCTACTACTACTAGAATTACTACTTCAGAAAACTAGATAGTCCAGGATAATGCATACCTTCAGACCCTGAACTCAGATCATTTACAGTCACCAGTAATCAGATGAGAATTTCTATAAAATAACGAGTCGTGTTAAGGCTTCAAGACTCCTTGTTCCAAGAGCTTTCTTAGTCCTCATCTCTAGGGTTTCCTAACATGACTATCTAAGCTACTCAGTTCACAAAACCCACAGACAAACTAGTAAGCCTTCAGTGTATTTAGAGATACGAACCAAGCACCTTTCCCTTCCTCAAAACAGCTTTACATTATTGACCACTCATGTGGCTTACCTAGTGCGCCTAGAGTTTTCCCATAAAGCTCCTAAGTGCCTCAAGTATACTATCTTTTCTTTAAAGTCTGAGGAAATTATCAACTATTGATACAAAACACCACTAAGTAAGCTTATTTAACGGTTGAATACATACTATATAATAGAAATACAGAGTATCAGATACAGAAATAACCTGCAATTAAAGTTATTGGTTAAAAAAACCAATAACTTGCTTTTTTGTGTGTGTTTTTTTATTTGCTTGGTTTTGTTTTTTGGTTTAAAGAAGCAGCTGAATAGCCACACGCCTGCTACTACTGCTGTTAAATGCTTGAGTCCTCTCTTAACACTAGTGGGATTTGTAATATTAAGAGATCTGCATGTCTTTCAGCGACCATATGATTTTCATTTTGGATATCTTTGCATGAACAGTCATCTCCACCTTTGCTTTGAAATGGCACATAGCCTTTAAGGGAGTCCACTCAATTTCTTTAAAAGCTTCATTATTTCACTATTTTGGAAGAAACTGCTCTGCCAGCATGGTTATGCTTTTGTTTGCTGAACATTTCCTCCAGAAATGACAATGGTGTAAGCAGGCCTGATCACGCTAACCCATTAGCCCTGACCTAGTTTTTTGGCAGCCTATTTTTACCATGGATTCTTTTCCTTATCTATCAACACGTAGCGTAACGGATTGTTATACCGACAAAACCAACGTGTCGGGACAATCAAATGAGAGGAAGCAGGCTAGCTCAGCTTAGGCACAAAACGTGCTTATGAACTACCATTTATACCCCTTCTCAGCATAATTTCTCACTCTCCACCCCATTCTTATTCCAAGAAACACCAAGGTCCCTGCAAGATGGGCATTAAGTGGAATAGCCTCACAAAGCATGGATATGAGCTACTGTGCAAGACTCAATAACCTGAGTAACAAATCTGCTCAAGTACTTAGAATATACAGGTGGAGTAACCAGTAAAATGGAGTGGTTTCAGAGCCGGACAGGGGATAAACAACTTGGTCTAAGTTTTTCAAGAGGTTGCTTTTAATGTTCAGGTTCTTTTCCATGTGTTTGTTTTTAAAGAATTAACACTGGACATTTGGAAAGAATTAAAGCATTTACCTCCATCTCACTGGCCCCTTTCCTCCACTAGTGTTTGTTGCATTAACTTGAAAATATACAGACGGTGAAATTCTATCATCACGTCTTTGTATACATGTCCAGAAAAATCACACAGCTGAGCACACTGCGGGACAGAAGCCTTGAGCATTGCGATTTGTGGAAAAGCGCTTAAATTCAGAGCTGTGTGCCTGTAGCAGTTCAGATTAAGCTCTTCTAAATAGTAAGATGAAAAAGTATGCTTTTCTTAATGCCTCGTTTACACTTATTTTGAAATATCAAAAGATAGTTTCAGACAGATAATAAGCTATTGAAAAGATCAAGCTGCCCCTATTTCATTGATTTGGTGGAATAGCTTATTCTTCCTGACTTAAACATGAAGGGGAATTAGGCCATACAAATATCTGCTGATACAAATACATCCCCATCTACCTATGCAGAATTCATATTTAGCAGTATACAGGCCTGCAGGCATCTTGCGTACATCCAACATTTCTAAGTAAATTGCAACTGAGCTTTACATCTAAGCTGAATGCCTAAGATTAAAAAATATGCAATTTAAGAAATAGTAACTGCTAATTTGGTTCTCAAACTTCTGTTCAATCAGCTTCCATTTCCTTAGGAAGATAATAAAAACCAACAATAATAGCGCTGAAGCTGTTTTCATGGCTTTTATAAAGTTTTTTTATAAGTATACATGACAATAATAGCTATTACTTCTATCCACTTCTTCCAAAGGCAAGCAAGACTTGCTCTTAGGTAAGAGGATCCAAGGCAAAAACACAAACCTGCCTTTTACCTTCCACGAGGCATGAGCAGCTCAGCATCTCCTTCCCACAACTTTCTCTGCAATTGCCCAGATGCTGTACCCCGAGCTGCCGCAGCCCCGGGACCGGGCGCCCATCCCAGCCGGACTGCTGAAAGGAGGTCCATAGACACCTTCTTGCGGAGGAAGGACCGACCACAGACACACACGTCCCCCCTGCCAGCCCCTGAGAGAGGAGAAATAGCCACAGAGTCATTTAAAGTCAGAGGTGGAACAAACATTCAGAAAACTTGAGCCAAAGAGATCCCCTTCCAAAGCTTGTGGGTAACGGATGAGATTGCAGCCCCACTGTCCTTTTCAGAGAAGAAAAGTGTTACCTGTAAGACTCATAATATATTCTGAAGGCTCCCAAGCAACAAGAAAGGTCGTATTTCCCTTTGCACCGCTGGCACTGGCTTTGTGTTCTGCCCTTTTGACAGAGCTATCACAACCTGCCCAGATTTTTGGAAATCTCTCTTGCTTTAACACAAAAAGTATAGAGGCTGCAGGTGAAATAGTACTATCCAGCCTCCGCCGAAGGTGATACCGAAACGCTCCTCGTCAAGGAAGCGGCAGCGTGCGCAGCTAACACTAACTGCGTAACGGAGCACAGGCACTGGCGCAGTTTCTGGAACAACTGAGTTCTCACACGAGTTTTGCTTTATGTGTGATATTCAGCCAACCGGCAGACAACACAGAACAGCCATCACAGGTACTACCCGGGCACGGCACCTCATGCTACTTAATTCAGCAGCGTAAGCGTTCGGATGCTTTTATCAAGGATTTCCTCCGAAAGATCACATTTCTTGATACCCGAATAACGAAGCTATACTCAGGAAAGCAGGTGGTGACAGAACATAACCTAGTCCTCTAGATGATGTGGTAAACAACTGTGTCCAAGAAGACTTCCATGTTAGAAAAACAATTTATGTGAAAATAAGTAACTTTCAGGAGAGCTGAACCAGAATGCTTCATGTCAGGGTGGCAATTCCCCCTGTGTAATTTACAGTCATGGTGTTGATCCCTGTAAAAAAAACAGGCCCCATTAGACCATGAAAGTGGCCCCCTGATGATATGAAAGAATACTATTCATTACTCCGATATCACAAACTAACGAGAATTCATTAAATGCCAAATACCATGCATGTTGCTGAGACTTTTCCAGAAGATCAATGCAGGTGTGACTAACCGAAGAGCACATTTATTTTTTAATCGATCAGTTGGCAGCTTGCAGGTTTACACCTCGGTACACTCAGCATGGAAACACTCCACAAGTGTGGCAGGCCAGGCAACCGTGCCTTGCCTACCTCAAGTTTTGCTTAAGTTTCATTAACCAGTCAGAGGGTCTGAAGTAAATACGTACATGATGAGCTTTGATTTTATTTATTTATTTATTTGTCTGTTACTGCAGCTGTCACGAGACTCTAAATGCTGCTAATTAAGCAGTTCTGCCATCCCCCCGCCAGTGGTGAGCACAGGAAAAATCCCGACAATCTAATAACACTTCAAACACTTCAGTCACTTGATACCTGTCAGGCAGCTAATTATACGAATGAATTTATTGTCTCCTGCTAAAAAGATGACTGAACGTAGGACACTTTGCTTACTGCATAAATTCTTGCTGGTTTTATGGTTATTGTCAAAGAAAATGATAAATAGGAAGATATTGCATGGAGAACAGCAAAAACATATCAAGACTTAGAAATCACACTTGTATAGCAAAATGAACTCTTATTAGAAAAGGAATAAAACCTTTAACCAGGCATTTAAGCAGAAGTCTTTTTCATTAAAATCATTTCACATACCATGCTTTTCATACTACGATCAATTCACAATATCCACCAATGTTAACCACGTGATTCGTAAGCATTAAATTGATCAGTACTCACCAATTACTAAAACATCATCTGACTCCTTCTGGAAAATGCATCATCTTGTTAAAACCAGATAAGCTCAGAGCTTCATTTTCTCTCTACCTGATTTGCTTTATAGTCCACTAGAAGATAATTCTGTTCAAACAGAAGAGCAGGTAACACTGCCATATAATTCGTTTCTTGTCTATACGGTCAGAGCAGAAAGACACAAAGCAGAAAGGCTGCTTCGAGAGTTCTTAAAATATAAAAAATACAAGTCAAACAACTGAGTAATCTAAGAGCAACAACAGAAGTGGTACCCTTTCAAAACACATCGTAAATGCCAATTTCTAGGTAGGTCTGAGATCAAGCAATAGGACTAGCACTGGAAGTAGTGTAAACCTCAAACAGTACTTCTGTTTCTAAATGTTGTCACATACATGTTTACCATACGTATCACTCACAGCGAGCATTAAAATACAAAAAGCTACCTTAAATATAACCGAACTCCTCCACCACTAGACAAACAATTTTACCAGCTCAGTAACCTATGGTTCTGCACCGACAAGCACTTTTGAAAGGTCTGTGTAAATAAATAATAAAACAGTCTGTTAACTTCTCTAGACTGCCTTGGGTTAGGTTTCTGACTTCTAGGGTTTCAATGCATATCATTACACCCCACGTCGTGAAAGGACAGAGCTTTGGCATAGTACCCAGGGCTGCTCTCAGCCCACATTAAAGGTCTGAGCTAAACATTGATGCAACTATTCTAGTGCAAAGACATGAAAACTCAGAAGGGCTAGAAGTTGATTCCATTTTTATCTAATTAGCTAAGCTGGCTTCAGGTCCTTTTATACCAGAACAGCTCAGTAGGCTCAGCCTTAAAATAAAAGAGCAAAACTTTTAGAAGAAAACTGATGTTGGCAGCGACTAAAAACAGCCTTCAGATCTCACACTGGTGCATCACTTCCATATTTTGCAATTATTTGACTCTTCTTAAAAAACACACAGTCTTTAAGTTCATAAGGTACCTTGACTTTTTGTACAGGAAAACACACAAACAAGAAGCAGTGCTGCTGGACTGACAATTTCTGTATACTTCTGCACACTTCCAAGGCAGCTGACCTTCACCTGCGAGTTTTCTGTGTGAAGAAAAGCTTAATTATGTGCAAATATTGCAACTTCTATGGTACATTTCACACTAAAACTCAAGCAAGGATTACACTGAAATCGCCTGTCTCTAACAGCCCCCACCTATATGTTTTTAGCTTTTAGTAATAATACAAGTGGTCCACAAAGACAAAGAGAGTATAGTACAAGACCAAAAAAGCACCTGAAAATACTAAGTAGGAGCATTTTAATGAGTGCTTATAGCAAAAAAAAAAAAAAAAAAGAAAAAAAGGCAAAAGCAGCTGATGAGGTTCTGGTCCTCTGGTCTAACAGATCTGTAACCCGTAACCTGTTTAAGCTCACTGTGCCCTTCCTGAACTTCAGTCACAAAACATTAACAATCAGATTGAAATCATCCATCCGTGTAAGCACAGATATGCCCTAGTTGAACAGAAGCAATGTTTAAAGACAATTAAAGGAGTTAAAAGAATATCAATCCAAAACAAAACCAAAGCAACGTGTAATTAAGTCTGCTTTTTAAGTAGAGCAACTGAGCTCAGGGGATTTAATATTGTAATGATTTCCCCTCCAGATTCCTATGCATAGACCAGAAACAACAGGAGATACACCGTACACTTCACCCAAATGTATTTTGTTTATGTGCAGAATGCACAGGACGCTTTCGCACACTCCTAACACAGAATTCTAAAGATACCAGTTTCATCCTAACCTCGCAACGATTGTTATACTGGCATCAAGAGCTTATTAAAAATTCATTAAGTGCTGTGTGGCTATTGGCACTGTCATGCTGAAGAGATCTTTTAACCCAAAGGAAGGTTTGCACTAGGATAATTACAGTTCTAGTATATTAAAATACAAGACAAATGGCTATAGAAAGCCAGGCACTGTATGAAGACTAAAACATCCACACTGTTAATGACTTGCATTCAGTTTTGTCTTGTACCTTCTCAAGTGCGGCATTTCGCAGATGGCAAAGAACCCCACCTAGAAACTGAATGCAAAAATAAACACATTCTGGAGATACGGGAGTCGACATAAAAGATTTTTTTTGTTGTTTTAAATCTCAGCAGTGAATTTTTAGTAATTCTTATTAGCGTTTAAGCCATAAAATAGCCATAGGAAGATCACTTTGTTAGTGTCTGATCTTAGAATGGTGCCAACTCTATTGCCTACTACTGTAACGATACGGACTGTATATTCTCTTTTTCTGAGATCAGTTTCACAAACATTAACCCTGTAGGTGTCAGGAGAAATATCTGACTCTAGTTTCCATTATCAGATGAAAACTGAAATGCATAAATTAAATATCTGATTATACACCCCATCACCATTGGTTACATGTGACAGTTAAATAGCCATAAGAAGAAAGTTGCTGATATTTGCCAATGAACTACACAGCAAACTACCTCTAGCCTCAGCTCTTAGTCCTGTTGCTTCAGCCCACACTATCTCCCCTAAGGAGAAGTCACACCTCAGCTGCGTGAGCGCTGTGCCCCCCGCTCTCCCACCATTGCTCCCTTGCCCATATACGCCTTTGCCCAATGCGAACACAAGTTTTTTTGTGGGGCCCTGTGGTGACCCTACCACTGCAACCACCTGATGGAAAAACACCCCTTTTTCTCCCGTCCACTCTCCTGCGTGGCTGCACAACGCCCGTGCTGGACAGTCTGGAAGCAGGAGCAAGGAGCTGCAATAATGTACGGGGCAATCATCACTGAACATGAGCTGTACATGTGAACATACTCATTATATTATTTCTTTACGCTGACCCGTTTAATGCATTATTATTTAGAGCAGTTTGAGCTTTCATGATGCTCAGAACATTTATGAGTAAGCCCCTACACAAGAAACACCAAACTGCCTTTTTATGAGCTCCAAACTTCCATGACTGCCCCTCCCCTACACAGCTACAGTAGCTCGTGCTGCCCAAAATGCAATTAAAGCCCGACTGAGACCCTTTCACTTGTCAGGGTGTTATTTTTCCTTGATGAAAATGCAGCACTGTTCTGTCAGTCTTCAGGAAAAAAACCCCAACACAGACAACTAAAAATAAAGTATGACTGAACCAAGATGGAAAATGTTTGTAGCAGAAGGAAAATAAGTGAAGAAACTCCATGACAACTCATACTGAGGACTAATTCTTACTTTTTTCCAGATGTGTAGAGCACCGAGAACTACTATTGACTGTTTTCCTCCATTACTTGCAAATGGAACTTCAGTAAGATGCAAGTCGAAAACTATGCGTTACTTTATTATAAACCCTTCAATTTATTCTCTGTGGGCTGTGGATCTGCTGATTCAGATGGCTCCAGTCTGCTCCTCTAACCGCTAACCCCATCCTTGCAGGCTGGCCGGCACATAGCCATAGCACGGAAACGAGGGAAGGAGTATTCTGCATGCAGCTGATCTGCTCCTCTGTTTTAATACTGACATGACCCTATAAATACAATGGCTGATCTGAATATGTTGACAAACAATCTCCTAATTAAAATTTGCCTATCCCCCATCTATGGTGGGTTACTAAAATGTAACTTTAACAGAAGTAAATGACCACTGACGCTTTAACGCCGGTTCTGCTTTCGTGCTTTGCCAACTCTTTGCTTTTTGGGAGAGTTTTCCACCTGCAAATATCATCGCAAGTGGAGACGCCTCCCACTCAGGAGCAGTGCCGGTGACAAACACCGTTATTCCCCTTTTCAGCAGTATCGGAGACAACTTGCAGGAAGGGGCAGGAACACTTAACACCTCTTGTGCAGGTAGTGACCGCTCTTGGCCAGGAGAGTCAAAAATACCACGGTGTGGCAGGAGTCACTGCTGGCCTTGGGGGAGACTGGCCTGGCCAAGGGAAGAGGACAATGACCCCATATCCCATTAGGCAGAAACGCAGGGCAAATGGGACAGGAATGACAACTCTGCCCCGGGGAACACCAGCTCCAGGTGGGTGCTGTCCTGGGGCTCTAGGACCACCCCACTGCATGCCCTGTTTTGGGAGTGTAGCCAGGCCCTGCCTCTCCTAGTCTGCCTTGGGAGATAACCTGGGAATATCGCAGGCTTCACGTGGGCTCAGAGAACCGAGCTCTTTCAAACGACAGAAGTTTCATTTAAGTGCCACAAGCTCAGCTTTGGTACGTTAGAGAAGAAATCCCTTCATCTCTGTAATTTTTGCAGTTTTGCTCTAGGAGTCGGCCACCACCCCACAAAAGAAATAAAAAAATATCCTTTAGACAGTGTAGTATGTTTCCACATTACACCCTTCTGCTCTCTCCTAAGCTTATTCCAGCATTACCTAAAGCTCCTTTACTGCATTTTCTTCTAGTGCTACACATGTATTTCCCCCTGCTAACAGGCACGACCCTATCATTTTAAGGCCTAGTCACGTAAACTCAAAGACATATACATGGGTGTGGATGATCTCTCTGCCCCCAAGGCACAGAATCTAATGAAAACAGACAACCAAGGCTCTGTCAAATATTTTTTTTTAAAGCTGTTGGAGTCCAATGGAAACAAGACCAACCCTAAACCCCAGTTAATAATAATTTTCCTTCTGGATTGGGGCTGCTTCCTCAGTGAGGCATAAAACCCCTCATTCAGGCCTTGCGCATACGTAAGGAGCTGCAGTACAACCGCTCCAGTGTAGTCAACTGCTGTTCAGCGCGGCGGCACTGAGGGCGTGTAGATACACTTCTACCAGGGCAGCTTACACACGGAGGGGAAAAACAAACTCTGCTGGTGCAGAACAGATTGAGGCTGACCAAAACCTCCAGCAGGGGCTGTGTGGGCTTCACAGTTTTCTAGAAAGTGGAGGCAGCTGAGAGGGAGAAGGACTGGTATAGCCTCATACTTCATGGATATAAATATGAGCCAGAAAGGGTACTGAAACCTTCCAAAATGCAGGGAGAGTTTCGAGATTTCTGAAGGATATCAGAAAAGCAAATTAAGGTGGTGGAGATCTTTTTCCACAGAGGAAAAATTCTTTTTTTATGCTCCCAGATTCATTGGTGTCCCTGCCAAAGGAAATAGGATCTGTTCAAACAACCAAAAACATTACTTGAAAATACTCACGGTGCTGTAACAAAGAGGACTGTTACTTTGCATTGCACTAGCTGTGGGAGCCAGCAAAGCTGCTCTATAAATAGGTCCTGCTGTAAGCAATTAAGCTAATATTCAACCTACATATTCTGAACAGTAATAAGGTCACCGATAGAAGAAAGAAGTGGCTGTTTACAGGCGAACACAACCTGCATGTTCAACTTTAGAAGAATAGCCACACCCAAGTGCTCCAAGGAACCTTTGATGCTTTGTCTTAGTAGGAACACACACCTTTATAACTCAGGAGTTTCGCACAGGACTTTTCTCAGACATTTCCAGCAGTACGGAGGTCAGGATGAACATCTGTGTTGAAAGACTGTTTCTCTGGATTTAAGCACCGACCCGGTTTATTTCAGGCTTTCCCTCTGCCTTCGATTCTAAACCCAGATCATAAATAAAATGACGTTTACCTTAACTGAATCCTCTCTCGGGGATTACTTCCAGTTTCTACTATATTGACTCACTGTCTGCTGGGAACTAAGGGACTTTTTAGCTTTATTTTGGTATCCTGATGATAAAAAGCTTTCCACAGTCTCATTCTGGTTGTAATGAAAGTTCATGCAGGAATTCAGGCTCTCTGAACTATTTCCTCAGCACAGCATAATTATGCAGTGTGAAATACAGTACTTACTTAGATTATGTGATTTCTCAAGGGAAGCTTGCATGACAAAACATACCATTCAAATCATATAACCGCGTAACATGAAGAAACTACAGCATGAAAATGGCTAGCTATTTTTAAATATATAAAATTGCTGTGAGAACGCACAATCACCAAGCGTCTCACTTAATAGCTCCATTCCTGGAATAAACTCTACTGGAATCCACAGCAACTGCGCTTGGCAGGGAGCACGCAGCATGTCAAACACGAACTACTCAAAGAATGTGACCAGCGATGCACAGCAGCCACAGCCTGTCATCTTATTTAAGTTGGCTGTGTTTTCACAGAACGCACACAGGTAAGGCTGAAGCACTATGTTACCTTAGAGACGTTTGAAACTTCAGAGTTTTATTCTGCCATAAAAGCCACCTTCTTTTTTCACCCCCCCTCCCCTTTGTCTGAAGCAAATGACACTTGTGGTGCGCTGAGAACACATGCTGTATCTCTAGATTTGGGAGAGAAAATAAACAGAAGACTATGATAGGCAAGTATTCATGAAAATAAGGTTTCTTTCATATTCCAACTTCTGCCTGCTTCTAAGTGAGACAGAGGTATTTCCAAGACTCTGAAATCATGAAAACTCCACTTTCCTTGAAGACTTTTTGCAGTAACCCTTTATTTTTCTTTTCACAGCTTTAGTACAAGGACAAGTAAGAATCTAGCCTAATCATCATCTCAGACTACTTAGAGTTAACTATGCAGGGTGAGAGAATAGAAGTAGTAGGACAGACGAACTTTAACGCATGCAGTTTTCAGACTTACCACAAAATAATGTTTTATATATTCTTACTGTACCTGATTGTCCTGACAGAAATGCAGTATTTCCACATCAGATTCCACATTGCACTGCCATCTCCCTTCATGACCTTCTCCGAAGCGTTTGCAAAGTGAAAAAGATTCCAAGTAACTCAAGGAACAAGTAAGTTTAGCAGCACACGACAAAGTTAGTCCAAGGTTCATGCAGCAGCCAAGCACTGATTCATGATTTCCAAGAGATTCCTCCGACCTCCACTCAAATGAACTCAGAGAGAAGCCAGCTTTCTCATCTGAAGTCTCGGGTTACTTCTTTCTTCATGATTTACAAGACTCATTGTTTACATTATTTTCAAGGCAGAAGAGATTATTAGAGGCTGTTCAGAAAGCTACATATAATATTGCTCCAAGTTGTCAAGTAAGAAAAAACCTACCTATGCAGCACCTATGAAAAGTTATTCTGATCTTTTTCACTTCAAAAAAAACAGTCCAGTAAAACAGTCCCAGAAAAATCACTTACAAGAACTGTAAGTGCTTACCAAATACACACTAAATCAAATGGTTTAGGCTGAATAAACTCTCAACTGTTTGAAAAATTTCTTGTATACTGTAATAAACTTTTTAGTGCCAAAAAAAGTAATGAGTCATTTTCCAAAGCTGTATTTGAACACATACAAAGTTATGACTTTCAATAGTGAATATCAGCTATGACACTTAGACTATAAATTACATCAAAAATTAAATGGCAAGATCTGATAAAGAAAAAACCACCACCAAAGCCAAAAAACCCAATCCCAACTTATTCATTACACATACATAATTCTCTTACTGTGCTGAGACTTTGTGGACAGATAAATTATAATGGGGTTTTGTCTTCGTGACAGTATGTATCCACCCCCCAAAAAACCAAACCGCATGATGTAGCACACAATTTCTCCATGACAATTGGGATTTATGAGCAAATGTAAATATTTACACTGTTGGGGTTTTTTTTCAGATCAAGCTGAAAAATTTTGCCCATAGCTTTTCTAGGAGTAAGGTTAAACATCGCATTTATTACCGAAAGTTTGAATAGTATTTGAGCCTCAAATCACACTCACATAGAATCAACCTTAGAGAAAAGTATTATTATTGTTGCTATAATTATTATTAATCCTTTTAACTGAAGGACAAGCCCTTTAAATTCTGCCCTGGTTTCTCCAGGACCACCCTGCAACTTAGTGTTGTTGCTATGACAGATTAAAACTTCCTAATCCTTTGCTCAGCCCACTAGACCGCACTCTCTTCTCTACAAAGAGGTCAACAGCACAATTATGAGAGGCTCTTCTGGATCAAAGACATTAGATACATGTTTATATTATAAAACTTAATTAAGCAAGAAACTAAGTTCATGCTGCTGCTTCAGAGAACAGTATGCTTCTATGATTAAACGTCTGGTTTCTGTTGCACAACTGCATTTTGTGGAAGACCATTTTATCTAGGATCTCGTGTCCATTACTGCTATTCTGAAATATATTCTGTTTTGGGGTTTTTCTGACAACTGTTCCTGGAGTAAGCTACTGATGCCTCATAAAAAAAGTCAGAACAAGTTCCACAGCATGTTGTACGTTTGAAACGAGCAGCCTTAATAAAGAAAAATTACGTTAGAAAACTTACACGTCTGTTTTTAACATTTCAAAGATGGAAAAAGTTACGTAAGTTCAGGCAGACCAGCTGAACCCTGTCCATCACCTTAACTTGCAAATCTGAAAGATGAAGGGCCTACAAGATAGATTTTATGACTTTTGTGTGGTGTACACTTCAAATACATCATTTAGCATAAATAAGCTCATTATATACAGAGTATAAAACTACTAGTTCATTTTCTGTGTAGTATAAAGGTATCAAACAGCATGCTCAGTTCTGTCGACTACATCTCTCTGAGCTTATACTTGAGGCCTCAATGTAACTGATGTATTTAGATTATACATTTCTTGATTCACCTTCACTTGCAATATTTTGATATCACCAGTATCTGCAGGATTAGTATTTTTATCTGTCTCTAAAGACAGATTAAGGTGGATGAGATCTACAAGACAACAGTATTTTAATCACCACCTTCATCCACGTTTCTAAAATTTGTGCACAACCAGTGACCAAATGGATTAAAATACCATGTGATAGCATCACAGGACAGAAGTGAGATGCTGTGGGGTGGTTTGTGTGTGGGTGGTTGTTTTTTGTTTTGGTTTTTAAATCATTGCTGCAGTACTTCCCATGGTAAGGAGACTATTTATGAAATAGTGTAGAGAGTATTTCAGCTCCTGTCTTGATGAGCTGAGTTTGTCCATAATGCCCAGTGAGACCTGGGAAAATCAAGGTAGCCTTCCACTAAGCAAGCATTAATTCTGCAGGGAACGGCAGTCCCAAATTTGCAATACAGAACTGACAGACAACCTGCAAAGACAAAGTAACATACATCCAGAAAATGCTGAATACTATGCAAATTACATAATGAGTTAATGACTCTAGTATTTCAGTTCTATGATTAAACCTCGGATGTAAATAAATGCTATTTATTCTGATGTAAACAGGAAGAACAGATTGCTGTGAAACGCTCCTTGAAATGATGTTGGAGACGTATGCTTAAACCTAACAGCATCCTGTAAAGCTTCAGGAGGGATGGGAGAACAATGCTAGATTTGACCAAGCACAGGTGCTAATAGCATCAGCTAATAGCTGATGATTTCTGTACATACACAGATGTGAAGAACTGGTGATTAATCAAAACCTACGGCTAATTCTGTCTCTCACGATGGGCTGCCTTTTCTAAAACCAGCTCCTTCGTAATATGATTACCAAGGAGGTAACAGAACGGATATCAAAGAGGAAACTGACTGATCAACTATTCCTTAATATTAAGAAAAATCTTATTCAGCAATAGGGGAACTTTTCCAGCAGCAACGAGACAGTGAGTCCTTTTTGTCTTAGCTGTTTACTTTCTCCTTTGTTCACAGTGACACAGTGGCACAGATTAGCATATCAAATGATGTCGCCTTGTTTGCTTTCGCTCTATGACCTGTCAAGATGAGCCCCAGCACTGCAGGGGCCCATTTGGCATCATGTCTGCCTTTGACATGGATTTTCCATTTTGTACATCAATCATAATCTATTGTAATGATTCCAGTGACAATCTTCTCCCCCACTCACACGTTTGGCCAAGAAATCCCAGCCAATGCAGAGACTGTGGGTTGGTAACAAGGGCTGTTTGGAGACAGTTGCTGCCTGGCTGGTTATTATTCCTCTCTGGGTGTGGCAATGAAAACCTCAGTTCTCTCTTCCCCTTGAAATAAAACAGATTCCATTCATAGGACATCACTGCATCCACCCAGTCACTGTGTATGGGACCACGTTCTGTATGAGGCACAGCTCCCCAGACAGATAAGCTTTGTTTGCTGATTTTTTTTCCTCCCATTATACTCCCTGGAAATCTTTATTAGCTATGCCTTGCTTGCAATCATCTGCAGCACAACTCTCATTCTCAGTAGCCGTGTCAGCACCGCTGTGTCTTGGACACACAACAGTGTCCTGCTAATGGTTCACGTACTGTCTTCATCCTGCCAACTTCCAAGAGGAAGGTGCTTCCTTCCAAAATCTCTTCCCACTTCAGTATGCTGGCTTTTCCAAACCCAGCATCATTACGTCTCCCTAGGACACTGAGTGACCGTTTTATTTTCAGCAGATGTACTAATAGGCACAATCATGAAGTGCTGCCCCTGCATCAGAAGGTCACCTTGTTCTTAGGTTTTCCCCTGGTTTATTTCCACGTTTCTACATTGAGTGGACAGACCAGGTCTCTTGGAGCTGCATTTCACTGTCTGTAAAACAGGGAAAGCAATTCTCAACTTTGCAAAACATTTTGCATCTTTTTTAGGAAGAAATCTTTAATTCAAACAGCTGCAATCACTTAATTCAAAGATGATGCTATGAGTCTGGCACTCTCAAGTGGCTTATGAGAACTGAGCAAACAGTTGAGGCAACTGAAGGTGCATCCACGCTCTGAGCTATCCCTGCCTGGCTGACAGGGTACTGCTGCCTGTTGCAAAGTCAGCAGAAAGGACTGGCTGCTGCTCAGCTGCTCTGGTCTGCACTCTGGAGCACTGGCTGAAACTGCTGATGCAGGTGAGTTTGCACCAAGATGACCTGAAACAGCTGAGACAGACACACATTTTTTGTTTTGCTGACTGTACACAGAAGTGGTGAGCGGCTGCAGGGGAAAAAAAACAATTGGAAGAGTCAATCTCTGAAAAACACTGGAACAAAAGTCACCAGAAGTTGTTTCTCAGAGCCCTCAACTTGGCTACTTCCAAGCACATACCATGCATTTTAGTAACAATAACAGGATTCTCCCAATGTTTTTGATTGCTAAGAGAACCCAGAGCAACTAGTAGCCCACTGTGTGATGGAGAATACTTAAGGATTCTTTAAAAAAAAAAAAAAAAAAGAGGAAAAAAGACAATGTTGGGGGGTAGGGAGGTAATGGGCAGAAAAGAACCGGAGGATTTTAATCTATTTTCTATTTTTTACACTGGAAACAAAGCTGCTGCAGGCAAAGATATTATAGGGGACATAAATCATTCTAAGTATTTAGAAATGCTAAAGCTAAGGTTCCTTTAGAAGTTGTAGGTGGTGTATTATTTTTAAATGATATTAATAGAAAGGCAGCACCTAATTTGGAGTCTCACATTCTATTTTTCTCCCCCCTCCTGAGATTCATTCATATTTTGGATAAAAGCCTGCACGATAAGCAGAGTGCTCTGCTGGTACAGCCAGGGAGAGCTGCTGAGAGCGTCAAGCCCCCGCCACAGAAGTTACTATGAAGGGGGTCAAGAGAAGCGCAGCACCCAGGACACCTTATCGGATTTGCTTTTTGATAAAGTCACGTGCTCCGGATGCATGCATCACTTTACACATGACATGTCTGCGGCTAAGATAATCTCTCTACTTTAACTGTGCATAGGCTCATCCTAAATTAGGTCAGTATAACATTCCTATGAAGAGGGAAGCGAGTATGCTGCAGCCTTCAAGAGTGAAGGCGGCAATCTGCGTATTTTCCTGAAGTTTCTACCAAGATAAAATGATCACAACACAGAATTCAACTGCACTTTTATTATGATGTAGATTATATTTATAGGTCATTTGACAAAAGGAAAATGTGAATGTTAGAGCTAGCATGTTTTCGGTTGTCAGGACAGTCCCAGACCTATTTTTAACCTAGGTAGCATTCCCTTTATACAACAGCTATTACCAATTAAGGATTGAAAAGAGTCTTAAAAACAGAGGGGTTTAAATTTTTAGATTGAAAAGCGTTCAGTCTTTTTAGACAATTTAGGGTATCTTTAAACCTTCAACTTATAACAAGTTAACATTTTTAATGGATAGGAGAAGGGGTTTAAATTAAATATTTTCACCACACATTTTTTCCTTAGCCTTCACTCCATTTTCCTTCCTTCCCTTTTAAACTTCCTTTTCTGATTTTTCCACAAACATTCCTAAGAGTATGCGAAGCACAATGTTCCCTGGAGTTTACAGCAGTGACACCCACATACCAGTCCTTCCACGGAACAAAGTCAGCGTGATCTTAGCATTTTGATAAAGGGCATCCCCTCTCATCCCCAACAAGCTGGCAAGTTTGTCTTGCTTCAAAGAGGCCCCTCCAGCACCCCTCCAGCTGCAGCTTCTGACAGGCTCCTCATACATCTCCAGGCCTCCACCATGCTCCCCGGCTCCCTTTTCTGTGACTTAATCTTGGAAGGCTATCAAAGGAAACCCAGAAAGCTTCCAATCCCCCTCTGCAGGGCACGTAGCCAAACGCACAATTAAAATGTGACTGCTCTGGGGTCTGCCCATCAGTTGCATCTCAATACAGTAGAGACCAGATAGGGAAAGAAAAGCCTGGCAAACAACGTGCTCTCGAGGGGCGCAGCTAAAGGGCAGGCACCACCAGCTACGCAGCTCTGAGCGTCCCAGCACAGATACCACAGTTCTTCAAAACCCTCACGTGAACCTCTGAAGCTCTGTTTGCAGAAGGGTAAAATCTGTACAAGTGTGAAGAAAGGAGAACCTGAGGACTCACAGATGGGTGAGAGGGAAGGGAGTGAGGAAAAGGAAGGTTTGAGAAAGCCTAGAGACTTGACTTAACCGATGACTGCGGAGAGGCGGGGGAAAGAAAAAAAAAAAAAGGGGATATACACGAAGAACTGCCTCCAGTCTGAAACCCAGTTTATCAGCTGCAACAGCGGTAAGGGGAGAGAAGGCACACAGCCCTATATATTTGTGCAGGATTTTTGCTCAGCAATGTCTAGGTCCCAGACCTAGTCTGGGTCCATCCCAATCCAGGGATGGAAAGTTCAGGGATCCTGTAAGATGTGTGTCCACCAGGCAGGAAGGAAGAGCGGCTTGGAAAGTTAGGACAAAGCGGAGGTATGAATTTAAGGCATAGGAGCAACGCATTTGGAACACTTGCAGGAAGACTCTTTCAGATACAAAGTAGCATTAATTACATTACAATGAAGGCTTCAACCAGATTAACAGGTATTTCGGGTATTTTAATTTAAATTGCTCAGCTTGAAATCACTTTACTTCCCTGAGCGTAGACAATTCCTCTGATTGCTTTTAAGGCCTTTTGCTGCTTCGTATATTTGAGGGTTTCGTCTTAATCATTTTTACGCTGAATGTGGGCTACTGCAATCGGCGCTGCTTGCAGGCTGTACTTGAAGAGAATGGTGGATTTGGGGGGATAAGGAGAAGGAGAGAACGTTATGCTCTCAGCTGCTCTGCAATTGCATGAACATTGCCAACAGGAACCTCCAGAGAGCGAGCTGTTCTATAGGCATATGACTCAGCCCTGCTCTGGATGAAGTCACTGTCAAGCGAAAGCAAACTATGTGTTTCTAACAACATATATGGTGAACTCTAAACGCAAGTTCAAGACAAAGCTTCAGTAACTTTTCCCACCCACTTTGCTGTTGTTTTGTTCAAGATACTGCAAAGGAGCTCATAATTTAAATGACAACAAGAAGAAAAGCAAATCAATCGACATCACTGTCTGTAAGTGTGCAAAAGAAGTTCCCCGCTCTCATGAACTAGAACCTAAGTTCTCCCCCCCGCTCACTGCGACAGATTTGTAGCTAGCATACAGCTATTGTTTCCAGGAATACAGGATTGTAGTATTGTACATAACATACTACCTATAACTTTTGTCCTTTATTAAATCTGCTTTTCAATAATGAATTCAACCATAGCATTCCCTTTAACTAGGTAGCAACATGTGACCCTTGAGTCCTTCACATCTTTTTTTTTTATGCTGCATTTTACTTAAAGGAAAGAGCCTGTTAGCAAACACGTTATCTGGCACATCTGAACCCACCTCACATAATCCTAGAAGCAGAGTCCATGCTGTTAACACCAGAAATGAGGAACAAAGACTATCAAAGCACATTCTTTCTAACAAAGAGTTAACCTAGAGGACAATCCTGACATAGATCATGTGCTGTCTTTGAAACTGCATCTAAATTAAGGCTGGCAATTCCTTTAATGGCTTCAAATGCTACAAATTTATCTTGGATAACAGAGTGGGAAAGAGGATGAGCACAGAGCTGCAGGTGCCCTGCAGAGTGCAATATTAGAGTGGCTTTAAGTAGCTTCTGACAGTCACTTACTTTGTGATATTCTACTATGGCAGCAATAAGCTGCTCCTACCAAGCAAATTCATGAAAGCATTTTCATTTATAATCATCACAAACATCCTAATGGGACTGAATCATATACCAAACTATAGACCTATTCTTGCCCTGAGATGGGCTTAAGCACATGATTCAATCTACCCTGAATCACAATGTAGAAACTGCTAGTCCCAATTGAAGACTAGCAGAAGCTGTTTAAACTAATCCCTGTTTCAAAAAAACAGTCATTTCTCACTTATTCCATTGGGGTGGCTGGAATCAGACGCTTGTTGGAAATGGCCCTGTTTGTTCTGTAAGAGACTCATGCCTCCTTTAGAGAGATCAAATGGATGAAAGAAAAATGAAAAATGAGAAGAAATAATTTTAAAAGTGTTCTGTTTCTCAAGCAACAGGTTTCCAGCAAAGTAGCCTTTACAAACTTAGCACTGTATGTTTTTTTAAAAATATTCTTATCTTAGCAAGAAGAGCGAAGACATTCTGAGAGGAAAAATCTCTCCCCCCAACCCCCCCCGATTATAGTTGCCTTCACTGATGGTCACAAATTTTCTCACCTTATGCTTTGTCTTTAATGCAATGCTAATGGTAACAATTTCTCACTTGGGCTATTACACACCAGCTGGCAGAAGCACAGCACGATGCACCCACTGGCCAAAGAAAATCTTCACTTTCACATGCTAAACCCGGTTTTATAATAATCCATTGAGTAAAGCATGAGACGTTCATCCTCAAAATCCCACAGAAACCCTACAGTGATCTGCTCATCTTACACGTTAATCTGTTATAGAAATACATGTGTACACTTTTAGTGTTTGTATTCAAAAGGACATCTAAAACCAGCACTTAAGTGAGGGGTTATATAGCACTGACCAAAATGTACTCAGTGTTAATGGCAACAAAGAGTTGGAATTTGATTTTCATAAATTAGTGAATTATCAAACATTTTTTTGGACCAGGTTTGTACCCCAGTCCCCCCAGTTTGCTGTATGCAATCTGCTGCAACTTGGATAAAAGCAGGCTGTTTACATACGCATTACCGGAGGTATCGGCAACATTACCTTGCAGTAATTTTGTTTTGTGAATACACGTGTGATGGGCAAGTCCTGCATGCTGAAGGCGCTGCCGATTTTAAGAAGTGGACTAGAAGTGCAGTTGGTTTATTTTGTCCTATTTCCCACTTTCCCTCGCTGTGTTGAGGGAATACACCTCTCTGACTTAATCCTCACAAAGGACTGCAAACTCTGCAGAGGCCCTCCACTCTAGCTAGGCTTCTCTTCAGGAATGTCACATGCACAGCTTACTGTAACTAGTTCTGGAACCAGAGTTTTCTCTTGAATACCTGAATACGTTTGAGAACTAGCAGCTAGCAGCTCAGAAGGCAAACACTGACTTCGTTTTACTCTGTCCCATCACTCACAGAATCACTATTTTCTTGCAGTGCCTCAACTGGAGCTACAACTACAGGCAGGGAGGGGGACTGGGTCATTTGCCCTGTCCCCCAGCCCTGCTCCCAGCCCCACAGCTCTGGGCAGCAGGGGCAGGCCACCACCACAGTCTGCCCGAGCCTCTCAGTGTAATCTTGTTCTCAAGGGTTTGAGGAAAAACCACACTTCCCAAAAAGCAACATAGTGTGCCAGCCCTACCCTGCCACTCAGTTCCGTACGTTCAGAGTGCCGCGTTGTGTGGGCACTGGCTCACACAACCAGCACAAGCAGTGAGCACTGCTATGCAAGAAAGTTGCAAAACTTAACACACCCTGCATGGACTTCCCTTGAAGTCCATGGATTTCAATATAGATGCACAGTTCCATGCAAGTGGCTCCCAGTGCAAGAGCAAATGACATGATAAGTCAGAATTGTCCAGGTCAGGCGACAGACATGATCCCACAAGACTTCCCTGAGTAAGAAAAGCTGAAAAATACAGCTTGATTTCTGAATGTGGAGCAGCAAGCCACAGAGCTTCTGAAGCAACAAGAAACATTTACCACAGTTCTGAGCACTGACTGCAACTGAAAATAAGTCATGCTCTGCTCAGACAGTCTGCAAAAGGAAAGGGAATAGTCACATTTCTGGTCATGTACAGCTTGCTAAGCACTGCTGGGGAGGGTGAGTGCAGGAGGAGTGATGAGCAGAGCTCTCATGGCCAAACAACGAGTCTCTGAGTCACCCCACAGGATGAGGAACACGTGGCTTAAGTGGGAGGTGGGCAGCTATTTCACAGCATCCCCAGGTCTGCTCTGAAAAGTCATCTTCTGCCATAGCACTACCTGTGCCTGGGTTTGGTACTGCTTCCCCCACTTGTCACTGCACCTCTTCCCCAGAAGCCAGGGCTGGTCACCAGGTAACAGTGGTGGCAGGAGGGAATGTCATACAAGGATGTCCGCGAAGTTTGCTCCTGCCTACATTCTCTGACACATCTTTCCCCACAGCATCGAGGTATAACAGAGGGCAGGCAATAACCCTAATGCTAACATTAAAAATTCATGTAGTAAGACCCACGTGATGAAAATATTACTCCAGTCCATGTTTTATCTCATTTTATACATAAAAATAAGAAATATATACACCTAGGCATACACAAAACTCTTCCCCACAGCCCCTTGGATCTATTCCCAGAGCATTTTAAACAATCTACAATTACTAACAAAAAGTAATTGTAAGTAAGTCTCAAGAATTTTTTTTTTTTTTTTAAATATGAACTTCCTTGCATTTAGGTTTGTTATTCAGGGCTTGTTTGTCACTGTGCTTTAATCAATAAATTTGTTTAAAACATAAGGAAGTTGCAACTTTCCTTTTCTCAAAATGATGAGAGCAATGTGCTTCTATATGATATTTAAGTGCTTCAGTCCTCTTTTTCACTCTTCTGTTCATACAAACACACTCCAGGAGGAGGGCTCAAGTACATCCAGGTTCTGATGACAAATAAATTAACTATCTGGAAGCAAATAAATGGACAGTCCTTCGCTCTTGCAGAGGTTTCCATTAGGAGATGTAGAATAACTCTACAGTAATTCATTTGCAACAAAGCTCGGACTTTGCCAGGAATCCAAGACATAAAGCTTTAGTTTAGTTGCATTCATTTGTGTCAAGACAGTCTGGCTACATTTCTATTATTTTATATGATTTCTCAGCAAGGAAGACATTACAATGGGCTGGGAATAGGTTGGAAATTTTTTGGCTTAGAAATGACATCTGTGCAAAGCTGCAAGAAGAGGAGAATAAAGCTATCTTTTGAAACTTCACAAGCCAATGGTCACAGATGAGGGTCCTGTATTACTCAATGCCAGAAAGTGCGGGGCACCCCTTAAACCTTGAAAAAGATTGGAACAGTTCCCTTTTCCAGCCTTCAGTCACTGCATGAAAAATTCAACTGCAATTAGCATTTAGTACAAAGCACTTTCTGTAGGCTGACAATAGGTAGTCAGACCAGAAAGTGTACATAGCAAGAACAGGATCCTATTTTAAAGAATTGCATGGTTTTTGTGAACAATGAAGTGATCCCCACTTTTTCCCCAGAAAATTCAAATACATATAATTCTCTCTGCTTAGCAGCATAAATCAAGAGCAAGAAAACAGAAGTTTAGATTAAAAAGCATCAGGGTAAGTTCAGGGACATGTTAAATGGAATTGCTTATTTTGCTGTTCCATTAAAGAGCCAAGCTCAATGCATCTGACACCCCGTCCTATTCTTTATGATCACTGTTCACCATCAATCATTTAAGCTGTATGTCAGACCTGCCTAAGTGAAGTGCCCATTGCTCTGAATGACTGTGATGTGCACTCTGGGCTGGGAGGGAGAGGAGAGATGAACTATTATATTACTAAATATCTCTGGGAAAAAAGGATCTTCTCTGCATTACACAAATTTCCGTGACATTTCAATTAATCTCCTAGTGCTATTTACAGTCTGTACACTACACAACACAAGCTGCCGTGCCTAAGGACAAAATATCAGAGAAGAAAAAGTACTAATGTGAGTCTTAGCTGAGATGATGTGACTTGAAGTAAATGTTAAAACCAAACAGCATCATCACCTTTCACATCTGCATGCACAGAGACAAAAGTGACTGATAATTAATGCAATAAAAAAGCAGCTTTACAATCTTTGTCACAAGTTCTCATTAATTCTCTACCACTCCCTTTTCCCTTGCATATTTGCCTTTCAGCAATAGAGTAGAACAGCAAGTAAAAGCACTGGTGGCATCATGTGCAGCCACCCAGTTCTGAAAAGCATTTCAGAGTTAATGTTTTCTTACCTTTTATAGAAACCGTGAAGAGGCTGGAGACATAAAAACTGCCAGTAATCCAAGCAGAAGGCCTTTAACTTCAGCATTTTCAAATACTTCTACTGCAGCAACTGTAGTCTGCAGCTAGGTTTTAACAACACAAGACTTCTTTTTGTTATGATTTGAATGACTCAAATCCAGTCCAACACACTCCTTTCCTTATTGCTGCAGCATAAGTGTTTCTAATTGCTACCAACACATGCAGCCAGTCATGCACATGGCACAGCACCTGCACAGTTACGGTATCCTACTTTAATACAAAGAGGCAGTTGCACAAAGGATACAAATGCATGTGCGCTCTTTGATCCTGATTGCAGTTTATCTTTCCAAAAGTCCCCAATACTACAGGGATAACTGTTATTACACAGAAATCCCACTTCTCCTTTTGGCTATTTTCGGCCATTCTAAAAGCCCTCTGGTCAAACAACATGCATATATTCCAGTTAAGGTTTTTGAAGGACCTTTGGAAAGCATCCTTAAAGCTCACAGAACTCGGGAAAATGCAAGCAATTATCTCAATCAGATCTGACAACAACTGCCCTATAATCACAGCAGTGCTATGATCCCATCACATGGGAACTGCCGGCTTTTTTCCTTTTTTTTTTTTTTTTTCCTAAATAGAGCAGCACACAACTCTGCTAATCAGCTCCTCCTGTGTAAATCACATCAGCTCCATTGTCTGCCAGCACCTATGAAAACTGTGGGCTCCTTATGACAGAGGAGGGGAAAAAAAAAAAGACGACAGGGAAGGAAAAAAAAAAAAAAAAGACAGGCAGAAGTGCAGACCCTCCCCGCTCGCAAACCAAATCACGCTCCTCTTATTCCCAACACACTTTGCCGGTTAGGTCTGCGCGAAGGAGCAGGCGTGTCGGAGCACCGCGCGTGGGCGGGAAGGCGGCCCAGGCCGCCGCCGGGCAGCGAGGAGACACCGGTAACGTGCAGCGGGCAGCGGCCGCCGCCATGGGCCTGTGGGGAGAGAATGGCTCTGCAGCGAGCGGCGCGGCTGCGACCTCGGTGGCAGAGGCCGGGCTTGGGGCTGGGCTGGTGAGCGGGGAGACGGAGGAGCAGCTTCGCATGCCCGAGTCCAGAGCCATTAGCTGTGGGCTGCTTTGAAGGAAATTTCAAAATTAGCAGCAGTTGCTATTGAAAAGCTCTGGTGAGACATGACAACAGCAGATTGCTTTTAATCTGAAAAGAGAGGAGTCCAAAATTAATTTCTATCTTTGAAGAAAGACGTTGGCCCAATTCTAACCACATCCTTTTTCCTCTCTACACCAACGTGCACGTTTACTTTTACAGAGTTCCCCCAGTCTCACAGGATACTCCAAGCAAGAGTTAAATAGTGCAGAAATGCTACTTTGCAGGAAACTTTACGGGCACAAGAGAAGACTTCAGGAGCAATTTATCTTTTTTGAAAACGTTTTTGTTGTTGCTGTTAAATAGTAACAAGCATCCTAGTGGAGACTGACCAATCCTTAGTTTGCTGTTAAGCTTATTTTTCCAGATACTACAATTTGGGTATTTCTCATTCTGTTGAGTCTTATGAAAAATCACTAATAGTAAACATTCAGGATATAGCTTGCAATAGTATCAAAAAGGTATAGGAACTTCAGAGTTCAACTGATAAAATAACAAAACCAAAATCAGTATCTGAAGAAATACTTAAAAGCAAAGATTCTGACACTTGGGACAGATGCTTAAAAATTAAAAAAAAAAAAAAAAAGAAAAAAATTTAACACTTTTTTAAAAATATGAAAAGAAAACCAAACCGCTAAAGCTTAATTTAAGTCTCTTTTCCATGCAGACATATCTAGTTCCCCAAGTGCCTGGATAATAAGCTATATTTAGGGATTCGTCTAGTTTCTGGTTTTACTCATTGTCACTGTTCAGTTACGTAAAGTGCCTTGCAACTTCTTAGAAAACTGGTTTGTGTAAATTTACTTGAAAGGAAATTAGAAATATATTTAAATAAGAATTGGCAGTTTCTTTAGCGAAGTAAAGAAATAGGTAAATTATGCCTAGACCACATTCAAAAATGTTCATGTCACACTGTACAGTATGGGGTGAGTGGTGGAAAAGAACAAGTCATGAGAAAAGCAACTTGCATGGAAAAGCACAAACGTGATGTGCAGTTGATTTGGGCCTTTTAAAAAATAATTTCTTGTGAAGATTCACTGTAAAACAATCAATTGCCTGTGACGCCTGCATTTACTCACTGTGATTTCTTTCAGACCAGCATCAGATAATAACAACTGGTACCATTGAAGTGATTCCTAAGAAAACACTATTGCTTACTTTTGAGAAGCATGTCCCCTGACAATATTAAATACTGCGAAGTTCAAGCTTATTTTTCTTCCTAAACTCATATTCCCTTGGGCTTCATTAGCTTGGCAATTTTCAAAGACAATGATGCCATCATGCTAGGGATATTTAGATTTTCCTATCAAAATCTTCCACCCCAGCTTTGCTAATATCAGACCCTGTTTTCCAGGGATAGTTTGATCTAAAGAGGAACTGAAAGAAAGGCCCTTGAGATCCAGTGTCTCCTGGTGAGCCCCAGCCTTCCCCAGTCTCCCTGGTGCTGTCTCCTGGCTTGGGCTGGTCCATTACAAAGGCTACTGTATACTGCCAAGAGGATAACGTGGAAACATGTTCTTGGAAATAAAGGAGAAAAAACAGATAGCAAAAAGAAATTATGTTTGAGTTTTCCCTATTGGAACATTATTCTGTCTGAATTTCTTGAGACTTCCTAAAAAAAGAAAAAAGAAAAAGTGAAAAGAAGCAGCAGCAAGGAATTCCTCACCCCATAATCAAGAACAGCTATTCTCAGGATCAAGGAAGGAGAAGGGGAAAGCCATACTGAGACAGTTAAGCTCAAGAGACACCATCCAAAGATTTGATCCTGAAATAAGGCTTTTCTCAAAACTTTTGACTGTTCACATTGCAAAGCAATTTCTTTCTCTCCATCATACCCTTTCGGGGGTAGGGGGGAAGAGCAAAGAAAGCTATTTGTCACCTTAATTACTTACTTCTAAACACTGGACTTTCAGTGAATAGAAGCTATGTACCCATGAGTCTTCTGACAGCAACCAACGTTGATTATACTGCACTGCATGCAGAGAAAATGCTAATTAGGACTTTTGCAAATGAAAAGCACCATGCTCTCAACATGTTCTTCATTTTTACTTGTCTTCCAGAGGAAAACAACAAAGAAAATTAAGCTTCATCTCACGCTCGCCCTGGATATAAAACTAGTTCTTTCAGAAAGGCATTTATCGAAACCTTTGACTTAGAACTCCCAGGCCTAATAAGAGTAGTGATTTTTGGATGTGCTGCAGCTTCAGCACTGCTACCATGAGCAGTTCACTGAAAGTTTCACAGTCATTCAGAGTTTTCCTATGCAGAGGCAGCTCTGGCAGCAGTGTACTGAAGGCTCTAACAAGCCTTTCAAAAACAGCCACTAAAAAAAGGGCAAGGTGAAAATCATATAGTACAACACCTCCTTTTTTAAGGATGGTTGTCTTGTCAATCCACAAAGCTCTGAGGCTGAAGGAAAACAACCCACTGATGAGGGAGAATGTTGTATAAAATGACCCCAGAATTAAGCCAGTGCCTGATGGTGTTACAAGTATAGTGACTGCAAATGTTGGTCTCGGGGGCTGGGGGAATCAGGAAAATTGACCCATCTAGCTACATAACCTTTAACCCTTCATGAAATACGTAAATTGAACTACTACTATTTACTTACCCCCTTGTAGTGATATGCCACAAACATTCATGAAAAATATTTCACTTGCCCAGAAAACCAACACATCTGCCTACCCTACAGCACAGCCATTGTTAAGCCTGCAGTAAGAAAACTTTTCCATGAGTCTTTCATGATTCCAGGGTGAAACACTTCAGCAGCCACACACAAAAACTTCATCCTAGCAATTCGTACATTGTGGAGCTCAAGAATGCCATCAGAACAAGTTCCCATACTAATTCCGTGATACTCCCTGTGCACACCACATTAAAAAGTGGGGGTCGTACAAGGAATACACATAGGGTGTACAAAACAAGATTTTGTGCAACCGAATAGATGCTGAAATAGCTCCTGGGAGGCTTAAAGGCCTCATTGCTCACAGAACACAACAGCACTCAAAGCTCCTGTACATTGGGTTCCTTTCTTGATACTGGAGATCAAATAGTCTCCACACGCAAGTTGGTGGGAAAATGCCCTAGGTGGCTCACACAAAGAATAACAGTGACTTTCATGTTAAAGGCTCTGGCGAACCAGCACTCTCTTCCTGGCCCTCTTTTGCATTTCTGGGTACTTCAGCAAGTATTCCCTTCCAGCCACGGAAAATGGAAGAGCTGTGTTCATACAGGACACTCGAGCTCTGCTGCACCATTGTGACATTGTGACACCCAGGCATGTTGGTGACATGCTCTACAGAGCTGCCCAGAGGATCGGGGACATAAAGTCAAGCTCTTCCCGCCCCCCCCCCTTTACTTGAAGGGAAGTTCTGCTGCCTACAAATGCTCCAGTAACTCAAAACAAAGTTATTTTGCTTCAAACAGCTCTCAAATTTATGCGACTCCCCCCACAGAAGAAGGTAGAATATAAGCTATTATAAAACTGTTGTTTGAAATACAAAGAAACGCAATCAAGGATTCCATACCAGCCTGCATCTCTCTGTTGCGGGCTTAAGAAAGCGTTACCCACTGAACGCATACTAATGAGAGCCAATGCCATTGAACACAACACATATACTGTGTGTATTAAACTTTATGGTTCATAAGGCCATGCAGCAATGGCAGTGGCCGTAAGGGTGGATATTAAATCACATGGTCTCATTCTATTGAAAATAGTTTAAAACAAGGAAGTATTCACATGTTTTTACGATCCCATAGCAACTTAACATGATTCAACCACTGCAGTTGCTAGAAAACATGTCTACTCAGTGCAACCAAACCTACTCAAAGAATACTCCCTTTTCCCACCAAATGTTAAAATTCAGCCACTATCTATCTGACAGATAGATAGCCACATCTATCTAATTCTTCCCCATCTTTCTCACTGAGAGCCTCCCATGGGAAAAATGCCACTGGAAGGAAAAATATTATAATAAAATCACAAAGGTTTATCTAGCCTGGAATAAAGATGGCAGCAATACCTGGTTCTGGGAGCCTTATCCCGGAGAACAGTAAGTCTCAAACCAGCTACATGATGTTCTTGCTAACATAAGTTTGCAGAAAAGCCAGGGTGGGGGTGGAGTTGACATTGTTTCCTGCATTGTCCTACCACACAAAGAAACAGTCTTCCAGTCAAACCGGGAGATGGGAACACAAATACAGTCATGACTGAGCATTGTCCAGTGTTGCTATGCTGAGCTGAAGACAAAGATAATATTACAACATGTGGGGGAGACTGTATTTGTTTTTAGGAAATTACAAGGCATATGCTTTACTTTCAGAAGACCATACACCGGGGAATAATCGCAGATTTATAATAGAGAGGGCCTTTAATTTTAATAAGGTTAAACAGAGCAGTTCCCATTTACGTTTTGTTCAAGCAAGGTTAAAACTACATGATGTGGGGGAAAAGTCACATCCGCAACTCGTAACATCTCTAAAGAAAAACTTTTACCAAAACAACTGTCAGTTTGAGAGGAAGGGACTCTGCTCCAACTTAATCAAAGGAAGCCTGCGACTTTGATGCACTCTTTCATGTGTAGCTATAAGAATAAAAGATGCAAAGGTGCCCATTTGATATGCAATGTTAACAGTGCTAAGCATTTTTTTTTCTAAATTGAGCGATCAAAGTAAAATCTCAGTTACTCCAATGACTCATATGACAGTACTCTCAAGTTTATACATGTGCTTTTATCAAAATGCTGAGCAATGGAAAACATGAATGACATTTTGACACAATCAGTATTGTTCACTCAAAGCAGTATGAAACGGCCAGGGAAAGTCAAATGTTTTCAGCACAATCTGAGGTTACAAAAATTGGAGAGAGAGAAGGTTTGCCCATGTGTGTGCGCAAACACACCTTCCTTCCCTCCCCTTCACGCTCCTCTGAGAACTAGCATACAGTGTTTGAAGCTAGAACTGAATTTCAAGTTTGAAATCCTGGAAGAGAGCGAACTATCACCTCTCAAACAGAAAAATCCAGCTGTTTGATCAATGCCTTTACTGGCTATTCATTGTAAGATAAAGTTATGTGATGTACAGCTGATATAGAATAGACAAAATTTCTATTATTGTATTAGACATAGTATTTCAACCCTAAAATTAACATCTTTATTACCACAGTACCTGAGCGGATCACTTGAGATGCTGCTTCGTGTTTCCAATGAGGTCCTGAGATGATAGCAAAAGAATAAAATTATAAAGTATTAAAAGTATTCAAAAATACTGCATCCTTAAAAGTCAAATGCTTAATTACTTTACGTTTTCTTCCTTTTTATTGACATTTTATAATACTTAGCATGCCATTAAACATGGATATTAAAAAAAAACCCAAACAAAAAACCCAACAGCCATTTCCTATACACTAGAGAAAGGGGAATTACAGAAACATTTTTGCTGAACTACTCAAAACTTGATCAATTTTCAACACTCTAAAAGCACTCTACCCTTCTGTATTTGTTCTTCGTGAATGACAATACTTTGTTCTATGAATGACTGACACAAGTTCTACTGTATGCACCATTATATTAAGCATTTCCAGAACCTGTCTTCTACTTCCAGTCTCGCACTGTGTGCACTTAGCAGTAAAATCTCAGCTCAGTTCACCTGTGTCAGTGCAGAAGCTCGGAATATACTAGCGTATGCAAGTGTTACAGCCTGCCTTAGGAAGCATCAGAAACCTTTACGCTAGAGATGCCT
Source organism: Phaethon aethereus (assembly GCF_964289735.1). Lineage (NCBI taxonomy): Eukaryota > Metazoa > Chordata > Aves > Phaethontiformes > Phaethontidae > Phaethon > Phaethon aethereus. The sequence goes on from NC_138587.1 coordinate 22,768,120, forward strand.
GAAAACTTCAGGCAGTGCAGACACCCTTCTTGGAGGTGCTAGCTTGCTCCACACCAGACACATCTGCATTACACTCTGATCACGCTCACTGGAATTTGTCCCCGAGCGTAAAACACCTTCCAGCAAATTGTGAAGTTAAAGTTGATGCTTAGTTTAGGTGTGTATGTAATTTCAAGATACAAGAAGAGTCCTCAGCAGAGAGCAGCAACAGAATAGGGCAGTGCACATGAACCAAATCATCATTACAGAGGAATAGCACTGTGCAGCTTACAAATATATACTCCTGGCCACATTGTTTTCATCCTTAGTATATCCACTAAGCAAAAATAGCCCAGTTGCATAGGTCAGGGAGCTGGGCAAAATTCTTCTGTGAGAGCCTCGTGAAGTTCCATTCTTATAGTCTACCCTCTTGCTGGCTTTTCTCACACTGGGCATGAGATTATTTAATTTATCCACCAACAGAACAGTCCTGTGGCTTTGTGTTCTCTACCCAAAAAGGCAACTACAGACTCATCCTGAAGAATTATTGCAGCAGAAAGGTGAGTTAAGACACTGTAAGTACCGAGGTGATTACAACTACACTTACATTTAAGTGGCAATATTTGAACATGTAGTATGGTATTACTAATTAGACTTGCTCTCATTGAGCATGACTTCAGGTTTATTATAAACATATATATGATATAAATTTTTAGGGCAAAACCAGTTTTTCCACAGGCTGTAGGAAAACATTAGCCAAAGCCTCATAATGAACACTTCATCATCACGTTAGAAATAATTTTTAAATAGTTAGCATTTACCCATTTATATCCCGTACACAAACTGCCATAGATCAACCTTTGCTCATACAGTCCTAAGTGTGTATGGTCTATGGTGGTTCATAAAGTTAGCATTAGAATTACATTAATTATATTTACAGTGGGTGTTTGTAAATCAATGGAAAAAATCTTTACTTTTTAATCCCAAGATTACTAGTATGTTTACAAAAATAAACAGTTGTGTGAAGGGAGGAGGCCATAAATGCAGCGTATGCAAGATTAGCTGTACAGGAATGGAAACAAACCATATTGTCCAAATAGCTTTTAACTAAAGCACTAAAGCTTTAAAATAGCTTTTAGAAGCTTATTCCACCCTGCAATTTGTCTGCTTCCAGAGTTCAAGATCTGTGAATAGTGATGGATTTTGAGGGAGTGGCTTACATATGTTGGCTTTGTGGCTTGCTGTTAGTTTAACAATTGAGAAGGATGAACTTAATTTACTTACAGTTACGTTTACTGCTTAACACAGCGTGCTACAGAAGTGCCAGCCTGCTCACTGAGCGTGCCTTTTTGCCTCGCTTTTAACAGAGATTTAAAAAAACTTCTCTTAACAGTTTTGGCCCTTCTTACTATAAATAAATATTTAACAGACTCCGTCTTTGTGCACTGACAATATGTTGTGCATAAAGAGGAGATGGTAATGAGACACAAGGCAGCGCTGATTAGCCTCCACCTCAGCGCAACCCTGATCGTGGTGCCGAATGACATTGAGCACGTTGTGACCTCAGGGACTCCTTATGTAATCACAAATGGCAGGATTACAGCTTCATTAAAAGTACCTCGTTTTCTTTCTGAAGACAGACACCTAAGGTACGCTCCCCAGCGACCAAACGCTTCAAGTCAGGAGATGCATGTATTTTCAAATATATAGGAAAAAGCACAGTTCACACAGCAGAAATTCTGGGGCTGTCCTGAAACGTGGCTAAAAGATTCTGTTTTTACTGAGCTAGTTTTCTAGAAATTTCCCTGCTGCTGCTAATAGCAGTTCAGCATGCAATTAGTAACAGTGCTTATGTACTTGGTAACTGCAGTTAAAAAGCCCAAAACAGGAAAAGCCACAGATCTAATCAATTTGGTAGCTGGCAGTAGAGCCGCAGCGGCTGCCAACGCGCTCAGCAAGTCCCACAGGCACCGTGGCGGTGGAAGGGCTTCAAAAGTTTATCTGCTTGAATGAAGCTGCGTATGTGGTGTCATGGAGAGACCCCGCTGTAGCTCTGGCCCCTGCGTTGTGTCACCGGGGAGCCGGCAGCCCTTCTGCCGGGGGCACAGCAGCAGACCACGGAGCCTCTCATGGCCAAGCCTCTATGCTAGAAACCTCCCATCCTCCTGCAATGAATTTCCTCAATCATACAGAATCAAAGCAGCCCCTTTGGAGAAAGGCTTATTACTGGTTTTCTTATGTGAAGGTCCAATATGAAAACAGTGACAAACACAGGAAAAGCTACATGAGCTGAAGAAGTCTCCCTGGATGAGAGCCACAAACAGGTCGCCACAGCGGAGCAAGATGGAAACCAAGACATATGCTAAGGAGGGTCACGTGCCTAGAAAAAGCTATAGCCCAGCCTTTTAACCTGGTCACCCAGCCACAGTTTCAACTTGCCATTGTGGAAAATCTCAGCAGACTGACAACATGAGAAATAAAGTTTAGCTGCCAAGAAAAAAAGCCAGTAAAGACAGGAGAAATGAAGTTTAAGATCTACTGAAAAATCTGCATCTGGCATAGAGTTAGTTAATTCTTATTGAGTTTACAGAATAATTTTAGTATAATCACATAATCGGTCCCCTTCTTTCTTTACATCTAAAATCCCATTTAAATCTTTTGGTTTCTTTCCAAACAGTGCTCAAAGATGGAAAGTTAGTTTAAAACATAAAAATAACTGAAATCCTGAACACAGTACCATTAAGCTACAGCAAACAAAATATCTCATTCTACACAAAGTAATTTTAGGAATGTCTGTTTCCAGAAAAATAAAAGTGCATCTATTTTAGGTTACTTGAAAAAAGGTTTATTTGTTTTGTTTTTTAACAAATTAACTGGACAGGAAAATAATATTGCACTGCTCTAAAGACAGCAAACAGGAAGGCCTAACAATCCTATTTGTTTACTCCTAGTGGGCACTGACTCAGTACATTTGTAGTCCAGAAAGAAATCCATACACTGCCTAATGATAAAGCTACTAAAAATATAACAGACATAAGTATATACACACAATTTCCACTTTGTACATATACAAGAAGTTAAGAAACCCACCACAACCAACCGAACTACTATTAACCATAGAACTATGTCCAAGGAATCGGCTGAAAATTGAACTAAGACTCATACCACCACTAAAGAGAAGAAAACAAGCTGTGGAATTATCCTGCATTATCAGGGAAATGCCCCAAACTACGCTGCAGGCTGTTTTGTGTCTTGAGTTTGTTTCCATGGAGTTTGCAAGGCCCTGCTAGGTAGGGAGTGGAGGAAATCTGCACCAATTTCACTGATGAGTCAGTTGAATGACATCTCTGCGTCATGCAAATTCTTGACAAGAGTATTCATTGCATGAACTGTAACTAAACCTGGCACACGGGGCTACACCCAATTGGATTATTTGGTGCTAACACGTTCAGTGTGAGACTTGAAGAATGGGTGTAATCGTTGGTAGCAACCACCTCTTTCAAGGCTAAAAGAATTGTAAGAAATACAGATATGTACAACTCCTGAATTACAAACTTGCTTAGAGCTTGCATCTATTTCCATCAGCTAGCACAGAAATCATAAATAGCCCACTTCTGCAGGCTATTATGCAGGAGAAGATGACACTATTACCAAGAAATCATTGGTCTAAAATTCAGACAGTTGCTGTCTTATTCAGTAGGCTTTAGGTACCCATAGACAAAAAGAATAAATAGAATTCTAGTTGGAGAGTTCTGTCCTGAAGCACAAAACAAGGCCATGGGCTATAACACCTGTTATTCGCACTGTGTATACGTGTTACTCATGAAGGCTGTGTAGTGAGCAAACCTGAGGGTACAGGATCCCTAGAAATTGGGTATTTAAAAGATCATATTCCAAAACATTTTAGCAGATTTAAGCAAGACACACAATTTAGCTTCTTGGTACCTTGAACAATGACACAAATTCTGTTTTATTTTGCCTTTTTTTGTGATGAAAGAAACCGTTTTTCATTAATACAAAGTCACTCTTATTGAACATTACTTCTGAAACTGCCTGAGATGGAGTTCCTCATACCGTATGCGTATAGAGAAGGTAGAGGATGAATACTCTGAAGAATTAACAGTCTTAAATCTTGCTTTCCTCAGCTGCGATAAAAGACGAGGAGTATTACTGATCTGGGAGACAGAATTACAGACAGAGACCTTGATTTAAACTAGTCTATCTCTCAGTATGGCACAGTGACAATGTATATCATGAAGACATTTCTAAGAAAGATCTCAATGCGACTGCAGAAAGCACCACTGTAACAGAACCCCATAGGAACCATGCTCTTGCTGAGACTAGATAAACAGAATATAGTAATTCTAGTAGTCCAGCACTGTGTCTGTGCTCTAAACCTTTTACAGAATATTTGTTAGATCTCTTGACAGAGCGCAAAGTTATATTAAGGTTCTTACTATGCTGAGTAGATAATCTTGTGAGAGTCCCCACACCGTGACAGCTCAGTACAGCTGCCTCCTCTTCTCAAGGTCCCGTGGGCAACTTCCAGCCCTACAGGCTCAATCCTACTGAATAATGCGAAGTTGGAGTACAAGCAGCCCATTTCCATCAGTGCAGATGGCTGCAACTGCTTCATTATCTGCTAACCAGAGGATAAATGAGACCACAGTACTAGCTACCTTATTGCTGACAGAGGCTACAAATAACTGCATATCATAAGCAGACATTGTGCAAGCAGCAAGAAAAATTTCCAATTTGAGAAAAGCCAAGATGTTCTTCTGGCATGAAAATGCACAACGGTGGCAGATTAAATAATTGTAGTTGAAGCAAACCCACAGCTTGATCCCAAATAAAGATTGTTTAAATATATCAAGTTTTGGCTAAGAAGTGAAATTCACTTGGAGCATCACAGTACAAAGATATGCCGTCTGCAAATGACAGGAAAGGACAGTTCTGAGCTCTGTCAAACCTTTGGTGCTAGAAGCAGCATGGTATTGCATCTTTTTAATGCTGAGAAAAGGAACGCAGAATAATATATTAAATATTTAAGATACTGTGCTAGATATTGCTCAGTGAATAATTGCTGCTTGTCACGGTATCTTCATATGAACTGGCAACACAGAGAAGAAAGGGAATCCTGTTCATCGCAGGCTGATGCTGCGATGCTCCACATGTTCCGTTACAAAGGACCAAATTATTTCTTTATATGCTGAAGTGCTGCTTCATTAAATGGAAATATTTACCTTTGCTTGAGGACGGTCTGAAACCTTGTACTGCTGAACACTTTGGATCCCAGTCTTAGCACTCCATTTGGTAGGTGAGGCCAAAGCCTCTAATCATTACAGGCAAAACCAAGGTAACAGAAGGATCATACTCGGACGGAACGCCACCCTCCCACAGAAACAGAACTGGAAACAGTACATTGGTCATAAAACAAAATTATTCCTTCATGTTCTATGTGAACGTGCTGTAAGTCACCTCTTTGCGCACTGACAGGATTCCAGGGTGTATTGACACACAACACGCTTTAGCTACAAGTGAAAGCCATAATCACCGAAGGATCAAGCATCGCACAGTACATGCAATCTTCACAATGCTGCACCAGCATTACGTTCACCAGCAGACAGAAAGCTGCGCCGTCCTCAGTCCGCTTCCCTTTAGGTGCTCAGTGAGCAAGTCCCCAAAGCACCCACAATACCGTGAAGTTACTTACCAGAGAACTAACAGGAAAAAAAGAGTAACACGGTAACATTTGCGTTAATTTTAGTCTCCCGCCTCCAAATTCTGCTCAGGACATCATCTCAGCCAGAGTTCCCCCCTCGTTAGTGGGGAGAACTAATCTTGGCAAATCTCTAGGCTTTGCCCAGAGATCTGCCAAGCCATCAGGGAGAACACGTTCCTGAAGAAACTCAGAAGTGCCCTGAGCTGAAGGGACCCAGTGGCTAGCAGGTCAGCATTCGCTTTTGTCACACAGCCCGTCGCCTGATGTCCCAAACAAACGGCCCTGCAGAAACAAGCTGTGGGAAATTCTCATTCGAATATCACAGACCAGAAACTAATGAAGAGATCGGGCTCCTCCCAGAAATTAGGAGGACTCTGATGGATATATGGCTAGCAGCTCTGCTGTAATGTCTTTTCCAGCTGAAGCATCATTTATCAGACATGCAGCTGTGTCCTGCATCAATTAGCACAATACAAATGAATCAAGATACCTTCAAGAACTGAAGGCAGACTCATACGACAGCATACTTGTCGTACTCCTACATGCCTTGGCACTGCTGCGGGCCACTGTCAGAGATAAGGTCCTGGCCTGGACGGATGCTTGCTCTGAAGCAGCACGGCTATTCCGACCCACTGCTTCCACCAACTCGTTACTGCACTGTCGTTCAGCTCTGTGGGGGACACACTGCAGTCTTAAAACAGGTATGTTACAAAGGCAGAAGCTCTCAGTAAACCTGTAATGTTTCTGGCACCTATATTCACATGTGCATAGGACGAGAGGAAATGGCCTCAAGTTGCACCGGGGGAGGTTTAGACTGGATATTAGGAAAAATTTCTTCACCGAGAGAGTGGTCAAGCATTGGAACAGGCTGCCCAGGGAGGTGGTGGAGTCACCATCACTGAAGTGTTCAAAAAAACATGTGGATGTGGTGCTTCGGGACATGGTTTAGGGGGCATGGTGGTGTTGGGTTAACGGTTGGTCTTGATGATCTTGAAGGTCTTTTCCAACCTTAGTGATTCTGTGATTCTGTGTGATTCAATTCAGAAAACCTGTCTCACAGTAGCCTGTCTGAACCGTAGATCTAAAAGTAGAACAGCCCAACTCCAGAGGTTTCCACAGAATTGCGTGGGTAAGTAGGCCAGAACTAAACGTCACTCAAGTGATATTAGCCATGGGAACAAAAACTTACACGAGCTGAAAATATAGTTCACATTAAACCTTTCTTTTGGGTATACAATTTAATAGCTTTACTGACATAACTGGCACTGCTTACCTATGAAAAGGCAGCATTCAGAGGGAAGGATCAGGGACTTTAAAGAATACCATTGAATCTTGCTTCTAATTTTCTCTTCTGATACACTCTGCTCCAAATATTTTAGTGAACCATTTCGATAAGAAAGTACTTAAATACATGTTTAATGCTGCTCTTAGAAATAAAAAGCTTTCCTCACTTGGGGCTTGAATGACTTTGATTCCTGAGTAGAGTTCTGCTGGGTCTACAGGTTTTGCGCAGCTCTGAGTTGGAAAGCCCGTATTGCCGGTCCTCAGAGCGCAGCTCATTCTTCCCAGGTCTCTAACAGTTAAAGCTGGATTACAAAACTAAGGAGGCAACTGACCGTTCAGAAAACCAATTGACTGAGAAGAGGTTTTTGTGGGATTTCTTCCAAACACCACATGGCTAAGTGACCAAAAGGTTTCTTTTGAAGACAGAAACAAATCAGAGACAAACAAGAGATTTAGGAAAGCTCTGAATACGCTTTTCTACTTGGCATACTAGAAACTTAACTGAATTTGGTTTGGGCTCTGTACAAGCTATATGCACAAGCATTCTTTCATTTTTCCTCCTTCAGGAGGCTCCGCTTTGCATCATAGGGTTCTGTCATGATTTCAGGAGTGTTCAACACAGAAGCACACCCAAGCACTCATTTTTGTAACACCCTTTCCAAATCAAAATATAATCATAGTATCTCAAAGAGATTTTAAATCTGCAAGAAAAGCAGTGTCTAGGAAACAAAGCCATCCCAACACGAACCAAAAAACCATGAGGAAATAGCCAGACTAGGAAGCTCAGTTGGCTTTATTAGAGAAGACTGTGCAAAAGTAGAACTGAATTTCTGTACAGAGGCAACAGAATTATATTAAATAAAACTCAGTTTGCGCTTACAAAGTTGGGGCCTGCATTCCTAGAGCAATCTGTAACTGTAACAACAAGGGGACTTGGAGAAGCTTCCTTTTCAAGAAATGCTCCAATTTCAGTTTTGTACTAACACATTCAACAGTGAAAGACATTAATTTAGAAGATTAATTTTAAAAAGTTCCCACCAGCTAGATTAACCCCAGCACTAACATCTAAAGGGTAATGACCCTGCTGCTTAAGGCTCTTCAACACTAAGTCTTACGATACAGTTTCAGAGTTCACACCAATGCTGTATGCCTTGTATTTAAGCATCCCAACCTTCTACTAGGTTTTCCAAAGGAGTTGCAAGTCCCCCAGCTATGAACCCTGAAAAAAGAAAATCTTTATCAAGGAACCACCTTCATGACAACAAACAGTTTAGAATTTATTATCTGCTGAACAGCTAATCAGCATTGTTTTTCAAGATGATATCTTGACAGAGGAACTGATTTAATATTAAAATATTGCAGTGATGTGGTTTGGGTCTGTTAGAAGTAAAGCCCATTATTTAAATTACACTTATTTCCAGAGTTACATGAAGATCAGATGTTTATTAACAAACTTCACTACTATTTGGAGCTCAAATTTAGAACCATGAAAACAAAACCAACCCATACATGCAGCATGGGAATTGAGGTTTTTCCAAAGAAGGAAGAGAAAGTGCATTGCTGATAGCAGCAGCCAATTGTATATAATTCAATTTGAAGTCATTAAAGTTTCCAGATCTATGTTTAATCCTCTGTGAGGCAAAGGTCCAGCACACTAATGTAATCTGAGAACTGAAGTGTTTGAAAACGTTTCGTTCAACAATATGGCTGGACAAACCTACTCTCCATTAAAGTCCTCATTTGTGCCTACTGTGGCCAAAAGCAGCTACCTTCCCCTTTGTTTGTGTACAATCTGCAAAGAAAGCACTGTTTATGAAGGTCATAAATCTGAAAACACATTAACTTTATGTGTAAGGTTTCTTGATTACCGTGAATTAAGCACTTACAGTAACCACGTTAGGCTAACTGCTATCTTTTGTGTGACTGCTTACCTACAGTGTAAGCAAAATCATATCACTTACAGGGAAAAAGCACAGAAGCTTCAGTATAGACAGAAGAGCACTCTCTGCACAACCCCCATGCCAGTATCAACCCATGTACCACAAAACTCTGAATTCTACCAGTATCCTTCCATAGTATTTGAGGTCACTTGACTGAAAAATAACAGAAAACAAAGGCTGTTGAGTAAACTTAAAATGGATGTGTAATTTAAAACAAGTGTTTGAATATCATGTGTCCCTTTGTGAGCTATAGTGTTACTACTGCCCTCCTAAACCAGCTAGAAACAGCTCTGTGCAACAGCGATGTAGCAAGGGTAAAAAAAAACAGATCAAATTGAATATGAAAATGAACACACCAAATAGGCCCCATTACACTATATCCTAAGAGCAGAGAGTTACCACTTCATCCTTTAAAATATGGAGACCATTTCTGTTGAGTATATCTCCTTCATGCATACTTAAGAACATTATGATTGCAGACACTTCAAAGCCTAAAAGATCTGTTGGCACAGAGCCGTACAGGGCTGCACCCCAGGAGTGGTTCAGTAGCAGACTTTACTCCACTTTTCAGACCGGTTTATAGACTAATAATTTGTTTCTCATCCTCACATCAGCAGATTTTAAATCCCCAGTTCAAAATGAGTGCTCCGAGACAAGTTTGCAGCTTAAATATTTCCCATGTGTTACCATATGTTGTGGGCACCTCCCCACAGTTTGCATCCAGCAAATGCTTACATACAAAAAAACAAAAGGCTTAAAGAGGAGCCTTATTGCCTTACACAGATCTGCCGGCAGCACAAGCCGCAGCCTATGTTGCCAGAAGCACGTCATGTACCACCACAAAGCTACTCATGCCTGTAGCTGCCCAGAAACATCAGTAATACAGTATAAGAATTCATGTGACACTCAACCTATTTCAATACCTTCACTTGCAATCAATAATCATTTCTCTATATGTCAGTGATATTTTCCTTTCATTACCTAGCGTTTAACAAGCAGCAGCAAATTACAAGGAAGATACTATAGATCAACGTGCATGACCCTTTTGTTTTCCAGGAAATGTAAGAATTACACGAGCTGTTAAGTGGATTCAAAGACCTCGATCAATGTGCTGTTTCCCTATTACTCAGTAAAGCTGCATCTATGATATTAATTCCATCATTTCTGAAAAAGAAAATTCACAGAGGTATCCACATAAGCAGATTCAAGGTTTTAAATTGTGTTGCACTCTTATCAGTCCGTCAGAGGTTATGCTGTTTCTTTTAAATATGGAAAATAACCTTTTTATCACTACATATGCACAGTAAATGTTTTAGTAATTCTGCTCCTTCTGTAGTCTATGAACAGCTGAATCGAAAATGGAGTTAGATTTTTTTTTTTAAATCATCATTTTTTTCTAGAAGAAAAGGCTTACAAATATAAGTTAAATAACATGCAACTAGCAAACTACTACAGAACCTGAAAACAAGCACAACTGGAGCTACATCAGCATGTCTGTGGCAAAACAATGAAAAGAGGGGTTAGTAGTGTGCATTCTGGAAGCAGGATGGGGAAGCTACAGAGCAGCCTTGTCCATAGAAAGGAAACATGATTTTTCAGCTAATTGGCAGATTACATTTAATCAAGTGTGCTGAGCAAATTTACAGCACATTGACTTTTAAACTGAGAAGCTGAGACAGGCGCTTCCCTGACATGACCAGATGGATCCCATAGGCTACAGACTCTTCTGCACCGGTGCTGGATCTCACCAAGGGCAGCTGCAGGACCACAGGTCAGGGGTTCTGCAAAGGCCCACGTTGTAGTGGCTCTTGTCTGACACTTAGAAACCTCAGCTTTAGGAAGTTATGCAAATACCAGAGTATATAAGTACCAGATTTAAAAAAAAAATAAATTATATATTTGTGTGTGTATATACATGTAAATATACATTTATATAGTGTATATATAAACATTCCATTTATCACAATAATAATTTTCGCTACCCTGACTTTTCATAATAAAAGGAACCAGTTGAAACCGCAATAAGGTGACTACATGCTTTATGTAACTTCAGAGTTCAAAAGTGATTGCCTTATTTGTTCTAAGTTCTAAACAGCATTTACAGTAGAACCGTTCAGGGTGCCTTTATACCCATGGGAACTCATACAGCTTCAGCGTAAACCCAGAAATCGGACTACGTGGTCCCAGACGCACCTGAGAGGGCCAAAGGTTCTGACTACCATCTATGTGCAGCTGTACATGTTTGGAGAACAATCATACTTGAGAAACTGCTATGTTTATATTCTATATATATGTGTGTATATATATGTATATACACACACACACACAATACTGTGAAATTGTTTTGGAAAAGCCTGCAAAACAAAGAACATGGAAGGAAAATACCAAAGTACCTAAAGAGAGTGAGCTTTAAATGAATTTTCCCCATTCTTCAATTTCAAACTTATTACCCAAAGACTATGATACCATTTCACTTTACAGTACCAGAGAATTAGATGAAAAAAACAACTGGCAGAAACTTGCACATCTGGCTAGAGCAGGCACCACTTCATCTTCAGTTCTGGCCTCCACAACTATGTATTTTACCACTCCAAGTTTTGACAGATAAAGCATCTTACATGGAGACTGACAAAAATTGTCTCCCGAATTTGCCTGTTCATGGCTAAGCTAACTGTGGACTTTCTCAAGCTGGACTAAGTTTTGTGGCTGAGACAATTGCCTAATGAAACATGAAAGCAAAGCTCAGGATTCATTTAGCCTCATCTGTAATAAAGTGACAGGCTTCCTGCTGCTCCACTTACACACCTAAGCCTTTGCCTCCCTTGTTGGCTCTTTGATCATCCTTAAGTCTTTGATGAAAAATGTTAAATGAGTTAATGCGTATTACTCAGTTGTTTTCAGTTTTATTTTAAAAAGCACTGGCTATTTTGTTGCCTTGAAGCATTGAAGTAATCTAACCAAGCACTTTGTGGGAAGAACTACTACCGTTCATGGCTTACTTGGAATCCAGTATGTACTGCCAGCACTAAATTTAATATATTTTCATTGAGCTCCCCAAAATCAGAAAGAAAAAAAACCCTCAAAAATAGCCTTCAACAATAAAGTCTGATTATAAAGCAGAAGACATGTCTTTGTGGGCTTCAGAAGAGCCTAACACATGTGGAGAGGACCTCAATCTCATGTGGAATACTAGAGGCACCAACAGCAACCCCGTGGCCTCCCCGGCCAGCTGATAGCAGCGGGCACAGCTGAGAGCTCACCCACTAACAAAGAACAAAGCCGAGCCAAATTGCTTTAATCAGACACCTCGTGACCAACAAGCAAACAAACTTGTCTGTCAGAAACATCTGCTACATCTAAAGAGACTGAGCAGTGGGCTAACTGCCCATTCTCTCCAGTGTCAGAATACATGTCACCTGATTAAAAATACTGCTTGTAGGATTACAAAACACAATTATTTAAATAACATTTCCTGACTGAGATTAATTATCTGTACTACACCAGCCTCTGGCAAAATCTTGTCATAAAATATCAATTACAACTACTTGAATTCTCCATAAAGATGAATTTAATTGAGGAAGAGAGCACAGCAGATTTCAATACTATCTCATTTTCAGGTGTGCAACACTCCAGTGCTTGGCTAGGAAAAAAACTCAGAGGTGAATGAAATGTGACATAATTTCTTTAGGAAAAAATGCTTACATTAAGAGGTCATAGATTGGGTTGATTTTATGCATTTGTTCTATAAATGCATCATCCAAGAACAACTAAAGGCCCAAGAGCATACAAATAACATCAAAAAATAAAAACAAAGAACTCTAATGGGCATGGAGACAGCAGAAATTAAAGTGGCATATTTTTCATGAAAAATATCTTGTGTACAAATTTTCACTTGCATATGGAAATTAAACATAATTGTAGGAAGAAACAGTGTTTGGTTATTTGAAATTTCAGCTTCTCAGCTTGCTTAGTAAATACAGATAGTTGTTTTAGAGTTTTCTAAAATCTCATCCCCAACTCTAAAGGGAAAACAGCAACACCTATATTTTACAGAAACGACCAAAGTAAAACATTGACTGCGGATAAAGATGTTTTAGCTGAGCACAAAGAAGGAAGCCCTCCTAGGCAGGATCTTTGAAACCTCCCACCCTTATTAGCATCTTTATTTAATAGAAGCCATCTTTAATGAGTACCCAAATGTTTGCTATACACTTACTAGGCAAACCAAAACACATTAGCTGTATGGCTACTCCTTCCTTCCGACCCTGTAGCATTCTGTTGTGAACAACAAAAATAACTCACTCCGAGTGAGTGCCTCCCACCCCCAAGAAGGTCTCCAAAGGCTCTTTTAAGGATCAGTAAATGAACATCTCTATGTTACAGGGTGGAAACTCAGTGGCAGCAGGACTGAGTCATAAAAGGTCAACCAGGAGCAGCAGAGAGCAGGAGGATCCAGACGTAGCCAGGAAAAACTCTCACTAAACTCATTGGATGTTGTTTCTCTTTGTGGATTGACTCTATTAGGTTCTGTCTCCTCTTTAGCTATTTATTTTTGTCAGTTCATCAGAACTAGTGATCCCCTGATCACAGCTAGGAACTGGCCCTTACAAGCACTGAGTTCACTACCTGGCACATTTGGATAATCCTGCCCGGTACCAGGGCCTCCTTTCAGAAAGGAAGGCAAAGTGTCCTTCACCAAGCAGGAGAGGAGGGCAAGGGGGAAATAAAAATCAAGCTTCTGTTCAGCTGAGTCACATCAAGCTATTACTGTTGCAGATGATTCAAACTTTCTTCACAGCTGTGCTTGCTTACAGATTCCCCACCCAGTACTGAGCAACTGCTGTGCAGGTTTTGTGAAGTTAGAAGAAAATGTGAACCATACCTGCACATGAGAGAAAAAGTTCATCAAGCCAAATGCCCTGCCAATACAGGTGTGGTACCCTTAACTGAACTATTATAATCAATTGAGTAGAGTAGAGGTAGAACAGTAAAACTAGAATTTCTGATGCTTTGACAGCAGAAACATCTATCTGGTAGTCTTGAAATTGTTTCTTACTTTTTTTTTTAAAATAGCAATTATCAATTTCTTTATTTGAAAACCTACTAAACATCACCTATGGATTAGCTTCTTGCCAAAATCTACTGGAGCCTAGGAGAAGTATCACTGTATGTTTGCCTTGTTCTTATAACCTCTTTCTACATAACCGTCAGACATCTGGCAGTAGGATATATGATACCTCATATGGTTATTCATATATTGAACACATGCACCTTCCCTGCAACATATTCTACATTACAACTTAAGAAAGGTAGAGGCAGATCAAACTGCACAAGCAAACAATGTGTTCATGATAAGTATTATAAAGTATATAAACATTGACCGTAGGGCATGCTGGCATATATATCCATTGTGGCATTCCCCATAATCAAACACTTCTCCATCTCCAATGTTGATAACATGCAAAAGTAAATATAGATGGCTTCCTCCTTCGTTTTCATCTACAGCTTCTTGTAATAGGCCATATTTGTAATGATCGACTTACTGCGAGAGCCTTGAAACAGACTGCATTGGAGCTCCCTCTAGCCACCATTTCAGGAACTATTCAATTACTGTCAAAAACTGGAAAAATTCTGACAACACTCACAACCCTAGCAACAACGTAAAGACAGTAAGTACTTCCACAGACACTTGTGTAGACATTTTTGGTTTACATTTTCTGAGCGCTTCCTGCTCCCTTTCAGTATTTGAGGTGAAAAAGGACTTAGCACTGCATTTCAAAATGGTCAGTTTGGCAAATCAGTGTTACGTAACACAAATGTCACCCTTTCAAAACTGCGAGTCTGGAGACTTCAGAAGGGACTAAACCTTTTCAGTCCTCTGAACGTGCGCACTGAGCCGCTGAGTCCCCACCTCTTGACAATGACCTCTATACGAGTCACCCGAAACGCTACTTTAGTACTGCTTCATTCTGATCAGCAGATTACATTCTGCCATCCCCAGGCACCTGCTCAAGTAAGGCGCTTCCTTGGCCATAAACTACATACATAATTCAAATTCATTGTGAATCTTGAGTTGCTTGAAATTGTGGCAATCCATATTCAATTACATAGCTGGTGGAACGGCTAAGGGAAAACTTTAAAAGCTTGATTTCAGTCACACTTTAGATCTACATCCTACTACATTTTTCAGGGGATTATTTCTTCTCATGTCATACAATATTTTGCTTCAGCTGGTTGAGAGTTCTTTCAGAGATGAGTTTCCAATTTATCACAGTTGAACTAGGTTGGTGGGTTTTTTTGCTCCATCTAGCGGTGCATAAAAATCCCTATCATTCAAGCACAAAGTGTCTGCACACACTGCTCTGAGCTGTTTTAATGCCTTCCCACAATCAGTTAAAGAGAAAATACCTGTGCAGAAAATAACGGCAAGTTGCTCTGCAAAACTGAAGTCTCACCCGCTTATTTTAGGCTAAACCCCCCCCCCCCAAAAAAAAGAATATGTTCGCAAAGGAGAACTCCACATTGCACAAGAAAAACAAAATAGCCCGATCCTAATAGACGCAAGTGCCTAAAGGTGCCAAAGGAGAAATTCCCTAGCTGAATTCCCCCAAAGCAGCAGCTTTTCTTCAATCCTTGAGATCCTGAATGAAGAAATTTGGTCTATAAAAATAGAAAAAATGCCATTTCTACTCCACCTTACATATTAAAACGCACAATAACACAGCCTTCACTCTTCACAAAAACAGTGCAAGTTCATCTAGGAATCCGGAGAAAAAGGGAATTTTTCCACTGGTCCTTTTTCTCTGTTTTATAACAACATGCAGCATTTAGGTCATCTACTTTTAAACTGTGGTTAACTAAAAGAGAATCCCTACTAGGCGCTAGCGCTAAACCCTGAGATTCACAGCATGTTTTATTTAGCCAGCCATGATTTATTTAAATAGGAAAATGTTTACTTCTGCATTTCTGACTTTCACTGCATCAGAGAAGGTCAGTTTTTCTATTTGCTCCATGAAGAGTAAACGCCATGATTTGATGATACTATGGATACCAACTCAAATTGTTTCAAATGCCAGCAACTTATAATGACACTATTTTCCCTTAATTGGAAAACTACCAGATAGAAAACAACCAGTGATGGTGTTCTATTACAGCTAATAACACTGATCAGTCTTTGACTTCATCTTCTCCTGAGACACATCATTAACTATAACCACATTCAGGATAATCAACTGCCATCTCTTCAAGGCAAAAGGGCTGGCACCTAGAGTCAGTGGCTTTAATTTTCATATTTAAACAGTAGTCTTTCTTCTTTGTTTTCCATTACACAAATATATAAAAGATACTTATTGAAAGATTGGACAAATCCTACCCTGTGGAAGAGAATAATTGCAGTGCTTCAGTTCAGTATACTGAGTAGAGAGAGTTAATTACTGTTTACATTTGGGAGGGAGATAAGCAAGTCAAAATATCAGAAATTCCTACTGTTTCTATCTTTGGGAAGCAACTCTGAGAAACTCTTAATTACAGCAGTAAGAGACCAAAACTGTCAGCAACATTCAAACATTTCAATGTTTTACCCTACCTGGTAAACATCAGAGCAGTTCCAGGGATATATGAAACTCCAATAATCCAGTATGCAATTTTTTCATACATGTTTTTCAAATTTTACATTGGGATGGAAATACTTCATATATATTGTAATGCCAAGTGATTAAGAAACACAGGAAACTAAGGCACATTGAGTATCAAATAACAGAAGCAGCCATGTACTGTTTACAGTCTGCAGTCAGAATAAAGGACATAGACAAACTGTTACAAAATCACAAAGGCAGATTAGCCTTCTGCAAGCAAATTCTTCCTTAGGCCTTGGACACTTCACAATCATACCTAAAGCAAGCACAAGAAAACTTTTAACAGGAAGGATAATATTGGTACAATGCTAAGAGTACAACAAAGCAAGTAACCCGTATTCTGGTTTTTATATGGATTCCTTCAGGGTCATAAAAAAGCACATTATACAGGATGAGAATGAGCCTTATGCTACCTTTGCAGTTCTTCCCTTCTTGATCCTGATGATTATCTTCCTTTTATCCCATCCTTAAAGCCACACATAACTACCAATAAATACCAGCTTTTCACCCTACACCCAACCACCTCTGCCTTTACACGAGCTTGAGACACTTTGGAGTAATATTTTAACTTATGGTAGCAACAATAGACTTAAGAGCCACCCCACCTCCCCCCCTGTCAACTTTTCTTTGTCACTATCTTCAGGCTAGTAAATGACACTTCAGTGAAATCCTGTTTCTCAGTGTATCTGCTTGGCCTGTTTAAGTTTGGAAGACCCAACCAGTAGAAAACCCCCAGTTATTTTAGAGCCACAAGATGTGCCTGGAAAGATATAATCAACAAAGTGCCTTCTGGGCAATAGTAGCTTGGACTCTGTTCTTAAGACACCCATGGATACATTCACATTTATCTGGTGCAGTTACAGGGCCATTCAATTACAAGTTCACTCCTTTGATGACAATCTTGCGCACAGCTGAGAGAAAAATATTTTTATTAATTAGGTTAACAGAAGTACATGAGTACTTTTGTACTTTTTCTAATGCTTAACACAAGACTTTCACAAACAAGGCGAACAAAATTCGAAGACAGATCTTAAAGAAGCTTAAAAATGTAATCGCTCAAGAGTATCTCCTGTAACACCATAAATGTGCTGGTCCCTCAGAATAATCAAAAGGAAAGAAAAATGGTTAATCTCTACATAGTGATGCTCATAAAATGTCATGTGCTGTTTGCCCTACCTTGAAACAAATTTCTAGGACTGGGAGCAGTAAAAACAACGTAATACAGACTATAAGAAACAGCTCCCCTCCCACTCCATATCCTCAAGATTTGGGGGAGAAGAAATCACATTAGTTTGTACGCTTCATGCCACATGACCATGTACATACAGTAACAAAACTCACAGTACACTTAAAGACTTATGGTACGGTTTATTTTAGTTCAAAATAAACTGTGCATTTTACGTATTTGTTTACAGTTTGCATGTGTTTTAAATACTGGACACGAGAGCTGTAGAAAGGAGATTATCAAGCATGGCAAAAATTTACGGTTGTGCCATTCTGAGTAACTCAAACTTGACATGAATCAGAATCCTATGGTATCCATGCAAGTGTCAGTCCCATACACACCAGTAAGAGAGGAGAGGAGAGATGGACTATACAGATGTAGCATTGACTGCACACTTAGCGACCCCAGGCTCCTCTGTTATCTTGAAGATGGACTACTAGACCCCGAAGGTGGACAGCAGAACTGGTGCAGAACATTATCTTCCCTGCCAAGGAAGAGGGGGGCAAGAAAGAAACAAGACAGAGGAACAGAATCATAGGGAACAGCATTAGGAAAATTAAGCTTGAGATTTTTTTGGTCTTGTTTTTAAATCCACAGTGTAACTTGTTTGTAAGTACCCTCCAATTAACCCATTTCAATCTCAGAGACAGGACTTTCAACACCATGAGGAACAACCAAATGAGCCTAGGCCAACACTTAAACTCTGATGCAAAAGCTGTTTTGAAAGGGCAATTTCTGTTTTTGCCATAAGAAAAATTACATTAAGTAGTCATATACATACCCAGCCTACTGTGGCCATGCCTCCTTCATTTTTAACACATTTAAAACAAACTTTCCACAGGTATATGCCCATATTCCACTAAAAATGCAGAACAGATACACGCCCCTTCTGCCGGTGATTTACATGCAGAAATACTGATGATTAACATATCTGCACTTTACTCCTCCCCCCACTGTCTTTTTTGAAGTAGAAGGAAGAATTCTGTTTCTATGCCCAGTTGCCAGCATCATGAATGGTGCTACAAACCAGAAGGCACAAAGGCTATTAAAGAAGTAGTCTGGAATACCTACATCTGTAATGCTATAATGTGGTTTATGGCGGGTGGAGGAAGGGATGCCGGCTTAGCAGGAAGCTTGTACGAGGTCACTTCTTTATCAGTAACACAACCACGAGTGGTCATTTCCTTTACACTAAATAACAAGCTAAAGGAGGAGGATGGAAAGGAACACAATGAAGGAAGAAAAACAAGAAAATCCCAAAACAAATAGTAAATTTCATGATATTCTGCCAACTTCTGATTGTTTTCAAACAGCTTGCTCTGTATGAACACAATTCACCATTTTCGCATTGCTAAATCATGTAGGCTTCAAGTGGAAAATTAAAAGTATTACTACAACTATGCCAGTTTTCCTTTGCCATAGGGTTTGAACACAGATGCCTTATATAATCATTTGAACCTGATACTGGCTTAGTACAGAGTACATGATTTGGTCAGAATTTGGATGCGTTTTGCCTTGTTCATCTGCATATTGCATCTTTGTTGCAATATGCTGGTTGGTCTTAGCTATGTTGCTTTTGCTCCTTTGCTCAATTTGAAAAAATACTGTCAAGCTTTTAAACCTCTGCTTTATAATAAAGAGAGGCTACAGTGCTTAAATGTGCGAAGTTATATAGCTAGGCAATTACTATTCCGTTAGATTCCCATTCAACTTTTTTTTTTTTTAAAAAATGTCAATAAACAGTCACATTAATAGTACGAAGGATTCTGAAGTACAGCTCCTGCAGCTACAGCTTCACCTGTGGCTACTAATTGACTGGGAAACTATGGCAGAACTGAGTCATCTGCTCTGTAGTGTGGGATATCTTTACAGATGTGAAATATTTGCTGTGTGTCTAAGCCTGGGAAACAGTGTAGTGCCCATCAGTGGAAAAAGTAAACAGAGTTGCAAAGAACCAAATTTATCTGTAAATAGGTATTTTTCACTTTCAGGAATCTAAGCAAAAAGTTCCCAATTTTCCCTGACTGTGCCTAGTGTGCAAGAATTCCCAGTCTAATACAGTATAGAAGCATCTGTCAAGCCAGACATCACTGTATGTTAAGCTTCTGTGTTAACCAGTTATGGTAACAAAATAGCTACAACGCCTACCAGTGCCTCAGACAAAAAGAAACAGCACAATCAATCCTTCTAGCATCTTCCATACAGTGGTTTGTTGCATGTAAGCCAACATTACCTGGTGAAACAAAGATCCCACATTAAAATTTCATATAAGTACAGTATTTTCAGAATAATATTTTTACCTCCCAGAGGTGCTGATTAAACATTAAGCAGGTAGAGACTGCAAGAAAATGATGGGATTTCTTTGGTACTATAACATCCTTTGCATTATCTTTTTGTTTTCACAGGTATCACTGGGGAAAAAAAAAAAAGAAAAAATCTCTAGCTTCAAGATTTTGCAAATGGTCTTTGGACATGATAAGGGCATCTAATTTAATATTAGAAGGATGGAAGATAACATGGATGGAGAAAGGACTGACTGACAGCCAACACTTCATGCAAATCACAACAAGGAAATCACAATTATGAATAAACACATCAGATGAAAAGATGCTTAGGTATTAGTGGTAAGCAAATCTGTCCACAGTTGTAGTTGCATATATCAGCCTATTACACATCCATACAAAGAATACAGATATGAATGAGACTTTAAGAGTGCCCAAGCGTGGGCACTCTTCTACATTCTGTCTCCCTGTGTGGAGACATTCCTACAGCCACTGCTGCTGCAACACTCATCACTCAAAAGCCCGAACAGCTGACAGCTGTAAGCAGCATTAGGGCTACAGGGCATTAAAAACAATTCAAGCAACAAAAAAGCCCCCTAATTTCAGCAGAGTAGAAAGCCTTCTCCAAGGGTGGGCTGGTGAACTATCCTCAGACTATAAATGGTGAGGTAAACAGCTGAGTAACTTGAAGGTGATATACTCCAAGTCGACAACTATGAGGTGCGCAAAAGTGTGTATGTTGTGAGGTACCTAGCGCCCATACAAATAGGCTGAAGTAACAACTGAAGTTTGTTTACACAGAAGATGTGTAAAGCAGTTTAGAAACTGGTGGGAACAGACTGTTCTTCAAACAAGAAACAGAGGTGATTAAATTACTTTCTCTGAATTCCATTATATCTCTGGGCTTGGCTTTGCATGTATTCCAGCTGCAAGGCTACTGAGATAATGAGGGCCACATCAAGCAGGAGGCTCAGCAGCTGAAGTACAAGACTGCATGGATCCGGGCGCATTTGAAGGCCTCCCCGGGGCGTACCACCATCTCCTTTACTTTGCCCTTCACACCAGGTATAAAACCTGTATTCAAACGATCACTAACAAATACAGAGCACCTCATGGATTTTTGCAGCTTCAAACTAGAGTACGTTGTTTTTAAGGCTCTACTTTGGGAGGCAGGAAGGGAAAAGGAGTCAAAGAATGCACGCTGCAGACATTACTGTGGGTTTGGTTTTTTGTTTGTTTTTAATTTCCAAACAGAAATAAAACAAAAAGAGCAAACACAAGAGGCATATGGGCTAACTGGAACACAAACAGATAAACTAGCTGGAAGTACATTATATACTTAGGCTTCGTAAGACTTTTCTTGTAATAGGAGAATGCAAGATAACTTGTACTATTTCTGTCTATTTTGAACACTGTAAGATGAGCAAGTAAGGGATTACTGCAATAGCTGCAGTTATTAAAAATGCATTATTTCCCTATTAAAAATTCAAAACAGATGCCAAAGATCATCTTGACTAGAAATAAAACTGCTGGAGTGAATAAAACATCCAGCAATTAGCTAACAGCAAATCAGAGATGCTCCAGATTTCACTGCAGTGCATTCATTAATTGCTTCTTTCAGTGCAAATTTAATTTTTAATTCTGGGCTACAAAATTAATCCCTCTGCCTATTTTCTAAATAAGGCTTCAAAACTGAAGTTAGAATGAAGCATCCATTTCTGGTAGGTTTTTTTTAATTGACTTCTATTTATAAATTGATAAATGAGAAGCCTAAAAGCTAAATTTAATACTATTAAATATATGTAGAAATTTAAAGCCCAATCTTATTAGTGTTTAGTAGCTGATTTTCATTCACAGTAATAGGATTCCCATATGCAGGTCACTTACAAGAACAGGTGCATAATTTGTACTTGACTGAGAGATTACAGGTACAGTGATGGCAAGTTGTAACAATCAGTTTGGACACAGCAGCTTCAGAAATTTAACTCGTAAGTAAACTGAACTCCTGACATGAGGAAGACTAGTTGAAGATGCCCCTGCTCACTGCAGGGGGCTTGGACTAGATGGCTTGTAAAGCTCCCTTCCAACCCAAATTCTTCTATGATTCTATAACTCTGTAAGTCTTGCTCTTAAGCCACCACCACATTTTTGTGTGGGATACCACCTGGGACAACATTAACATCACTATATTATTTGAAACTAAACTCTACAGAAAAAACTTGCAGCTTTTTTCTCCGTCCTAAGAACAGAGTGCTTCAGGCTCACAGGCTAATCTGTGTTAGAAGGGACTTCTAGAGGTATCTATAGACCAGTCCCAAAGCAGTACTAACTACATCGAGTTGCTTAGGGCTGTGCCCAGTTGAACCAAGCACTGCTGAAGACAAGAGATGCCAGCTCCTCTCCTGACCTCTGTTCCAGCGTTTAACCATGCTCATGTTGAAATTCCCCTCTCTCCACCACCTTGTATCTAATCAGAATTTTCCTTACTGCAATCTGCTTTTGTTGCCTCTTGTCCTATCCTCTCCTAGAAGAGGCTGGCTGCACCTTTTCCGTACTCTCCTATTAAGGAGTTGAAGACAGCACCAACCCTGAGACTTCTCTTCTGCAAGCTGAACAGCCCACGTTCTCTCACAGCCTCTCTTCACTTGTCATGCACTCTGGCCCCCAGACACCTTGGTGGCCCTTCGCTGGACTTGCTCCAGTATCCTGGTGTCCTTCAAAAAGCCAAACACTCCAGAGGAGGCTTCACAACTGGTGACAGAATAGAGGAAATGCCTCCCTCAGCCTCCTGGCCACCCTTGCTCATACAGCCCTGTATCTAGTTGGCTGCCCTTGCCACATTAACATCCTTTGCAGAAGTGCATCTTACACCCAGGTAACTTGTGTGTTGGGCTGGGGGAAAGAGGTAAGGGGAGAACAAGGCCGTATCTAATCCCGGAACTCCCTTGTCTAATCACTCATAATAAAAAAAGGGGGTTAGCACTGATGACATGCTGCTGGAAGACCTAGGCTGGTTAGCCAGGAAAGGGGGCGAGTGAGATGTAGAGCACATTAAGCTTCCCAGCAGCCAGTGACCAACCCACTGATCGCTCCATTGCCGTTAGGTGAATATGGGCTACACTACGATATTATCAATTGTTGGAAGTTCCCAAATCTCCACTGATTCTAGCTGAGTTATGGCTATATAGGTACACACAGTTGGAGAGTTTGAGACCTAAACTTCCTTGAGAGCAGTCAAGGTCAACGATGAGTTCCTTCACACCCCCCAATCCTTAAGCAAAAATCAAATGTCTTACAGTGCATGTTTGGGCATTATACAAATCTATACATTGTTTTATGCGTTAGTACTCTAAAAATTGTACATGCTTTAGAGATCTCAGCCACACTTAGGGCATTTATTTTTTTACTGCACAGAGACTGAAAGACAAAAAAAGCTAGAGAAGTTCAGGACTTCTTAAGCACAAAGCTATGCTGCTCTAAGTTTTAATACTTAGAAATACTACTGATAAAAATAACAACTTACATGAAGCAAGATACTGAAACATTCAAGAAAACTGGTTTTCCCATCAACATCCCTATAGGAAGATCTTTAACAAGTCCTTAAAGTTCAAGTATTATAAACTAAGGATAAAGGAAAAATAAATGCCTCATTAAAAAGCAAGTGGGGAATCTAGTAGTGTTCAGGCCCTGCTCCTCACTGAAGGAATACTAAGTTGTCTTACAACTCAACTATGGATTCACTACCACCAAATAAAACTGAGAGCTCTGATGGGAGGAAAAAAACCAAACGTACAAACAGATGCTGCAATGTAAAACAACAGGATGAATGCAAACATGCATGGTTAGAGATAACCAAGAGATGAAAGATTCAAATCAGAAATATGTTTATGCATTTACAGATTTAGGATTCATTGTTTGTTTTTGTCCTTCCTTATTACCAGTGCAAAGTGATTTGATTTTTCAGCACCAGACTTCCAATATTTGGATATTAATATTACTCATGAGCTGGCAATTATCACTAAATTAATGACTAATGGTAGAAATATAAATTAAGGACGATTTTTTTCATGACATGCACAATTTCTTAATAGTTTTCATATTTCTAATTACTTAGATTAGCTGTCCTTTGATTGCTTCTATAAGATAACTGTTAAAATAAAGACTGGCACTGACCATGAATTGTACTAACATGCGTAATTACTGCTCTCCACATTTGGTCCAAGAAAATGTGGAAAACGCATAGTAAAGACATCTGTGTTAAATAAAGCATTATTAGCTGGAAAACATATATTTTTGATATATTCAGGGCAGACTCTGCTTGGTATCAAGGGCCTGAATCTGTTTAAAAACCTTTACCTCTGTTCAAATCAAAAAGCAGCGCTGAGCCTTTTGCAGGTCGATGCCTTTAACCTTGCGAGGGCCACAATACATGCCTTAACCTCACATACTGTCATGAAATATTTAGGGGTTAAAAGAAGTCAATATTCTATGTACATTAGATAAACTATATAAATTTTATAAACATTTAAATATATGTGTTATGTGAGAACTAACCTACAACTAGCTTCTTCCTACCTTTCAGAGTCTAGGGGAGTGTGCCTCAAAGCACATGAAACTCATTCTACTGTGTAATTCAAGAGTGCCTGAGAGAAGCGAATAGAACTATCCTATGAGATATTAAAAATGTTAGATATGGTTTTCCAATACTCTTTTTAACTTTTTAAAATTTTTTTTTTTTACTCTTTCTTAACTTAAACTACTATTCCTTTTCTTATGTCAAATCATAACATTAGATCTCTCTTCAAAAATAAGAAGTGGGTGGACCATATCTACTCTTACCTGTACTCTGAGTGTGTGGCAGGGACAGCTAGCTGGGTATGGTACAATGGAGCTGGACAGCAAAACTGGTGCAGAGTATTTAAAGACCTACGACACAAGGAAAAACACAAAGTCAAAACACCAAGTGTTTAGAAAGGGGCTTTTTAGGGAAAAGCAGGTGCTAATAAGTATACTTGAAGCTCATAACTTTGAATGAAATTTGATGTACAGCTATCAATTCTGAATCCCAGGAAATAAAAAGGGAAACAGTCCCATGGTTCAAGTGTAAAAATCAAGAATGATAGTGATGAACTGTTGCAATGAAGAATCTATGTTTTGTTGCAAGATTAAGATAAAATGCCAATTTAAGACTTTGGTTTTGCCTTGCCATGCAGAACAGAGACAAAAGCTAAACACTCAGGGTTAAAATTCCTATGGAAATGAAACTTTAGACCTGCATTTTACTCTGCACCAGTCAAGCTGTTCCTTTGTTAATGGAATTACAAACACAGTGCTTAAACATGAGGAGGAATAATGCGATGGATATGGACATAAGCTTTCTTCAGGCCCAGCAATTATAAACGTATTGCAATATGCCACTTATAAATTTGAAAGAATCTTCACCCAAGTTTTAAACCATATTCTGAAATGTGCGATACTAATTTAATTGCTGTCATTTGTTCAGAGCATGGAAAAATAAAAAAGCCAAAACTTTAAAACACATGAAGATATTCTGTGCCCCAGATCATTATGATTGTATTTTCTAAATTAAAAAATTAAATTAAAAACACAGAAGAGTGGCAAAACAAGACAAGGTATTGCATCTGAAGTAAAGCTTAAAAAAATCTCTAAGCAACATACAGTACGCTTCTCAGCATTTTTGGTGTTTGTGCCAGGAAACATTAAACAAGGTTCAGCACAGTAAGTCCTCCATGATAAAACCACCTAATTAAATTTCTTAAGACACAGCACTGTTCTAGGAAATAATAATTAAAAAAAAAAAAATTCAGTATTTCCTAGGTGTTAGAGCATGCACACATGTAAGAAGTATCCATTAAACTGAAAATCCTCATTTAACTTGTAAGCATCCAATAATAAGGAATGTGTGTATGTGTACATACATGCACCTCCCCCCCTCCCCCCATCTTTTGCTTGGCATCTTGACAAATGTTTCAGAAGATTTATTTTGATTCTTCTGCATCCCTGAGGCTTTAAGTGAATCCTGTGAGGTCACTTTCTTATAAGATCAAGCAGAGTGGTTAAGCAAAAAAAGTCAGTCTGTTCAGAAAGGAGTCAGTTACTAATCCTTTAAAAAAAAAAAGCAACCAAAAAACAAGGTCAGCCTGTTCTGATTTCTGTTGCCAACAGTGTGTCAGCAACTGCACAGCCAAGATGAGTTGGATTTTCTGTTTAAAGACAGCAACTGATGGTAACTCCTATATAGTACTTGAGCTTTTGGAAACAGAAATGCAACACAACTCAGTCATGAGGCAGATTGCCATCATGGGACATACCCTGCTAATACCTTGCCATGCGCTAATTGGTGGCACCTTCAAACCACTTGGAAAGATGGCCAGAACAATTCTAAAGAAAGATGGACAATGTTACTGGAAACATTGATGGATCGTGATAAAAGCAGTTAGAACACGCAAAAGCTGTATTTTCTAACAAGAAAAACATAGGCTATACACACAAGTTGCCCCACGCAAGTCACAGAACCAGGGTAGAAGGGTCTAAGTATGCACTGCACCATAGTCTCACATTGGGTAGGGAATTGATCACACTGATAAAAATCGCTGCTTCCCGCTTTGTTAATACCTGATTTTTTTTCAGTAGAGGCAAAAAGAGGAAATTAGTATAAGGGTGTCCCAGATTCCCTTCCTACCACCCTTTTTTTTCCTCCATTATCGCTCTCTTCTCATCAATAGTACCTCTTTCTTCAGAGAATAAACCAGTAAACATACGAAAGAATCCCTCTGGTTTCAGTTCTGCTCAACAAAGCATTTTGAACAGTGCTTGCTCCTGGCTATTCCAAAAAGAATCTGCCCACAAAGATCCATAAAATCTGTCCTACTCCAACTTTCCTAGGTTCTAAAAAATCAAAACAATAATGAAAGAAGTTCTTCCTATAATCTCAGTTTGCTCATCTGCAGTTAAGGTTAATACTCACCTATCACACAAGCCTGGTTAGGAGCTCAACCGCTTTAGGTTTCTTTTCAAAGATGCAGTAGAAATGCAAAAGTCCAGTCAACTTGATAGCAAATAAGAAGTGCCAAGGGTTTGTCAGGCAGTAACTACACTGGCACTCTGTGTGTCATCAGTGCAGGTATGGAGTAGATAAAACTGATGACCATGTTCAGCTGCAGGCTTGTAATTAAGTTACCACATATCATTGTGTTCCAAAAAGAACATCTCAGCTGTCAAAGATACACGTTCAATACATAAGGCCAGATTTCAGCAATTTCTCAGGGTGTTCAAAGATAGCCTCTTTGTCACGGAAACATGAAGTTTGGACTCAAATTTTAAAATTCAGGGATATCTTGACTCACTGTTTTGCCTCCTCTAGATCCCACTGACTGATGCCGAATCAGTCTGACAAAAGATGAGGCTCAGGCTCTGCAGCCTCTGTCATAGCATACTAATTTTACCCGAAGCAAATACACCTCCTACTGGCACAACCCGCACATGTCATTTTGTGCCTTCAATCCCCTGCTAAAACAGTACTTACATTCATTTACTCCTCTAGAACATAACATAAAAAGTTCAAGAACCAAATGCCATTTTTTTGTTTGTTGTTTTGGGTTTTTTAGGGGGTTTTTTGTGTTTTTTAAACTATATAGCTAGATTTTTCAATCATCCTTCAACACAAGTTTGCAGTCAAAACAGAATTGATTTGCTAAGTTGTAACATCTAAAGACATCAGGAGAAATACATTCCAATAAATTTGGAGGAAAAGTAATCACTTCCCCTGCCCACAGTATCATAGACACTTGGCTCTAAGTTTAGTTGCTACATCTCTAATCTGGGGTCTTCAAAAGCTGATTTAAGATTATAAATAGAGCACAGCTACTTCAGCACTGACAAGACAAATGACTAAATTGATGAATGCTTCTTCTTCCAGCAATTTCAGTTTCTGAAACATTACCACAACATCCCACTGCACACAGAAGATTTGCGATTTCCCACATCTGGGCAGTTTCTTCCAGCTCTCCCCGAGTACTCACCAACAGGTAACCGCTTACCAATTTTCAAGGGAAGTTCTTTTGAGAACAAACTAGTCAAACAGTAAAGGCAGAACCGAATCTAATCACATCTTGAAATCACATCTCCCTCAGGATAACATAACAAGAAAAATCCAGCTATGAAGTAAGTATGCAGACCCAAAGTAGGTTTAACCGTTCCTGTCACTTCTGTATAAATTCCACTGTTTGCCATTAGAAACCAGTCGTTTTAACAACACTTTCATATCCATCAGAGAACAGAAATTATCATTCTTTTTCAGTACTAGAGTCTTGCTTAGATGTACAAATAAAAAGAAACAGATTACTGATCATCACACAAAGCTACAACTGTTTTTTTTCCTTTCATTTTCTCTTAACTATCACCAACAAGCCCCCCAAGCTCAGTAGACAATTTTCTCAATACTGGTTTTCAAACAACCTGGGAGAACAGAATACCAGGCTATTAACTTGGAATTACTTTTGCTTTCACAGGCTATCCTCTTACTGTTTTCAAAATGTCCTCTTAGCAGACTGGTAACTATCCTCCTGCTCCCAGCAACAGGGCCGTGCTGCTGTGCTACCGGCTGCAGCAAGCACCACATCCATCCAGCGAAATGCTGGAGAAAGCTTGTCCTCCTAGCTCTGAACAGCAGCCAGGATGTAGTACAGGGTATGATATCCAACCCTTCTTTATTTTGCTACTGTTTGATTTTGTCTGAGAGTAGGTTGACAGCATTATTAAATCATCACTGTTTTAGAACTTAGTCCTAACAAGATTATCAGCTTTGAAACACAAGAGACTGAGAGACTGTTATCTTCAGATACTTACTAAAAGTATATTGGTACAGGACCACAGCTGCAAGAAACGTTGTCTTTTTATAAAATTAACAGTGTGGCTGATGACAGAAGTCTACTAGGTACATTTGTTCATCCTAACTGCTGCTTTTTTCTACAGCCACATTACTTCATACACTGTTCCTCTTCTTTGTATGAAATAACAATCTGTCCACCTCCATCTGCCAGTGTTCTTCCTTTTCTTCTGGTACATCTTTCCATGAGGTGCTGTGTTCCAACGAGTATGTGCAAGCACTACGAAAAATTTATACCAGCACAGCCTCCTATACTGCCTCAGGCACTCTGTATAACTGGTATTAGTTAACACATACACTTTTTAAAATTAGCTTGTAAACAGCAGAAGTGGTAGATAAGTTCATCCCCTATATAAGCCCAATGTCACCCGAGGTAGCTACGAATGGTTTTTTTGACTGGATTCATGCCTACAAGCCAGAAAAGGGAATACTTCCATTTCTCGGTATTTTATCCTGATGAAGAATAATGTTATTTTACAAGTTGAAAAATTTTCTTTCTCACTTTGATCCATTTACTGCTACAGCTGAGATTAGAAGCATACTATAGTTAAAAACCAGTAAAATCTGTCCTGTTCTTGTTTAATAAATCCAACCATTTCTGTAATGAGAAAGGAAATTCAAAATATAATCAAACTGATCTCCAAAAACATGACGCACAATATAAGTCACAATAATACAGACTCATATCAACTCCAGCTAAAAGTTTGCTTATTACCATGTTTATTAACATGCTCAAAAGGCTTTCAGAATCAACGCACTGACTGAGTCCATAAGACAACTTGCTTTTTGGAAACTCACCCCAGCAGAGAAAACAGAAGATAGCTTTATATTCCAGCTCATATAATCTCCTCATAATCCAGGTTTGATTGTAGTTGTCTGTGGACATGTCCACCAAGAGGTGATTTAGCAGATGATCCATTCACATTTGCAAGGACAAATTCCTACTGTTCAGACAAAGATATTCCTTCCACTACTCAGATCTTCACCCAAAAAATACAGGACAGTATGAGTCTGACTTTTGAAGTAGCACTGAAACAAACATTTCTTTTTCTTCATTTAATTCATCCCACTTTATATACGGCACTCCATAGCCAAGTACATCAAGGAGAGGCTGTGGTGGCGTATAATAACATTGTGAAAAAACATAGTATTTGCTAATTACAGTCTTTTCCCTACACACTTTTTTGAATAGCCGTTATACAAAATAAAATACTTATTTCTTGCTTTTGCAGTTGCATATGTAAAAAAACTTACAGTTCACATGCTTGGCAGAGATCATCACACACTATAAAAAAGACTACAACTAACACCTTTATTCCTGTCATTTCCTTTCAACAAGATGGCTTTCTGTACACAGCTTCTGGGACACCAAATCACAGGAAGGTAACAAGACAACTCATGGCCAGTAAACATCAATAGAATTACCCTTCACTGTAGTCTGAGAGCAAAGAAAACCACCCAGATACCATGAGTAGCACAACTGTACTAGACCTGCTATGTTGGCATCTCCCTCCTCTCTGTCAGCCTTCCCCTAGTGAAAAGCATTATAGGATAGGATTTTTTCTTAATAAAAATCAAGATACAGTTTCACTAGATATCAAGGATGCTCAATAAAGTCTGCAGTTTTAACAAATCAGCACATGTAGGCTAGAGTACAGACCACTGAATTTTGCTCAAGAATACATAAAATTGTTTGTCATCAAGAGGATTAAATATCAGCATTTGTACATGTTGCAGTATAAATGCAAACTGATAGATTCTTGTTTTGAATAATACTACCCTTTACGTATTTCCAACTCAAGCATCCACAGCCGGATTTTTCAAAAGAATCATTAGGTACTCTTTCACCACCGTCTCCGCCATCAAAAGGGCCTTAAAATAATTATCATCTCTTGGGAGAACAAAACCGGTACCGTCACAGGATACTAAAAAAGAAATTTCAATTATTTTTGTCCCATCCTAGAACACAATGCTTATTAACGTTATAGAGAATTATTTTTAAAATAATTAATATAAACTTTGTCGGCTTCATGAAAATGAAGCACTAGCCTATATAAATAGGCACGAGGTCTTTTGCGTCCTATCCAATGCACAGCTTGTAGGCAGCCTCCAATACTGGGTTAGCTGTAACTAGGGGCGAATTTAATTAAGACTGTTAATATGTAGACACCTATAATTAGAAGCATTTATTTCCCTTTTGATTAAGTCTGACTACAAGCCCATCTATTCTGAAGGGTGATGTACAATAATCTACGGTACACATAAAATGCACTTGTACCATTTGTGCGTAGTAGTCACTTTCCAAATCCGTAGAAAACCCCCCACACAGTCCAAAACCAGAAATAAAGAGCAGCAAAGAGACATGAAGCTGCATATGACAGAAAGAAAAAAATCTTTTAGATTAAATAAAAAAATTGATAGATTCACTGCATCTTTTCTCTATTTTGCACATCATTAAATTAGGTCCCAGAATTTCTAAAGAAACTACAACTTGCATTACAAAATACAGCCGCATTTGTAATTCCACGAAGCAATGATCAGAGTGAAACCAAACCTAAATAGCACCATCTACACATCCTGGATTTGGAGCTCAGGAAAGAGGGAAAACAGTAATGTACAAAGAACGAAATTACACAGATACAGCATAAGAGATTTACAGCAAGGCAAATCCCATTAGTCAAAACAATGGTACAATGACATACGTTCTGTTCAGTGGAGCATCTGAAAAAATGCTTTTGCTAATCCAACTAGTTTGACATTGTTGTTTAGCTTTTTTTAGAACAGCAACACTAGCTTTTCACATTTTACTTAAGATGTAGAAAAGATATACTTTTTTAAAAAAAGTCCTTAGCATATATATTATTAGAGCAGTGACAGGTTTATAATATCTAAATTTCCTCTCAAAACTTACTCATGCATTAAAGAGCTGCTGTATTTAACTGTTTAACATACATTTTCAGTGGTCACAACAGGTCAGTTTTAAAGAACAAGAAGATTTTGTACATTTATGTTCTAGAGAGTTAGTCCTAAAAAAGCCCCCAGGCTTTCATTTTCATTCCTTTCAACTATCAGCATCAACTTTCTTAAATAGGAGCTAAAATACAGAATTATAGGAGTCATAGCTCATATGCTGTTTTCTACAGCAATGTGCTGATGTAGGTAAGAGATATCAAATGTGTAAGCTGTAATAGAGGAAAACACTGTACAGGAAGGTTCTATGAGTAAGACTGCAACATCACTGTTAAAGAAGGTAACCTACAGAGATTAAATATTCTTTAACACCACACGATAAGCACTATAAGAAACTCTGACCCCTGCTGAGCGTTACAAAATCCCCAAATAGCAGAAGTCAAATTAAAATGAGGTTTAACACAAACATTACTACTTTTCCCTTGTATAAACATACGGCATTGTATTTAAAACTGATGCCCATACACCTGCAAGGCTATAACCTGTTTTCCAAGTTCACTTTCCTTATTTCAACTTCCTATGTACAGTTCCAAGTTTATTTTGATTTTAAAACATTTCAAGTTTTCATTCCATCATTGCAAGATTCATACCATCTCTGTAAAACAAAGGGCTAAAGAAAACTTAAGAACAGATTTCAATCCCCTTTCAGCATTAATTTTGAGCAGTTTTTTCTTGAATCATTGAAGTTACTATGCCTGAATGTGGGCAGTGCTACTGAACATGAAGTAGGTTCACTCAAATTAGGACCCTGATAGGCACTATTAAAATAACTGAAAAAGGCTACAGACGACCATTGCATTTCCTCCACGTACGATCCCCTGGCAAACCTAAACGTAACCCTAAAAGGAGAGGATCTTTAATTAGAGTTCAGAAATGCAAAGAGCAGGCACAGCCATTTCAAAACACTGGATTAGAAGTGAGCCGCTGATGGCAGCGAGGTTGGGTGGTAGAGGACAACTTAACTGCACACTTGTGTCTAATGTGTTCTGATTTCTCCCTGAAGTGAAACAACACTGCAGCAGGGTTTAAGGGAAAGCTCATAGTAATGGTCATGTGGAACCACTAGAATTCAGCTGAATAAAACCACACAGTGTTGTTTCCACATATGTTTCCCTGATGCTGAACACCACAAACAGCATGCAAACTTTAGCATTGTCCTTCCTCTGGCTACAAGTGGATAAGTGCTTTGCTCTTCTGCCAGATGTGACAACTCATGCGAAGGGCTGCTGCACTGCATTAAATTAAACTCCTGCTGTGGTGACTATAACATTTCAGAAACCGGTCAAATAAATAACAATCAATTAATGCATATTTAGGTTTTGATCAAGCATATATACAACGACAACAAAACCACAGCAACATCTTGCCTTATTGACATTATATTGCTTAAGACTGCAGTCCATATCTTTGTATTACTCTTTAAGACAGATTGTACTTTAATATGACAAAGCATTCAAACAAAATGGAAGATAGATCCTTGACTCATCATAGGCAGAATTCCTAGCATCCTGCATTACTTCTTGTATGCAAAGTGGGGGTTTTCTGGTTGGTTTGTTTTGGTTTTTTTCTCACTGATAAACATAGGCTTACTCACTTTATTAGGTTAAATTTTTAAACACCCATAAGCATAAACACAATCATCTGCGCATTTCCAAATATACAAATCATCCATCTGCCAAAGAGATAACACCCTAAAAATGGTTCGTGGAAAGAAACCTACCAAACAATAAACTGATCACTACTCCCACTTCTGGAATCCTCAACACAGATATCAGAGACGTGATGACAGATGAAGAAGGAAAAGGTACTCACAAATAACACCTTCTGCAAGCCATCCTTGAATGTGTTGTGGATTTGGTATTTGTATTTTCTTTCACGCAATCTGAGGTAGAAAAGCTCGCTCTTATGAAAAAAAAATAATTGCATTCACAGCTTTTGCATGCTCATTCAAGATCAGCCACAGTGGAACATCACAGATAAGTAAGCTGGTGATGTAACCAGCATCAAACACTGCATCAGATAAACCCAAAGGCTCTACAGGGTTATATTTTGCAAAGCCAAAAGGTTTTTCCCAGAGAGGAGGTTTAGCAAGCATAAACCAGCCACACTGTTTTCACATTCCTGGTGGGCTTGCTCTCTGCTTCCAGAAAAAGTCCCAAATCTGTATTTATTATTAAACTTCATCACCAAGAAAAAACAATATGCTTTCTCATTTGATATTTAGACTGAAATACAAAAGCACCAAATGTTGCATTTTCGAATGCACCATCTCTGCATGAATGCTGTAGTACAGTCCAAACCAAGAAAAGGCCATTGGTCCTTTTATCTCCATGGCAACAGCAGCATCTGTGAAGACGAACCGTATTCCCTCTTCCCTGCAAAGTCAATTTATAGTCACATACTATGACAAACTGATAAAACAGCAAAGCTAATCAGCAGCTAGGAGAAACAAGAACCAAAGTACGAGATTAAGCTCTTGCTCAAGAGAATGCTCTTCTGTATATATAGTATTTCTGATGTGAAAATTACAAAATGAATAACCAAATCAAGCTCCTCCTTTGAGCTGACCCAGGATGGGACTTTGTGAACTTCCCAGTTTAGCTGGCAGGGATAGTTGCTGAATATTTTCTAGAATTAGCCTCTTGCTTAAGTCTCCAGTTATACCCTATGAAATGGGGAGACAATTAAACAAAATTGCTCTCTACAAAAAAAATTACTGAAGAACTATTACTTGAATATTACTTTTCCCCTCCAAAGTTTCCTCAGAAGACTTGTCATCATTAACAGCAACAGCAGAGTGAGAAGTTTCACAACTCTAACAAACTGCTGCCCTCCCATCTCCCCCCCTCCTCAGCACCATCACTGATGCAAATATTTCAGCAGCTGCACGCTTGTGCACTAACAATCTATCTCCAGGGGAATGACCATACGTACAGGCTTGATGAGTCACCTAAGTTTGCTTTTATTTTATTCCTGTCCTCTGTAAAAAAAGAAAACACAAAAACAACAACAACAAAAAAACCCCAAACAGCCCCACAAACCAAGAACAAAGAAAAACCCACACCACAAATATTTCCTCTTTTCCTCCCCTTTCCTGCTTCTTGCCCCACTCCAATGCTCAGCACGTGATCAAGACAGCCAAGCTTCCTCCCTTCTTCATGAATCAATATAGGGACCATCTGCTCGCATTATTAAGTTAAATATATACCAGAACACACTGATGAGGGCAGCTCATTTGCCATGGTCAGTGATCAGATCAAAGCTGTTTCATGGCCAGTTGTAATATTTCCAGAATAAGAGAGCACAGGTGGTCAACCAAATGCTACTTATCACAGCGTTACCTATGAAGTTCCTCAGGCTAGAGAGGAGTGTGAACTGTCAAAAATGCTGCTAAATAACGTAACTTTGCAAAACAAACAAACAAAAAAAAGGCAGGAGTTATTCTGATGATTCTGATTTGCAAATGAGTATCTTTTGTGTCAAAATAACCTAGGGTGCTCCCTTTGGGTCAGTCATCTGCCTAAAGCTGAACAATTCATCTTACAATCTCCTGGTCACCCCCACTTATCTGCCACACAAATTCCTGCTACACTGGAAACCAATATAAGAATTTTATCTAGCAGACATGCACTTAGGTTTACCCATTCAGCTTAAGCTTCCATCCTGACAAAAGTAAAATTGAGGATAATGTGTAGAATTGTCAGGATAGCCACAGCCCTGGAGTCACATCACCGTTTGTTAGTGCTCTATCAGTGCAATAGGAAACCGTAACTAATAGGGAGAGAAAAGCCCCCAAATTCTCCGTTACCCCAGATAATCAACCTGTAATGCTTGGATACTGCATCAACAGGTACTTAACCAGTATTAAAAAAGCTATACCTAAACATACACTTCACTTCTGCTGCATGGGGCGGCAGCACGAGTGAGCTACACAGAATCTGGCCTAATGTGGCCATTCCTAAATAGTTTTGTTTATACAGTTCACAAAACCTTCACTGTGAGCTTGATCCTTTAACTCCAGCTCCCGTGGGCTCGTGGCACCTTAGCGAAGTGACCCCATTCCAAAATGAAGGCCTGACGTGAAGCATCCACACCTTGAAACACACATATACAACACTGCAAGATATCGACATGCTTGCTTGGCATCTGCCAACTTTGCAAGTTAAGTATCTTTTCCACAAATTAAGATAATTTGGAGAAATACGGACTTAAGACAAGTGTTTGTTCTGCTGCACTGAAGACAGCCTAAAGGTGTCTTCCCTTGTTCCAGAGAAGCTTTTTCATGATTCAAATACTGCCTCATTTCTAGCAGATACCAAACACAAAGCACTGAAGAAATAGTACAGTTTTAAAAGGTGCTTGCGTATTGTGAAATTGCACATCACAGCCAAAACTCTCTAACAGCCATCAATACATCACACAGATAAATGCCTGCACTAAGAAAATAAAACCATCCCATAAAAAGTCCCATGAAACAGCTTTCCCACCTGTTGTAAAGTCAAGCAGCTCAAGCACCCCTGGTG
Organism: Phaethon aethereus; assembly: GCF_964289735.1. NCBI lineage: Eukaryota > Metazoa > Chordata > Aves > Phaethontiformes > Phaethontidae > Phaethon > Phaethon aethereus. The sequence continues at coordinate 22,804,587 of NC_138587.1, forward strand.
TATGAGGCAGAGAATATACAAACAGTCTTGTCAGCTTGGTTCAATTCTTCTGGTTTTAAATCCAGTTTCTGCAGATGTCTGGCAGTGCAGTGCACAGGTTGAATAAAAATAAAGAGTAAGTCATACAAGCATTCAGAAAGGTGTCCTCTGGAGGATAATCACTCCAAATCAAGGAGGAAACACTCTGGTCTGATAAATGAATCTATTAGACTATTTAAACTGTTTTTTCAAAAGCCCAGTTTTGAGTGCTATGAAAAGACGACTGAAAAGTCAAATCAATAACCAAAATGCAGATGGAAGATGCATTTTCTGGACTCCTGCAATGCTAGTGCTACAGGAAGGCTCTCAGTTGCTGCATGCACCTTGAATTCTGTAACCACAGAGGTTCGGAGCTGATGCCCACCGCTCGTTCACTCAGGTTTCCTACAAGAGTTCTAGTATCAAGTGTATCCAAAAGCAGTAACTCAGTCTGCAGTAGTTTCTTCACATATGAAAGATGCATTAGTAACGTAACAGCTACTCCTCCCTATTCTGCAATGAATGCCATTGAAACTTTACTTTTAGACAGGATAATAGTCATGAAGCTTTTATAATGTGTAGCATTTTCTCGTGTATTTGGTACAAGTTTTCAGTTTAGTTCTAGTTTTTGTTTTGATGTGTCCGGATAACGATAACTGAAGAAACCACTACCTGGCTCTAAACTCACCTGAGCCCTTACTGTTTATTCAAGACAACAGACTAACTCACATAGTTTATGGCAAGCATGTGCTCAAGCTGCTATTTGAGCCAACGTATCTTTAAGTTCACCGTCTTCCTCGGTTCTCCCCTAAAACAATGTGAAGTTGGCCTGATGAGTAAGCAGAGAATGAAGTCTGCCCACATCTGTATCTTAGCAGAATGAATTAAAATCTGAAGTGAGAGGTTAGTAACTGCACAGGCTATTTAGCCTCAGCTTTTAACTTAGAAGGGCTTTCATTTATAAGGAAAATATAGTAAGTAAGACAGAACTGGGAACACCAGGGTTGCAGTTCTCCCTAGCATTACAAAGTCTGCTCAGCAAGATACTTGTACAGTATGTTACTCAATGCCACTGTGTGAAGAGACCTAAACGTAAGATGCCCAAATCATTATCCCAATGAGTTTGCAATCTAAAAGCATTAAATACAAAGACTCTGATCCCATGGAAATGACTCTGAAGAACTTGCATAGGCTTCAGCAGGGGCAGCTTGTCAAAAAAAGCTTTCAGTTCTAAATCCCACCAACATCAATAACCTGCACAGCACAAACTGTCTGTTTCCAGAAACCATTTTGCTCTGCTGAGATATCTGTTCCTCCCATTACTGCAAGGAATAAACAGATCACCTGAGCAATATCAAACAATATCATATAGGATACTCCTCAGACTTAAAAGAGGCTTAAAGGAAAGATGGGGACAGGCTTTTTAGCAGGGCCTGTAGCAACAGGACAAGGGGCAATGGTTTTAAACTGAAAGAGGGTAGATTTAGACTAGGTGTAAGGAAGATGTTTTTCACGGTGAAGGTGGTGAAACCCTGGCCCAGGTTGCCCAGAGAGGTGGTAGATGCCTCATCCCTGGGAACATCCCAGGTCAGGCTGGATGGGGCTCTGAGCAACCTGCTCTAGTTGAAGATGTCCCTGCTCGCTGCAGCGGGGTTGGACTAGATGGCCTTGAAAGGTCCCTTCCAACACAAACACTTCTATGATTCTATAATAGCATAGCTTCTGCAGGGTCACTGCAACTTACATACCACTTAGTTAACTGCTAACTAGCTAGTTAGTTAATTCAAGTTGCAATTCGAACACCAGATGACATTTACAAACCAAAATCACTCTTTACTACCTGCTGGCTTGTTTGTTTTAAATGAAGGCCTGAATTTATCTTGAATGTTTAGGATATACTACTAGGCAAAGCCCTTTGTTACCATTTGTTGTATTCTCATTAACATGTTGGTGTCTGCATGATTAAGATAGTTAGCTATTTATTCATTCTAGAAAACCAGAGCAAACCAAGCTTGCGGTTGAAGTTACAAGTGAAGTCTTATGGGGTAAAGCACACATCCTTCACCCTGCTCCCCTGAGGTCTCAACCTCACTACTCAAACACAAAACCAAACAAGTGCACTCCAAACACGAAAGAATTAACTATTGGAACAAAGCCTTTAAAACCTCATTTTGATTTTGCTAGTGTGATTAGGAGCAGCTGTGTTGCACGCTATTATCATGATCTGCTATGTTTGCTTTACAACAGTATTTAATATCAGACTCTGACCCTTTGTTTCAAAGATGCCCCAATTTTTGTCCAAAACTTTTCTCTCAATGGATTAAACAGTCTGAGGCATTTTTCTGCTTGCCTCATTATCACTTGCCAAAAAGTTTATAATTTTAAAACTAATTAAGTGTTTTTGAACATCTGGGACATTGTCTAAACATCACTCAAGAAATATTTCTATGGCCTCAGAAGAATACTAACGGACTACACATGGTCTGATCTGGACAAAGTTCAGTGCCCTTATTCCGTTAAAGCATCAACAACCTGGGAAATGCTAAAACGGGGGCTGCACTGGAACTCCCCAGCAGCAGGAAGGCTCAGCAGTTGCAGATTATCTGCACGCCAAATCGCTCTGCTCGACGAGATGCACTGAGTGCCAGCACTGGTACATAACTGACCACTTTACTCTCACGCTATTAACTAGGCGTGGGTGCTACAGTCCATTACGCGCTTGGGAACAGTTCACAGCATTACGTACCAGCTGACTGCGAGACACAAACCACTTGCCTCCTCCTCCTCTCCTACTCCTGCTCCATTGATATTTAAAAGAAAGTTTAACCTACCTGGTTCTGACACGTGCTTCATGCTTTGTTGAAGTTTGTTACTACGATCTTAAGAAGAAAAAAGTAGTATTTTCTATGTCTGTCCGAAAAAATTTAAGTACTAAGTGGCTTGACAACAGTATACCCCCACACGAGGGTGAGAGGCAAAGCTTACAACCGTAACGTTTATATAAACAACTGGTAATCTGAGAGGTCACACAGGTCATTTTTGTAGGAAAAATATCCATTACTGGCTAAAAACTCCCACATATTTACTCTACCACCTGAGACTGAACTGTTTCTGAAAATCTGAGGCATAGACCAAGCCCATCGAGCCTCTGTTCAGCACCAGAGCAGCGTGGTTGAGACGAGGACACCATGGATGAGACAGGCCCAACCACGGTAACTGCCCCAGCAGCGAAAACCCAACACCAGAGATGGAGGCCGAGGGCTCCCTACCATCGGTGAGCGAGGGAGGCGAGCGAAAGGCAGGTGGGTGTTCGGCTGCGGACGGGGTCAGCCCTTTCTGGCGTCCCACGTCTCTTCTGACCCCAGCAGGATTCTCTGTGAGGGGAGCCCGGGGCTGCCCCGTGCCGGACGCAGCCGGTTCCGGGGAGTTCCAGCCGGTTGCGGCCCCCCCTCAGCCCCTCGGGGCGGCTGGCAGCGCGGCAAGGCCGGCCCACCGCAGCAGCGTGGTCGTATACGGCTTGTTTCACTACGTGCCGCTGCCTTTATTGCCCAGAACGTGTTCTCAGAGGAAAGCCCAGGTACCCTAGAGACGCCGCGGCCTTGGGATACTCAGGGGAGGATAAAACGCTGCTTTTTGCTTTCCTGCAAGCGCTTGCTGCCCCTCCCCGAGACGTGAGCCGACGGTTGTCGCAGTGATGAAATACCCACGCTCAAAGCAAAAATAAGCGTTTGTAAAAGGACTGCCAAATATCTCTCAGGTCGGGTGACGGTATCTTCATTTTCAATCACATTTTGCAATATTTTTCACGAATGTATGCATTTCCGTTCTGAAGCCTCTGTATTCTTTTCCTACTATTTATTTTAGTAAGATGCCCCAAAGCTTTAACAGGGAGCTGCTTCTAATTTTCAGCTTGGTTGTTACCGACTAGTTGATATACATTTGCTTGTGTCGGATCTCCTTCACAATACTAATTATATCCCTGCATGTTCTGAGCTTAACATACAGATGCCGACGCATTTATCTGTTTTCTCTTACGCACTCTCCATTTACCCTTAATCTAGTTAGAAGCAGTTATTTAATACTTTTCCGTGCCAGCGTTTGCCGCTCTGCTTCTGAGGCAAGTAAAAGATACTTTATGCCAAACAGCCAAAATTATTTCCAGGTTAAAGAGCAACACCAAGCAGCCCTCTCTTCCCCACCACCTCTGCTGCACTATGTATCAAACCATTCATTTCAATAACTAACGTACCTAATTTCTCCAAGCTTTTCCATTTCTTACACAAGTGGAATTTGTTTCCGTTACGTCACTGTAACTACTCTCTTTTGCCCCAATCCCCCTTCTCAGCAGTTGACATGCACTACATCCCAGCAGGTTCTCTTCCGTGCTCGGCTTTTCTGGAAAGTCCTTGCTCTTCACCAAAATGAAACCTCAGCTAAACATCAGTTCAGTAGCTGCTGAATTAATTTTCTGGCTCTCATGATGAAACAACTGCAAGTATTAACCGTTACTGGCAGCAGCAGAGAGTTGTGGATAAATCTTTGTATTATTGCTCACAATAAATTCTTTTTCTATTTGTACCCTGATATTACTATTAAAAGCATCCTTTGTTTTCTGCTAAGCAACTGAAGCCCTAAGTCAAGAAACTATTTCCTTTTAAGTTACGCTTAAGAACTCTGCTAAAACAAGGCTCTAAATAACTTATACCTCCTCCCCCTATGCAAAACAACTTCTTTTAAAAGGAAGCCTATCAAAAAAAGATAGCCTATCCTACCCAAATTAAAATAATTTTGCAAGCTTTCAGTCAGTCCTAACACATACTTTCACTTAGAATGCTTCGTATTAAATTGATCACCTTAACAAAACTCTTCATTAAGACTGCCTTAGTTGACTACAGACACACATACACATGGTACGTCGCTCTCAATGCCCTTATTCTCTGGCCGCTTTTTAGAATCTGTTTTGTGCCAGTTTTACCCTCTTCCTTGATGTGCAAACTACTCAAACTCCCCTGCACTGCATGTGACTGGAGAAAGGATCATCTCCTCTTGAAAGTAACCCAAACTCTCCGTTAACAAATTGGCGTATTTTAAGTATTAAAACACCAAGTTCTCTAGGCACTTAGCATGCTCATGAAGGATTACAGCCAACATTGTATCTGTCCTTCACTTTTTTTCTTCTTACCTTTCCAAGGATTTTGCTTGTTTGCTTGTAAAGAAAAGCAAAAGTATGTGAACATGCTCAATACCACCCGATTTCTCCGTGCACACACACATCTGATACATTTTCATTTCATTTACACGATCCTATTTCTTTCACTGTAGCAAATCCAATTAAGCACGAGAGAACTAGGGTACTATGGAAAAAGCCAGATGAATCAGTAATAACCTCCCCTCAGATACAACGCTGGCAGCGTAGAACTTTTCCCTCCACATAACACAGCGGAAACTTTTCGTGGTTTTTTCCCTCCCTTATGACGCTTGACCATGCCAAGGATAGCAGCTAAAGGGTGGCAGCAAGACGGTTTTCAGGTTGAGAGGGCACGTGCCCCCCGTGCAGATCGCAGGATCACGTGTGCTGTGCCACCGGTGCACGCTAGCTAGTGTGCACGACACACTCTCCTGGCTGCTTAAGTCCCCACTTACGGCACTTACTTTACAATAGGCTCAGCAGACCCTGTTGGTAGGGTTGCTTTATCGATCAGGACGTGTGTATGGCTTGTTACACTAACTATTTTCCCTGAAATATCTAGGGCAAGGCACAATCCTTAACAAGGTTAAGAAAGCATAACTTTATTCACTCTATATGCTACAGTCCAGTGCGTGTACTCCGAGCTCAAGGTTGTTCGTGACATAGAACGGTATCTGCTAAAGAGCAAGAGGAAGCACAGGATCTGCAAAATACTAATTAGCCAGAAGCATTTGAGAAGACCTGCAGTTAACAGCACCTGTGCTGCTTCTATCCACTTGTAACAAACAATGATGCTTGAACTACAAACTAAAAGATGTATTAAAAACTACACAAAGCTTAGAAAAACCTCACTAACTACCTGCCCCACTAAAGTAACTCTTTGTCTACACTTTTTTCATTAGAACATTTCATTTTAGAACTGAAATTTATAGAAACGTTACTATGGTGCTGTTGACCACAGAGCCAATCAATTTGAAAACTGGCTTCGGAGTTTTCATGTAATCCAACTGCATTGGCAAAAACTTCTGATGAAGAAATTCATATACAGATATGCTGTGCTCCAATCTGTTAGGGCTATTGCCTTTATAATCAAATAAGAGATGTATGTACTCTGAACACAAGGTACAAATTTCCTTAGTCTTCACAGGAGATATCCTGAAGTCAGCTTATTCAGGTAACATCGCTATTTTCAATAATAACCAGTTATCCTATTCTAACAGCTGAAGAGAACGGTTTTCCAGTATCACAGAATCACTAAGGTTGGAAAGGACCTTCAAGATCATCAAGTCCAACCGTTAACAACAACCGTATCCACATGTACCATGAAATCCAAATTCACAACCAGTACTTATCATTTCATAACAGCCCTCTAAGTGTTATACACCTTTAAGCAGCTAAGTAGTACTGCTGGTTTTGTGGTGTGGTTTTTTGTTTCGTTGGTTTTCGTATTTTAACATATCTTTTAACCATCATTAGACATTTAATTACCAGAAACTCCATGGTGTCTGGCAGAAAAATCAAAACTTTAGAGTATTGATTTTTAATAGCTAAAGACTACCTCATAGTAAGTATTTATGTGATAAATTAGTGAAGAAAAATTATTCTGCAAAATTAAACCACTAAAATTCCATTAAGCAGCATTTTGTACCATCCTACAGCCTTGATTACTCCCAGAACATAGAATGTGAAATTAATGTTAGGTTTACTCAATTTTACATGCAAAATTATTTGAACAGCTCAAAACGACTCCACAGCCCTGGGACCACATGACCAGAACAGCACTTAGATAACGTAATAGATGGCTATTATTTTCAGTGCTGAAAATACATTTTTGAACTGTGAAGAATCAGAATGGCTTGGTGAAGTTTTTTGAAAACCCTGATAGTACAATCCCGCAACTTCAGCCACATGTCACTAGTTCTATTCTGCTTCCTCCATCCATCTTTTTATGTTATATATATTCTTGAAACACATGACAAGTACTACATCAACTGAGGGCTTGTCTGATTTTTCAGCAAGAACAGATTCTCTTCCAAATATCAGACTTAAACTCTAGTTGATTGCCCATGACTAGAATTATTACCCCAAGTGAAAATTCTCAGGAAGAGAAGTAACTTGAAGACATACTAAACATTCCCAGTCTTTCCACAGCTGTGCGTCCCAGCTAAAATTACTGCTTTAAAAATGAAACACAGCATTCTCAAGCATTTTTTGTAGAATTGCAGATTTCAAGATTTTACTCAAGATTAGTTTTCTGATGTCGTCTCCTCTCTTCATTATTAAGAAGCAGACTTCAGAGCCTGCAATATGCTTGGAAGAGTCCTCTGTAACTGTAGAAATATTTACCTCGGACACTTCACTGGACAATATCCTAACTGTCCTAAACTTACAGACCTCAAATATGCTGTGAATGGAAAACAAATATAGAAGAAAGTCTATATAAAGTTACAGGCTTGAGCATGCTTGAACAACAGATCAACACGCATAGGAAAAATTCAAGACTGAACTATTTCAGAAGCACAAAATCTAAGCAGCAGCAGGAATACCTGGAACACAGCCTAGAAACAGTTGCGGACAAGGACTAGGTACAGGATTTTGGCCTGAGTCACTCTTCTGGGCTTCCCAATATCAGGTCACAGCTGCTGTCCTCTTTAATAAAATACTACATTGTTAATGAATCACACTGTAATAGGTATTTGGAAAGCAATTATGCTTCTGCAAGAGTGGGATATGTTTTTAATTGCTAGTTTTAATTTGACATGTATGTCTTCCCTTATTAATTACATAATGCAAGTACAAAATATTTGTTCAGATTAATTCCTCTACCCTTTGGACAATGGAGCTGAATGCAAAAGCCATGAAAAGTTCTGCTGCATGCACCTTTCAGTACGTGGGGATGATACATAGACAACAGCAAACAAGTATCAGCAGAAGAATGAATACTAACAAGCCAAATGTAATTAATGCCTGCACATCTTCTGATCTCCAAGTGAAACCACATCTGTCACCATAAGACGTTTTACAAACATTAGCAAACTAATGGGCAATGTAATACATCATTTGAGAAGAGAGAAGAGGAAGAAGTGTCTGTCTATAGCTCGGGATACCACAAGTCACTAGATACTGCAGATGTTTTTATTCTTTAATACGTATTTCTGACCTAACCCAGAATTACAAAGTCATTTACTCAACAATTAACTAATCCAGGGCATCTTCTCAGAAAAGCATTCAATTGGGCTACAAATAAGTAAAAAAAGCTCAGAAGTATTTCCTACGCCCTTTGTTCATATTCATCATGCATTTTATTCCTAGCTTTAAACCCCATTGACTTCAGCTGCTATTCAGTGGATCTTATATTCACTGACATTACCAGTACTTGCTCCATCTTTTCTACTTAAAAATAAGCTGGCATGTCATCATTATTTCTTAGCATTCATTTACTGTGAAAGCATTTTAAGTATTTTTGTCCTTAATTGTTTTAATAGAAATCCAGGTTAATAAGTATTTTAGATAGAGGAAAAATTGCAAATTAACAGTCATTTAATTATTTTAGCAACTAGCCCCACATCAGATTTCACAATTAAGAGTCTTAGACTCAATTTTAGTAAGAAGACTAGTTAGAATATTTGGCCCATAATTAATAGCTACATGTTCAGTGGATCAATTATATTAATTAAACAGACAAGACCGAAGACAACTGATGTCAATAAATACGTCAATGTGTTAACAAAGACACCAATGCCACCTCTCTCCCGAGGGTAAACACAAACAAAACCCTAGCTGGGTATTTCATGGATGCGTTGCTGACTGAAGCAGTAAGTTACCACAGTTTCAACAAGAAGCATATAATACGCATTAGCTACAAGCTTATAGGAGAACCTGAGGAGATAATGAGGAAGACACAGCTGAGTTCCCAAGTCATGGGAGTTTACGGCTGCAGTGAACCCTCTCCCTGGAAATGCTAGGGGAGCACCTGGCAAAACTATTGCGATCTAGCTGCATTTGGGAAACGCCAGTGGTGGAATTTGCAAAGCAAGCACATACAGAATTGAACCATGAAGTTTGGGTTCTGGGTTTTTTTTTTTCCTCTCCCCTTTTTAATCAACTTTAATACTACTATGCTACTGCTACTACTATATAGATCATCCCAAAACAACCAAGCAGCATAAGGCTGAGCACCCACGGTATCAAGAACAGGATGAGCTGGCTGTATTGAACTACCTGTGTATCCATGAGTCAGATCACATCAGCCTATTCAGGGGCAAGAAAGACTGCCAACCTGCTTGCCAACTGTCTGCATTTACATGTCGGTGGGCCACAGCAGCTCGTGGCACTAGTCCTGACAGACTGCATAAGGAGATAACAGCCCATGGCTAAAAACATGGCAACTGCAAAGGAGCGCTGCCCTGGGGTTGAGGGTGAACGTTGATCTTTTGGATGCCATGAAACATCAAACACTGTGTCAAACTCCAATACTGGGGTTCCTATGCCAGAAGTGACACGTTATCCTTGACATTTTTAAGTCATACGTTTTATTTACTGGTTTTTAAAACATATTTTCAACTTAAAAGGTCAAAAAAGTTTTTTTTAAAAACATTCAGTGGTTTTGAGTATGTGAAAGTGAACACCAGTTTGATGCTGTTTGATGACCAACTCAATGATCTCAAATAAGAATGTTTCAGTGAAGTGATCGATGCTGAAAAAATGGAGGAAGCTCATGGCAATACTACACTTGAAGTTATAACTTACAGAAGGACAGCAATGCATTATGCAAAGGGGCTTTCTTGTGAGAAAAAGCCCTGTCAATCATATAGACTGACATATAAAAATATATATATGCATATAGAACCAATGCAACAAGCAACAAAACTTCTAGAGCATCTGCACATGAAAAAGCATCCATAATATTCTCCTCATCTGTTACCTGCAGAAAAAGCAAGGGGGTCAGATATTTCAAATGTGTACAGCTTCACAGCTCTATCTGCAGAATTACGGCAAATTTCGGACAGGAACTTTGTGACAGTTTTAAAACAATAGAAGTTTAAAAAAATCCACATGTATTACCCTAAATATTCAAAAGCACCAATATTCAAAGCATGTTATTATCCCTTACGTTCTCCTGAAGCCTGGACAATTTGAGATGAGTCAAGATTAACACAAGAATCCAAGTAACGTGCTTCACAGTATGCTCTGTTCAGAGGCTTGAATAGTAAACCCACAGTACTCTGGTTTGAAACATCAAAACACCTTTCGCCCAAGAGGCAATCCCACATCCTAGCAATATCCAACAAGTGATGCTTCCTCCCTTTCCTCCCCAGTCAGCATTTACTTTTCTGTATAGTACATGCCTAAACTTTGCACAGCAGAGAACTAATTTACTACTTCTAAAGGGAGTGGAGAGACAACTAAAGCTACTAATACTTAATACAGGAGATTCAAAAGGCCATCCGGTCTCAAAAGTTTCTTTCCACAAGCATTTCACTAGTACACACTACTATACTTGTTGCTTTGTTTTGCTTTTAAATTCACTAATACATTTTTGGCTCTAAGTCAGGTCAAGTTTCACAGAACAGTGGTAACCATTTCAATATTCTGCTATAGATTCCATTTGCTACCCTTCTCGGTCTTCCCCCAGTTTTCATCATTTTATAATGCAAATTATGATTTGGACAAAGTAACTAGGTAAACCACAACTCCCAGCACTACCTTGAAACACAAATTTTTTTCCCCACCACAACTCTTCCATTTATAATAAGCTTAGTTCTAAAAAAGAGCATGCAGTTCTCAGAAGTGCACAGTAGTGTCCCAATCACTCTCAAGAAAAAAAAAAAACAAACTGGAATTATCCTTTTTTTTTTTTCCACGTGCATGCTGGTTCTCTGATGCTTCTAATATGTCTACAGGCAGGGATTAGATACCGTATTTTCTCTGGTGAATTAAAAGTAAATGAAAAATCAAGCAGCCATCCTCTCAAGGTTCTTCTGCAAAAGCCTTAATGAACAAAATACTTGTACATGTGGAGTTCAGCGTATAAAAGATAACCGTATTCAAGTTTGCACACAGAAAACTCATTTGCTCCGAAGGACTACAGAATACATACTTGTAGACACAAAAAGTCCCCCTTGAGTACCATTTGCCAGCTTTCTGGCAGCAGACATCGCGGACTTGGCCAGCATTCCTCAGTGCCGCCAAGGCATCAGGCTGGCAAAGCAGCTGCTCTCGCAGGCAGCCGGAGCAGGAGTAGCTGGCCAGCTTCTCCTCCAAGAGGCTTTTGGAAGCCAGCCACCATCTCAGCGTGCCTGTCCAACAGCAGCTTTATTGGATACTAATGACCTTGGGAATAATGCGTCACTGAAGTTGAGCTCCGCTGGAAGAATCCTAACAACTGCTACACGCATTTTTTTTTAAAAGACTTAATCTATTGCATCTCTTTTTTTATTCATATTTCAATCTGCATAGCTCTCTTCAGTTACAATTATTAAAAGCAGATACTTGAGTAATATAAGCGATCTTTCAGACCAACACAAACAAATAAGAGGGCTCCTAGCAAGTGTCTGTTGTTAAATCCACAGCAATGGGTCATTTTCACAGGACAGCTTCAGCAGACTTTTGCATTTCAAGTTGAAATTTGATATATTGAGCAGTTCAACCTAGGGCAACATCTCTGGAAGTTGGAAGGAAGAGAGTTGAGTCATGTACATGCAGAAATGGTTTGAAACAACTTCAGAAGTCCTGATACTACAGTTCAGAATGGTTAATATGAAAAAATCCTGTATGTTTATTTTCATAAATAATTTCAATTCTCCTCCACATACAGCAGCTACCCACTTGTTTTGACTAGTACGAATAATGTAAGAATAAGGAATGAGATGCTGCACTCCTTGTAATAACTAGTTAGCTAGACCACACAGACAGAAAATATTCAAAGAACAACTCTTTTCTCCTCATTTTTATTTCATTTTTCATTATTGGCAAAGTATTAGCCACACTAAGTTACATCAATGAAGCCACATTTTCCCCTTCTGTATTTCAGGATATTTCAAAAAAGGTGTCTTTACAGCAATAGATTAATATTTCAGAAGTAAAGTCTCAGTTAGACTCTAGGTAGATGATGTGATGGCATTCTCTGCAACGAGTTTCATTTCCTGATGACTGATGGATTTGCAGCCAGCTCTGGCAGACATGTGAACTGAGAGCGTTTATGCTGGTATTTTAGCCTAGGAATTGAGGTGTGCTCCCTGACTAGACAAATTCACACTTAAATTAGTTCACAAAGCAGTCTGATGGAGAGGGAAGTGTCACTGTGATACAGGTCTCAGAACGGACACAAATACTCACCAGAGCACAAGTCTATCTTTAATGTTAACTGTATTCACTGCAGTAAGAATAAAAAAAAAAACCCAACACAAAAACAACCACCTGCCCAATTTGTCTTCAGCTTTTAGACATATCAGGAGTTATGACCACACACGCTTACAGATTGTATGTTCTTTGAAGTAGAAAGGAATGAGACTTTAATGCTCTGAAGCAGTACCTGCCTTTAATCCTCCCTACCATACAGATATACCAGCTGAAGTCTACCCATTTCAAAGGAAGTCTAAGTTTGTGCTGATGTTTTCAGAGAGCCAGGCACTGAACTTGAAATATAGCCAGAGACACACAATCAGTAATTATCCCACAAGAAAATAATGGCAATTTTAGAAAGGTTTTCTTTATCGATGCTACATTAAGTGATTGCTGAAAAGAAATATAAAGTACTTACCATATTTTGAGTTTAGCATACACACCGTAACTGTATATTTTCCTTAAGTTTTTTCACAGTTTTTAGGGCATAATTAATAACACAATTAGAATATATTACTATGAACACGTTTATTCAGTTCTTCCTGAAATTCAAAATAAGAACACTTTCAAATCAGTTTTTTATATAAAATATGCAATTCTATGGGAGTATAAACCACAAAAATATTATAACGAATTCTAACCATAAGCCTCTTGAACATAAGTTTGTCTAAAACTATTAGTCTCTTTCCTATGCAAATGTCTGAAAATAGAACAGCACATTATGAAATAAATTTGTTGTATATTCAGGCAGCCATTGTGGATTGCTAGTAAACACCCTTAACCATAACCACACCACTGAGACATGTTTCAGTTTGACATTTTGAAAACCCAAGCACAAAATATCAGAACGGCATTTAACTTCACTATCTTCACATTAGCTTACAAAAACCCTAAACCTTTAAAAAAAAGTAACTAAAATACAACATTCTTGAACTTTGTTTCTGATATGGGCTGTAAGAATAAAGTTCTTGACAAAGTAGTGATTCTTGTGGAGACCCCAAATGTGCTTTACCACCACCATGCTTGCCAAGGCCTATTTCATCCGGTGGACCACACCCATCACAGACCACCAACAGATGCGTAGAGAAGGGTACAAAAAGAAAGGAAACGGGGGTTGTTCAGCCTGTCGGCAAGAGTCCCTGGGGGAGGTACACCAGCTTGCCAGTACCTGAGAATGAGGGAGCCAAGCTCTTCAGCTGACGTCTGTAGCTGGGGAACGAGACAACTATCAAACTGAAACAGGGAAGAACCTGACTCAACAAGGCAATTTTTTTTCCCCTCTGAGGATGACTAAGCATTTGAGCAGAGCCCCAGAGCAGTTATGAAATCTTCAGCTTTGGAGGTTTTCAAGGTCTGACTGGACAAACCCTGATCAAACTGGTCTCATTTCAGTACCGGCTTTGGGCAGGAGGTTGGAGCAGATGACCTCCAAGGTCACTTAAACTTGAACAATTCTGTGCTTCAGTCATATTCTGATACTTCCCCAGTTTCCAAGAACTTACAGTTCAGTGACTCCCCAGCCACAAGAGTGTCTTAGGGGTTAATAAGCCCGGGTACATTTTCCTTCCATGACTGTGTCTTTCCAATCTGCATGAACTCAGTATCAACTATGTTCTGTGCCAGAGCACTGCAAAGCTTGTTAATGCTTTACAGGAAAAAAAATACTTCTATTTTCTTAATCAGCCTTCATTTTCTGCTCAGTAGCTATGATTACAGGAGAGGCTGAATGATTACTCTTACTGTCTCTACAAAACTCTCAAACCTATTGACCTTTTGTGTTCCCGTCGCCCATCCCACCAGCCATGCCTCTGCAGCCTGAAGGACTGTGTAGTTAATCATTCTTTGTACAGAAGCTGCTCGTTGGATCATTTCTGATTCCTTTCTCCTTGTCTTTTACCACTCCACTGCAGGATAACGTCTATGGATCAAGACTGCTTTTTTGCAAGAAATTAAATAAAAAAAAAAATTCAGTAAATAGCAAGAGCAGCTGCCTTGCCCCATACAGTTGCCCTTCTGGCAATCAAAGAACAAAAATAAACAAATTGTTTTTCAGGACAGGCTCAACTTTTTACTTCCTATGAGAGTGGGATCATTGAAGGCCTATTAATAAAAATGATGGAAGGAACTCCACCAAGCAGATTTTTAGGTTGCAACTTCCAGACGTAATTGTCGTTGGAGGTTCTCATTGCTTCTCTGGCCACATACAATAGCGATGAGGACTAGGGCAATATGCCACCTTCGCTAGTCAAAAGGAAGACAGATGGTGCTGGAGGCAGTGACCAACATTACAGTAGGTAAATCTGTTCTGTTTTCATAGTTGTGGAGGCTGTTAAATTTGCTAGATGAATTTCAGAAAAGCATGCCTATTAATTCAGGTTTTGCAAGACTCAGTAGTACTGGGTATTTTTGTTCTTTTCAAAGAAATACTCAAAGATGTTTCCAGTATAAATAAATCTGAATATTTTTCTTGCTGTAAACAAAGTTAATTGGCTTCTGTTTTACTGAAATCTTAAACCGGGTATTTCTTGTAACATTTGCTCCAGAAAAATACTAATTTTAAGCTAACTTAAAATGCAACCAAAAATTCAAATCTAGAACTAACTGCAAATATATCAGAAGAACACCGATTTTTTGACAATGCTAACATTATTATGAACTATGCAGCTAGTTGCTGGACACCTGACCACTCAGCCTTACTAAAGAGCTATATGTAAGCAGTATTTTTTCTTCATGCTACACCTGATGCCCCCTAAAAATTAATAGGGAGAGGGGGAGAAGGAATTCCTCGTACTTAGGATATTTCAGATAATAACGTGAAGCTGTGGCATACTACATTGCACGCTTTGTCAGAGATGCATATTCTTTTGCCTTTGTATGGGCACAAACTGAGAACTGATCCAGTTCGGTACATGTATGTTCAACTGAAAGAACTTTAACGTCTGCAAGACAGTCTCAATCTTTCAGCCTTGAAGAAGATTACAAAGATACATGTGGATTGCTTATATAGGACAAAAATCAACACTTGCTAAAGCTGCTGAAAGAAATCTGTGGAGAGAACAAAACCAGCAGGCTCCTGAGGTAGCGCAGGAAGCTTGAGGAACCCTACAAAAAGCCTTGTTTAATGTGGTACAGCAGAGGGTGAGTGGAATGAAGGTCATGTCCCAAGAGGGAATTGCAAAGAATGAGAGGTGGGGTTTGTTCTTTTACATCGGCACTGCATGCTCTTCCTCTGATGTGTCTGCATGAACTGTAAGACAAACTTAAAATAAGTAAACATAGAAAGAAAATTTCATCACTAATGATGAAATGGGGTCAGTTTAGGCATGATAAATGCCTTTAAATCTTAAAAACCTCTCAGCCCAGTTTGGAGTTTAATAGATAAGGGTAACAAAGGTGGTTTTTTTTATTTTTTAAGCAAGCAGCTGAATATCTATAACTATACACTTAAAACTGAGCCAATATTCTTCTGCTTTAGGCGAGAAAAGCTTTCTTGAATGTTTGGCGTATAGTCCAGTGCCTCACTTCTCAAGTCCTCTTTTAGTATAAAGATTTTTCTTAATGCTCTAGCCATACTACTTTTGTACCATCTTCCATGGAAAAAATCTCTGTGGGATTGGGGCTAAAAACTTAACAACCATCCCTGCCCTCAATCCATCCATTTCTCCTCCCTAAGTCACACCAAGTTGGTTTGTTTTTTTTTTTCTCTGTGAGATCCAAAAGGCAAGTTGAATGTTTTAGCGAAGCACAGCCATTCTGCTTTGGGCAGAGTTTGCGGAAGAAAGGCAAAGGGAAAAATAAAGGCAGCAGGTATCAAACGACACAGCTAGTGAATGTTCTACCTCTTTAGTTCAGACGAGAATGTTTTTGGCAATTGAAGAAACTGAAATGTCAAGAGCGAGTCAACTGTAGTAAGTACACCACACCATACCCAGACTTGCCAGCAGCTTTGAGTTGATCTCTACTTTCCCAACCTACGGTGAACGCTTTGTTACTAATCTGCGTAGCTTCTCTAGAAGGTGTAATTAGCTAGAGGCATGGATATAAGGGAGGCTTTTAAAAATAAGAGAGTAGGGTGATAAGTTATTAATGTAGGTGGTTCAGACTTTAGTCTTTAATTTAAACTGAAGGTTAGTGTATGTGAAAAAAAAAAAAAAAAATCTTAGAACTCCCTGAAGTGCTGCTAATATTCCATGACAATAAATTGAAAAAAACCCACCAAAAAACCAGAAGGCTGCTTTTCTTGTCCAGAGCAACAGGTGTTCCCATAACTGACACGTCGCAATACGACATATATTAATGTGCATTCAATATATGTTGAGCAAGCAGGTCTGCACAAAATTGCAAAATGATTGAAAGCGAAACAGCTTAGCTTGGTGCACCATCAATACAGGAATTGCCTTGCTGCTGTAAGAAGGTGAATTGCCTAGGTGGAAACCACAACTGCTGGTGGCTCCTTCATCTCACCTGGCTCCAGCCATACTGTACGTCGGGCAACGCGTCGTGGTATTATGGGCACTGCAGTAGCCAAATGAAGCAAAAGTTTCACCTCTTAACGAAGATCAACTTCAATGTTAGTTTCTTCCTTTGCAGGTGACGGGAGTAAGCTAGCTGCCTCACGGAAGGCCAGGTGGCTATGAAATACCAGCTACTCACCACTAACAAAAGAATTAGCTTAGATGTGATCTCCACTATCTACAAGGCCAAATGTATTTTGCTTTTCTGATCAGTGCGATACATCTTATCTCATGTGTCTTCCAAAACACAATTATAAGTAGATTTTATACTGTAGAGCGTAACAACAGGTGTCTCTAACGTGAGATGAGTCACTAAAATGACTCAGTTCTCACTTGCTCTTGTTATTCAGACACTGATACAACATGGCACTAGTCTGCCTTATTTAAGGCATATTTATAGAAGCTTGAGTCACTGACTAATGAAAGCAGCCTTTTTGAGATGAAGTGTTAGTTAGGAAGTCAGTGCCCCAAGTTCTAGCTCAGACGTACACCAGAGACGCTACGAGGATTCTGCTAGTCGCACCTGAATCCACACTCACAACATAAAACTTACTCAGCACTTCTTATTAATAAGGAAGTATTTAGTTTTCCTTCCTCAAGGCCATATCTCTTGATATGTACCTAGAAGACTTTAGATATGTGACTCTAGATAAAACTTAAGAGTTTTCCTCATTTATCATTACTCCTCAACCACACAGACACCCAGCTATTGCAAAGAAGCTTTATAATGGGCATAGAATCTATTAACACCATACCCATTTTAGGATCAACCTCTATCCTACCTTCATGGAGGCAGGAAAGATGCATAGGTATGAACAAAATCAGAATTTATAAACTTATAAATTTATAAATATTTATTTATAGAAGAATGAGAAAGGAACCTTAGACAAGAGCTCATACCTCCTTCACTGCTTTCCACCCTGAAATATCACAGCCCAGACCGATATAAAACTGACAGTAACACAGTATTTCCCTGCATGGTGTTACAAAGCATTTTGTTAAACAAAAAGAAGTGGAACCTGCAATACTGTCTAGATTAAAGTAACACCTGTAAGTTACAAAACAACAAATACAGTTTAAAGAATTGCTTCTAAATAAAAATTGGTTGCTTAACATGCTTTTATTAGATAATGTTAACGTATCAGGCTTGAGAATGAAACCAGTCTTAAGTCCGGGCTGAGTCTGAAGCCAATACTTAAGGGCAAGGTTTCAAAGTTTTTACTCAACTCATGAAAAGAAGAGGGTATTCATTCATAATGGCATCTTCATTAGAAGAGGTTAATGAAAACCTATGATTCCGTTCGTAGAAAGAGTTGCTATAAATAAAAGAATACTGTGAAACAATGTAGAATAAGAGGTGAATGAATTGCCTAGATACAGAGAAATGTAGTATGATGAACACCTCAACTGGTCAACCAGTTCCAAAAATACCACCTTGAAGCAGCACAGTCCATGCAGATGCATGTTGCAAGGAGAGAGAATTGCAACAAATAAAATACACATAAAAGCTTTCCAATTCTATTCCCTAATACTGTCTGGATGCAAGGTTTACACATACCTTTTCCTGCTAATCTGTTGGAAAAAACCCCAGGTACCAAGTGTCAATAGTCACAGTACCAGAATGTTCTCCTACTCTGATACTGACCCACACAATGTAAGAAATACACCGCAAGAAGGTGCTGGAGGCCAGTTTGGGGTTTGGGAGTTTGGTTGGTTGGTTGGTTTTGGGTTTTTTAAATACGCTTAGAGATGCCCAGTACAAAGGCTGTCTTGCAAAATTTTCAGTGCTGGCTGCTTCCAGGAGAAAAGAAGAAATGTGGCTGTTTTTCATGGTCGTGAAATTAGAAATGTGGTTATGAAGGGGATTTGTTTGTTTGTTTCTTCCACTTAACTCCCAGCCTCCTTTCTCCTTCTGCTTCAAATAGGATAAAATGCAGAAGCATTTTGTTCTAACAAAACCAATTTATGTACCAAAGTGTCTTTGGAGGTTTCTACAAGCATTTACTTTTCAGTACTTAACAGGAAGTATGAAAAAGCCAGATATTTTCAAATCAAAATGAAGCAAACCAGTGAAATCACATTATATCAGAAGAAACTTCTATAACCGGCACTGGAGATATGGAATAAAATAGATGCAGCTTCTCAGGAGGGTCAGGGAACTGCTGAAGTGTTCCTTCTCCCCCGCCCCAGTATAAAAAGATGCTGTTAAAACAGTTATTTCTTTCAGCTGATTTTTTTAAGTTTATTCAACCAAGCCCATGTTCTTCCTAAGTTAAACCTGACAGGTTTCTATAATAGATGTTTCTGAGAAATATTTCTGTCATCTTTTAAACACTCCTATTAAGTAAAGTTACTTTTTTTGTTTCCTACAGAAATAAATCTTCTTAACGCTGTTTATGTCAAATATTTTAGTCCACTAGTTAAAGGTCATTCTAAAACAGAAAGCTAGATACTCAGCAAAACATCCAAGTATGAAGATTTAAAACCCAGTCTGATTAACTGAAGGTTATTTATAGTGTATATATGTTTCATGATTCAAAGTATCTTATTAAACCTTTGATAAGTTGACTATTCTCTTACATGAAGCATCTGCCGAAAGGAGGCAGCCAAACAGATTGTTTTATGCTAAAAACAATGTTACTTGAAGCACCACTATGTTATAAATAGCCCTTTTGATGACTCAGCAGATGAGTGCCGTGTTTGTAGAAGTTTTGATAAGACAAGACTTTGAATGAAATGATTTTGTCACCTAAGATGTTATTCTTCTACTATACGCGTTCCATTAAGTTTTTGTATTTCATCAAAGCTTAAAAGTGACCTGAGGTAAGGGAATTAGCTTTACTAAGGCTGACGCTCCCAACATGCCAGGGGCATCGATCGCATTTTTACTTCAAGGTGGGGGCTGGGGGTGATTATTCATGCAGCATCCAGAAGAGGGCAATGTCTTGCTTTGGAAACGATGTCATACTCAATTCCCTTTGCTCAGATAAACAGAAACTGTATGCAAGCAGGAATAAATAGTAGCGCTATTAGGAAAATCACGAATATTCTGAAAGGAAGCTAAAAGAGCATGATTCAGTTTTATTTTGCACATTTCCAGCCAGTATTAGAGCTATTCGGAATAATGACATTTTAACTTGGCGCGACAAGAGATAAACTGACAAAATTCACCCAGCAAGGAAGCACTTCACTGGTTCTTCTGATCAGATGACCAGAAGACCATCTACTAAGAGTTTCCAAATCCAAATATTGATTAACTTGATGCAAAACATTCTGGAAGTGCTGTTATCCCAGGTCAGGACCGGCACTATCCCAGCACTTCACTGTGCCCTTCCCATAGTTCGTGGTTCTCACTAATGCACAGAGAAACACAAGGAAATTGTTCTTCCTTTTCAATAGAGACTATCAGGGAATGATCAATGGCAGCTGCTTTAAAACTCAAATCTTTCAAAAGTGGATTCAGAGGTCCTGCAAGCTCCTCATGGTCAGGTGGAATGGGCCGAGAAAGCCAACACAGAAGCACCGGTTGAATTAAGCACATTCATTCATCTCTCACCATTTTTCAGGACCAGTTTGGGCCTTCTCAGGCACCCAGGAACATTCGTAGCACGGCAGAAGCAGATAAGTGAAAAACTCTTGTTTTAGAAACAGTAAGATCTGACTGATGCTTTTTTTGTTAACTTTGGTTGGGAAACTTTTAAGTCCATTTGGAAACTTCCACTTGAAAATGCTATGAGAAAAACACTGAGGCAAATAAGGAAAAGTACTCAAGTATTTTATGAAGACATTTAGAAATTTAGTCTCTTTTTATGGATTCAAGATGAAAGTATTTTCAAAGTCCATTCAACTACAGAATTCCATCACTAAATCTAAGCTTCAGATAGGAATTAAGAAAAACACACCAGTGAAACAACTCCTTCTTTAAATCAGAATCAGCAGTGTGAGATCCAAAGGAAACTGTCTAAACTTTTAGTAAAAGAAATTAGCGCAGCAGACCCAGTTTTGACCAGAAGCAACTGATGAATGACAATAGCTATAGCATTGGTCCAAGTCTGGATGACAACAGCTGTAGCATTGGTCCAACTCATGATTAAACTCTGCAAATCAATCTTTACGTTGTCTTTTCCTTACGGGCAGACCAGACCAGACATTGAGAGTACCAGATCTTGTCAGCCGGGATGGGGGGTTTGTTTGCTTTGGGGTGGTTTTTTTTGTTTTGTTTTGTGGGTTTTTTTTTGTTTTTTTTTTTTTTAAAGCATCAGAAGCCAAAATTGTCAAATATGTGACTGCAGTAGAGTGCTGAAAGCTGCCTTGAGACATCAGGATTGCTATAACTGCATTATAAAAAATCGATCACTTTTCACAGCGCAATAAACCACCACAGTGGTGCCTTTGGTGCATATGAAAGGCTGAAAAAGTGTTGTAAAGACTGACGAACTTCAATTCCTTGAGGTGATAACTTGTTGAATAAAGCTATGATATCCTAAAATGAAGCCAAATTTCATGTTTCAAATGTGTAAACTACACATATATGAAGGATCCATCTTCATCATCACTCATTTATTTCAATAGTATAAAATATTTCACTGTTATTCTTAAAAAATTGTTTCCCAGGACAGAGAAAAAGCTATTGTAGTTGAAAAGCATCATCAGCATTAGAAGAAATAGCTATGAATTGGCAAAGGACTGAATAGAAATGGGGAAGTTTTAAGTTCTAAGAACCTTCTGCCCAGGGAGGTGGTAGAGTCACCATCACCGGAAGTGTTCAAAAAACGTGTAGACGTGGCACTTCAGGACATGGTTTAGGGGGCATGGTGGTGTTGGGTTGATGGTTGGACTTGATGACCTTAAAGGTATTTTCCAACTTTAATGATTCTATTGTCTTAGACATAGGCAAGATGCCTAATGAGCTCTCTAGCTGGGCTTGTAAACAGTTTACACAACAGCTTCCAAGCAGCACAGGGAAATGAGTTTAACACTTAATCCTTGACTTAATTGATATGAAACAATCTGAGTGAGCCATACCTTGTTTCCTTTCTTTAGAAAAGGACCAAGGTTAATCCATTACGTGTCTCAAAATTGCCTAAAGACATGCTGGAGCCATGATAAGCAGCAGTCTCCAACATGCAGCAGAAAATGTTTATTCACCGAAATTTATAATGAGCATTCACTGAAGTTTAAGTAGTAGGACCTCCCAGGTTTCTGCCTCATTAATATGCGTATCACAATTCAGGTTTTAGAAGTATACTGTTATTTTATTGGGTTCTTGCCATTTCATTGTGCCCGTACTGATCAGTGCTTCTACTCATGTAAAGGAAAACAAAGTGCTGTTTTTCCTACAGTTAAAAGTCCCTATTAACCTGCGTGCTGCCTCCTCACACTGTTAGGGAGCCAGAGCTCCTCTTCCATAAATATGCCCTTGTAATTGCTCTGCTGACTGCAGCGATTGAGTCTTGGGGAAATCTTGTCCCACCTCAAATGCTGGCTTCGGCAAAGCGCATACAACTATTCTGTTACAGACTGAAATACAAAACTGGGAGACAAAGGTACTATACGCAGGCAGGCTGACAGACAGCAGCTTGCACTCCTTTTCTCCTGCCCAGCACCCAAAAGGCTGCGAGTGTGCAGTGTTAGTTAACATAACTGATCCAAGCTGATCAGAACTACAGCAGCAGCGTGTTGGGGAGGCCTCTCCTTTTACATAAGTTCACAAAACTTAAAGTTTCACAAAACTAGTATTTTCCTAACCCCCTGGAACTTCTGAAAAACAGAACCAGAACAGTAACATCACAGTTGGATTTGGTATTTATAAATATAAGTGCGCACACATGCCTGGGTAGGTGTTTTAGGAGGCGAGGAAAGGTTGCAGACTGATCGCTCTGGATACCGCGTCCAGATCGCGCCCACAGGCCGGTTAAGAGCTCAGGCAGTGCCACCGCAGCTGTGGCGCGGCAGTCGTCCCTGCCTGCGCCGCAGGGAACGCGCTGGTGGCAGAACGGACTTGAACACCCAGGTTGTTCTGTTGCAGTCAATGATGACAACAGCACTGAAGGTGCCACTTTCAGAGCACCTAAACTAAGTGAGAGTATTGAGATCATTGGGTTGTTTGGGTTTGGGTTTTTTTTCAGTTGACTTATGCAGATTTATGTACCTTATTGACTTGAGATATTGAGCTTCAACAGCATTATTGCATATATGCAGTGTGTTATTTCACATTACCAACACTAACATAGGACGAGAGGAAATGGCCTCAAGTTGCGCCAAGGGAGGTTTAGATTGGATATTAGGAAAAATTTCTTTACTGAAAGAGTGGTCAAGCATTGGAACATGCTGCCCAGGGAGGTGGTGGAGTCACCGTCACTGGAGGTGTTCAACAAACGTGTGGACGTGGCACTTTGGGACATGGTTTAGTGGGCATGGTGGTGTTGGGTTGACAGTTGGCCTTGATGGTCTTAAAGGTCCTTTCCAACCTCAATGATTCTACAAACATATACTAGGATGTAAAGGCCTACAATTCAACAAGTCAAATAAGCTTCTTTGTGATCACAGACAGAGACTAAGCACACGTCAAGCAGACCTTTGCAGCAACTCCTCATCCCCTCAACGCTACAAGACCAGCCAGATGCATCTGGATCAAGCAGTAGGATTTCCAAGGTGAGGCACGTGCAGGTGAAAGGAGGCTGCCTGCCCATGGCAGCGCTCACCTGTGGGGCTCACACGGGCGAAGGGCAGAGCGTGGATAGGACTACTGACCAGAAACACCACTAGATAAAGTGCCACAGCCCTTGCAGTCAGGAAAACAGAGAGCAGCATAGTTCACTTATTTGCACATCTGAAGAGATTAACTGAAGACATGAAAACCAGCAAAGGGCAACCCAACCATATATTGCTCAAAGCCTGTGAGCCACTCCAAGATGTCTTTATGTCTAGGTTTGAGGCTCTGAACATTGACGGATTGCCGAGTATCCCAGAAGGCATCACTGCCCAGCACACAAAATCCTGCATCACCTTTGTCCTGCTCATGCTCAAGACCTAGATTGTCCTCTAAAAATGTAAGTAATCTTCCTTTCACTATATACACACCAACTCAAGGCAATCAGCCAAAGCTGCCAGGTCATCTAAAACATACCAGTTCCTTGATACTTTTTATGTTTTGCATAGGACACTGTTTCTTTAGTAACAACAAATCGCTGCACGTTAGTGCCATCGTCTTAAAACTCCAGTTCTACAAAATTTCAGTAAAGCTTCCAGGTAACTGGACGTAAGTCATTTAGAATCTGTAAGTAACTCAAAGTATTTAAAATGAATGAAAGTACTGAAGATAAGTGTCCACTTAAATGCAAAGTTAGACAACATGAATATTCCTTAGCAGGGTTTCTGTGCATGAAGAAAAAGATTGAGAGCAAATTGAATGAGAACTGGCCTATGGTGCACATGTGTGAATGCAAACACATCCGATGTGCTCTGGGCATGCCTCGAATACGTAGAGCTTCCTGGAACACCATTTACAAGAGCAGTAAGAAAAGGTAAAGGACAAGGAATTTCACTTAACAGATAACTTCACCACTCTGTTGGGTACAGTTATTAAAAGTTTGGACTTTTGACCTAGCTCAATATCCATCACAACTAGACATCAAAAGACAAAGAACGTAAGAACCTCAAAAAGAAACATACTTTATACCATTTTTTAACAAAAGCACCAATGCTCCATTACGGTGCCTCAAAGCCCCTTACAACCCTATTAGGAGGCCACTGTGTTGCACTGTTTTTACTCATCTCTAGTAACTCAGAATTTCATCTTTACAGGCTGATACACAAGGGAAACGAGAAACACCAGAGTGTAAGCAAGATACAATCACTGTTTCTACAGACCCTTTCAAAAGGAGCGTGAAGCCTCCAACAAGTAAGATGTGTTTCTGCCTATAAATAGATATGCTTTGTACATGTGATTATAGGTTGCTTGGAAAAGATTTTAGAGGTATGGGAGTGCTGACCTTCATGTTTTTATATCATGCACTATAAAGCAGTGTGATAAGTATGGCTGATACTGCAATGTTTTCCTCCAATTTTAAGTTTTTTCCAAACCATCATGGATATGGCCCACTGGGGGCAGGGGGGCGGGAGAACCTCAGTGTAGGCAAACGCTCTTTTATTCTGCCTCTTCCCTTCCAATTTCATTAGCGTATGGCCACCCCTCTGTACTAAGAAACAAAAGAGCACAACTCAGTGCATTCGCAGCTCTCCAAACGCGCTACTGGGACTGGTGATTGACTTGAAATACTGACATCGTCTCTAGCATAAACTTCCATGAGTAAGAAAAGTATATACCTGGGCTTGTAATTACTCACCTCTCGTACACTGAACCTGTTACACCAGTTGACAGAAGAATGAACTCTGCATTTACTACATATAAATGCTGCCATATTAAATACAATGGTTGTACAAATATTTGGCAAGCAACCACACAGCATTAGGAATCTAAATCCTTCTTAGAGGTTATGACAAGCTCACCCTAACTAGACACAAAATAAAAAAGCATCAGGAACATTTCATTTTACATTGTCATTATTTACATTACATTCTTTTCATGTGTGCTAACTTTTGGTAGCTTCACAAGTGTTTGCATTGGGTTCTACATTTGTTATAGCAATCAAATTTTAAGATCCAAAAATCTTTTCAATTTATCTTTTCTCTTTATGAAGTCTAGATGACAGCTTTTTTATATAGGCGATTGGCATAAAAATTACAGATGTGGAAAACGTACAATCAACTGTCATATTTGCCACAGCATAATGTTTAAGCAGCTTAAAAGAAAGCATCAGGAGTCAAGGAAAATCCATTTGGCTTTACAACTTACAAGCAGATGAATGAATAAAACTGGAATAAACCCACCAAGAGCAAAATGGGAGCCGGCGGGGAAAGATAGGTCTACAGCTGGAAATGGAGGAAATGTACACACAGAGGGAAGAGCAAATGTTAGGCTTTTTTCCCCCTCCTTGAGGATATTATGAAAACAAAAATCTTTGGAAGTTTGAGCATTTCATGTCTCTCTAAAATCCAACCAAGTCTGATAGTCCTAGAGCAGCATTTTTGGCTTTCAAAAGACAGCTCTTTTTGTTTATTCCCTGTCTACTGCCTAACGACACAGATGACAGTGCCACAGAAGTCTGCAAGGTTTCAAACCCAACTGAGATCACGGCTGCGATTTAGAGAAGATCGCTTACAAGGTGCGTGCCCCCATCCTGGTCACCCCTCCAGCTCAGTACATACACATCCGTGCAACGCGTGAGCAAAAAGGGGTGCAAAGCAGAGCAGGCAGCTGAGGTATTACACTATGTAAGGCAGCACACACTACCAGCCAAGCATTGTTGCCGTTTTTAACCATCCTGAAAGTAAACCAGCAACCTCTAAAAATCAGATGCGCAAACAGAAATAAAGTGACTTTTCCCCAGGCAACCATCTTTACTCAGGAGAGGGGGAACCCTTGATGAGACTGACACTTTACGTTTGGAAATAACCAAACCTACCGACAGACCCAGGGAAGGGGAAAAAAAAAAAAAGGCAAACTGAATTGCTTTTGAATTTAACTCCTTTCCTACCTCCTCTTATTTTTCCGTCACCCAGGAACCATTCTTGAGTTACAACAATTGCTAAAACCGCCTATTACATTTTTGAATATCAAAAAATAATAACTAGAACATTGTTACTAAAAGACCAAAGCATCAAATCCTGGATGTACCAATTCCAAAAAAGGCGCCCTGATGCTGAGAACGAAGGGCAGCGCCTGAAAGCACAGTCACTGAGCTGTATTTTTTTCTAATATGTGAAAGTTCCACATTCCCAGTTATCAAACACTTAAGACCTTTTTACATGGCTTTCACAAACTTTAAAACAAATAGGTCATCTCTATGAAGAGTTTGCACATCAAATCCAGAGGCATACTTGCAGAAATACTCTCACATATTCTGTGAGTGAATGAAAAACCTCCGTAATTAGTCTGTACCTATAAATATGTGTCTTTTTAAAGTTCAAGGAAACTTTTCTATTATTCTGGTTTGACACATTATCTTGTGCACAATTAACCTGCTATCTTTTAAGCTTCAGCATGTACAAGAAACTGAAACAGTCGCTTGCAATAAATGCAGAACTCCTATTTTGATAAAGGTAAACATCTCAGGAGAGAGGAGAAGAGGTGGCAGAGCAGTGGTGCTTTGCTACAGGAATGGCCTTCTAGAAGAACAAAAGGAAGCAGTAACTTTTTTGAGCAGCATTAAGCTGCTCAGCTACATGCAATTGCTGGCCTCCACTGGATGTTTTCCAATCACATTTGGGCTGATTTATAAACACAAACCAAGGAAAAGATTTTCAGGTGTAGCATGAGGCTATCTCATACCCAAATCACATATCAACATGTTCCATTCCTCCTGTTTGCTACAGTGATGCAATAGTCACCAGGACACCACAACTGTCACTAGAGCTTGTAAAGGGCTCAAGTAAATTAGCTTTTAGGGTTCCCTGCTGTTCAGATCAGTGTGCAGTTCTATGTGAAAAAATACACCACAATTCTCACAGATGACTGTAAACATCTAATTATGTACACAGATAAACACACATATATACACAAACAGAAGTATGCTCCCTGTGGAAGCCTACAAAAACCACAACAAAACCCCAAGATTTTTTCTATGTGGAATGAATGATCATGCTATGAGTTTTCAACATTAGCAAGGCCTTACATCAACCATACAAAATTTTCAGTCATGGATAAATATAACCCATTCCTGAATCTCAGTAGCTGAACTGTCTAGGCTAACAGGTCGGTTTAGCAGGCTTAATTCACTTTGTGTTGAGAACAGTTACCTATTGATCCTCTTCCTGATGGATACAGAGCTTTGTTACCTTTAAAAAGTCAAATAAAATGCCGAAAAGTCTTACTAAAATAGTATGATATGCAAGACTTGTATAATCAGAACAGAAAGATTCCAACACTTAGGTGATAAAAAGGAAGCATCCCTTCATACATTACAGAACTGATCCTTCAAAGCCCAGCGAGACACCTAAAAAGACATTTTCAAACAGCATGGCATTAGTATGACAGCATTTAAACATCCTCATGACTTGACTCAAGCTTCATTTCTGTGTGAAAAAATAATCTGTAATATCTAAGCAGTATCTCAAGAAATCAGGAAATCTACAGATAAAAAAGACTAAATTTGAAGGAATGCTCTAATTGCAAAATACATTATTCAAAAACGATTCTACCTCTAAGGAGAGTCCAAATTCCCTCCCATAGCAATCCTTTTGCTTTGCTTCCATTTCCCAGGTTCTCTAAGCTGTTCTCTGCAGGGGTTTGGGATTCGAGTGGGACAGTAACAGCCATTCACAGCACCGCAGAGCAGTAACTTGCAGGTGTTGGCTATCTTACCCACTTGCAATTCCACAAGGAGTTTGGAGGGTGGGGGGTAGACTCTTCCATCATTTATAGATTTTTCCATACTGGTTTACTGAAAGATTCCATTTCCATGCGTTAATGCAACTTGAAAACACGTGCACTGAGATAATCGCTAGTAATTTTGCTCCTAGTTTTCTACATCCTCTACTGTAAGCTTCATGCATCAGAACATGAAAGCCTTGTACTCTTCTATACCGGGGTACAAAAAGATGATCATTAAAAGCCCAATTCCATCAAGTAAGTGTCCCACACCTTGTCAATTTTGCTCATCATGCTTGATGATGGAACCTGCCATTTTCCATTTGGTTGATTATCTTTCTTTACAGGCACCATCTTTAAGACACCTATCAAACACCACCTTGCAGGTTTATTATTCATCAGGTGCTTCTATTCTCCTGAGCGTAGCAGAAATTGTAGTCTTGGCAGCAATTACCCCTCAATCTTCATTAACAACCGGAGTTGTTCTTTAATCCTTCCTGACTTGCCTTCATGTTTTGTTTCCAACCCTATACATTCTGTTTGCTAAATCACGTTCTCTGCTCGTTTTGCTCCTGTCACTGCTCCGCAAGTTTGTGTTTCTTCTCTCATGGTACAGCTAGTTCCATGAACACCCACATTTGCTTGTCTTTACGGGGTAAAGAAGAAGCCATTGTTTTGTCTGGACTAGCTTCTCTGCTGACTTATCACCACCATGCAAGGACACAGCGATTCCCGTGGGAGACCAGCCCACTAGACGAACACTACTGTTCTCTTAAATTAGCAGATGTTACCTATTCCTTTGATGAGCACATTGATCTTTGCCACAAATATAAATCATTTGGTAGCTGAGAACAAAGCACTCTGCAAAAGGTAAAGGCCTACAGCCATCATAAAGCTGGAAGGAGGTTCTAAAAGTACAGCCTACGTTCTGATCCAAAAAAGTTAAAGAAGTTTAAACTCAATAACATCAGTGTCATTAAGCAGTCAACTTTACTGCAGCGCTGGACGCATGGGGGATCTCTCCTCCTAACATGTGTGCGCTGAAACAAAAGTTCATCTTCTATATACCTTAAAGACATGAATATTCACACATTTTCCAAGAAATCACCGCCTCCCTGCTTACCTACTACATTTACGTAATGCTGGCGCTGCAAAACTACACTACACGTGCGCGGGGGTCCTGGGCGGTCGTCGGGGGTCGTTTGGGGAGTTAGCCCCCTATTCCTTTTTCCCTTTTATGGTCACAAGTCTCTTGAAGATAATTTCTTCTCCTTGGATGTTTGCCCCTTCTGTTCTTCAGCCAAGCGGTTCCTTCTTATCATCCGTGTTTGAGCACTCCTGCTAGGACGTTTCTGTGCTCAAGGTGAAGATATCTCCTCTGCACTCATTAATCTCTCAGTCCTTGCTCTTAACTCTTCTCCTATTGGTTCTCTCCACCTGTCTTCTCCGTTTCTACTTGTGTTTTAATTTTCATGAGGGCGGCTTTCCTCCTGATGAACTGTTTACACATAGGTACAGTGTTAACACTGAGGCAAATACAGCCTCAGGGCTATGAGAATAGGCCGTTAAACATAATCACACAGTTATAAGGCTAAAGAATTCCATATAAAAGTTAAACTAATTACGTAATCGATAACCTTCCAGAAAGTACAGGTATTAGGAAATTTGTAAAACTTACAGTTGATTAGTTACACATGCTAAAACCTTAGAATTTAGATCCTTGTTTCAGTTCTGTGCCTTTCTTTAACACTTTCCCATGTAAATGAATTTAAACAAAAATGGTATCAATCCTGAAAGAGTAGGTGGTTTTTAAAAGGAAGCTTTTGCCGTAATTGTTTTTTCTACTAAAATTACTAAGCAATCACCTAAACACTGACAACTCTCGTATCTGTCTCCTACTGAGACTTCCACTGCCCCATCACGATAGCATCTCTGCTCTCCAAAGCATGAAACCCAAAGGCATTGTTAGCCACCAGGACTGTAATTTTGTGGTAATGCGATGATTTCCCACACACGCACACATTGAAGAAAGCATTGAAATTGAAATGTCAGACTCGTGAAACAGCCATGAGTTTACTGATGTGCTCCTTTATTACCTGTGTTTCTTCGTGGGACAGAAATCCCCATTATCTGCAGGTGGCTAACACAGCACCGTTTCAGGGTATAAGACTCACCACCCGTATGTACCAAACGCATATAGCCTGTCTTCTATACTTACTCTACACAAGCCTAGGTCACTATTCTCCTGACAGCTTGGAAGTGTTAAGCTACTTAATGCTTCTTTTCTTAAGCTAAGGGTTCCTGTATTGCTGGGATTTTCAATGACTGTAATTATCTCATGTAGTGTGGCAAACCACACTTTTCTACAGGAATATTGCTTACAAATAGGATTTTTACTGCTTCTCTCTGGAATTGGATGTTAACGAGCTAGTTGGATAACAACTCTCATAATACTTCGACAGCATGTGGGCCTCCGACTTTTCTTTTAGCCCAGTTTCTATAACCCAAATACACTGGGAATCTAGCAATCTTTTGGAAGCACGGAGAACATGAGTCCTCCATCTGTCTTTTGTCATACAATTGAGAAGCTTAGACTTATGCTTAGAAGTTACAAGCTATTTTTCAAAATCAGCTTGAGATAATTGTTTTTCCCGATTAATTCTTTGATCAATATTGGCATGATCAAGGTCTGGAACCAGAATTTATTGACTTAAACTCCACCTGAAGCTAGTGA
Organism: Phaethon aethereus; assembly: GCF_964289735.1. NCBI lineage: Eukaryota > Metazoa > Chordata > Aves > Phaethontiformes > Phaethontidae > Phaethon > Phaethon aethereus. Next base: position 22,835,816 of record NC_138587.1, read on the forward strand.
GACAACGTATGAACAAAAATATTTGCACAATCACTTTCACATAACAACCTTTTTCTTTGCCTTTGTCTCCAAATAAAACAGACACCCTTGAAAGACTTGTACAAGACACGGGTGCAGTTCATAGTCATATGTCAGTGGAATAGGAGTACGTGCCTGAGGGTTTTCCTCTGGTATAACATAAACCCTTTCCTGTTAATGCTATTAATAACTTCACTGTTTCAAGTGAAACGTATCTAGTTCACTGAGACAAAAATCTGCCCTGAGCAAATTATCTGAAGGCAGATTTGTTACAGACCAGTGTTTGACTGTAGTACCCCATCTCATTAGCAGACGCTGATCCCACTAAGTAATTAGCATGTTTCTTTAGCTCTTAATCCTACCCTGATGTATAGCAGAGGGAAGCATCCATGGGGAAGACACAGCAGCGGGTGGAATGAGTACCTCTGCAGGAAGTTAAACAGAAAACTGACCACACGTGAGCTAAGCAAACGCAGCGGCTGCCGAGCTCGAAGCAAATGCCTGGGCCCTTATGGCGTCAGCTTTTGAGACCGTTGCCTAGAAGCAGACCTGAAAAGGATGTTTCTTTTCACTGGTCAATTTTAAGTGGTACACAAACATAATATTTCATAAATGCCTTTGCGCTAATGACTAAGGACCTGGAAGGGGATGGTTTGGTTTGTTAGCTTGATCTCCAGCACTATGACAACAGCAACAAGTTGCACACATCTTCCTTGCTTTGCAACTGCTCCAAAACATGGAGATTTTTCAAAGCCTCATAAAACTACATCAACTTTGCTCTTTCCTAAAGCCAACCAAAATGGCTCTCATTTTACTCTCTGGCTGTGAATACCCTGCAAACTTACACGTCAAAACTGAAAATAAAATTGCTAGGCAAAAATCCTAGGTGCTGTACAAAATACAACATGCTATTTTAAAAGAAAAAAAAAAAAGTATAAAAATCTGAAAGCAACCACAACAGTTGCAGGACTGGAAGGCAGTTTTCTTTGTTCTTCAAGAGCCAGCAGTCAGGCGCTCAGAAGAGAAGGAAACTCAGAACTGATAACAAGATCTAGTGCGTAAAGGCTCATCAGGGTGGTTGGAAACCAATATGAAGAGTTCCACTGCAGTGGGACAGGAACAATTCCTTGGTGACTAGCTTGAAATGCTTAAACTTCTCTGGAGTTTTCCACACCATGCCAATATAGACACGTTAAAGCTGACATTACCGAGTCGGCACCTTAAGCACTCTACATTTCTCTTCAGAAAGATGGTTTGGCTAAATACCTTTGAAATTAACTAATAACAGATAAAGGCAATTTGTAGCTTATAGATTAAAATTACTGCTGTAAATACAAAGCCAAGCAAAGGTAACTCAACTTCAAAGAGGGTTCTTAATTTCCAAGTATCTCTTGTAATCAAAACAAGAAAACCCCACTCGTTGTTTGTGACTTGTTAGACATTGGTCAAGACTTCCCTATTATTACCATGTATTCACTTTAAATGGTCCCACTCCAGTAATTTACAATAAGAACTGATTCCTATATTCAGCTACAACATTCAGTTACTGATCAGTGTCAAGAACAAGCCTTTCCATTAGTTCAAGTAACAGTACTACCTAGCCACCATTACAACCACCCCAAAACAGACGGCAGGTCGTAACTCTTTCCAATTATAACGGCATTTGCCCTAAACTAGGTTTCTTCATGTGCACAAGTAACTCTTTATTTTTTCCTCCTTCTCAAAGGGTGCTGGTGAGTTGGTTGTTCTTAATTTTGAAAAAGTCAACCAGTGGTACTTTAAACCAGTTTCGTTCAGACTAAAAGATTCACTGTAAATATTAGCACTGTTGATTTTATGTTCCATGTAAAACAAAGGTGTTATTTGCACTTTAAAAGGCAGTTTATTCAATCAACTCTGCTGTAATTGAATAATTCAACTTTAATAAGCTGGCTCTGATGTGTACAAATTATTTTTTCTGAACATTAATCTCACTGCCCCCATCACCTCTGTGAAAAGAGACCATAAGTCTTTCCTACCTCCCTAACAATAGTCAAGCTGTCTGCTTTTCATCCATGTTATCAGGTCTCCATTAAGGGGATCTATAGCTTCCTCCAGTCAGTTTGGTTTTTTTCTTCCATAAATTGATCTTCCAACAGCCTTAGACATTCCTGGAAACAGTACAATTCCTTCCATTTTCACACATACAGGTGAAACAACTATGTTAATGTTTATCTTGGAGTTATACTGAAAATTAACTGAAGAGCATATACCAGGAAGACTTGAAATAGGAGATAGTCGATGGAAAGCCACTAGAAGTCCAATCATTCGTTTTCAACTATGTTTTGTTGATACTGAAAAATGAAGCCAGGTGAACAAGACCAAGGTGGCGTTTTCCAAAACATTATATCCCACTGCTACAGAGTCTTAGAACAGTCAATGATAAAGACATCCAAACACCCCCTCTTTCCCTGTAGCTATCCTTCTCGGAACAATTTTTAATGTTGAGTGCTTTTCAGAAAATGGCAATCCCTACAATCACTGACAAGTTCTAGATACTTTTGATGGCAGCCTTATTTACTGAGTGTGCACAGTTTGCCAAACTATTTATTAACATGAGTTTTATTCCTCATCTAAAGTATTAACCACACGGCTCAAAAAGCTGCATTCTTGAGGAAAGCAGAATAAAATATGGATAACAGTGGTCTGACATTACTTATTCACTGATTCGCACTCAAACATACACATCATAAGGTCACGCTGATCTCCAGATGCAAGACAAGTTTAACTGAAGTCATCTTTGCCTAAATTTTATGCAGTCAGTGAAATAGTAAGATGCTAGCCAGGACACAAAAAGGGCAGGAAAAGAGTGAAGTAATGAGCAATACTTTATGCTTATACTATATTCAGAATTGACAAGAATGTAGCCTGGAGAGAGAAGAGAAAGGAAGGCCCTGCACAGGCAAAAGCCATGGTGATAACAACATAGCAAGGTAAAAATACTGTATGTGTGTCTGTACATGTATTAGAGAGAGTTAAAACAGAGCCATGTATTTCTAAGAAGGGGAAAATAGTCAGAGGTGCTTGTTACGATACCAGGCAAGAAATTAGAAGCACATCATCTTCTAAGATGAATAACAAGACATAACAAGGAAGAAAGGAGAAAGCAGGAGTCTGAGTCTGGAAGGCTTCAGAGACTAAGAGACACTTTCAGAAATCTGGAAATATTCAAGGGAATTTTAAAGAGATGGTACAGGTCAAACTGAATTGAGTTTTCCCTGTCTTTTTGTAAAGTTAAAAAATGTGATTTATTCCAAAATAGTATTTTTACATATACAAAATGTATTTGAGAATATTCCAGAAAAATGAAGTTTGCTCTTATGTTCATGCCTATTTGTTCAAGCATCTGAGAGGCAAAAAGTTCTTATGAAGTAAGTTTTCCCTCTAATTCATGTTTTCTTCCTTCACCATCCACATCTTAAACATCATACCAAAACAGGCCTTTTCAGCTACCGCCCTTGGACCTTTAGGAGGAGTAAGTGGTCCTCCAAAACCCAGCATAACTCAACCTTTGCTCTGATTGAGCGTGGCAAGAGACTGCTTAGAGAAAGCAGAGATTTGTTTGGGATAGTTGACACATGGGATGGGTATCAGCTGCCATCACTGTTCTGTCACACCGAGTCACATTCACCAGGTGCAACTGATACATTCACTGGTGCCAGAAAGGGATCATCTACCTGATCTGGAACCTCTGATTCATAGTTTTTGCCAAATCTAGGGCAGGCAAAGCAGTTTGGAGAGGAAAGTCAGGTCACTTCTACACTGCTGGCTCAGTCTTATGTCACTATTGAGACAAACGGTGTCTCCATGTTACCCTCCAGTAGGGTACAACCTAAACCCAGTCTGCCTTGAGACAACCTTAGACTATCACCCAGTAATGCAGATTGTGATCAATATTTTGTATTGCTCCTCTGTAGCTATAAACAGCCCATTGACTTTGGCAGCTGAAGATTCACCATAACATGAACAGGAATGCAAAAAAATACTACACGTTTAAATCATTAAATTGATTAACACTAAAGCAAAATTCATAGTTTACCAGATCCTTTTAGTTTCTAAAACTTGTTTTTGTCATATTACGCACAGTAGCAGAGGCTTCCAGCCTTTGTATATTCCAATATGATGAACCACACTATGTTACTGAGCTACTCACAGAAGTTACCACAGCTTTAGAATGAAATCACTGACTACAGAAGCCTTAAGAAGAGGAAAAGACCAATAAAAGTATTCCCTGGAAAGTAAGCTTCTATTATGAATGAGGGGGAAGTAATTTTGTGTCAAAAGGAAACGTTCAGTTTTGTGTTATGTGCCTGTGTAGCAGGTTACTTCAAAGCAGGCCTTTCTGGGAGCACATCAGTAGCAGAATACATGACTTCAGTCACCCCACGAAAGACTGAAACCACTCCTGCAAGCGAGTCCCACCTCTTATGAAAGCAAGTACTGCTCACAAAAAAAGCAGCCTGATAAAACCTAAAGCCGCTGTAATAGGCAGGGATCGCATCTGGGTCACCATCAGCAGCATTATTTTGACTAGGTGTCAGTGGTGCGTTGGCATCGACGTCTTCATCGCTGAATGCCAAGGCAACCAGCTGCACTGCAAACGGAGGGTGGCTCGCTCCTGTGTCGCTGACCGAGAGATGGCCGCAAGAGCTCAGGCACCCTTCCCGAGGGGACGCCCCGCAGCCCTCACCCACCACACCCAGGTGGACATCGCTCCCATGCAATTACAACCCTTTGGATGCTCTTCTGAAAATTACGCCAAGAAGAACCCTCAGCCACAACAACTCCAGCTTGTGTGTGCTCTTCAGAGCAGAATTCCTCCCAGAGGTAGCGCAGGTCTTTGGGATGCCCCTTCCCAATGCTATGTTGAACTAATCCGTCCCAACACCTAAAAAGATGCCAGCTCTACTACTTAAGCCTTTGGCCACAATGTTGGTGTCCGTATGTGTTGTAGCACCCGCAGCCACATGGTTAATGAGCAAGCTATACCACAACCACTGCAGACTGCTGTTGATTTTTGCTTTGCTGGTAAATGGAAAAACATTTTTCACCCTTCACAGCTACAATGATCACAATCTCACCTATGGCATAACTTTCAGGGTGTCTCCAAATCCCCGTAACAGCTCTTTGGGTTTTGTTTCTTAATAGCACATACCATTTCCTCTTCAAAACATCTGCCCTTTTAGACCCACTGCCACCAACACCACCACAACGTGAAAATCAGACTACACTAAGACAATTCTTTGCTAGATGTTGAAAAACCGAAGGAAAAAACCACAGCGGCTTTGGTCCCTTGGTTTTGCAGGGCAAAGATCTGATGTGCCTTCTGGAAAGCATCGCTGGCTATTAGGCTGCTGTTCAAGACTAGAACGTCATAGTCTCACTAACGTTGCTCTATCTGAGCAGGTTTTATATTTGGTTTAGTCTTCTTAGGATGCAGCAAGCGGAACAGCCTGCTTTCTCGCTTCGCAGTGCTGCTTGTGCGCACGCCTTTGAAGACTGAAGCAGTAATAAGGAACTGCAGCAGGGACTGTCAACCCGCACGGGTAACAAAAAAAGAACACAAAGATCTAAACTGAAATTTGCTCTACAGCCTTTCGTATTATAGTTTCGGATACAGCCCTGTTCACTGCATTGTGATTCTTGGCAGCACAAATAGGAATGTTATTACAATTCCTGTTATTTCTGCAGATTGCAATCTCTCCTCCCATCAGGAAAAAACCCTGCAAGCACTGCATCATCAAGCTATAAAGCCTGGGGTAAAAATAACTTCTCAGATACTCATATACATATTGTAGCTAATGAGTGGCAAAATTAAATAATTTTCTGAGATGTGCCGATGGCACTAGCACTTGGCCTGTGCACGCCGTGACCACGTCAGCGCAGGGCAACGTTCTTCATAAGAAGGATCTTACAGCACAGAGGACTACGTACTCACAGAGCTCAGTTTGATGCTTCTGTTCGAGTATGGCTTTTATATTTGAAATATGAGATGCAACACATTCATGCCTCCTCCTCTTCAAGTTCATCTCACTGCCGGAAAGTAACAGATAGCGAGTAGGTTCCCAAACCAGATTTGTCTTGGACAGAACAGGTCAAACCTTCTGTGCTGGAATTCAAATTCAACTCAAATAACAGGAGGCCATTATTCTCAGAATGGGATAAAGCACAGCCTAACCAGAAACTGAAAATTAGTCTAATGGCAGGAAAACTGTTTTCATTGGAGAAATGTAGCTAGGAAAGAAGATGAGCTGAAATAGTCTGGATTTGAAAGCCCAAATTCAGGCTTCTTGAGATGTCTTTTTTTTTTTCAGGAAAGCTCTATCATGTAACTAGAACAGTGGTTTTGTGTTGTGTGGGTTTGTTGCTGTTGGTGGTGGTTTTTTTAATGCTATTTTCTTACATATTTCCTTCCTCACTTCGATGCAATTGGTTTTGTAAATGAATGTGACAGGTCACTTTCTTTACTTGGCAATCAACGTATGACTGGACGTTGAACATGTTTCAGAGTCTGAAGAGGTACGTGTCCAGTTATCGTCAGCAGCACTTCTCTCCTAGTAACTTCTCCAGCGCTCTGACGCCAAAGCTCAGTATTGAACAGCATCCACGTTAATTAATTCTAATTTTAGTTCCACCTCTTTTTGACCACCAATAAATCCATGTTGCTTTGTAATCCAGAACTGAGATGTTCCAGCATTACAGAATTTGGCATTTTAAAACCATTTCTGTACCTACCCCAATTGTCAGTAACCTCAATATGTTTGGCATATGAAAAAATAATACATATTTGCTTTAGGGTCAAGTAAAGCCTATGGGGTGGTAATTCCACCAGCAATATCATTCCTGGAACTGCAGACAATATAGCATAGTGATGCCATTTGGTATGGAAATGGCTTGCTTTGCAGAAAGAACATGATCTGTTTGTCATTAAAACATGCTGAAGTTCTTCCAAGGGATCAGCTACTAGAAATGGCAATTCTGCATCAAAACCACATTCTCTGAAAATCCTTTACTTTCCCCTCATGTAGCTTCTATGCCAAGACAAAATTTTATTTCTAAAAGAAAAACACACCCTTTCTTTGCGTCTTTAGAGAGTCTTTCAGACATGAGTAATTACAGAAAGATGTTTTTATTAGTCTCAAGGCTGTTGTCCAGCTATTCCTCAGATATTTTATGAACTAAATGTATTTCAAGGAGCTGCCAAAAATATAAATTTTATATAATTCAAGTAACAGATCTACATATTTAAAACTATGCCATCCTCCGAATCCTGATGATAGTTCCTATCTGCTGCTTTCATGGTAGGCAGTGCTTTTACTCAGGTTTATTACTGAGGAAATCGTTAGAGCTAGCATCAGACCAACATAACATGGTTTCAGCACTGTGCTAAGTTTCACATCCTCAGGCACCTTCAAATTACAGTCAAGCAGAGACGACTTCCACTCACTTGAAACACATGATGAGACATAACTGGGGTCTAACCAAATGGGGGAAACAGCTACGTGCAAGGCAGAGCACTTGCTACGCTCAAGAGGTCTAACGGCTGCACGGCTCAGTGTTCCTGCCTCTCGGGGATAGCAGGAGGATCCCAGTCTGAATCTCTTTCCCTAGTTCAGCTGAGTTTCTGGAGTGCAAGGGGAAGGATGGTATTTGGCATGTTGGAAGCAAAGGAACCTGATCAATAATACAGAGCACAGTAAAAGTGTAAGTGTACCAAACACTTAAGACAGTCTTACTGCATGGTACTTGTTCCACTTACAAATATTTCCAATCTAACAGTCACTACACTGTAAACAGAATTTTGATTAATCCCCCTGAGGATTCTGTCTCTCCGATATATATTCTCTAGCTTAGTACAACATTCCAAACTGGTGACAAATACTCAGAGGTGTTCTGTTTGGAGAAAAGCTTACTTAAATGTGTTCAGCCTCACCTATCTATAATGGTAAATTAAAATCCCAAATATCTGACACTACAAAACCCTCTTTTTTTTGGATGCAGATTCCAGACCAATTTTTAAACTTGCCAGCTCATGCCTGACTATCCATAATGATGAACGTGCAAATCTTTCTCCATTTTGTCTCTTCTTACCCCCAAAATATCAGTATGCCAGCATGTAACAATGGAGTGAAAAATGCCGATGCTGACTGGTACCGGATTTGCAATAAGATATTTGGCATGGAAATACTCTTGTCCAGTTTATTACCCCATGCTGTCCTGAGAAGACGACATGAGCTACTGGAATCAGGTAGCCTGTGTTCACACTTCCACACGTTTGGTTACAACTTTGAGTGGTTGCCAGCACCTTCCTGGAGAGCTGAAAGATATTTACTCGTCACCACTGCAAGGGGAACAAATTAAAGAAAGAAAAGCTACTTATCTAGTCCTGTGCTGTTAGTCTTCGATTCATGGGAACATCGTGAACAACAGAAGCAGAACATGTCTTCACTGAGAACTGCCAAAGTCTTTCTAATGTAAAATGTTAAGTTATTTAGCATAAGGGCTGCTATGTTGACCATTCGACAATTGCCGCTGATTAAATTCTACTTTCAAATAGAACTGAAATGTAGAGCTGAGGATATTCCCTGCCCGTCCTCCCATCACTCACATTTCAGTCCACAGACATTGGGTTGTCAGTGTACAATCAGTCACCCCACGCTGTTCACAGAACAGGTATTCATCTAGAGGCAGTGAAATACAGATTGGGGAGTTACTTCAAGTAGAAATGAAAATGGTAAAAACTGACAACTGCCCAACCAAGGGAGGAATACCCTCACAGCTCAGTCTTCCAAACATGCCAAGGAACCACCTATGAAAAACAGACTATCAGCACATCTTTGTCCATTGCCTTATGCATTGATTCAGACAAAAAAATGGTCACATAAGAAGATCGGAACTAAAAAAACAAATCTTATAGACTTTTTTGCAGTTTCAGATATTTTGGGTAAAATACAAAACTGCTTCTAATCAAATTTTCATTTGTCATTAAAACTAGAAGTTGATTCTCCTGTAGACTAGAATCGTTAAAACACAGCTGCAGAAAAAAAAAAAAGAAAAAGACAATGAAAATATCTATAGCCAAGTTACCTACCCAAACAGTACAATGGAAACAGTTAGATGTGGGAGCAAAGCAGGTTCTGAGGCAGCTTATGCTTTAAATTAACTTTAGTATTCTAATCAACACATACACACTATTATATTGAAACAACAACATTTTTCTACTTCCACCCTGTGTATAGATACAATTTCAAGGAATAGCTTCACAACTTCATACAAGCAGAATTTGGGGCAGATGATTCCTGATGTGTCACATTTTTCACTCTATCCAGAACAGATTATTTTAGATCTGAGTAATCTCAGAAATATGTTATTAATAACAGAATTACTACTGGATTACTGGGCAATACTGGATTCCACTGGAAATCCTAGTGTTTTGACCATTGTTTGTGTTGCAATTTGGATTTGAACAGTCAGAAGAGTAAGATTTTGATAACTGAAAAGCAGCAACAAATTCCAACTCAAAAAAAAGCATCATTTGGTGTTGATGTTAACCTATGCAATTACCCAAGTCCTGTTAACATTTTAAAGGCAGTTCCGCCACAGTGCAGAAACTTCTGAGGCCGAGCCATCATGCTGTGATAATCTGTAAGTTTATCTGGCTGCAATTTTGGCTGACAATGTTGGAATTGTTTACAGGGGCATATAATCATTATGATTTTCTGATAGGAAACTGTTTCATTTAGCTTCTAAAGAAAACCCACTCTAAAGAGCAAGGTATTTGTTTAATTCAAGCCAACCATGATGTATTGAGAACACGGCACAAGTAGAGGTCAAAGAATATGCACATATTTTTCAGAGGCTGATTTGTTTTAGCCCTTTTTGTTTTTTTAAATACTGTCATAGAAAACCTGGTGAAATGTTTACCTAAATGCAACGAAACATTCCCACAGAGTCTCTATTTCACTACAGAACATGCCACCCTGCCCCTTTAAAATTATCACACACTTTTAGAAAAGGAATTAGGCATAAAATTTTAATACTTACCTCATTATCATAACACAATTTAAGCATATATAAGAAATAAGAATAGTTGTAAGAATATATCCTGTAAGACCAAAGCTACTTACTGAATCCATAAACAGAAAGCACTAGAAAGATATTTAGCTTCCAGCATTGATACTCAAACACTAGGACTGCTACAGAAAAATTCCTAAGAGGTTTTCTGCCTTTTATAGCCTACAAGAATTAAAAAAATAAATAAATATTCAATACCTGTATTTTTACTCTGTCACCTCTACTTTAAAGCTCAGATTTGTGTTGCTTTCTTCTACTTTCAACATTAAAGTTGCTGTTTCATAGTTCTGTTTCTCAGCCAGCTGAAAGCCACCACAATTTTCTTTGCCCCAACTAGTTGTGCTTTAATGTATGGTTTGTAAAACTCAGACACGTAAAGTCGCTGAATTCTACCCAGAAAAACGTGATTATCTTTCTTCTTTATGCAGGAGATACACAGGCAAATTCACACGTGCTGTATTCTTGTATGAGCATAAGGAGAACATTGCCTGTAGTATTTTAAAGAAAAGTCTGCTTTTTTTTGTTTCAACAATCAAACTTGAAATGTCTGTAAATTAATAAATGCTTTAATTAATATGCATTTCAATCACTGTATGCTGAGATATTATAAGCTTTCTGCTTAAGGGAGGTTACCCAGGCAGGCCTCATTAAAGTGGAGATTGAACCTTCATCTCCATCGTGCCACCACTGAAATATTCTCTCCCTGATTTAGCTATTTATTGGATAAAACCCTTCCCCTCGGAACACCAGGCAAGGCATTTCCTTTGAGCCTGTTGGCAGCTTCTTGTTAACTGAAGAGAATTGAATCCCTCGTACGTCTTTTCTGAGAACAAACAGCATTTCTTGCCATGAGAGAGATGGAGGTGACCAGGGTTAACAAGACATGGATGATGCAACAAAATAAATCAGGGGCATGTTTTTGTCTCTCATCAAAAGAGATCTGATCCTTCTGAATAGGGACAACAGCTTTATTTGAAGTAGTCCGTTTCAGACAAAATTTATCCAGCAATGCTCAAATTCTCCTTTGTTCCAATCTTATTTTTGGAAATCAAAGGGGGAGAATAAGATGCTGGGCCACAGTTTCAAAAGTCTAAATTGAGGTAAGCATTTCAATTTATGCTGCTTTTGGGATAAAACTGCAATATATAGCATAAACTGCAATATGTAGTATAACCTGCACTCCTCATCATTACCTGGAAGATGACACTTTCTGTCAATCTGGCACAGTTCTCGCAAAAAAAAAGAGAAAAAAAATGCTGTGATTTTGAGATTAAATATGGTTTTAGAAAAGAAAGCTAGTCAGGAAGACTCATGAAGCAAGCAAGTTTACAGAAAAAAATGCCAAGCACATTCTTCCTAGATTGTAACTCAGGCATCCTAAACAGATACCGGTCCCTCCTTCGCTATATGCCATACAAAGATCACGAAGGCAGTCCCCAAGAGACTTCTTTTCCCTATTAAGATGGGGGAAAACTCCCTCAGTTGATACAGACAGCGTTTATAGTGCCACGTACAACACGTATAAAGAGGTCCCACAGTGCTGTTACTGAAGAACTTGACAGCCGAGTCATCGTAGCAGGCATGCCTGTATTATCTTAAAGAAAACATTTTTACAAATATTCACTGTTCTCTGGATGGAAATTCCCAGATCACTTCAGTCCAATGGATCTGTTTCTTAGCTGAACCTTCTCTAAGGCTTGGTTTATGCGGTAGAGCATGTGGACTCCTGCAAACAGCTGCAGCAGTTTGGGCTGCAGAGTTCCTCCGAAGCAGCGTATGGCCCCAGCGGCAGGACCGCACAGCAGGCGGGGGAAGCTGGGGTGAGGACCCCAAGCTACTTGAACGTGTACAGAAATTACGCGTTTGTAAGAAATCTTTGTGCACCGAATTTTGAAGAACATATTCGTATTGTTTCCAGCATTGCTGAAAAGTAAATACTGTGACTATATTGTGGATAATACTAGAGGCTTCAGATACTTATTACAGCTGTGAGCTGACCCATTTTCAGACCTTTAAAGCTGAAACTGCATGGCAAAGAGGCAGAAATGTGTGCAGACATATCCTGACCCTATGAAAAAATATCCGAAAGACAGCAGAGAGTGCAGGCTGAAAGATACCACTGACGGCAGAGGAACAAGTAGCCATTAGTGCAACAGCAGAGTCAAGGCAGGTGTTAGGAAGGCGGGCTTCAAAGGGCTCCTCAAGCCCGATACTCCCGTCGCAGGCCACTGCAGAGCCCCAAAGAGTCCACCACATGATGAACCTCACAGCTTTAAGTTACTCAGTGTAACAGTACAAAAGCTTCAGGAGAAACCACAGTGGTCACCACCAAACCGGGCCCTGAGAACAGCAAGCAATTTGTTAGATGAAAGCATAGAAGTGATCTTAAGTTTACTCCCCACATTGTTGTTTACCTGTTGTTTGGGTTTTTAAACCCTGACAAAGCACGCGCTGCTGCATAGTCACAGAAACCAAGATAATCCTATGCCACGACACAGCACTGAGACAGGTCTCTTTCCACGTTGAGTAGTGCTAGAAACTGAAAACCCAGGGGTTCAAAAATAATAATATGTGCTAGATCACATCAAGGTCATTTGACTTGCAGAAATAGGAGGATCCTAGGCCAAGGAGCTTAAGCTGCAATGCAAAAAACAAAGGAATTCAGTTCAACTTCTTTGAAATCAAGGGAAAATTTCCATTGGTTTGTATCAACTCTAGCTCTGACCCTGTAGGCTGTAAATAAATAACTTTCACCACAAATGTATACAGTACAAATACTGCTACACCTTTCTACGCCCACAACTTTCTGTAGTCTTTTCTGTCTTATACGGATCGCCTAGCTCACCTCAAAGAACCATTCTTTAGCTACACATGGTACTGCGCGAGTAGGAAGGCGTTTTTAGGGGTATAGAGAAAATATAATACCTGGCTTCTGTGATACCTATCAAAAGCAAAATGGCAAATGAGAATCTCCCAGGGTCATTAAAGACCATCAGTATTTGCTTATAAGAAGCCCTCCTAAAAACTGCAAGTGGAAAAATAGTCGTACATGAAAAAATAATATAGAGTCAAATACGCTGCCAGTAATGATCAGTATATGCACGACAGGGCTGAAATAAAACACATCTTCCAACATAAAATCCTCCACTTCAGCCTCCAGACTTTTAAACTTATGTATTTTTTAAAATCTGAATTCAGAGGAACCATTACTATGTCATGCCCCATTCGCAGCAGGTGCTGACACAGGCAGGACGACAGCGATACCGCCAAGAAAAGAGAGGTAACCAGGAACGGTTTGGGGCCGTTTCTTAGCTATCAGCTTCCAGATGGAATTTTATCATATTGTCACATCAGCAAAGGAATGTATTATATATATGATGCCCAGTGAAGAATTATCAACGGTGAAGAATTTGAGCAAGCGTCATTGAAACGTCCACTGCAGTTTGACATCAGGATTATACCAGGACTGAGCTGAACAGAGAAGGAGACACGCCAGTGGGTCCCAAGCCCCACAGCGCTATTTCTCGCTTCCTTTTTGTATCCAGTTTGTGGAGCTGCTCTTTCTGTGCACACTTAAGCTATTAAACAACCCATGAACACATGCTTCGAGTCTAATGATTTTTCTTGATTTTGTCTCTTTCATTCCTAAAGCTGGAAATTAATGAACAGAAACCTCTGCCACCGCAACAGCGGACTTCGCGTTAAGGAGCACGTCCCAGACACACAAACTACCAGCAGCTTACTCAGAAAACTGAGAAATATGAGACTTCTGTAACACACTTCAGTGCCTTACTTCTGCGGCGGTGCTGTCCTGGCAGGAAGGAAATATTAGCGCAATAGGAATGCTCCTCCCGTGGAGGAGGAAAACCAGCCAGCACCAGTGCTAAGAGCAGCAGTAATTTCTTAAGGACCAAAGAGTGCTCATCAACAGTTGACAATAAGGCTAATTTCTTGACAGCAAATCTGGTGATGAACTTAACTCAGCATTCCCTCTTTGTAACTTAGCATTTAAGTCTCGGCAAAGTAAAATACAAGTTTATAAAACAGATTTTATTTCCATTTTAATACTTTTATAAAGGTATGCTAAAACAAAGAATTTGGGGGGCGTTCTGGATTTTTCATAGCATCTTATAACGCAGGCTGTATGGAAGGATAAACATTCAGCAAGGTTTTGGTTGACAGTCTGTAGGATACACACAAGGTGGTCCTAATCATCCCTCCCTACACAAAGCACGTGCTTGTCAGTGTTTCAGTTAGATAAACAACACCTAGTACTTAATATTACTTTTCAAAGCACTTTAAAACATTAGTGAGTTAATTTTTGGTGTGTGGTAGGTTAAGTATCACCCTGTTTTATGGATTGGGAAATGGATTAAAGGGTTTGTGCATCAGCCCCACCTTTTGGGTGCATGCTTTGGGACCTGACATGGGCACTCTCACAAAAGATAGGAAGGTTGGGTGTTTTTTTAGACTCTGAGAGGAAACACTGGTAAGAAATGGTAAATGCACACTATAAACAAATTCACAAAAATCCTAGACCTAGATTTTAGTGGTCTAGTCTAGTTGGTTTTTTTTTCTTTCGTGAAGGAAAATTGTCATTTCAGTGAGAATCTGAAGTATGTGCCAACACAGAAAAAGGTGGCAAATCATTAACATTATAAAAACCTATGTAACTTTTACTGAAGTGCAAGACGAGTACCTGGAATACCTCCCTCCTCTTCCACATTAAAGAGTCCTCCTTTCTTCAGCAGGTCCAAGAATTCAACAAAGTAATTGAAACTTGGCCCATACTCTCATGAGGAAATGGTTATTTCACCCCCCCCATACAAAGACTAAGAGCAAACACTGTTTGCTGTGAAGCTGCTCTTTAATTTGTTGTTTGAGAACTGACCGGCAGTATTTTCTGGCTAGAGATTTTACTTGTATCTATGCAGACTTCATTCAAGAGCAGCTCGTTTAAAAGTTGCAGCTTGACAAGAGTTAACACAAACTATGTGAACAACACTAACTGATCGATATATTCTATTTAAAAAATGGAATGACTTGTACAGAAACTATGGAGAAAGATGGTTAGAAGCGTATCTGCCCCGCAGCCTAGCAAGCCGAGCAGTAACATTACTTGGCAGGTTTTTCCTGCACGGCATCTCCCGCAGCTTCCAGAAGTCCTCCACCCACTCTGGTCCACGTTCCACCACCACTCAGCAGTAACAGGCTGCTTTGGTGGGTTTGGCTTTCTCCATTTATGAATTCAGCATGCTGTTTTATTGTCAGCCATTTCAAAAGCCACCCCAAAAGATGACGCTTCTCAGGGAACATGCAGTGCATAACCAGGAAAAACTGACATCGCAGGAGCCTCCGACTACAAATATCCTAGAACAGCGTTCCTCTGAAACACCTGCCCACCATTTTAGGAAGTCCCGTGGCCTGAAAGTTTTAAGCCAAGGTGATTTAACTGACCCTTTGCATAAAGTGCAGCAGTTTTCAATAATCAAGAATTACAAAACACATTGGTACCGCCATTTAATTTTCTTGAACTGAGTTCTTTTTTTTCCCCTCAAAAGAAACCAGGGCGGGGGGGGTGGTGGTGTGTGTGGAATAAATCCATGCACAGCAGTCATGCTGTTGCAATCGGTTCACTCATTTTTAAGGAGAGGTAGCAGAATTAGTTGTAGAGCAGAAAGCCCTGCCAAACTCCCAAACTCCCATCAACTGCATTCATGGCAGAAAGGGAGCGTCTCCCTTTTCTGTTCAGCAAGGACAAGCTGATTATAAAGCTCGATCCTTAATCTCACCTCCAGTCTTTAAAAGCCTGTACCTGTTTACAGTACTAAAAGTAGAGAGGACTCTAAGGCATTTGGCTTCAGGGGAGGAAACAACGCTGGTTTGGGAGCTGTGCATCCGTACAAGGGGCACCGCTCAGCTGGCTGCCCATTTAGCTTACCGGCTACGTTTTCAAGTGGTCTCCTGGGGTTTAAACATTCAGGAGTAAGGAAAGAGTTAAAAATGCTGTGGTGTTTTTGAAGACTGAATCAAGTTTTGCAGTTTGTACGCACCATTCATTTTTAAACTAAGGCTTTAAAATGTCATACAGCAGGAAACTCTACACCAGTACTAATTCAGCCCGTCAGTACTGGAAGTTATTCCAGGAAGTGAATTCCAGGCACTAAATCAGACTAGCTTACCTTTTATTCATAAGACACCATTAATTCCTCCTTTAAAAGCAGCAAGTACAGGTTAAAGTGACTGTTGTGTCCCTTCTCCCCCATCCTTCTTCAACCTGATAACAAGCATGCTTGCTTCTGTTGGCTCTTCCCATGCGCGGAGAGCTTTTAACACACAAAACCCCAACTCCCTCATTCCACTGTTACACGCAGTGAGCAGAGTAGGACAGTTCAGTACATGCTCTCAAATTTCGTTTGCACATCGCGTTCGGTAAGGAAGTAACAAAAATCCATTCCTAAAGTGGCACGGAGCAAGCCCACGGGCTCCAGTTGACAGTGACGGCCGTGGCTCAGGCCCACAGAAAGGTTTTTAATGTATCACGCTGCCGGGTCCTGTATGTAAATCAATGCCAGGATGGCCAAATTTTTAACTCTTGAAATTTTTCACACCATGAAAAAAAGAAAAAATATTGTACGCTTCTCCAAGATTTGAGAGCCATAAAGAAAAAGCATGGTGAAATTTCAAACCAAGTCATAATCCAGTTTCAAAACGTCAATTTTGGGATAAAAATAGGTAAAATTTACCAAATCCCCAGAGCTTGGTTATTTAAAATTAACTAACTTTACAACCATTTGATAAATTTACAAATGTCTACCCAAATTCAGTATTCACCCTCCCTACCCCCAAAATAACTCTTGAGGAATACTATGTACATATTTATGATTCACATTAAGCCTCTAACCTCAAGTCTTGACTGAATAATGGTACATGACACACCTGGCTTTTGACCAAAAACCAGGCAGACCACAAGAAATGTCTTGTTCTCTAAATGGAAAAAAAATCTTTTCTGTAACACAGTACTTTGTTAGAAAAAATTGTATCCAGCAACAGTGTAATAATAGAGAAACTCTGTCCTGGATGTTTCAAAGCAAGAAGTGTTTAGCAATATATTAGCTGAAATCAAAGTGTATCACAAGATAGGTTCTCTTCATTCCTTCTCTTCCCACTCTTCAATTTTTTGTCTCTGCCTGCGGTGGAAAAAGGAAAGAAAAACTTCCTCCAAGGATTTCAATAAATATTTCTTATCTATTCAACTGGTTCTTAACATTTTTGTAAAATCCTTTGAAAACAACCTTACAGAAAATACTGATTTTTTTTAACCCCCCCAAAATAGTTTTTTGTCTTAAATTTGAAAATACCTGATTCTGAAACTGCTTAGTGAAAACTTAAATTTAGTGAACATTTGAAGATATTACCATAGAAGGCTGTGCTTTGAGAAAAAACTCCTTAAGACTTAAATACAGTGCAATAATACTGGAGTGAAATACAGCTATACACATGGATTTTATTTATTTATTTGAAATAGGGAACTAGTTTTTTTAAACGCTTAACCAGTTGTAAGCACAGAATTTTGAATGTTCCCAACTAGAGAATTTGGCAAGCGTTGCCAGCAGGATTCTCTAAATTCCCAGTTCAACTGGCTTTGAGCGTGGGCCTTGGGAAACACCACCGAAGCCTCGAGCAGAGAGGAAAGGCAGACAAGACTGTCCACCAGGCGAACACCAGCCGTGCTGCTCTGCGCCTGGTCTGAACAGCCGGCTCATCCAGGCTGGGCCAAGCTTTTCAAACGCAGGAAGATGGACCGTTCCTACCAGGTTTTAAGACGAAAGCAGCCATCCTTCCTCCACCAGAAGGCAAGTCATCCCGAGGTTGAGAGAAGACTGGAAGCAGAAAGCCAAGCTGCAAGGAAGCCAACTCCTCTAAAGGCTTGCAGCTTTTATTAGAAAGCGTCAGCACTGGAGCGGTCCCTTGGAAAAAGGCTTTTAACAGGAAATGGAAGAATACAGGCTTTAAAGACGTTCAGATAGTTCTCTGCCAATCAAGCAAAGGCAATTAAAACTTCAATGTATTTCCAGTAGCTGACTGTTTACTTGCAAGCAGAAAGTGCTAATGAGACACTTACTACAAAAAAAAGCTCCTGTGAAAGAGGGCGGCGTCTTCTGTTTTTAATCCAGTCAAAATGTGAAAGAAGTGCACCTTCTCGTACCGAAAAATGGTGACAGGAAAGTATAAAGGCTCTTTGAACTGAGAAGGCAGCAGTTTTTGCGCTTTGATCAGCCAGTTACAGCGATGCTCACCCCAGTGGCCATGTCTAGCCTCATCTCATCCTGACACGGGAAAGAAAATGGCTGCAAAACCCCCAAAAGCACCAGCTACACAGCGGTCTGCCAGGGCTGCGGTGTTTCTACCCCATCCCTTGTGGCACTCGGTTCAGCGGAGCACTACCGACTGAATTCCTTTTCACCCTACAGCAATACTACAGCTTTCGTCGCGGTTTCAGAGCGTTCCGCTCCCGAGGCGGGGAGCGGAACGCCAGGCCTTCTCCTCCGTGTGTCCCCTCGGCTTGGCAGATGCAGGCTGGCAGAGAGGAAGCACTAATTTGAAATAAGGCTGCTGTTATCCATTCCGTTTCCCACGAGCGGTTCATTTACATACCAGAGTAGCAAATTTTTTGTTCCAGAAACGTCATTAAGACTTTTCACAAACAGTTTAGACATAAGCAGGGCTCACTCGTCCTTGAGCACGAGCCCTTATCGTCGTTTACAACATAATTTTAAGTTGATACAAAGAGTCAAGGCTCACCCCTGGTTTCATAACATCAGGTGTATTTTCCTTTCAGCGCATACCAGGAAAAGCACAATTTACTCAGAATCGCAGCTCTGCTTCTGCTTCACACACAGGCAAGCTGCGAGGGGTTCTGAGGCCCAGGCTTCACCTGGACCATGACTAGCGGTGGCTATTAATACTACTTAGACAGGGCCAAAACATATTCAGGTGAATCCTCTGGCTTCCAACAGTATCAAAACACCTGAACAAGTCTCCCTCACTTGGCAGCAACCTCAAAATCAGGTTTTATACTCATTAGGGCAAATGAGTATAAAACTGCTATAATAGAACCGCACGGGTGCTTCAGCAGTCAGCCATATTCTGTCGTTTCAATGAAAGCAGTAACTATCCAATTCAGCAACATCATTCAAGCCCAGCACATACTTATGTAGATATATATGGCAACGACCATGCAAGTTCACAGCATCCATCCCTATTTAACAGAGTGGCAAAGGTACAAATTAACATAATCTAATTTAATATAGTCACTCTGGGGCACAGCGACCGAACAAAATCCCCCTTCACAAAGGAAAATATCCTGGCTTGTTACAGGACTGTTTCTCCATTGGAAGGCTTAAAACTTCACAGCACTACAGAATGCCGAACTGAGAGGGAGGAATGTTTTTTTAGTGTAGCGATAGACTATCTACAAAAACAGGCTCACAGTGATCAGGTGGCTGTGAGAGAAAAAAGGAAGCTATGACAGAGACATGAGAAACACGCAGTTTTCCCCAACACCACCTAGAACATCTCCCACAAGCAAAACTTGACATTTCCTTTTACTCATATTTCAAGTGTGTGTCAATACGTGACAAAAACATGCTTGTGAAACTTTCATTGATTTTTTTAATACATGTATATATATTTTTAAACCATATGTCAGAACAGCAAGAAGCTTTAAAGGATTAGTTTTTTTCTTTGTGTTGCCTTTGGGAAGGGATGGGGGAGAGAGGGAGTCCTCCCAGCAGCATTTCAGTTTACTGCAGGCTAATCCCCATTGTAAGAAATACGCAGATATGTCTACATGTGCTGGACGAGCACTAAACATGCCTACAGCTACCCTGCAGAAAAATCGTATCGAAATGAAGCATCTCCAATACATTTGCATCCAGCCAACAACAGAGTCAAAAACGCTTACTTATCCTATCTTGCAGGAGTTTAATATCTACTTCATCCTAAAATAGCCTTATCCAATATTAAGGATTTTTTTGTATAGTGTGATCTAAGAAGTTGGAGCCTAGATTGCTAGGTTTTTTGTCTGCCCTGTTTTTCAGCTTCAGAGCTAGTATTTCAGTGTATTCAGTTCAGGCAATAGTGCAGAGAAGACTAAAGAAAGCTAGTAATACAAAAGGACAATACATAGCTCCAAATCTCCATAATCTTAAAATGATGCACTCCCAGTGCCAGAGCTACTCAAAATACTTTAAAATCATTGAGCTCAACTCTTTAACGGCGTTGAACACTGCACCTTCTAGTCTGTTAAGCTGGAAGATATATGACAGTGGGATTTATAATGCTTAGCTCCTCAATATCAAGGCCATTTATTCACCACAGTAAGAAATCTAGGAGCTACTTAAACACCTGACAATAGCAGCACAGAACAATTTAAGAGAATTAAAGACAATTTCTGTATCTCATTGAAGAAGTGTCTAGGCAGTTGAGAAGACGCAATTGCAAAAAGACCAATACTGAATTTTGCGTCTCATCTTCTGTGAAGAACAACATGGCATTTTCAAAGACTGGGAATAGTTATATTTAATGTAGGAGACAAAAATATTTTTTTTCATAATTTCTACATACAGCCCCAAGTGTTACCCATTTTACATAGTTATAGGATTATTTTTATGCATCAATATTCAGGTACCCAGAAATAAAATCTATTTTTGCACAGGAGAACCAACAAACGTCATGTCTTACTGAACCCTAAATGTGCCTTTGCCCTGTCCACATATAAATATCACCTGAATAAAACCTTAACTCAGTTTTAATCTAGTGCATACTTGCTTTTTTACAGCAACTTATTTCAGGAACATCTTTTACATTCTTAGCTGTACAACAGCAGCTTCCAGGGTTGCTCTTTATCTTGCAACAACTTTGAAGGCAACACAAGGCTCCCGAGCGTGCTACTCTGCATAGCTGAATTCTGCACCTTCCCTGTGGCTGATGTGATACAGGAAAATAACTGGGTTGCAAAGCCTCTCTCTTCCTGGAGCTCCAAAGCATATTAAAGCAACATCTCAGAAAGCGACAGGACTTGCTGGAGAACACATTTTCTGAAGAGTTACTTCAACTTAGAACAGTTTCAATGTTTCACTATTAAGATCTATATTATAATAAAGGTTAGACCTCATTATAGTGCCATAAGAACGTGGCAAGGTCCACATTCTGTTCGTACACAGCAGATCACCTAATACACTTCACCACTTAGCCCTGTGGTAATGACAAAAGCCTGAAGCCCTAATACTACGTTTGAAACTGCTTTTCAAGTGTCTACCACACACGTTGTACATGGAAAGATCTCCATACACAGGGGTTCATTTAAGAAAAAAATTGCACTCATACCACCATTCAACATCACTATGTTAATTTTCAGTGGAATTTTTTTTCTTCCTGCTTTAGATATACAGAATTATTTTCCTCCTAACATGTCTAAATGTAAGAAATAGCGCTGCAGCAGCTTAAATGTTAACACATAAATACAGACTGCTTTCCTTAAATATGTACTTGGGTCGTTTTCTAGACAATTGAATTTTTCGGACGAAAGTATCAGCTCAAGAGAGCAAATATTCGAATGGCATTCAGCACAAAAAAATAATGACTAACAGAACAAAATGGTGTAATTTCAACAGCTGTACTTTATAATCATCATTGTGAGCAGAGTAGGGAACAGTGCTGCAAGCAGCAGGGGTACAAACCCAACAGTTGCTGCAATCAGCTTCTATTTCTTTACAGAGATTCTGTGGCTTCCTATAGCTAACAAGTTTTTAAATCATCCTGCCTATTTCAAAAAATACATTCTTTATTACAACCTCTACCACTGGATCTCTAGCCATGTATGCAGCGCTGCTATTCAGCTCCTAGTACCTGCGTCGATCTGCCGCTAGTTAGCTGGGTTTAGCACAGCCCACGCCTGAGATTTAGCACAGTCCACATCGGAGATGAACTGTGTTCATGGCTACTTTCACTCCTAAATCTCAGTACACCATCAGAAAACTCACACCACCCCCCTGCTTCTTCTCAGAGAGATACTCTTACTGCAAGAAAACACTACCACAATTCTGGAGCTGCAGATCAGCAGCCACCACCCCTGTGGCTTTCATCTGGGGAATACTGCCCTTGGTGTTAGCACAACAGCCAGCGACCATCCTCAATGGCCAAATCCCAGGGCAAGTTCAAAATGCGTTATGAAGATCGGGTAGGAGAGATTTGGAATCCTCAGGAACGGGAAAGACAACCCTGAGCAGAAGGGAGGACACCCGCTAGCGCAGGTTTGCTGCGAGAGCCGGAGCGGCATGTGAAGAGAGGGCCTAACTTCCCCTTCGACGCACGGCAGCAGCTCTCGGCTCCCGGCATCGCAGGGAAAACCTTGCCCATGTCCTCCGAGACGTGCCTGCCTCGGATGCAAAATGCAGGAAACTGCCACATTCTTTGAATGCGACACCAACTACCTCCCTAAAGCTCGGTTATTTTCCTGATTTACATTCAGGTATTGCAGCAGCAGTACTGCTGCCTTTACAACTCCCAGACATTAAGAGACACGAATAGAGAACTGTATAGCTGAAGTAGAATTTTTCCACTTCTGCAGAGGTCTTCATTAGGATGCTGTCAGAAAGCATTCTTAGCACCGCCACGGTAATTGACTGCCCAACCCTTAGTCTTGTGTAAATCTCAGATCAGCGCTGCACTTTATGCGTATCAAACTTTAATGTACCGAAGGAAGCATGCAGACTCTAACAAAAGCAAGAGCGATTTGTGCCTACCTACAAACTGCAATAGTAGTCTTAAAAACATTCCTTCTATCTTCACTAGGCGAAAAATCACTCATACTGAAGGCAGTCAGAAGACTGCTCATGCGTAATTTAAAAGCCTCATCTAGTTTCCACCCAGTCAATGAAAAATCTCCTACGAACCTTAATGTCAGCTGAATTGTGCCACAGGGACTGAGCTGCACAACTCCTAGCTCTTAAGCCACTGCTTCGTGCAAGTCGAACTTTGCAAAGTAAGCTGAGCTCCTTGGTTTTCCTCCCTGTTTGCTCTTCGCTGAAATAAATTCAAATACGAATTTAAAGCAAAAGTTGGAAAACAGAAGTAAATCCAAGCATTCTACAGAGTAAACAGAAAAGGCACTCCAAAGGACTATAGCGTCATGTTTCAAGTCACTAAGGTGCTTTCCATGACATCACACAATTTCTGAAGGGGAGCAAAAAGTTGGGTAGGGCTGGGTAGAGGTGCTCAATGCAGGGATGCTGCTCAGCACAGCACGGACAGCTTTTCTAGCCAATCTGGCAAAAAGGGAAACATGTTTATGCCACCCAAATCACATCAAATACCAAATACAGATTAACCAGCAGATTTTTGGCTGTTTTTTCTAATTAAAAAAAGAATCGGCAAAAGGAAAACCAAAGTCAGCAGCTTTTTTGCCACAGTTACAGTATTACTCTCAAGGAGGAGGAGGAAGGGAGCAGAGCCTTTCCTTGGCCCGTATTTGAAGCACCTGCCGTACTGAACAGTCAAGGCCATACACCATTTTATGAGATGCCAAGAGCCTGGACCGTTAAACAACCGAAAACATTAGAAGATTGGGAGCAAGGCATAAATGGTCTTTATGAAGCTTTAAAAAAGCGTGCTACCTTGCATAGAGTATTTTGTCATGGCCAGAGGCTTAACTCCAGCCTGACCCTCGCACAGACACCGCTCCCAGTTACCAGCAGCTAAGCACGGTGTTTCACATTAAAAGATAAATTCTGATCTTGCGTAAATCAGCGTGAAGCTTCTCTGTCTGAAAGTTTCCAGCTTCACGGCTATCAGTTACTAATAACATAGTGTGTGGGATACAGTATAAATAAGGAATTTTCCAAAACCCAGCAACTTGGGGCATGAAGCTTTCTAGTTTAGGTAGGGCTAACAGTTTTTCTGCTTTCTGTTTCGTGACTCTTAACTGTAAATTCCTTCAGGTTTTTACCTCAGCATGCTCTCCTACCATTACAAACATATGTTACAAAATCAAGTAATGCTTTTTAAACATTTTAGTCGGTAGTTAACATTAAGTTTGCTCCCCTTTTAAGATAGTGCAGGAAAACTTTAAGGTAGGTATTTTCTGCCAAGAGATGCTCTGTTCCCCCACCGCACTGCCCAGGCACTCTGCACCGCCGCTTGACTTTCAGATCTGCAGCTTGAACTCTAACATTTGCCAGGATTCAGCCAATTTTACAGACCAGACTTCCTGCAGAGCTGACAGCTTTGCAGAACATATTTTTAGAGGCTCAAAAAGGAGAAAAAACTTAGAGCACTTCTTATTCTTGATGGAGTACACCAGCCCCGTTTCACTTGCAGAGACTCTTCAGATGCTCGCTTTTAAGAACAACTGTCATGTTGGGACTTCTATAAAATGGGCCATCTCAGATCAGCCTGTGGAGTAATCTCAGTGTGAATCCACGCTCATTTGAGAAAATCAGCCCCAAGATCCCTCAAAAAATATTTCAATATGTTCTTGGATTGGGATTTCTCAGAAGTATAAGGAAATCAAATCCTACACTAACACTTCAGCTCTGCCCTCCTTCAGCATACGTCTTGTGAAGCAGGAGATGATGCTTGGCCTAATTCCATTTTTTATATCTTTCTATCCCACATCTCATTTGTGCAAGTTCTCAGCAGTGCTATAAAAATTCAATCAAAAGAGATATGCAATATTTCGCGTATTATTTTGTGTGTTAAGGTGGAAGACTAAACCTTTTTTGCCTCACAGCATTTACAAGACTTGACTGAAAGTATAAGAAGTCTTACGCTATGCTATCAATTAACTACTTGTTTCCAAAACGAGCAACAGTGCTTTCCCACCATCTCTCAGCCTTTACATAAAGTATTTTAGCCTCACAAATCCAACTACAGGCATAGATCACATCTATCTCACTTTTCTGATGATACAGTGTTTTTAAAGATAAATGCGCTTCAAGTATATCAGTGTTGTGAGGCTCTTTCACACGGCATTAAAAAAATTGAACCATACATCAGCTTCGTAACTCTGCACCCTTGGAAAGATTCCTGAATTGTGCAGACTACGGCTTCCTTATTGTAGGAGATATCTTATCACAGCTAGGACTGTTAGATGCCTGGTATTATAAAAAAGTGGAAGTCAGCTCTTCAAAACTGTATGAAATTCTCCGTATTGAAGAGAAACCCGTACAAAAGGTCTCCTACCATCTCTCTGCAAGGACAGTATTTTGGATTATTTGGGAATAATCTGCAGCCCAATTTGTGAACAGCATGTCTACATGAAAAGTAAGTGTGGAGTACTTAATACCTTCCTGTAAATTCGTAACAAATTCATTGCACACTTTCCAAACAGTAAAAGGCTGGAGGTTCTGTACAGTAGTGCCTGTGCCAGAAATTCATACCCTTAAAAAGGTTATGCGGTAGTAAAGGGGTTGTTCACTGGGATCAGATACATTGGCCTCTTAATTTATATGCATTTTTACATATCCCATCCCTTTCTCCCTCCTGCATTATTTAATATGAGGAAAAACTACTTTTAAGACCTGCACACAGCCAGGATTAACGAAGATTTTAATTTCCTGCCTAGTTCCTCTCGTCTGAAGGTTCCACCAGTGCCTTTGTAAGCACCAGGTAAGTTACCCAGACAACGCTCCTCTTACTCCCTACTGCTCTGGTTCTCCCACCTTCATAGTGTCTCTTCTTATGAGGAAAATCGTAAGAAGAATTGGCCATCACCATCAGTGAGGCAACTGGGGACAGACCTGAATGGGCTTCCTGGCCACCCAGCTAAGACCTATGATAAATTCTAAGTCACTGCACTGCAGTTACTGGCCACTAATGACAGACATTTTGGGTGCAGCATAAGAGACTGCAATTCAGGTTCAATGGCTTAATTTCAAGGTTGCGAGCATTTTGCATCAGTAGGATCCCTTCCTCATTTTAAGACACAGCATGCACCTTTTCTTTGTATGATGTCAAGTCAATATGTTTGTAATTTGTTGCTTGGCTTATTTAAGCTGTACCTAGCAAATCGGCATGTGTAAGCATTTACCCACACACACACTCCCCCAACGTAAAAATCACAGCTCTGAGCGAACCAGAACCAAACAAGCACTTTATGGCTTGTCTCAGAGAAACCAAATCTTCCCAAAGCAAGCCATGAAAGATCAAACTCCACAGCTGCCTCAACAGGACTCCTAGGGCTATCATGCATAAAGGGTTGCCTGAATGCTCTAGTGTGGTTTGTTTTTGTGGGTGGTTTTTTGGGGGTTTGTTTTTTTTGTTGGTTGGGGTTTTTTTTTTTGCATTTTGGTTTTGTTTGGGGCTTCTTTTTTTTTTTTTTTTTTACTTTCAGGATGTATCAAGGAATGACTCTTGCATTGTGGAAGAGTCTTGCATTGTTGTGGAAACCAACACAAAACCAAAAGCAGTATTTCTGGCCAATCCCTCTGAAAAAATTAACTCAAAACCCCAGATATAACCTAACCAATGTAAAATTGATAAAAAGAACCTGAACAAAATGATTCCTCAGTATTTGTTGGTTTGGGGCTTTGAGGCACATAGGCCATCTTAAGTTTGCATGGAGTCAATCAATTTCATAGCCACATCTAAACAAAACCAAACGTGAATATCATTACTAAAAGCTATCTTCCCTTTCCTTCTTTCTTTCTTACTCTTTCCATTACTTCTCCCGACTCATGTCTGTTGCATTTGCCATTTCCTTGATCCCCATACACCCTCCTGACTGCTCAGCTATCCAGGGAACCCATGCCTACCTTTTTCACAGTAGACATTTTGGCCTGTCAATGCATTTACTGTTCACTGTAAACACAGTCCTTTCCCCAAAAGTCAGGCAGCTGCCATCTAAGGACCACCTGAACTCACCTAAACAGGTGGGGGGGGAAAAAAAAAGAAAACAAAAGACCCCCTCACTAAGAACAAGACTGATTTTGTATTTTGTGGAAGGAAAAGAAATTTCAACTGATGGCAGCCTTGACTACAGCTCCATGGAGGACAACTGGAAATTGCATCCATGCTACGAAGAAAATGACTTCTTAGGTTATTTCTTAAATATATTGAAGACTCAAGCATTGGCCACATTTTGCGCTGTTAGACATTGTGGAAAGATTCATGCAAACCATGCCAGAAGTGATTAGACTGGAGAGAAGTTTATGTAACTTACATCAGTTGACATAAAAACCTCGTATTATACATTACAGTTCTGTAAGTAGCTTAGTATATTCAGCAGCTACCTAAAGCACCGAAACCATTGGTTGCATGGTCGCAGCCAGAGGGTAGTGGTCAATGGCTCAATGTCCAGAGGGAGACTGGTGTCCCTCAGGGGTCCGTACTGGGGCCAGTACTCTTTAATATCTTCATCAATGACAGAGACAGTGGGATCAAGTGCAGCCTCAGCACGTTTGCAGATGACAGCAATACGAGTGAGGCGGTTGGCACACCTGAGGGACAGGATGCCATCCAGAGGGACCTGGACAAGCTCCAGGAATGGGCCCCTGTGAACTTCATGAGGTTCAACAAGGCCAGGTGCAAGGTCCTGCACCCGGACCGGGGCCACCTCCGGCTGGGGGATGAAGGGATGGAGAGCAGCCCTGACGAGAAGGACCTGGGAGTACTGGTGGATGAAAAGCTGGACATGAGTCAGCAATGTGCACTCGCAGCCCAGAAGGCCAACCCTCTCCTGGGCTGCACCCAACACCGCATGGCCAGCAGGACGAGGGAGGGGATTCTGCCCATCTGCCCCGCTCTAGGGAGACCCCCCTGCAGTGCTGCATTCATCTCTGGAGCCCTCAACACAGGAGAGACATGGACCTGCTGGAACGGGGCCAGAGGAGGCCCCAGCAATGCTCCGAGGGCTGGAACAGCTCTGCTGGGAGGACAGGCTGGGAGAGCTGGCTGAACCCTGGAGAAGAGAAGGCTCCGGCGAGACCTTATTGCAGTCAGCCAGGACTGAAAGGGGCTGATACGAAAGATGGGAACAGACTTTTTAGCAGGGCCTGTCATGACAGGACAAGGGGCAATGGTTTTAAACTAAAAGAAGGCTGATTTAGACTAGGTGTTAGGAAGAAATGTTTTACCATGAGAGTGGTGAAGCACTGGCCCAGGTTGCCCAGAGAGGTGGCAGATGCCTCATCCCTGGGAACATCCCAGTCAGGCTGGACGGGGCTGAGCACCCTGGTCTAGTTGAAGATGTCCCTGCTCACTGCAGGGGAGTTGGACTAGATGGCCTGTAAAGGTCCCTTCCATCCCAAACTCTTCTATTATTTGACCCTCTGATTCGTGCAGGACAGAATACTAAAATAATTTATAAATGCTGTCACCTCTGTCTCTGCTACCTGACATCTGGTTACAGCAGGCAACAGGTTCTCGCCCATCTCTCATGGCTACAGGAGGAATTCACTCTACTTTTCAAAAAATGGAAGAAAATAACAGGTAACACTGATTACAGCATTGGTACAAAATGACACTAAAATTAAAGAATTGGCGCCTTCCACCATCTATTCAGCATTTCAAAGTAGGAAACATTCTCTTCTGACATTTTTAGAACGTGTTTTTCAAAGCAACAGAACACTATTTACAAGCAGTAGCTTGCACACGTGCTATGTTTAACTTGCTATTTTATCAAGGCAGGTATAAATACGTTTTCCCCTCCCAAGGCCAGTTACATAACAGACACCAACTAGCAGCAGTCTTGCCAACTTAATACAGAGATCTTTGGGATTTTGAGATGAGGATAAATTATTCAAACAAGTCTTTGTTAACTAAAACCATTGCTATATGCTTACACTAGAGAAGGGCCATTTAATAAGCAGCATAAATGATACAAATGGAAATTACTCTGGAATACCTCAACTCCTAGAGCCCACTGCTTCTAGGACCAAACAGCTCCCTGGCAGTACACAAATTTATGCAGGTTTTCCAAAACAGACCCCGCAGAGGTCTGCAAAAGCTCTTCCACAACAAGGATTTTTCAGCCAGTGAAACATCAGAACAGATGAGCTCTCTTTGGTAAAAATGATTTACAAACATCTTAAATGCAGCTTTGTGCTTCAGGAAATAGATCATCAGCAAGCAATGTGTGTTTCATGATTTCTGAACATTGAACATGATTTCTAAATCTCCAATATCTCATGACTGCCAGCTTCATAATTTGTTATGATTAATTAGCAACTATTACATAAAATAAAGCATGCAGAAACAGGCACAGATTCAAGCATTTCGATAAGTCCCCTCTTTCCATCATCTGGAGAGCCAGCATCGTTTCATTATTCATCAGAAGGTGTTGACAGAACATGGTGCGTGTCATTTGATCAGGGTCTGCATGCAGGAGGTTTTCTAAAAATATTCTCAGTTCTATTTATTGAGAACTTGTTTCTATTTTTTTTGTTGCATAAACGAACTGCGTGGCAAGCTGCAACACAAGCAATCAGCCAGTGTCATAAATATGCCAACAAAAAATAAAAAGCTTAAAGCAATCATATTTCATTCATCTAAGTTGCAGAAATCCCACAACCTTAAATAGGGAAAGAAACCCCCTTCATTCAAACAACATACCCCCTAGAAAAAGAACAAAGCGACATTCCCCACCCTGCCCAACAAAACCTTGCTTAAATTCTCCCTTGCCGTAGCTTATGGTGCCCTGGAAGGCCCATGCACCGCAAAAGGAGATAACCAATATGGTTCAAAGTCAGAATAAACTCTTAAAGCCACGATTACCTCTCAGGAGTTTAATACAGCCCCTTTCGAACCTTGCATGGACTTCTTCCCAAGTAGCGTTTTGAAAGTGTGAACTGGCACCCGGGAAGAGACTGCATTCATTTTTGCGGGTATTTTAACATAATTAGGAAAGTCAGTCTGAGGTGCCGTTACACATACTATGAGCACGCTCTGAAATGCCCATTAGCGATCAGGCACTGAAGACACCCAAGATAAAGTGCTCCCTTAAAGGCGATGCTGAAGGCATAAGAAGGAGACAGAAAAGCAGCATCTCCCGTGCTAAGAACAGAAGTAAAGCAGGCAGTGGGCAGGAACGCTCTTTTGTCTATCAGTGGCACTCAACTGACAGACCCGAGACAGGTTTCTAAATTCTAAATATTAACACGTTAACTTAAGCCAAGTCACAGAAGAAAGTGGGCTTACATTGTACTCCCGCCTATTTTTCGAAATAAAAGACTTGCAAGACTCCTGATAAATCATTCTGCTATACCTCAAAAGCATTGCTTTGTTCCATAACACACAGCCCAAGGTAACCTTGGTCACGTATGGTCAAGGAGAATTTACAATAAGCAGCGAAAGGTATTTTTAAAGTTAAGAGTCTTAAAGAGCAAAACATAACAAAACCTAATCAACAAAGCTCTCCCCAAGAACAAGCTGAACTTTTGACACAACTCAGGTGGTGGGGTGGTGTTTGGTTGTGTTTTGTGGGGTTTTTTGGTTGTTTTTTTTTCTGTTGGGGGGTTGGGGGGGGGGGAGTGTTGGGGTTTTTTGGTTGTTTTTGTTTTTTTAATAACAAACCATCAGAAAAAAAATCAGAGACCATTTCAAATGCAGAGAGAACCAGCCAAGGAAGATTTTCAGCCTGTATAACCAGATGGTATCTTGCAACTAATCACAGGAACAGCAGCCTGCCCAAACTGAAAAGGGACAATAAACTTCTCGGTAGGAAGGGGTTGGACGTTGGATGTGTTAGAAAAACTACTACAATTCTGTAAGACAACCACATATACGTGTGAAGTACATTTAACCATTTTTCCAGCTAAAACTGTAGACTTCTAAGTATTTATACAATGGTCCTAGGGTTTGGGGGTTTTTTAGGGTCCCTAAGAAAATCACTGCCATTCCCTCCGTTTTGCAGGCTAATACCACGTCCCTTCCGGTTGTAACACAAATGCAGACCCCCAGCGCTGCCTGTTGCTTGCGTGTGTAGCAACAGCCATCCAAGCTGGGGACTGCGGACGTTTTAGAGATGCTCGATTTTTACTTACGTTTACATCTAACAAGCAATCAGGAAAAGGATGACTAGAATGAAATAAGGTACTTCAAAGAAAGAAATTCTGGCTTGTTTTTTTAACCTCTAAATGGGTTAGACAATTTTTTAAGTTGTTTATATGCCAGTTTAAACTAAATGAAGGAGTCGCAATGAATGAATTTTTGCTGCATAGTGCCTTTTTAAGAGTGAAGAACATCCATTACGAAACTGTAAAAAGCTCCAGTAGCAAACTGTGCTGTGTTTATCTTGTCACTTGACACATCAAAATACCCACTTAGTGTCAGCAATACAGACAAAAGTGTCTACAAAAGCAGAATTTTGCTCTGTTTGGCATACTTGCCCTTTTTTCAATGACAAGTCTTACTAATAGAAGAAGATTCTTAATTACATGGTATTTTTCAGTATTTATGGTACTGCAGACCGACCGCCATGTAACGAGAAGAAAGGCTAGACACGTGACTGTGACTTAAGATGCAGTTTACTAAATATTTGGAGACAGACTGGTTTTATTAGCTAGTGAGATTGCTAGATGCATTAAACATCATCAATTCAACACCACACACTGAGACTATTTGGTCAAGGCTGCAGAGGAACACACTTTAGAAAGGAATTCCTAAATAAAAACGACATTTTCATCTTTCACATCATGTCTGCTTTCATTAACCTTACAAAGGAGATGATTTATTCATTATAAAGATATTAAAATGCACTCAGCCTTCTCTTATCTCAAGGTATTTGTCATTATTTTGTACAGAAAATGGCACTTAGCAAGCCAATTGAAGTCACTGTCACTTCTTTTTAATTACTGTTTGCAACTGATTGGCTTCTAGTCAAGGTGGGGGGGGGGGCATAAAGAAAAAAAAAAATCAAAGCAGCAACTGTAGTTGAACTAGTGCTTCATTAGGTCTGAAAGACCAATAGGTTTAGTCCCACTTTCTCTCTGCCCCTCCTCACGCTCGGTCAGACTCCCACACCGACTCCCCCGCCGCAGCGTAAGGGCCATTTAACATTCCCAGAGCTGGGTCACAGGCCCTCGCTGCTCCTCCGCACGGTCTCTTGCCCAGAGCCAGAGAGGTGCCAAAAGCCACCTCTGCGGAGGGACGGAGGAGAGGAGTGAGCAACTGCGGAGGACATGCTGTGGAGAAGGGACGAGAGGCGGGGGTTAGTCCCTGCGCAGAAGCCCACCGCGCTGCAACGGGGACGCGCAATTGCAGGCTCTGCTCGGAGCTACGCCGCCTCAACAACAGCATCCTCCTTACCTTAGTAATTAAACAAGCAAGGGAGTTTACTCATTCCCAGTTCACATTCGTGGTGCATTTGGACTGGCGACTTCGTAAGCACAGGAAAAGCTTTCAGGAATCCCAGTAAAAAAATTCCTCGTTAAAATTTGCTAAGCTTAGTTAAAACTAGCTCACCAAAATTTATTCTGTGGTATTCAGTGTGATCAAAGTGATGTGGAAGTTATTTGATCCAGTTGGCCAAGATCTATCAATGTCAAGTTTATAATTTTCTGTAAGTTTCTTTTTTTCTAAACATTTTTCTGTCTTCTCACCATGGACACCCTTGTACTATTTCACGCTCTACTTGTTCCTTATTTTAAGTATAGGTATCTTTCATTACTATAGATATCAAGGTAACAGAATGTTAATATCCTCCATTATTTTCTTTCCAAATATTGGCACAGTAAAGCACCTCATCTGGATAGTTTCAAGCTGGTATTCATTTCATGCAGGCACACACAAAAATCAGCATTCACCTTTTCTTCGTAATTCACAGTATTTTCAGTTTTGTCCAAGCAGCTTTTCTGCTCACTATGGCCTTAATTTAATCACTTGGTTAAATTAAGTGATCAATCAAATCTCAGCTGAATCACAGGCATTTCGCAGCACAGGACCTTAGAACAGGGTAGTCCTAGTACTCCATGGCAGAACATATCCTCAATTTATTAATAGTTTCCTGTTTGGATTCACCTATGAGTTCAAGGACAAAGAAGAAATAAACTGGAAAGAATATTGGAATTCTTGCTCCTGTCCCTGTTCTAGCGAAGGCGTGGAAGAGCTTGTATCCCTTAACACTGCTTTGCCACCTCTTTTTTGCCCTAGATTTGCAACACCACACTGTCTCACCCAGCAAAGCCCAGAGGATGCAGAAAGATGTTTTCAGAATATATGCAAGTCTGTTGCTTTGGAGCAGTTACACTTGGGGCAGAGGAGGAATATGAATAGGTTTTGAAACACCTCATTTCAAAATCACTGTCCTAAAAATCACCTCCAACCTTCACACACGGTCAGTTTATCCCTGATTGCCAAAAGCAAGTTTACATTTCAAGATCCTTTGGTTTTGATAGCAAGAGATTATCCCAATTATATTGTTAGAGCACTTTTTTTTTTTCCAATTAAAAACAACAACAGAAAAAAAATCAAGTAACAAACACAAAGCACACTTGTGCCCTAATATATAGTCGTGCAGACATCTCCAGGGAAAGAAAGAGTCCTTCCTCTGATACGGTGCTTTTAGCTCCAGGTAGCTGCAAGAGCTAAGGAAACCTAATAAGCACTCACTGGGTAATACTGCTGCTTTTTTACCTTTGTCCGGAGGCTTCCAGTACGTGTCTGATTCTACATTCTGAACATAAGATGTGCATGCTTCTTTGATATGCAAGGTAATATTTCTCCCCAGTTTTGGTTTGTGGTTTGTGTTTTTGGGTTTTTTTTGTTTGTTTTTTTAATTTCTTGTCTTACCTTAAGGTAGTGCAAGCCATTCTTAATCAAAGACCTAGCTACATGAATCATCCCTGCAATCCCTGATATATCAAGCAGATAATTCCAACTCCATTACCGGTTTTCCAAGTTCTTCCCTAAGCTTTTTGCAACAATACAGACACAGGATATTAATCTGTTCTTTTTCTTTCCATTTCTACAACTTATTACAATGAACATTTTCTCTTAAGGAAAATACAGCTATTAAAAGCATCCTAAGTATCCACCTATATCTGCATATAAGTTGCTTCACTGTAATAAGAGTATTTTTAAATATTTGGCTTATGATTACTGTCAGTTCTTTTTCCTCTGACTCACAATAAGCACTTTCAGAAGGGTTTGCATGCAGGACAAAGTGAACAAAGTCCAAGAGAAAAGACACTGTTTATAATAGAAAGTAATGAATGAAGTGATACAACGACATTTTAAAGAAATAGTCTAAACCTGGAAACCTACATATACCTTTCCCTTAAAAAAAAGCTTAACTTTAAGTTAAATTCAAACACTCCTGCTTTCATGTCCTGGCTTTTCCAAAAACGCAAATCCACACTACACCATCTTTCAAAATACCATTTTTAAACTGGATTTTTACCAAGAGCTGATTTAGGAATTAGTTAATCACACATTAATTTTTAATGGAGCATTGTGTCAGCTCCATCTGCTGCCAAGCAATTGAAAAGTAAGAGCTACAACTCAATTTTTTTATTTTGAAAACTAATATCTTAAGTTCCCCTCAAAATGAGCACAAATGACAAGCTTATGTTTTCTAACGAGAATTATTTATGAATATCATGTAGCTCTGACAGATGTTTGTGTCTCCTCCATCATATAGGCGGAATAGTCCGTTTGCTACTTCAACGATACAGCAAAACAGGAAGATGCTCAAGCCAGAGATGTAATGTCACTTGGAGAATTTCTAGACAGAAGAATGAATTTACTTAGAAGTAGCCCATGGAGCTCAGACTGTCCATTCACTTAGTTCTTAAATTGAAGAGGAAATTCCCTGCTCATCATACGTTACTTTTCACCACTGTTAGGAGAAAGTATGACAAAACAACAGCCTAGGTTTTAACTTGTGGAAGTCAGAACAAAAATTAAGAGTCCTCTTTTGCAGGTTTGGCTAAGGGCACGGACTCTTTCTACTTGCATCATTTTATTAGATAACTCTTACAAGCTTTTCACTTGCAACTGGAACGGAACACACAAGCTTTAAGAATCACATAATCCCTTCTGAATAAAGAACTAGTAATTCATTTGTTTGCATGAAAGTCTGACTGTACTTTTCCATTCTTCTTCCGTGGTTAATTATCCATTGCCTAATAGCTTCCTACATCCTTTCAGGGGGTAGATATCAATTTTGCCACTAGCTGAACACACACAGAAAAATCAACTTTTATGATTCTCTTCTAATCCTAAATGTTTAGTCTTGCCCTATTTTGGCTAAGAAACAGCAGCAGGATCTTTGTCCTCGAAGTAATAATTAAAATGCTCATTACTCAACCACATTAGAAGACCTCCATAAAAGCCTCAGACGGGCAATGACTTAGGTTAGGCATGAACGGTGAAAGATGTGCAATGTTAGCAGAGGAATGAAAGGCCAGCTGCTATTCATGTCTAAGGCAGGTGTGGAAGCATTTCCCTATTTATTTTTAGAAATGAAGTTCATACCACTCAACATTACACAATGGGGTGGGGGTTTTTTGTGGGGTTTTTTTTTTTTTTTTTAATGCTATCGTTTCAACAGTCTAATGTAATTTAACAGTGGGGTCACTCTCGGCAAGGCATAACAAAAAACTACTCACTGAGCATGGTCTGAGAACAGCGTTCAAGACTCATTAGAACTTAAATGTAAACACACATATAGAAAATATATGCATGCGAGAACTGACATACAAGAGGATGAAGGTTAGGAGGATAGTACTGCACCTCCTGCATTAAGTCTGAGAGTCAGTCTGTTCAATCATCTACCAGATCTCCCTAAAATGTAGATACAATGGGTTGAAATGAGGAGTTATCCTTGAAGTCTACCTCTGGCTTCTTCCACTTTCCTTGCTCAGCATGAATTTACGCTGTTTCTACTACAAAATTAATTCAAATTAAAAGGAAAGGAAAACATCTTAAGCCCCCACTCTTTCTGCCTACACAATTCCACCAACATAAACCCATACATATGTTAGCATCTACTATGCAGCTGAAACAGGAAATCAAAAGATTATACTTTTCACTGTGATTAAGATATGTGCAGTAAAATGTATTTAAATGCCTTAAGCACCCAAAAACTTCATGGAGTCCTTTAGATACTTAAGTCATTACAAATATTTAATATTGTTATAGAATAAGACTGCTTCTCACAGCCTATTTTGAATCTGCATTCATATCTACATATATACACAAATTCAATCATTTTTTTTCAATTGAGTTTAAAACCTGAATATTTAACACTCAGACCAACACAGCATATTATGCTGTCTCAGAACATCTGTTATTGGAGTGTAGTTCCACAAGACCAAAGTTTGGGTTTGGTCTTCAAGGAATAGAAACCATATATTCTATAGAGGAAAACAATGTTATTATGATCTACTTTAGGATTTTTAAGGAAAATTCATAGTTATTATCAGGCGTATCCAAGAAGAAAACAAGGACATAAGCCACGATTATGAAAACCCCCTCAAATAATGAAACGGCACTACAGAGACGGAGTGTAGATCCTGAGACCCTATAGCATTTCTGTTTTACGCTATCAAAAGAGCACCACTTTCTTCTTAGGTTTCCAAAAATTTGTCCACCATTTCTTCTCAACAAGACTGCAGTTAGAGAAACAGATTTAAATGGCACATGGCATTACATTAATAATTTTTTTTTTTTAAGGCGCTGCAAGGATTATATCACACGAAATCTGGTACATTGGCTACCCAAACATTGAGAAATGACTCAACTGCTGAAGCAGAGACTTGAAAGAACTATCTCCTGCATGTTCATAGAAAGAGAACGGATTACCAGAAAACAAAGGTCTCACACAGCAAGGGCAAGAAGAGACAGAAGCAATTCTGATCTCGTTAGGACTGGAGCTACATCCAAGACAGAATCAGCTGTTTAAATAACAGACTGAGCAAAGAGCAACTCTCTCCCTGTAGACCATTTTGTCATCGCCACACGGCACACAAATGGCAAGCACTTCCAGGGACAGAGCTGCTTCAGAGAATCAGTCTCACTCTGACAAAACCCTCTAGTCAGAACCTGGGCATAGCGGCAGACACTAGAGGTTTTAGTAGAAACACAATGGCCAGTCAGGAAGCAGGTTATTACCCTTGGCCTCCCTTAAATGATCTCTCTACTTTTTTCTTTTACAATACAGTCCAGCAGAAGTTCTGTACTCTAAAATTATGGCATCCGAATAACCCCTTCAGGCCATTTTAATCAGTTCATGAGCATGTTCAAGAAACATTCCTCCAGCTCCATAGAACAGGGACTATAAAGCAATTTATAAACTGAAGTGTTGCAGTCCGCCTATCACTTAGCCTTCAAGTTTTAAAGTCAGTCCTCTTCAGATTCAGACAAAATACTTAGGCAGAACACTGCTTGTTTTTCCAAACAGTATGCAAGAATAACAAAAAAAGCTGGCAACCAGTTCATGGACTCCCCAATCATATTTACAAAGTCCACCAAGTAACCATGAGCACTGAGCACTCTTGGTGTGTTTGTTCAGCTTCCTCAGATTCCTTTTTTCTTAAAAAAAAAAAAAAAGTAGCTATAACAAAAGACCAAGTAGCTACCAAGTGTTGGTTCATTTAGTCACTCTGCTCTTGGTCTCAGGAAGTTCTTTCTTACGTGGAACTGCCCACTATGCTGAGCCTTAGGGAACAGTGATAATATTTCTTCCTAAGAGAGTCCAGAAAAACTACCAGAAGTCAACTACTACTTAAGAATCCAGATTTGGAAAAGTGACTTTTGCTTTGAGTTTCAAGGAAAGATGAATCTCAAAAAGCAGGTATAGATTGGTTTAGAGTTTAAAGACAGGCCTATTCACGCTATCACTTTTAAGTAAATGACTAGTTTCTCTTCAGCATCCCAAAGCAATACACACTGTATTTCCTTCCCCTACAGCGTGCACGTTACTCAGTGATGGCACCTTTTTCCAGATACTCTTATGCATTTCTCCAAGGTCTGTAAGTAAGGCTGTTAAACAATTCGGACACCTAAATTGTGAAGGATGTTGTGGAAAGCGTTCTCTGAGGAACCAGATTACATCTGCTGTAAGCAAAGCAGCAATGCCAATTAATTCACAATTACTTCAGGAAACACAGCACATTTTAGTGCCGCAGGATTACAAATAACACAGTAGCGCATAGTCACAGTA
Source organism: Phaethon aethereus (assembly GCF_964289735.1). NCBI lineage: Eukaryota > Metazoa > Chordata > Aves > Phaethontiformes > Phaethontidae > Phaethon > Phaethon aethereus. Next base: position 22,874,112 of record NC_138587.1, read on the forward strand.
GACCCAGCCCTTGAAAGTCAAATCCTCATTTACTAAAGTGCACAAAGTAATGCTCCAATATCTTGCTAACATCATCTTGGTAGCATTTAGTCCTCTGTAGCTGCATTTCTGAAAAGCCTGTTGTCATTTTTGCAAAGACATACGTTGGTCAAGAGGTTACTTAGAGCCGTGCTTTTCAAAGCAGTTAATGTCACAATCAAAGGCAGCAGAAAAAGATTATGTAAAAAATAAAGAGGTGCAACATCTCAGGGAAGCCAAGCTCATCTTAGCATATTCCAAGCACAAATTAAATGTCAATGTGCAAGCTGAAAGCCTCACCTTCATTGCAGAGTGGAAACTTTCCTCAATTTATGCATCAGAGCTGAGGGGGTTATTAGAAAGCTAGTGATTTAAATGACTTATTGCTGGATTTTTTTCTATTTGCTTAAACACATAAAGGGACATTTTTTTCCCCCACTGAATAACAGTAAATCATCTTAACTCACACATATGATTCTTTCACAGCACCTAGAAAGGAAGGATTTCCTTGAGTTCAAGGTTCGTTTTAATGCTCCAGCCTTTACCCCTTCTAAAGGTTTGAAGATCAAATTAAGTTTGACTGTATAATAAACAAAAGCACGCGAAGAACGTGAAAGACTGAAGATATCCAGAGAACATTCTCTAACCGTACTCTTATACCACTTCAAAACATCATTCTCAAGTATGACTCATTGTTCTTGTGCCACACACAACACAGGTCAGAATAAAACTTGACCAAAACGAGGAGCGAGTCAGCCAATAGTTATCTTCAAAAGACTCTTTCTACTTGTCATACAGTAAGCGTATTTAGTATTTAGTGCAGCTCTATTAATTTGGCTCCAATATCTAATTTTGTATACAGATACTGTTTCTTGCATTATAATTCAGAGGAGGAATCTTTTTCCCCTGATATAGTTAACTATTATAAATAAATTACAGGGGTATCTCAAGTAATGTGCTTGATTTAATCAACAAGAAGTTAATGAGGCCAAATTGATGACAGAAATTAGGCAAGACTAGCTGACAGGTATTTACAGATACGTTGAGCAGACAAGACTGTGGAATCAATACGGGATTTTGGCAAGTGAGGGCATCTGTTATGGAGACAAGTTAAAGTGCATGACTTTCTCCTCTTAACCTCAACAGAAGACAGCTAATGATAGGGCAAAGCGAAAAAGCACAAAAGATTAAAGCTTTCAGTTAGTAATTTTTACTGAAGAAGTCACAGAAACCTTATAGCCTTCACTATGCTTTAATCATAAAAAGCATGCATTAAAGGCTTTCTTCTGCGTTTTGTTCACCTTTGAAATGAAGGCAAAATCTATGGCTTAATTTACAAAAGAAGTCAGAACACCACCAGTATAATGTGAAACCGTTTGATACGACGTTTAGATGCTACAATGATCAAATCTAGCAATATATCTTGTTCTCATGCTCCTGCCTCTGTATGATATTGGTGGCCACAGCAACCAGAAGGTTAAGAAACAAATAATACATCCCAAAACTCAAAGAACTCCTTGGCCTCTACTTCCATATTGTAGAATACAAGATGTCTACACTTACACTCCACCACTCATCCAAGCTCAGCACAGTTACACTTTTTAAGAAAAGTTATTGTTCCTCGATTCACAAGTCTGCCTTTAAGGTCACACCACATGTGCAAGAATTAAAAATGACAGAGCAAGCACATCACTGCTAAGGTCCTTTGTCCTTTTCTGCTCTTCTCTTTTCTCGCAGGAAACTCGTTATTTGGAAAAAATTACAGGTAGGATATCATTTCACATGCAGTCCATAGCTGTGTAGGAGAGGAATTCACCACTGATGCATAAGCTCACTACATTCTAATTTTTTTAAAAATTTCTCTACTATTAGAGTACATCTGCTATTCATCAATGTAAAGGTTTGTGTCTGTTGTTTTGTTACTTAGACCATAGGAACATTTGTCCTTTCTGCCCTTCACGAAGATGCCTACAGAATTTTTCTTCCCTCTCCCCCTCAGGTTTGTTTACAGCTCATTTAAATTAAAAACCATAAAGATCTCTCCCATCACTAACACTCTGCTAATTAGAATCTCATTGACTACAGAAAATCTTTCATTCTTTGTGATCTTGATTTCAGAAAGTACAAGAATCTACTCCAAGAGAGATACAGACGGACTTAAAATTGAGCTGAAACGTTAACAACATAGTAATTAAGTCAACTAGTTTCCAAGATACCTTATACTCTATTATGCTGGGAATAATATGTTGATAGAAATTATATATTTAAATTATTTTCTCGTTCTCTCTTCAAGTTAAAAGTCTTACGCTCCCCTGTATGAGCATGTTAGTATAAGACATCTCTTCTTCACAGCTACTGCAACTGGGAAGCCTGTGGCCGGAGGCACAAGTGGTTTATATGCCTCAGCGCTACGCGGATTCTCTTTCCTAATACTGGAAAACACATATCTAGTAAAACCTCAGAAACCTCTGATGCCAAGCTAAAACTCCCTTATCCCACTGCAGAAACCTCTCCCATCCACCAAAACGGGAAATGTTCATGCAATGACATAGTGTGAGGAAATCTGAAGATTTATCATAGTAAAATGAAAGTCACACACACAAAAAAAAAAACCCAAACAAAAACCAAACCGACAAACTTAGAAAAAGGATGTCCTTGCCTCTTTACTCTCCTAATTGCAAAAGGCACTGATACAATGCTGACCTTTCCTGGTTTCTCATTACTGTCTAGTGCAGGTAGTCATACTGTCGTTTGTAGTGAAAAAGAAACCGTTATTAAATAAAAATCAGTCCTGATCTTGCTTAAAGTTTGCTTTCACTGCTAAAGCCAAATAATATCGAAAAATTCTCAGTAGATTTCAGAAAAAAGTTATTACAGATTTATTAACGAAGTATTACTATCTATTCAAAATCAGTAAGCTCCTTCTCTGTGGGACATGCTGGAAATACCCACTGCCTGTAACTTGCTTCCCAGAACAACATTCAGCTGCCCTAAAAGTGGCACTGTCAAACACACACACCTTTTGTTAGGACTGTACTGGCACACAATGCACTAGACACTAATCCCTTCTCATTATTGCCCGTGTCAGACAATGAAGAACATCTCTTCAGATCCACCTTGTGTCCCATGTATTGGCTCTGAAAGTACTTTCCAAAGGCAGCCAACAGGCTGATGTGATAGCTTTTAATATACCCAATACACAGGTTAGAATGACCGATGCTCCTACAACACAGAAAATAGATGTCATAATGGTAAAGGTGGTTACATTTCAGTAAAATACAAATTAAGGTACTGCTGATGCCAGCAACCAGTCACTATAGTAGTCTGAATATTAACTAATCCAAAGATACCATGTACTTACAGAGCCAAAGTCTTCTGCCCAGCAGTTCTGAGCAGTTCAGACAAAAGCGTAAGAAACGGTTTCCTGCTTTCACAAGTAAGCAGGGGTCCCTGCCTGGCGGGTTTGAGGACTTGAACATGGCTGTAAGTACTAACCACACAAGCAGCACATCACAATTTCCACTGGCGTCTGTTCCTCGTGTTCTCCTTCCACTCCTCCACCCACGTAACACAAGCAAATACTTCATAGAAGTGTGTCCCCTATTTAAGTTTCATGAGCAATATTAGTGCAACATCCACATCAGATTTTTGCCAGGGAACTCTGCTAGTGGTATATTTTTCATGCCTCTAAATGGGAGTGCCCTGCACCAGAAGTTATGAGCATCTAGAAATCCTCTGAATACGGAGAAAGCTATTGAGAGCCCTGCAAAATCATGACAAAAATTGACTTCTCTCTTTCTTCAGAAAGCAGAGCAAGAACTGCAGGAAAAAAACCACCCAACAATCACCACCAAGGCCATAAACACACATTGTCAACCACTCCAACTCACTTACAATAGTTCCTAGGAAACCGTTACATCACAAATGAAGCTTTAGTCCCGATTCCAATTATTTATAATGCATATTTTAGGATATTTGTTTTTCTCCTTTACTGTCATAAGCTAAAATGTTCTTTTTGTCTTTATGTTTTTATTAACACATACTATTTTGTTCTCAGTTTCTCCAATACATAGTTTGCTTACTCCATCTTCCATTTACATGCAATTGTACTTACTGGAATACTTCCAAAAGCATGATTAAAACAGCTCAGATGAGAAGACAGATAGCTAAATCACGGTTAAGTCTAATCCAGGGATCACTCTTGAATTAAACTGAGGCATAAAACCACCTAGAACACAGGTTAAAAAAAAAAGGAAAAAAGAGCCTTTGAAGTTATCAATAGATTTTTACATAGCTGTTTTTCGCTGCATATTTCCCTGTTGGAAAGAAGTAGTCTAACCATGACTACCTGCATAAAGCAAGGAGATCAGAAAGAAAAACTATGACAGTTCTCCATTATATTTGATTTTGTGTTGCCAATGTGCAGACTACTATGTCAAAATTGCTGCGTTGCATCTGAACCAAAGGAACCTTTGGCTTAAAGTCTTACAGATAAGTGTCTAATATATGAATTCTTCTGAAAGAAACAGATTACGTGCTAGGAACCACGTATTTTTTTCACCAGTGCATAAAGGCAAATCATTAACAGAACGCATTGCCTCCCACTCATGATTCTATCAGTTTGCACATACGCATGGATTTCCAATAGTTAGCGTAGACTATTTTCAGTTTTCTGGGCAGAAAAGTATGCCAGTTAACTCTGTTCCCGAAATCAGATTTTATTCCCGTCTTCACAGGGGTATCCAAACATAATCACATCTCTGCTAAAAACCAACCAAAACTAGTTTAAATTCATAATACAAGCCAATTTCAGATCATCCCCTGTCCTCCTCTGGAACTCCAGCAACGGCTGCAGTCGAAGCGAGGTTCTGCTGGCCTCACTGTGCCACAATTCTGTTTGCTACAAGTGAAATCCCTCAGAGCGAGTTGTACATGCAACTGAGTAAGCACACATCTCTCAGCCTACAACGCAGGCCAGGGAGAGCTTTGTGTTGCAAGGGTGCATCCCTTCCTACGTTCCTCTGAAAAGCAGATAAAGAGAAGCCAGAAAGCAATTTCATTTAGCCAGATCCTGCTATGCAGTTTATACTAACACACTAGTTCATTTAGAGGTGATTCTCATTGTCCCACCAAAGAGCTAAATTCTATTCAAAATGCACCCCACTCCTGCTTGTCTTGACCAGAGTGAGTGCAAAGAAACAAGAATTCTAATGGGTAATTACCAGCTGTTCAGCAGATGCTACAGAACTAGCTTTAACCAAAGCCCTTGAAGAACATTACGAAGCTCACAGGAAGTATAAGATACTCTATGTTTTTTCCTTCTTTGTATTTATAATCTATCCCCTAGATCAAGCCAGCTTTTCATGTGAATTCTGATAGAAAAGAACAAAAGCAACTCAGAATACACCACGGAATGGCAAAATCATGAAGGAAATTTAAACTACTTTATCTACACAAAAGAGAAATCCTGTGGCACTACAAGGACTCAACTTACGGAATTAAGTTGTGCACACATGTTGCTCATTAAGCAAGCCTTATCTTACATAGTAACCGATGGGACTACTTGTGAACAAGAACAACTCCTTCAAGAATTGGGTATACAAATTAGCTGCATTGAATTAATGTGAAACCACTTATAAAGCTTTGTCTTTTCGAGATTGCAAATTCAACAACTGCCAGCCTGTCAAGAGAATTCTGTTGAGCACAATCAGCACTTAGAAACTTACATAAAATTACAGCTGCCTATTTCCAGTGGAAATAATTTTAGACAAAATGCTTGCATATGCTAGTTTATCCACCTGGCTGGTGTCTGATTTTTAGCAAGATTTGATTCTACTTTTCAGCAGAAAAACTGGAATCTCAGTAATTCAGAAGTCAAAATATTAGTATATTACTTTACCTGAAGCAAAAGCATCATTAAATTGCAAACACGCACCGATCTGTGTTCGTACAACTCTTGCAAAAAAGATTCATTCCTTTTCCCTTTAATTCACCTACTGGTACAATGCTATTGTATTTCCTTGCCCGTTGAGTCTAAGGAAACAGTATTAAGAGGGGGAAAAAAGAGTTAGCTTAGTCCAGGCAGAACATTTTGTCCACGAAACATAGATTGTGTCATGGCTGTGATGCTTACAATCATTTGCAGTACCTGAACCTTTTGAGTCATGAAATATTATGATATGCCTAAAGATTCTTCAACAAGTTGAAAAGCAATCAAAAAAAAAAAAAGCTTGCTATGTGAAGCACAGAATCATGGACTTCTTTTGAAGACTGTCAGGTTAAAGAGGTCCCCTCAACCTTCTTCATCCTACTAGCTAGCACCATCATGCAGCTATGCATACTTTGAGGCAATTAATATGATTTTGTCTGTATTGCCCAAGAACTAGAACTCAGTTAACTTGCTTCTTGACTAAGCTGCTTCAAAAAAAAAAAAAGACCCCTTGTTTTTCTTCTTCCACAGGATGTGTAAAACCAATAGACGTTTTATGAAACAAGGTGTATGCTTCTCACTTACATTAATGCTGTTAACTTCCTGAAATCTTACTAGGTAAAACATCTACTACTGTAGCTGCTCAGTGCTAAAAATGTCACTGATTAACTATCAATATTGGACTGGCAAGGTTTTTTCCAAATGTATCAGTAATTCTGCTTGGCAAGTCAGATACGTGATTTGAAACACTTAGATCAATTGTTGAGATATACACTCAACCTTTTGAAGATCAGAACATTTTAAAACACCTCAAATTGGGTACCTAAAAAAAAAAAAATAAGGCAGGAAATCTTGATCTAGTTGCAATTTACAATCAACTTCCATAATCCCCTTCACGAAAATCAGGTGCCTAAAATACCACTACTGACACTGCCAAGTCAATTTTGTTATATTGAATGCAACAACACTTCAGGAGAAAGCTTTGCTGCTGTGACTTCATTCCACCTAAGAGTAAAAAGAACATAAGGTGAAACATTTGTGAAAAATGTATTCTAGAGCTCAAATAACAACTCCCTGTCAACCAAGGCATATATATGGTCATGTTCCGCGCTCTGTAACCATTCAAAATCTCCGATACTATCAGCTCACAGTACACCAGGAGGAGCAGGGTAGAGGGTGTAGGCTGTGTGGTGGTTTCAGGTATTAGTGCACTAAGAACAGTGGTGCAAAACTCTAACGTGGCTACATGAAGCAGTACCACCTTCTCCTCTTTCAACTTGACAAGTGTCTTGCAAACACCATCCAACTTCCATTTGTCCATCTCTCTTGTAAAAGAAACTTGCGACTTTCCTCAGAAGGCGGATGGGGAAAGACTGCCATCAACTATCAGCTCACTTCACTGCAGTTAAAGTGGTTATGCAAAGAAAGAGCAACACCCAAGAAAATTATTCTGCTTGGCACACCAGTTGCTGCCTTCTTACCGTGTCTTACGGAAACAAGCCCTACTGAAGCAACAGAGAAGCGAGCAAGAACTCCTGTTTAATCATGAACCCTTTCACGATTAATATAATTTCCATTCACTTTGTATTGTAAAGGCATTCATACCCATACACATCACATAACACTCCACAATACATATTTCATTTTACTATCAATTCATGCCAATAGAACTTTCACCAATGGTGGAACGGTGAACAGTGTTTAGCATGCATAATTCAGAGAGTTTACCTATTTTTACTATCATCCAAACATCTATCACAGCCTTTGACATTGGACTACATTGTTTTTACCAGCTTTTTCTATTTTTTTTTCCTTCCCGTTCCTCTCCCAATTACAAATTAAGTTCTGAGCAGTCAAACAGGTAACACTACAAGACAACACTGATGTTGCTATGCATCTCAGAAAGGTCTTCCAATTACCTGCCAGATTTCTTAGTCAAGAAGTTAAACAATTATCAAGCATGAAGAGCCTTTTACAGACAAGTTCTAAGCAACACTAGAGCTTAGCAGAAACAAGCTATGAGAAAACTGCTGAGTACTTTGGATTCTACCAATTATTGATTTTAGTTAGCCTTGCCAATCCCTCACATATTGTTTCATAAGACAATTTCTAAGGTATAACCCTAATACAAAGTCCGGGGAAAAATAAATCCAGTCTGGTATTAATTCTTACAGATAAGCATGTATTCCTCTAGCAGTCAAAAGGGCAGAACAGACATTCTAGTTGCATATAAATAGGAATGCTGGCACAAGATTTCAGAAATGCCTAATATAGGGATAATTTGCTTTCATCAACATCAACAAGAATATCTGGAAAAAACAATTACAGTTTATTAATAGCAGCTTAATCTAATTCTAAAATGTTAGCAGATGTGCGTTACTAAAGTGAAGATCTACTCAGAAAACATTACTTGCCTCTTAAGAATGCTTATACATTAGTGCTTGTATCTCTAGTCTTCAGTACTTCTACAATTTTATCTAAAACTAGAATTTAATGTTCCATTGTTTTAATATCATCGAGTTCCCCAAGTGTGGTTAAAGTGTACAATTAAATGCAGGGATGCAGCTTAAGTCGCATGGGCAAGACATTGGGACTGAAAAAAGAAAATCTGCTCACTGCTGTGTGAGCATACCCGACCCTGTGGCTCGGGTACTTACCCTTCCCGTTGCCCCTCTCTATCAGTTATCATTCCAGCATGAAGTTCTTCTGCCTGGACAGTGTTCCTGGGACTTGGGCCCTAATCATGAAAATGAGCTGGCAATGCTGGGTTACTCTAGTCACAACCATCTTTTCTTCAAGAAGACGAAGGAAACCTCAAATTTGCACCCCGAATACTGTGTTCCGTTTTGAGCTCCTCACTACAAGAAGGGAACTGAGATGCTTGAGCAAAGAAGGGCAGCAAAGCTGGTGAGGGGTCTGGAGCACAAGTCTGATGAGGAGCGGCTGAGGGAACTGGGGTTGTTCAGTCTGGAGAAGAGGAGGCTCAGGGGAGACCTCATCGCTCTCCACAACTACCTGAAAGGGGGTTGTGGTGAGGTGGGGGTTGGTCTCTTCTCCCAAGTAACCAGCGATAGGAAGAGAGGAAATGGCCTCAAGTTGCGCCAGGGAAGGTTTGGACTGGGTAGTAGGAAAAATTTCTTTACTGAGAGAGTGGTCAAGCATTGGAACAGGCTGCCCAGGGAGGTGGTGGAGTCACCATCTCTGGAAGTGTTCAAAAAAACTGTAGACGTGGCACTTTGGGACATGGTTTAGTGGGCATAGTGGTGTTGCGTTGACGGTTGGACTTGTTGATCTTGAAGGTCTTTTCCAGCCTTAATGATTCTGTGAAGATTGCTGTGGCAGATTTCCTTCCTTAGTAGCCTTGGATTACGTGGACAAGTATCTGCTGTGCTTAATTTAGTAACTCCAAACTGAAGCACAAGGAGATGAAAGCAGTTATCCCAGTGAAGTCAGTCAAGTCCAAAACATTTCAGTGTATATACACAGAGAGTACATATGGTAAAAAGGATTACTTGCCCATATTATTCAGGGAGATGACCAAGAACTGAAACCACAAATGGAGTGCTGATTTGAGCATTCTATACTAAGACTTTTATATGAATACCACCTCTTACTCCTGGAAAATCACGTATATTACAGCACACTTCTCATATGGTTCTAAATTGCACAGGATGATACACTTTTACAAAATATGCATATGTACTCCCAATCTTATTTTCACAATTTTTTTTTTTTTTTTAGTTTTCACTCATTCTATAAAAGTAGATGTTTTGTACTACTTTTTTGGGAAAAAAAAAATCTATTTTCCTTTTTTTAACTTCACAAGTGTAGAGTTAACTATTAAAGATGACACAGATATAGTTTGGACAACTTGAATGTATTGCTGTCCTTTCATTCTGAAATTCAGACTAGAGTTATGTACTTTTAAAGCCATTGGCAACTCCACAACCATCTCAGCTACTAGAAGTTGTTTCCATATATTTTATTTCTGTTAGCAGTAATAAAACTGATTTAAATTAACATCAAGAAACTCATCATATTCCACTCTACTGTAGAGGGTCAGCCTGACATTTATGTAGAAAACTATTGGGGGAATTATTTATGTAGAAACCTACTGGGGGAATTATTTTTTTTTTTTTTAATTAGTATTAAATGGTGATTTTACACATTTTAAGGACTAGTTAAAAGCTACAGAAAAGTCTTTATGGAACGATTAAAACAAGCCAGAAAAGGCCCTGTTCACATGTAGCCACCGAGTCATTCAGACTGCAAAGCAATACACTTGAACTTGAAAATTAGTTGTACAGGTCTGTCTGTCTTTAATTCCCCCAAACCTGTACTTTGCAGGTTTTCAGAGAGGAAGCTGAGTCACACAGTTAAAACAGATTTTACTGGGGTAAAATGAAACAAAGAAAACCAACACAACTTTGCTAGCTGCTAGGCGTTCTCTCTGGCTCCATTCCTGAAGTGTGTCAAGCTCTATTTAAACAGCCATTCCTCCCACTCTCCATGCAGCACAGAATCAGGCTGATAGTCTATAATTCTTTCCTGCTCTAAAGTAAATTAGACAATTACTTTTCCACTTAATCTAATGTACATCTTTACAGGAAATCAATCTTTTTGCATGATCCTCCGACACAAAGCTTTCAACGTCCTCCATCTATTTACATACCGAGAAGAATTACAGTCTCAGACTTGTCTTTTGATGCAGCTAAATCATTTAGCTGATGTTTTCTCCGTACCTAGTACTTCAACTGCTTTCCTTCTCCCCCCCCCTTTTTTAACTAACCTCCAAGCTCTTGCACCTTATACACTGCTTGAACCCTCCATTGTGTTGTCTTGTGTTCATTAAACATACAAGGTCCATAGTAGATGCAAGAGGAACATCTTCTAGTTACTAAACCTTGAGACATACTATTCTTGCAAACTTTGATATGACCGATTATACTACATACAAACACTATCTACAACAGTCAGGTTGTACTACTAAATATTAAAATTGCTTGTAAAGCAAATTGCATTTTATACTGAAACCATGTGAACAAAGACAGATAATAGAAGGACCATCACACTGACAATTTCATAGCTCACTGTGTATGTGTTCATTGCATCAGAGAATGCAAGATGTTCAAAGCAATTTATCAATTTTAATAGATTTAACAAATACCTAGGCCTGAAAGTTACATGGCATTCCCCAAAAAGAAATCAATGCAAGTTTATTACAATACAACAATATTATAAGCAGAAAGAATTTTAAGGGCTTGCACAAACATTGGCATAATTCAGTAATTTTTGTCACAAAGAGAAAGCCAAGGGGAAGAAAAAAAAGATTATTTTTAATTGTTTCAGTATGTTTTCTAGAATCATACCGCTTTTCTACATCAACCTTGCTTGTCTCTGCATAGTGAGATTCAGTGTTACTGCATTTCAAAGCACTCCAAAACATCTTTTAGATAAGTTTGCATTGTTATGACAAGCTGTAAAGCTACTGAAAACAAATCCACCAAGGCAGCAACTTTTGCAACTGTGTAACAGCATAAAATTCTAGGGCATCACTTGTATTGGATATTCCATTCCAGTACGAAAAAAGCCAGCTATTCCAAAGCAAGCCTCTCGGTCAAGAGTCTGATTACACTCACTCAGCTGGAAGAGCCTAAACTGAACCCAAGGTTTCCCAATCCCATGCATACAGGCATGTTCGGCACCAGACTTCTCCTGCGAATCACAGCTGTGGGGTAGGGATGGGTGGAGGAAAAGCCAGGGACCAAACAAGCAAAAACCCTGAAGTTACATTTGCCTGCCCTTTTGAATCCCAATTCTTTTACTGCTCAGAGACAACTGCTAAAAAGACCCTCCTAGAAGAATTTAAAAGTTTAATGAGGATGACAATGTGGCAGGTTCGACAGGACGTAAGGAGGGAAGAGAGGAAGATGAGCCCAGTTCAGAGCAGACCTACTCTACAAGTCAATGCCCACGTCACTTCAGTGATCAGCTCTGACACACACAGAATTCCATAAGACTGATCTGCCTCTCTCTGCATCTGCCCAAAGCGCAAAGATAAGAGTTAATTACCACACTGGGTCATCTCACACCCACATCGCGTTGAACATGAGAGAAAGAACTTGCTTCTATGTAACAAGCCACTAAAGTGTCATAGGACGCAGGTTTCTAGTGACCAAGAAGTACATGCCAAACCATCATCCATCTGATCGCAAAACAATCTTGTGGCAGAAAGAAGGTAAAAAAAATAAATTGTTGCATCTCAGAATTTAGAGTAATTTTTGTTTTAAGTGCTAATGCTAGTGAGAGTCAAGCACTACAGTCCTAACCAATACTTCTGCTTATTAACCACAAATGTAAGCCTGTAACTAATTTCACTCAATATTATATCTGTCCAGTTCATGCTGAGAGAGTAGATTTTATTCCTGGCTTCTTACCTGCCTGCAGCTCCTTGCTTGATTTTATTTCATGAATTCAACTGAACAATTTGGCAGAAGACACTGGCACAGTATGGTCAGCATACCGATGTGCTGGTATTTTTGTAAGCAGGAATGAGGATTTCTTCAGTTTAAGCACTATCCCCTACACTGACATAATTTCATTGGAGATGATGACATTTCATCTTCATTTGCCAGAAATAAAGGACAACAGTATGAGGCAAATTACCCACAATGTAAGGAAGCTACCTAAAGATAAAGAGCTAAGTGACCCTTTGCCTGAGACAAAACAAAAGCTGACCAGTATTTTAGGCAGGCAGAAACATAAAAGCATATCCTCAGTGACATTCCACCTCTGCGCTGAAGAAACACAGTTTAAGTGGGAGGATGGAAGAGTTGGACTAAAAGGAGGAGGAGTATGGCTTCGCCTGCTGCTTTAGTTGCCTGCTACTGCATTCATCTGTTAGCCTAATTTTAGGTCTATCACAAAAGTCTGGAAGTGTCTTGGAGTAACTCAAGTTCACGCTGAATAACAGAATTAATTCAGTGAACAGCCTCAAAACAGAAGATTATATCAGCACTCCAAGACTCACGCTGATTGCCTGCAGGTTTCTGTGGAGAACACATGGTGTTGATTTTCACCATCACAACCCTGAAGCCTGGGCACAGGAGAAATATGCCCTGTGCATTATTGCCAGTTTCTACATGCGCACCAAGTATGAGCAGACCCTTCCTTTACAGTGTGGAATTTATTTGGCAAGACACTAACATTATTCCATCAGTCTTGCAGCCCAGTCCCTTAGCCCGCAAGTCAAATAGCACACACCCTCTGCAATGAAATAATGTTAGTTTATTAAGATGGGTTCTAGGAGCAAGGGCTAGAATTCTATTAACATTAAGTTTTTAGGTAGCACCCAAACCAGATCTGAAGTAACTAGCTTTCAGCTGCACCTATACACTACTCAAATACCTCAAAATATGGTCGAAAATAAATGAACTCGACTCTTAGAGTGCATCAGCAGCAGTGATGACACACATTCACCCATTTGGGCAACCCAACCCCACAGGAGGCTCAGCAGGTCAAAACAAGAATGACTACTGCAGGTTGAAACGTGACTTCAATTACAGTTCTGTAAATTCATGTGTCAGTGGACTTATTTTTAGTTTGCAATAGCTGATCAGCATTAGCCCCTCCACAGCTTGCCAGCATTCTGGGGACCCTACTGAGCGTTAAAAACGCCCAAGGAATAAATCACAGGCATCTTACTACAATCTTAATTTTAGCAGCTTGTCATTTTGTTCAGTTCAGTTGCTGTATATTGAAGTATGGTACCAACTTCCCCTGCACAGCCTTGAACTCCAGTCAATACCTTACTGATTTTTATTTCTGTTGCAAGAAAAAAGCATTCCAGAGGATCTTTGATCACATCCTACAGACTTCTGTTTTTCTGATATCAGATTGATTATTCTGCAGTTCACCTTTTTTTGTGGATAGTCTGCATACCTGTGGGTAAGAACTGGATTTTTAATTCTGCAAGTGAGGGTCCTGGCTTTTTTTTTTTTTTTTTGAAGAAATAAAATGCCACGTCTTTAGATGCAAAGTCCTGACAATCCCCAAAACAAGCTGCAGGGTATTATGGTGAACCCTCCACCAATATTTTGGACCTTGTTATCATTGGTCAATGGTCACAGTCCCTAAGAATCAAGGCATGTGCTTAATGGTCACAGTCCCTAAGAATCAAGGCATGTGCTTAACTGTAATGGTCTAAACAATGTAGAACACATTCAGATTCCAGTATGTAATTTTAAAGTTTCAGTCCTGTTTAAAGCACTCTTACAAGCTCTACAAGATTGAATCACACACACACATTTTCAGAGAGTAGGTTTAAAAAAATACCCTTGAGGTAACAAGTATAAAATACTAAGTAAGTTAAGATTAAAGTATTTGAAATTTATATTCTCTAAATTATCTGAATCTTCCAAGTGTGTAATGAGTACTGCAATACAGACTCAATGAAAGGTCTCACTGTCAAGTAAAGAGGAGCCTACTAAGAAAGCCTGGACAAGTATATGGACTTCTCCCCAACGCAGATGTTGCCCCAAAAACACTGAGAGGCAGCTGGCTCACAGCTTTGCCAATACAAATGGCCATTTAATATGCATATTGATTGAAAACACTGGAAATGATCCATAAAAATGAACATATGAATCCTAAACCACACTGGAGATAGAAGCGTTTGGGAAATGTCATGTTATCTATTACTGAACTTACCCAAGATAGAAGATCCTTTATTTAAAATACAAATGGCATGCTGAGTAGAACCAATTAAAAAAGAATGTTTAAAAAAATCTGTTTCTATTTAATGATTTTAAATAAAGTTATGCTTTTTAAGTAAAGTATTTTCTTAGAACAAAGACATCAAGACAGAAAGAATACAATGTACACATACCTGATGCTTCTTGAACTTTCACCTTCAGACCTGCAAGGTAATACAGAAATAGTCAGGACATAATTACTATTAGCATTTATAAGCCAGACAGTCTAAAAATGGTAGACCTTCTCATGCATTCTCCCCCTTTTGTTTCAATTAGTTTTTCCAAGGCTTGCTGTACTCTCTCTCCTAATGAGACATTTAAAAAATAAACCAGTCTCCTTAGGTTTAGAATAAATCTACTAGAAGTTAAAAAACAGTTAACAGTTGAAATCAATAACTGCAATATTAAAAAATATGCTGACACTCTCTGAACCCTCAATAAAGACCATCTGTAAACATGCAATAACAAAGATCTATGTCCATATTTGCAAGCAAAAAGCACTGGCCTCTGACATTTTTCTAGAGGCAGATTAGCTTGTACCTTCTTTTTTAAGCCCTTTTCAACTAAAGGGTGAAGAAGGTCATAGGCAACTACGTTTAGGAATCTAATCCCCAGGGTTATTAGGCACTACTCAGAATGGGCTAACATTTGCAAATAAAAGTAACTTTAAATATTTAAAAACCCACAGTTGTCTGAATTTCATAATTGTGCAAAAATGAGGAATAAGATAAAGTTACAGAAGCTCTTAAAGGGCATGTTTTTCTCGAGGTGAGTTAATTTTATCAATCAAAACTGGAACAAAGTCTCTTCCCCCTCTGCCCAACATTTTTTAAGTAAACAAATTTAATTTAATGTCATTCATACTGACAAGGTTTCCTCCTCCAAAGAGACACATAATCCTCCCAGCATTTCATGAACAAACACAAAATCCAGAAGAAAACATACAACTATTTGCCCAATTCCTTTCCTTCCTCACTCCAAAACAATCCAGCCTCAGTGCTACAGAAACCTTAAACACATCAGTAGGCTCTGCAAAAATGGGAACCAAACATACAAAGCAAAGCAAGAGATTCCAGAGCAAAACAAAGCCTGAAGTGACCCTTTCCATGTCATAATCTTCCCAGGGACCCAAAAGGTGATCAATACGAACTTGCGAACTCTAGCACTTAGGTGACAGTAAGCTAGCACCAAAGTTGCCTCCTCAAAATGAAAGTCAAGGGGATTTCTTTACGAACTAAAGACTCTTCCCTAGTTTGACTAGGGACAAAAGAGACCAATTTCTTATTAGAATGACTTCCAATGACAATTTGCATAATATGCTAGAGGCAGTAGAAAAAGTTATGGCTAGTAAGTCTAATAGCAGAAAGCAAACAGTACCAATATCTAATTTTCAGAATGTGTTGTACAAATAAATACATACCAAAAACTGTCATTCCCCCCCCTTTCATTACATGCTCTAACATTATCTTTAATTTCCTTCAAGCTCAAAAAAGTCTTTTAAAAGTACAAGCTGAGAGGAAAGAAGGAAAAATGAACTTAGTCTCTTGTCCCATGAGTTACTTGGGCAATGGGATGAGTGCTGTGATTGAGCAGACTGCGTGTAGGTTACAGAAAGGTGGCCAGGTATACCTACAAGTAGGCATATCGGTTGATGTTCCTGCCAGCTAACAGAATACTTTTAAGACAGAAGAGAAATTAGCACAGTGGAAAATTCTGTTGCCCAGAGCAAAGCAAATCAATTTCTGCCTGGAAAGAAGAATGCAGTAAGTAGCTGTACCGCACAGTCTCTCAATCTGGAACACCCAGCAGACGTAAGAACTCACAAGGTTTGCTCTAGAGTTTACCTGTGTTGCAAAAAACACTTTTCTGAAGTTGTTACAATTGCCTTTTTACTTGAGGTGATGAAGAATCATCACCGCTCTTCATTTAAGGAAGAATGATGATTTTCGTTTAACAGTATCTTTCACCACTGTAAAAACTTACTGTAGCATTTTGTGTACCCAGCGTAGAATCTACCCAAAGAACACTCTCAATCTTTGTATGAGCTCTGAGAATTTGCGTGTTACTTGCATCATTATCTGTTATCACAAGATTTATTTTACTGCACATTAAAAAGATTTTAAAAAACAACATAGAACGGAAAAAACAAATCCCACAAATCCACACCCAGAAGAGCTCTTAAATATTTAAGAGACAACACTTTGTCGGTTCTTGTTAATGAGGACAGGATCGGATACCAAATGGCTTTGCTTCCAGCTGTGTTACTTTATTTTACTCAAAACGTTTTAACTTGCAAACATGTGCAAGACTTCAGAAGTGGTCTGCATTTCCATCCTGGCACCCTGCCCCGAGAGCACAAGCAGTCCAACATCCATCTTCACATGTACCTTCTAACGCATACAAGACAGACCAGAACGGGGGTGAGGACAGGATTGGCACAGGGCTAAATTCTAGCGTCAGGCTGGAGTTTCATGAATTCAAAGCTGACACAGTGTTAATTCATTAGTTTCTTGTGCTTCCCTTCTCATTTTTTAAAGCCTGTCTTGTCACTAAGTTGTTAGGTATTAATACTTATGTATTCTGATAGACAAAAGCAACTTCAAAGCAGCTTTTTCTACACAATTACCTTATCCACAAAAGTTACATGAACACAAGGGAAGGAAGAGATATGAACTCACCTATGCATCCCCTTGAGTAATGAAAAAATTAATGAATAAAGTGTTTAACTGACACCTTCCCACACTCTATTTTCAGCCAATTACATCTTGCAGAACATAAGCCTTACAATTTAAAATGATGTTATAGGTAATAGCTATATTTGAAAACTTGGTAGTACAAGCAGAGACAACTGGATTTTCAGTGCCTTAATTTTCTGCCTTTCTTCTTGACTAGGATAACAAAACCATCTGAACCATCTAAACAGAGAAAACATCTCTGAGTACCTAAGCAATCTGGGGTCACTAGAAGCAGTAACCAGCCATCCCAGACCACCTTTCCATCAGCTCACTATTCCTCTCGCTAAAACTCAAGAAGTATTTTGAATAAGGCAAGGAAAAGTTGCAAGGTAAAGGCTGGGTCTCTGCAAGGTGCCCTCTGCTGAGTTATGCCCAGCTGCACCAAGGCTGGAACCAACTGCTCTCCCAAGCTGAATGCCTTCCAACTCAGTGCAGCTAACAGTGGGGGAAGATGGACCATCAGCCCTTCTTTATTTTTAAGATCCCCAAAAGTAAAAAAAGCTGCTAAATTTTGCAACTGCTAAATTTGTGTTTTCAAGGCTAAGAGATACTCAAGTAAACTCAAAGAGTTACTCAGAGATGGTCAATTTTACTCAGGGAATGAGTTACAGGTTTGCAAGGCTGAATGAACACACTGCTGAAAAAAGTAGTACTTGTCATTTGAAATAAAGCATTAGATTTTCCTTAAGCGTTCTTTAAAAGCCAGGATTTTGGATCAATATTTAATGTTTCTGCTTACACTGTAACCACGTGCTGGGCTCTGTATTTTTTTTTTTCCTTTGACCCAGGCAAAAGAAATTATACCATCACTGCTGAAACAAGGAGAAAGGTGAAAAAATTTCTGACAATACATTGCATCATTTCTTTCAAAGAGGACCTTAAAGAGAGAAAAAGCTCCAATATATAATCATATCTTCTATGCTACAGTACTTTATTTTAAAAAAGAATACATTCCATTTATGTATCTAATTTATATATCAGTGATGTGATAAATGTTACACAGCTTTCTCCAAGATTTCTCCTCTTATCTCTGGCTTGGTTTCCAATATTTCAAGTAGAACTAAATATTAACCCACATGCCCCACTGAAGTTCAAGTCTGCTTTCTTCCTGACCCCAGGAACTTCAATCTCATTAGGAAATATGGTAAAAGATATCCTCTTTAAGATTGTAATAGCAATAAAAGCAGAAATGATTTTGCTAATAGCAAGATTTACCGTAATTCCATTGCAAGCAGAGGCCAGGAGGAACAGGCACCATCATAACAAACCTTGAACCAAACACCAGAGGCAAAAAAAACCCAGTACTTAAGACTTACAGGGGCCAGCAAAGCAAAGTGACTATTAAAATACTGAATGATTTTTGTTTAAGTTTAAATGAACTACTACCATCACCCTCCATCTGTCAGTCTACATCTGTGAAAACTGGAGATTTCAGAGAGCATCTCCATTCATGTTACCAAAATGCCTTATCGTCTTTTGCTTTGCATGCCCAAGAGACAGTCACCACTATCCTACAAACACACCAAGCAGCAAAACAACAAAGCGGAGTATCTTGGCTTCCAGTTCCTGAGTTGGTTGGCAATTTTTCAACAAAACATTCTCGGTAGGATGTTGTCAACTTGTAAAAACTGAGCGCCATTTGCAGGAATATCACAATTTTGAAGAAATCTTTGAGAAAAGCACAAGACAGAAAAGCCACTCAAACTGGGAATGCGAGAGGTTCCCATTCCCAATCAGCAAGTCTCTTGGACATTTACATGCGAGTAGAGTCTTAAATCCCAGCAGTAGCACAGCTTCAGAGGCAGAACTCATTCAATGGCTTCTCCTCACTCAAGATTTTAGCAACCCTTTGGCTTAGCCCAGCAGGAAACATTCAATTCTCACCGTTATTCCCTCTCTCAGAGTAATAATAAACAAGCTGAAAGTGTTATGTCATCTGATTTTTGTTTACACTTAAAGCTATACTTAGAATTGAAGCAGCTCAATGTAAAGCTGCTTCCAAAAAAGCAGCTTCAGGACCAGCTTTCAGTCTGACTCATGAAAGTAATCATTTTCAAAATAAAATATTGTTCATAACCATTACAGCATATTATACAGACGGATGTACACAACTACTCCTACAACAATTTCAAGCTTAGCAGATACTTTATTTGGGCAATGAGTAGAGTTACCGACAACGTTCTGTAAAAACAGATGATACAGAAAGTAGAAACAGCAGTTTTAAAACTCTATTTCGTGTTAGGATGCAAAATTTTGCTTTACGTGGCAGAGTAGAAAAACAGCCAAAAGCAGAACTGAAATCTTACCGTAAGACCCCACAAAGTGGACAGGTCTTTAATAGTTTCACAGCCCCACATGCACCCATGTGATAGTAAGCCAAGTCATATCGCCTCACCTATTCAGAGTTGTCACTCCCACCAGAATAAAAAGAACTGGCTAACAGCCAAGGTTCATGGCGAATTTCCATGCTAAATAATCATACTCCATCTGAAATACATCATCTTGCAAGCCACAAGAACTAATTTTATTTTAGGAGACCTACTACAGGTATGAGTATAAAGTAACCACATATGAAATGGTATTCTAATTTCATTTTTTACAAAAGGAAAAGATTGAACCAAATCTTTACAGAGCAATACTAGAGTCAATGCACTTGATTAAGCCTTGCTTTGAGCACACATCTTGCCTCAAGAAAGAGAACTACACCTGTTACAGGTTGTTCTTTCGTAGTATATTAAGTCTTTCACCATTTGTAATGCAGATGAACAGATTACCTTAAAGGAAAAAAGCTTCAGGGAGAATGCATTAACAGCTATACAAACAACACTACTTACATCACGAGTAGGCATCAGCATGTTTCAGTATAAAGTTTCTATGGGTATACGTTCTGAGCAGCATTTCAAAACAAGGTGGATGTTACCAGGAAGCTTCCGGATCCATCTAAAGGTTATTAGAGCTTTCTGGGCATTTTATTTTAGTCTGCTGTGTCTGAATGATAGTACATGCCCCCATGGATCACAACAGATGTGCAATACTCTGTTAAGTCACGAAACATCCTTATTCCAGGAGTCTGGAAAGAGCGGCCTTCCTTGCCGCACACAGAGTCACATCAGTTATCTAGAAGCTCACTGAGCTCAGAGGCAAGCATGCTTGCTGTCGTGCCCTTGCCCTCCTGCTAAGTAGGTCTAGATCAGGATCAGTGCATTGCCAGCAGTGTACAAAACAGTACATCCAGTAACACAGACATATGGAACGGAGATTCTCCTGTCCAAAAAACGGGTTCATTTGCAAGGCTTTGTATATTAGACAGGGTCAGAAAAATTCTACTGGCCTGAAGACTCTTCAGAGAAATAAAATAATAAGTAGAGTAAGATCTTTCCAGTCAGTAGCATTTTAACAAGGTAAGTTTCAGGATGAGAAAAATTATTCATTCCACCACTAATTAGAGCCCTTTCAGCAGGATGCTGTTATTATGCATAACAGAATGAAGGAATGTGCACCCACTGCAAACACATCCTCTTGGGCCTGCCCATCACAGTAGTAATAGAAAGAATAAATCAATTACAGAAGTACAATTACTGCATCGCATTTTGATTTAATATCGAGATAAAAAACTACCTCACACAGTAGGAAACCCACTATTTTCATGGGTTATTTGAGAACAGTAACATCCTAAGGGTCCTTTTGTTCTTTTTCAAATACCATCAGAAAGTCTAATGGCCACCTTGAATATAGCAATTCAATTCAGCACCGTACTGGACAGGCTCTCTAACAACTTTCTACAGAACAAAAACTTTCTTTCAGAAGGTTACATCTGGCAAATCACACATGATGGACATTCAGGATAGGAACAGGTAAGATGCTGCTAGTAACAAGCAATCTTTGGAAAGTGATGTGTGAAGTCAGAATAAAGGTTAAGCTCAAAGACGTCAAAAGAAAAAACAGCGTAAACTGAGCCTTCCTATTGCAAGGCCAATCAAGGTTTTTTTTCACTACTTCACCATACACAGGTATGCTCATTAAATCAAGTCATCTGCATATTGAAAACAGTAAAAAGCATACAGAAGTTTATCCTTGAAAAGAAGAACAGTAACAGAAAGACTGCTAGAAGTGCTCCAATGTCACAAACCAAAACAACTATTTACCTAACAGAATAGAATCACAGAGTCATTAAGGCAGGAAAAGACCTTTAAGATCATCAAGTCCAACCATCAAGCCAACACCACCATGCCCACTAAACCATGTCCTAAAGTGCCACAACCACACGTTTTTTGAACATTTCCAGCGATGGCGACTCCACCACCTCCCTGGGCAGCCTGTTCCAATGCTTGACCACTCTGTCAGTAAAGAAATGGTTCCTAATATCCAGTCTAAACCTCCCCCGGTGCAACTTGAGGCCATTTCCTCTCGTCCTATCGCTGGTTACTTGGGAGAAGAGACCAACACCCACCTCTCCACAACCCCCTTTCATGTCCTTGTAGAGAGCGATAAGGTCTCCCCTGAGCCTCCTCTTCTCCAGACTAAACAACCCCAGTTCCCTCAGCTGCTCCTCATCAGACTTGTGCTCCAGAGCTTTGCTGCTCTTCTCTGGAATGCTCAAGCACCTCAATGTCCTTCTTGTAGTGAGGGGCCCAAAACTGAACACATGATTCAAGTTGCGGCCTCACCAGTGCCAAGTACAGGGGCACAATCACTTCCCTACTCCTGCTGGCCACACTATTTCTGATACAGGCTAGGACACTGTTGGCCTTCTTGGCCACCTGGGCACACTGCTGGCTCATGTTCAGCCGGCTGTCAACCAGCACCCCCAGTCCCTTTCTGCTGGGCAGCTCTCCAGCCACTCCTCCCCAAGCCTGTAGTGTTGCATGGTGCTGTTGTGACCCAAGTGCAGGACCTGGCCCATCTTCAGAACGACGTGAAGTTTGATTTTAGTGAAGACAAAGCATTCAACCTAGCAATAATTCAGCAAACTTAAGGACTGGCATCTAACAAACAGCCTTCAGACCTGGCACCACATCTTTGCCTACTGTCATTACTTCACCTCACAAATAACAATTAGAGGTATCACAAGGGGAATCTCTTAATACAAGGTGACAGTAGTTACAGCATCTCTGCATCCATCTCTTCCGCCCTAAAGCCTATAGGAACTTAACAGGAGATGGACAGCAGTAATTAGCACCATCCAAAGACCAGCACTGAAAGAAGAGCTGCAATACTATCATGAGCAGCAGTGCTCTGAAACCTGAATACAGGATCCCAGTGGATCCTGGTGAAGTCTTTCCACTACTTTCTCACACTAGTCTCACTCGATGACAAAGCCACTATCTGGCTCACAAGCTTCGTCCCAGAGAAGGTACGGTTCAGCTTGAGGGTAGGAACTGCTCCCCTTACTGGCACCGCTCTCCCTCTGTACACACATCACCCCAGTTTTGCTTTGATCTAGCAGTTTACTTGGAAGGAAACTATGGAGTGAACCTCTCCTGCCTGCTGCTGAAACACACATGTAACACCAACCCATGGACATATGTGAGAAAAGACAGCAAAATCTGGTACTGCAATGGCACAGCAGCTAGCCAATATCACTTCTGCTTCAATACCACAGAAATGATGGGGCCAGTAATCCTTGTGATGTTTTTATTGCCTACATTTAGAAATACAGCAATGCATCTCAACAGCAGTAGATTCCCAGTCTGCAGCATCCCCCATTTTCAGAAGTCTCTGGCTACTACAGTAATTCCTTGAAGCATACAGACAGGGAAAGGGGAGACTTGCACCTCTTACAAAGAGGACCATGCCCATTGGGGAGTTCAGAGTAGGAGCTACATAAAGATAACCCAGCAATTCTTGCACACTCCTTCTCCAAGTCCACAAAACCAAACTGGTCATGCCAAAGAAGCAGCTGAAGCCACCAGTTCAAAGCTGACTCAGACCTGTAACAACAGGAATCAGCATTTATTCATCTCTGCCCTGTGGTCTGTGTGGAAGGAGATACTATTTTGGATGTACATCCTGTTCACAAGAGGCTGTCAGCCCCCAGCCACACCAGCTCCCGGACAGCTCGTGCTCTCTGGAAGTTCTAGGAAGGCTGCGGACTAACCAGCCTGGATCACACCTGCCTGGCAAGGAAACTGTTACCTCAAACACATCGGATGGGGTCTGTGAGAGACTCCTGCATCCCAGACCACCAAGTCAGTCTGAAAGATAGCACAGCGTCAACATTTATGCAATGCTTCATTTTTTTCAATTATAGGAGGACTGACAGCTGTAGTAACACTTCCCCTCAAGCATTTTAGAGCCTTTACAATTGCTGCCTGAAATCCTTCAGACTAATACCGCTACCCCATTAACAAGCATGTCTGATAAATCCTTTTAAGTGAAAATAAAATGGGTGATGGAACAAAATTGCACTCCAGTAAAATGCAAGTCATTCACATAGTTGGTAGGTTTGAAGTCTGGCTCTCCTCCACTTTTTGATAGTGGAATCACACAGCCTACAAGGCAAGAGACACTCCATGGTATGCTGTACTAAGACAAGCCATCGCTTAGGTCCACCTCCAGCTCTTCCACAGGAAAGTTAAAAACTGCATGAGTGTGTCTTTCCAATGCAGTTAGTATAAAATGTCATCAAGGAACCCCGCAAAAAAGGCACATCACAGCTGGGTTCAGTGGAAGTATTAGGAAAAGCCTTTGCTCCTAAGCCAGAGGATGCTCTTACTGAAAAGTTGAGTGTTCCAGAGATGTATGTAATCCTGAAGCATATTTTAAGACATAAGTTTCGTTGTCTATAACCTAAAATGAGTGTACTTCTCACATACTCTGCAGCAAGCGCTATAATTAAAACCAGATTAGTTGTTTCACTTTCCTATTCTTGCTCTTAACTCAATACTTAGTAGAAGCGATTTTCCAAAATGCCCTGTCCAATTTCTAGTACCAGAAATCTGTATTTTGTGCCATATCACCTGCATTATAATGAACAGTTTCTAGTAAGGATAGATTCTCCTCTTACTCCATGTCAGATCCAAATTTTGAATTCCTCTGTGCTAGCAGTGGTAGCTGAATAATGCAGAACTGTACCTCTAATTACTAAACATCACTTGTATTGGCTTATAGTTGTACCAGTCCAGTACTTATAGCAGGGCAGTTTGTTGTACTACAGAAGAGAAACGAAACAGAGGTACCGATAAAAGCTGACATGCCCATATAATTTGATGGAACTGTATCTCAGGAGTTTATAAATGCATTTTTAATGGCACTATCTGTAGTGTCAGTTTATATTTTGCTCATGTTATTCTTATTAGATGTACAGCTTGTCTTGTCTCTAATAAGCGAGGAGCTCTTTTTCAAATACAGTACATCATGTCTTGTATTATTACAGTGGTCCTAATATGAAACCGAGGAGACAGCTTTTCATCAACTTAATTAAACCAAACCCACGACAGGATGCACAGCCTTCCAAGAAATTCCAGGAGTTTTAACGGTACCAAACCCATGCTAAGGCCTCAAGACTCTTGGTCACTTTAAGACACATAAATAAAGTATTCTTTGATAGTATTCCATGTTTTTAAATACTGGTTTCATGCTATGATGAATGTATAGAAAGTTTTCTGTTTCCTGATTCTTAATGCTTCGTCAACAACTTCAGTTCACTGGGCACCATTCCACTGCTCACACATGCTGTGTATTCACCTCCAAAAAAACCCCCAGAAATACATTTTGACTGAAGAAAAGCTGGAAGAGTTTAAGATGTGATCTCCCATTACCAAAAGTGAAAAAGAAGTTTCAGTTGAAGACCTAAACAGCATAAAGCTTAAAACTCCTATCAGGACTAAATACAAACTAAATTTGGGCTGGTACTTAGACTAATGGATCTCCTGGCAGATCATGCATGAAAGGACACCATCTCCCACACAAAATGGCATCGTGAAGGTAAGTTAATACAAGGTAAACATATGTATCACTAGCTGCAAGATCCAATGTTAAGTTGTATAAGCAGCATTTTCAGGCACCATTTTGAAAGAAAAAAGACAAAGACAGCAGGTGCCCAATTCCCATTGCATACCATAGCAACAAAGTAGATAATTGCCAGCGATGCCACTGGAACCATTCCTCTATGACCAACCCAGTGTACTTGTAAATGGAGAATTACCGGGTTATGGCAATTCTCCCCAAGTATGCTGACACAAAACAGTGCAATGAGTTCTACCGTGCTAGGGAGGAAGGAAGCATAACAGGAATGAGTTCTGTATTAAAGCACAACATACAATTGACTGCTTAAAAAGAACCTATTTAATAAGTTTACCAAATTGGATATTACACCTACAATCAACAATTAACGTTCACTGAAACAGCACACTATTTCACAAAGACCATAACTAATCACATTATTTTTGTCTTATATTTTCTCCAACTCCCATTAAAGAAAGTAACTTAGTTTTTAAACTATCTTAAGTGAGAGTATAATGTTGCAGATGCCCATTTTTTTATGGGGATCTAGCTTGAAGATTGCACAATCTTCAAGTGTCTGCCTGCATGCACTCATACTTGTGGAAAAGACCTCCATCCTAAGAAGCATCTTTCCATTCCAGCTCTTGGAATGCATTGTTCACGTGGCAGTGACTGCCAAAACCTCTTTGGTCCTTACAAAGGTATTACACACACACACAGACACTTCTAGTAACTATGTTAAGAACATCAACTTTAAGTGTAAGCCTGGACAGGAGCACTGAAAACAGCCACTGAGTAGATGCCATTTTTGTCTTTTAACGCTGAACTGTTAAACCCAGGCAGACATGTCTCTCAATCCGAGAGAAGCAAAATATTTATCTCCCATACATAACTCACCATATTCTATGATAAAATACCATGGAAATGCAGCTACTGGCATACAGTCTCCATAAAGAGCTTGTTATATCTATTCGTGGACTGTCTACAGCCACTACTGTCCAGGAAACGTCTATTCCAAAAACTCTCAGCAATCTCTGAAGAGATTCATAAAAACATCAGCTTGATTTCATTGCCCAGCCATCACTCTGTCACACGTGCAACACTGAGCTTCAGGCTAGCTAGCAGTTGGGCTGAACTTATCCTCTCCACACTCACCTGGTTCATTTAGGATGCATTTTTTAATAACCTCTGTTCTCTTTTCCCTTGATGTCTGAAAATAGTTTGAGGTGATGGACAGGACACAAAGCCCCACATGTTCACAAAAAGCAAACCCCTCCACAGTCTGGGCTGTGTACTTTACATCAAGGTTATAGATACCATCTGTCCGCTCAGCAAGAGGCAGAGGAACGTGCTTCCTCCAGCACGCAAAAGCAGCCCCACACTGGCAGATGCTACCTCATACCACCACCTGGATAGCCTGGAACAGCCTTCTGCACCTGAATATTTAACAAAAAACAGTTAAACACACATAAAACTCAGCATACAGACAAAACTAGCTCAGAGCAATTCTAGCTAACTGGAGAAATATTGTCCTCTGCACAGAACTGTCCATGTTACCTGGGGGAAAGGAAGGGAGGTGCAATTTCTTCTTTTCAGGGAACACGTTAATACAGTTGTACACAGGCTGAAGTAGCAGCGGTCTAAACACAAAGCAACTGCGAAATATTCCTACGTTCCTGTCGAAAGTGTTTGCTGTCCATCTCTGGAAGGGGCAGCAATTAAGCTGGAAAACAAATTAAAAAGCCACCTCTCTCATGTACCCCCCAAGAAGCCTGGCACATGTCATGGAGGCACCGCCGTTTCCAGCCAGTTACGCTCCTCGCCGACAGGCTCACTCGGAACGCAAGCCCTTCAGGCGTACTACAGAGCAGGGCAGAAAATGAGCCTTGGAACGGAAAATGCAGCCAAGCAGAACACGGGGTGGGAAGCTTTATTTAGAAAAGTTTTTTATTATTCTTCCCAGCAGCAGGGAGCAGTAAGGGTTTCCTGACATTAATGCCTCCAGAACAACGCGTCCCTCTGCTAAAAAGACTCTGCAGTTTCCACTCGCTTTACATGAAGTCCAACACCTATACCCACCTCATGAGATTAAGCAATTAGAATCTGCAGTGAAGCCAATTTATGATCTAAGTAAGAATACTGCCAAAGAACCATATGGAAGGGAAATAAATATTTTGCTTTGATAAGCAGGGAATGCTTTTAAAGTCAGCATCAGAATAAAGAGTTGAATCTGCAGAGGTAACTGATTAAAATATCTTGGGCTCTTCAGTTGTTTGTGATTTGGAATCGGTTATAAGAAAACAATTAATACTACAAAAATTGAAATGGTGCATCTGCTTCAACCCTGTTTCAAAAACATCTCATTCTTATTACATTAACCAATTTACAAGTGAGATAGCTTCACTTTTCACCCCTAGCAGGTGAAACTTTTCCGCTCTGACTTTTCTATCTCTACCACAGCCCAGGAAGCAGTTAAGATCACAAAACTCATGTAGATGTTTCTTTACAGCTCAGTTAATTGAGTTGGATATTTTTTCCCCCTTAATTAGTGAAAGAAGTGACAATGCAGCTTAACCCCAGAAGTAATGAACAACTGCATAATAAATTTTTTCTATGTTACTGCATATCAGAAACCTCCACGCAAGTTCAACGGTGTTGTTCCCATCTTTGCTTTATAAGCAAGTGGAGGTCTGAAACTTTTCTGCAGAATTACAAAGTAGTATCAACAAGCATTAGCACATGGTGTTCCTCTGTATTGAATATATCTACAGAGAGTGCTGTTCTAGCTTAAGTTAGAGTCTCCGTAAGTGGCAAGCCACCTGACAGGATTATTTCCAATTGCCTTTCCATCTACAGGCAAGGCCTCGTGAAGAAAGAAAAGTCTCTTTAAAATGGGAGTTTAACTTAAAGAGTGCCTCCTTTTATTCTACATTTAAAAGAACAGTTAAGATGCAAGTAAGGCTTTTCAACAGTCATGGCTCCAATTAAAATACTCTCTTATAAAGGTCCTTGCCTCTAATGGCACCTAAATGTTTTTCAGAATATTAAGATATCTATAGCAGAACATTTCATCATCAGTTTAGCCTCTAAACATACAATCATCAGCCATAAGTATTTAGAAAGTGAGCAAATCAAGCCTCATCTTTGATTTGTATCATGTATTTGTATTTTCCTTAATAAAATTATCTCTCTGCAGGGGGTTGTTGTCAAAATGTATTTCAGATATACATGTGGATTTGTTAAGAGAGTGAGCAGCCAAGAAGCCTTCAACAAGAATGAGCAATTTTCTACACATGGAATTTATGTCTTTAATCGTCAGGCTTGGGAGGCCATTACATTTCTACACTTATCTTCCATACACGACAAAATGTCATTATGTTTAATTCTATAAGGCGAAAGAAGAAACAATAAAACTTCTAGAAACATAGTTGGTGTCAACCTTCCATCCCAAGAATTCATTCAGTCATTGATCCAACAATAATTACGAATCAAAATCCAGCATCTGAAACCTCCCTATGCAATTTAAACGAAAGCAAGTACTTTACAGAATAAAATTTCAATCTAAATTACTCTTAAGTCTTATTTCAAAAGAGACATCTGTACATTAAATTCCACACACAGATTATTAGAAGTCTGAGTGATATGTCATTAAATGGCAAAGTTATCTTTTAAAAAAATAAAACTGTGCCTTTCAAGCACCAACTAGATTTCACACTAAGATGCAAGAAAAGTATTAAACCCTTAACATACTTAACCTCTGGATTAACCTCATAGCCTACACTGCCAGTATGTGGGATGACACCAAATATGAAGACAACCTGAAACATTTGGAGACATAAAACTTCCTCCCAGTGGACGTGATGGGGCTTTCACTGGGAAAAGACATGTCACCACTCAAGACAGGAGCTGTTTGACTTTCCAGATTGTTTCTGGTAGATGTTTAAGTCCCAATCATTCTTTGCTAACTGACTGTATTAATCTGCCCCTGAAGTCAACCTGATTTCAGTGGCCACATGGGTATACCAATTGCGCCCCGAGTTTTCTTGCCATTGATATAACCCTTTTCTCCAATTAAGACTCAATTAGAAAACCTGAAAAGATGAAGACAAAAACAACTGTATATTCTAGTGCAATACATCATTAGACAGAAGGCACGAAGAACAGAATTTAAGTCTTAAACTTGTTTGATCTTGTCTACTCAGTTAAATCTTTAGAAGCACTGTAATTTGTAACTATTAAGGCTTTGCATGCATAAATTTAAAACTGCGCTGCTATAAGAGAAAGTCCCATAGGATTCTTGGCTTCCTTTTCGATGCCTGGAGGCCTCACTTTCAATTATAACAGCTGTACTTACAGCTAATGGTTTTCTTGCTGTTAGTCAGATTCCATCTGTCCTAAAACCTGCAGTGGTTATTGACTGAGCCATCCCCAATAGAAAATGCCCTTCCTCAAATAATCTAGAGGTTACAATTTCTTGAACTGATTTTGGCACTGGATACAGCAACATGGCCTACTTATCTTCTGAAAAAAAGCCTTACATGTTTTTCTTTGTGTGTGTCTGCTTTTGTTTTGGGTTTTTTTGGGGTGGTGGTGATGGTTTTTGGCATGGTTTGGTTTTTTCTTTCTTTTTTAAAATCAGTCCTCCAAATGCAAGCTTCGGTACGACTGCAACTCTCAGCGAGAGTTTTAAGAACTAATCCATCCAGCTTTTAGACGCATTACTTCAAATACCTTTTTATCCTCCCAAAGTGTTACTCAAACAGCTCCACTGAGAGATCCCTGGACCATCAGCTTTACCTGATTTTCCCTCAATTCACTGTTTGGTATTTTCAATTGCCTCTTGACATTGAAACCTTGTTTGTTTGGGTGGTTTTTTTTCCTTAGACCAAGGCACTCTCCAACAGCTCATACTGACCTAGGCACAACCAATGAGTCTTTAGAGGGTTTTTTGTTGTTGGGGGTTTTGGGGTTTTTGTTGTTGTTGTTGGTTTTAAACCCTCACAGCATTACAAAACTAAATCACATTGTGTCATTGTTCACAGTAATATATTTCAAGCCTGATTATGGGTAGCATACGAGCTTAAGTGAAAGGAGATCACATGTATACCCATTTACCTGTAAGTAATTTACAGTTCTGTAACGTTGGTGTTAGTTCTTCCCTGCTAAAAACTACTTTGTAGCCTCTTACCCCACACTACACAAAAAAAAAATAGAAAAAGAAAGAAGGAAAAGCAAGCCCTTTAAAGAAGAGGGGGGCACCAGGACTTGCTTAAGCATTGTGGTATCAAGTCGACGCACACGGACACGGGTCCGCCCGCCCCACTACAGCTACACCAATTCAGCTCAGAGGACGCCAGTCCCCACCAGGCCCGCGCCTTGCGTTCTCGGCTGTTCCTGCGGCAGCGCGGGCTGATGGCAGGGCTGAGGACCGGCCCGGGGTCGGCTGCCAGCGCGTGCAGTACCGCTGCTCTGCGTATCCCGTCGAGCGCAGCACGGAGGCCCAGCCTGTGCGGCAAGTGCGACTATTCCCACCGCGACGCTCTCAGCATTGCTTTTACTGCCAACACATTTCACCCCAACGCTTTCCCCGCTTAAGAGAAGCCGCGGTGGCCTAAGGCCGAGCCGCGCGGACTCGCCGTCCCATGCACCGCTCCCGCACCGCAGAGCGCCGCCCGCCGCCGCCGCGCGGGGTGGGAGGGGACAGAGGCGCATGCTGCCCAGGGCACCTTGCGATCGTCGTGTGGGCACCGAGGAACGTGTCAGACGTGCCGTTTCCCTGAGCAACCAGAGTAAAAAGGCGGGACTGAGCGGTATAAAAGGCGGCGCTCAGGGCGCCGGGGCAGAACCCGCCCACCGAGAGAGGCGTCACAGCGCCTGCGGGACGCCGCTCAGATGCGCGTTGGGGCCCGTCCGCTGCTTAACGCCTGTCCTCGCTACCTTTCCCTTTCTGCCGCGCTCGCGCCTTTCTCCGCCGATGAAGCTCGGAGCCTTCCCAACCGACACGTAACCTCGTCAGTGTTCCCGTCTCAACCAGGGATCATAGCGAAAGGTCCGGGCTCTTCCGGATCCTTCCAGAAGCATTCTTTCCAGGATGTTTAAACCTTCGTATTACGCAACTGAGGATATCGCAACAGATGTCATGTGTCCTCCTCACTAACTTTCGTCACCTCCCTTTGCCCTTGCTTGCAGCACAGAAACAACATGAAGGTTCTCACCACTCCCGTTCTGCTGGAAAGTCCAGCTGACCTCTGGACATTACTTAACTTCTCTAAGTCTACTGCAACAAAGCCAGACCATGTCTGCGTTCCAGCACGCTCAACCTCATTTCCCTTGATTTATGGACATGCATTCAAGGCCTCTGCCCTGTACTTCCAGCCCCAACTACTGTCTTAACAGTTCCTTTGCTGCCGCTTTTTAGTCCCTCTCTGCTCTGCAATGTGCACCATTAATGCAAAACCAGGCCTGCTGTTTACTCAGCGAACTAATCTACTGTATTTAGGTAAGAGCACAGTGGTATGAAAATGTTTTCAAAGGAAACAAAATGGGTGCAAGAGGGGAAAAAGCAGGTGTATAGCCAGTCTCAGACACACAACAGCAAGTTCTAGCAATGTTCAAACACAGCATTTATTTGACTTTGTGCCTTCTCTTCAAAATACGATAATGTGGTTTCATTTGGCTGTTGTCAAAGAAGTCTGTAAACAAAGGCATTTATTTTTATCAGTGCTTGAGCTGCTAGCAAAATCTAAATAATGCCCAATGAGTGGTAATGGCACAAGCAAAGAGTGATGATAATATTTGTCTGGCACTCAATACATTAATTGCTTAAGCAGGGTTTGCCTTCTAGGGGGCCAACACTCAAAACATTTAAGAAATTTAAGATCTTCAAATCTGTAAACCAACACAAGTTTACATGCAATAGGCATAGAAATGGGGGAAGAGCATCCCTTCAGATGCTCATCCATCAACAGCCCATTTTTATAGTACTCCGACATTACAAAAGCAGTAGCATTCCACTCATGCAAATAGCTAAGCTCAAAGATCAAACATTGATGATACTCCGGAGGCTTCTTTACACACACATTGAAATTTAAGATCCCTTTTACTTTTACAATAAATCAACTGTCCCCATTTGAATAGTCACTTTGGTTTATGAAATGATTTTGATGGATCACTGCTACCTGGCACACCGAGTTCCCAAACTAATCTTGCCTCATAGAAGGGAGCTCTTCTGGATAATGATTCCAGAGTCCTAGCCTGGTCTCCATTTATGATACTGCCGAAGTGGTATTCAATCACTGCTGAACGGAGGCCAAGGACAGCAGAGATACAATAGGGTAAGTACATTTTGCTCCAAAACACACCTGTACATTTGCAAGCTCTACAAAATTTCTGCTCCACAAACAGTTTTTAGAGAGACCTTTGCAACTGCAGATCAACTCAAGTATCACGAAACCAAAATATGTTCAGTACAATTCCTTTTTTAGATAATCACCAGCTTTTCAGGTTTTAGGCATCCATACATTTCTGTGGCAGCAAATTTGTGTGCAGAAACAGAGAGGTGGGGAGGTGGCAAGAGATCGGATATTTTTGTGTATTTTAAGTCTGTCCTGCTTATTATATAAGTTAGGCCACTATCAAGAAGTGTAATTCCTACACAACTACAGCAATAGGAACTTTAACTAGCTTTAGAGACAAGAGAAGCAAGGAGATGGTGATTCCCATGGCAACATCAGCGCAAAATGTACTCGTTCTACTAAGAACACTTAGTCTTTCCTTGGGCACCTGAAACCTTTTCTGCTGCATCTTCATTGTTACAGTTATTTGAGCTATAATGAGAAGAAAATTAGGAGGTATGCCCATTAGTAGAGGAATTTTTTTTTGTAACCTGAAACAGATAAGTTTCTTCAAAAGAATTACAAATATCTAAATACAATTAAACTTAATAGCTTAATAAATTTCATAATACAGGCTTTAGAGGACATCTGGCCCTTGTTACTTCCACACAGAAAGGTGCCCACTGTACAGATTTACACTTTATTAGGACCATTTTTCATCTTGTTAACAGTGTTTACTTCTGGTAAGAAGGCTAAAGATCGGAAAATTGTATTCCTAACCCGTAGTTCAAAAGCAGCAGTTTGTTGGATGTGACAGAGTGGGCTGCGTATGCTGCCTCAAGCCTACAAGCCAATATTCGCTGTGAATGTGCCTTGAACTGCAGAGATAGTTTGCCCTTCCTGCAAACATCCCTCCTGCATTTGTTGTAAAACACTCCCTGGGAAGGCAAAAGGGATAGAGATATCCTCACTGCAACGTTTATTCCGCCACACAGCAATTCCTCTGTAGAAGGAGCCAGGCTGCAGCTGGGAGCCAGCAGTCATCCTGCCTGAGAAAAAAATAAGCAATCCATACCATTTGTCACCGGGCTATTTTTGTTTCAGCTCTTTGCACCGAACTTCACAGGGCTGAATGTCCTATGCATTATGCTCATTTGACTACTAAGTTACATTGATTTTCCCCCCCTCACCCCCCCGTTAGCCATATGGTACTTTTATCCAGCCTACAATTTTGGTTGCAATATCCTCAGGGTGAACTTCATAGTTAGTATAACAATGCACTTGCAAATTCATCGTTAAGCTTGTCCAAAGACAATATTAATGCAACATAACTACAAATCATCCTATTCTACTCTGGTGTCACCAAAACTTATTTTTTGATTTCTCTAAGAAAACCCCCAAAACAAGCCTACTGAAAGAACAAAATCTACTGAATTCTGTTGCTCTGAACATCGGTAAAGCATTAATGTTTAGGAGCCCTTCTCTTAAGTAAACTTCACTGTGAAACCTTAACTACTACAGCTTTCTTATTAGATTACCTGAACCAAACCAACTGTTTGTTTTATATGACCAGTTTACCTCAACCACTACACTATAGCAAGAAATACTAATTTCTCTGCTTGTTTATGATACTACACAAGTTTTCAGAATGCAACATCAGAACAGCACAGGCCCTAAAACACTGTCCTACTTTGTTAACCACATCATACAAAGACACACTTGGAAAAAGTCTAATTAACCCTGAAATTTTAAGTGAGAAAGTTAAATCTTTGGTACTAATACCAAAGTTAACTCTGAAGGTAAATTCCTATAAAAAGCCTATTTTCATACCTCAAAATGCATGCTACCTCTCAGTCCCAAGTAATTAACTTTTCATATCAACTGCAACACAACATGTTGTGATAGGATAAGGGGCAGATTTAGACTAGATATAAGGAAGACATTTTTCACAGTGAGGGTGGTGAAGCACTGGCCCAGGTTGCCCAGAGAGGTGGTCGATGCCCCATCCCTGGGAACATCCCAGGTCAGGCTGGATGGGGCTCTGAGCACCCTGCTCTAGTTGAAGATGTTCCTGCTCACTGCAGGGGGGTTGGACTAGATGGCCTTGAAAGGTCCCTTCCAACCCAAACTCTTTTCTGATTCTATGTATTTCAGACTTCTTTCTTTTTGATGTGAAAAAGCCACAGTAAATTTAGGTCTTTTTCCAGCAAGCCTGAAGTCTTCCTACTTACATTAGTGTTCTAGTTTACTTCAGCAGGCTCAAAAGCTTTAGACAGCAGGTTCCTGTCATTGCTTAGTATTTCACCATACGTAGAAAGCCCAGGGAAGAGCTGAGGGGGGCTTATGTGACAAGCTTCAAGCATACAGACTTTGAACATGATACATTTTATTTAGAAAATGTAATTAAGGTTTGACAAAATTTAATCAAACGATAATTTTGACCCAAATCATTTTTCCACTGTCAGGCATGGCTTATATTTATCTATGCTCAACAGCTCAGTTTAGGTTTTTTTATCCACAGATCAGCTCTAACTGGCTTTCACAAGGAGCACTGCAGGTATAAGTCATGTCTAGGATAGAGAGCAGTTGTCAGGCATGCACTCACTTTCACTTATTTCAATAGGACAGATGTATCAGAAGCACAAAGAGCAGGACTGGTACCACTAAAAAACCCAACAATTAACTGGTTCAGTTAAAACA
Source organism: Phaethon aethereus (assembly GCF_964289735.1). Lineage (NCBI taxonomy): Eukaryota > Metazoa > Chordata > Aves > Phaethontiformes > Phaethontidae > Phaethon > Phaethon aethereus. The sequence continues at coordinate 22,909,525 of NC_138587.1, forward strand.
AATTAATACCACAAATTTTTAAAGCGGTACCACATACTACTTGTTGTATCACTTACTGGGGATGTTTCGTTTCTGGGATATTATGCCTGGAAGCTTCCATGTGGAAGTATCAAACCTGTCCACCTTATCTCTTAGTAATTAGTGGAAGGTTAAAAGGCAATTACTGGACATAAGTAGTCTCAGTTGCAGCTTCTGAGAGAATACTCAATTTAAAGAGAATCTTTAAACTGCAATGTATTAGGCATCACTATAGATAAATTCTATTTCTCAAATCATACAGTTTTAGATAGTGATAGAAAACATACAGACCAAGATACAAAGACGAGATTTCAGTAAGAATTTTATGCCTGAAGAAGTAATATGGTGTAACAGTGTCGCCAGTCTTGTCTCCACTTCTTAACACTCCCTTGAAAACCAACAGCCTGAAAGCATTCTGGATTCTCAAGTAAGGCACAATTAATATGAAGAATACTCTAGTATTCTTCTAGTAGAGATCAGAGCAGTTAGACCTGTTGTCTGCACCAGCAGGTATGCAACTACTTTTCTTGTAGATGAATTTAAATAACAATGCAGGCAATTTATCTTGGTCTGTCCTAAATATATTTTGAAAAATTAAGTGAACATATGGGAGGGTATGGCAAGTGAGATACTCAAGCCAGCAACATAGGTAATTAAAAGTATGTACAGGAAATGTTGAGGACTCAAGTACGTTTTCCTACATGGAAGAAAATCTTTGCTTCTTAATGTATTAGTTGTGTCTTACAGAAGGAGATACCTAAAGAAAAGAAAAATACCTACATAAGACTGTTCACACAGTGTGGTTATTCAGCAGATCACCACAGACTTTTGGAAAGTGTAAGATCCTCTCAAGCGTTGCTCAGCTCTGTGGTAACAGCCGTCAAGAAAGGGCATATAGAATGCAGAAGACAATGTCAGACAACGTAAATATGCTCACAGCCAAACATTCTAAACCAACATTGGTTTTGTATTTTACTAAATATAACTATAAACTGTGAGAATTACACAAACATTACTATTAACTGCTTCAGAAAATTACACACACACTGAAGTACTACAATATTTTGATCCTGCTTCTCAGACAATGACAGCAACTTGAAGAGCCAAGAAGAATAAAACAAGCAAACAAGTAACTTGCCTTCTCTTGCTCTGTACCACCTGTAGAAGGCTACAGAAGCTATGGCACTGAAAACAAACAGTACAAATAACCACAGCTGAAAGCCTATATTAATATTGTGTAGGGTTTTTTGTTTTAACTGGCCTTTCGCACATCTGAGATAGACTGTCTAAGGGAGCCTTGTTCTTTTGCTTAATGCTGCTTTCACTTGAGCAAATACTAAGGTAAGATCTCATCACAGAAAAAAAAGTTAAGGTGTGCACCATACTCCATGGCAGATTTACCAGCCTAGCATATGCAGCTACCCAGAGCAGTCATCTGGAATAGTAGCAGAAGGAACCAGCAAGCATTTATTAAAACTGGGTTCTTAAAACAGGCTGATGGAGCCTCGAGAAAGTGGTTACATGTATACATGATGTATACTTTTGTCACTTCTATAGAATGTGAATGTAATAGTTTGAGTGCTTATTTCTGTACTCTTTATAAAAGATAATCTTGTGATACACATCTACAGTATTATTAAGGTTGATGGTTTCATTCCTGACATTTAAACTCCTGCTTACAAAAGACTAGAAGGACTTCTGTTTGTTTTAGTAAGTTAAGTTCACAGAGTTGCATGCAATGGCTAAGAATATATGAAAAGATGACTGCATGGCACTGCTTTCAGATCTGATGAGTAAGATTATTCATAGGCAGATAACTCAATGGAATTAACACATACCACTAGTGACAAGGCACAATTTCGTTACTCAACCATGTCAAGGTTAGTACAGGTCATTACATTGATGTTTGCTGATCATTTCTGCTTTCAATTAAATGTGCATAAATGAATCTCAACCTATACCAATGTCTTGTTAAATTCTAACATTTATAATAGCGCTTAATTGCTTTTACCCTACAGAGAAAGGAGTAAGAGGATTGCATTAATCACGATTTGTCATGTAGTCATAATACCATAGAATTCATTTTTAAAAGAGAGACAAGATATTATTTTAAGTGTTGATCTCAAATTCACAGTATTTAAAGATTAATTTTTGCACTCATGCAAGCAGTAATATGAACAAAAGAATACCTAGCTAGTGGATTACATCTCTCATACATCTTGTATTTACCTTCTATTTGCTGTTCAGTTGCCGTATTAAAAAAACTACAGACTGCTCAGAGGAAAAGAAAGCTATAAGAGGAACATCCTGAAGTCAGAGGAGACTGCAGATTTCACTGACAACCCAAAACCAGGCTAGGACTCCAAGGAGGGTGTGTGGAAGGGGATAAGTCATATTTCTAAATGAAAAGTCACAAATTCTATATTTATTCTAAAAACATCTGACTAAGCTTGAATGTATTTTTGCTGTGAAAATTAGCGTAAGGAGAATGTTGTCCAGACAGAGCCAATACAGGCTGGCTGGATCTGGATCCCAACTCAGGATCCCATCAGTTTGCACAGACAAGACTGAAAGATGCCATCATGCTTTTTTGGCTAAGATGCTTCCAAGAGATACCAAAACCAAGATTGTTGTTGGAGATGTTTCCAGAGATAACTCTGTCAAATAGTGCTTTTATACAGATATACCTACAAAAGAGAAAAGCTTGAAGAAGATACGTTAGTAGTTGGACGACAACTCAAATTATGGCATTAGGTAAAAGACACTTGTATAAAAATTGATCATTTAGGTATTGAAAGTATGTCCCTTACTAATTCCTAATATCCCACTTCTTATTTTCTCACCTAATTGACACTGCAGCGTATTCTAATTGAAAGGTGTAAAAAGTTTCTCTAAACATGGTATATTCATAATGTGAGGAATAAGAACAAAAAACACCATTCGCTTCAGGGAAAACAAATCTCAAACACGTGGCCATCCCAGCTGTCGGTGAAGTCCACAAGTCAGGCTTGCATATTTGAGGTCCCATATGCATGCCTCTATAGCAAACCTCCAGTTTCACTTAGTCTTGAAAACAAGAATTAAGGATCAGCTAAGTGAAAGACCTGAAGTGCTTCAGAACTTTAGCATATATGCCAGGTAAAAGTGATGCCTTTGGAGGTCAGTGCTTTCAGGATTTCATACAGGAGTAAAATGAACTTGATCAAGATTGGGTTTTGGTGAATAAGGGGTTAATTTTAGAGAGGAAGTTAAAATCCCAAAGCTATTCTCACTCTCTCACAGATCTTTGGGTTTGGCCAGCAAGTCTTTATTCCAAGCAGTATGAGTTCTGCACAGCTCAACAATTTCCAGAAAAGGTATTTCCTGACTAGCGTTAGAAGTTTTGAAACATTTACTTTGACTGGTTTTGTAACACCATTGTCACAAGTGCAAATGCATAAGCTCAGAAGGACTCAAAAAACCTCAGTTCTAGAAGAGCTTCTCCATATAGAGATGCTGTAAAGCACGCTACCAGAGTGTTTTCAGAAAAATTAGAAAGCAAATACACTGTCACAATACAAAAGCATCATTTATACCTCTGCAAAAACAACCCCCAAACTCCAGTCTGGATGCTTTTCTACCCAAACAAGCTGTCAGGAGCTTCACATAAAATTTTGTCCATCTTTCACCCCAAAAAGTAGTACAAAGAGAAAAAAATCACAATTTTACAGAGAAGGATAAATCGTGTATTTCTGTGGCAGCCTGATTTATATTTGTGATATGTAAATCCATGGATGAATGCATAATATTACATAAATACCAATTAATACTAGTTACAGACTGATTAAAAATAAGCTGATCATTGAAGTCCACAATTATGGGTAGAACCTTCATATTACCTTGTTATGGAAGTATTCCAGACAACCACAAAGTCTAGCACACATCTGCTCAGAAATATATTCCCATGCTCTCAGAATTATACGGCATGAAAGCAGTGCTGATTGCTGGGAGGGTAAGAGCAGTGCCTTTAAAATGTGGAAACAGAAGAAGTTTATACACCCAGTTGTCTTTTTCAAAATGGAACTAGAAGGAAACTCATATTCCTCAGTTCTTCAGGTTCACATTGAATTTGGCTACTCACGCATCGGTCATGATTTCCACAAGCCACGTGTATTGTAATTGGCATGATAAAAATCTGGACAAATCCAGAAGTCATTTGGGACAAAAATCTTTTTCCACACAAAACAATTAGTTCTGAGAACTGCTCCACGATGCAGGTGTTCTGTTACGTGATTCTGTCACAGTACTGCTGTGGTTTCTCTATGGACAGGCAGAGATACCTAAAAATCAATCCATTAGTCTTTTCAACTGTAAAGTGTTATTAACAATGACCAGAAAGTATGCAAAATGTAAAGAGCATTTTAACCTCCACGTATGAACGATGAAGCCACTGCAGGTTAGTTTCTAAAGCTGTTGCTTATTTTTAATACTCGAATGTCTGCCATGCAGAAAAGTCTTACTATAACTATTTTTCCCCTACGTAAACTACTCACCTACCCAGGAACTAACCAGTCACTTTCATGTTGTTTGGCTCCACTATATTTGCTGTGCTTTTTCATTTTTGTATATAGGCTATTTATTTGCAGACAGTAGAATAAATCTGCTTTTGAACTTTTCACGCTTAGAGCAGTGATTTTATAAGAGTTACATAAGTTACACTAAAGCACCACTTTTTCATTCACCAATGCAAAAAGCTTACTCTCATGCAATACATTATAACTTATAAAGCAGCTAAACTACACGTGTAAGAGCAATGTAGGTCAAAGGACAGCAAAAATCTGTTCATTATCATCTTATATATTACAGACATGACATCCTCGAACACTACAGCAAATACTACCTTGTAAACTCATTTCTACTCCTTTCTCACTGGGTTTACTTTTTCCACTCACAGGAATCGCAGATACATGATCCACTGTGCAATTTGAAAACACATTTGGAAGCCAGCCAGTTAAATCTCATTCTGTAAATGCTAGTTTGAGACTAATCTTTGCACTTTTGGCTATTTCATCCCATGTATTCTTCCTCCCGCACCTGTAGAACGGCAGCAGACCAGGGTGGTAAACCAGAGAAAAATTCTACAAACCACTCACTAGAAATCTGACACAAAAGGCTAGAGAAATACTGCAAAAGATGTCCTCCTCAACATATGCCCCACATCAAGGATAACATGGCAAGTATCATAGCTATAAACTCGTATGCAAGTTTTCTGTGTATTCTGTGAATATCTATGTTCGGAAAACAGTTAACAGAAAAAAGTCCATCTTATGCCACCCAGATATGTTGTACACCATCATGGTATACATATGCTTCTGACTGGCTCCGAGACGCTACATACTGCTCACCTCTGCCAAAAATGCAGGTTTGAATTGGAATGACATTGTTGTTCTTATGGAAACAGTTATTTACGCAAATGATCTAGCTCAGTGAAATAATTTTAGATTTTAATCAAGTATTACTCTACAGAGCAAAACACAACAGCTGAAATAAAACAGAAGTTAAGGAATTTCTGTGTAACAGGACTATCACTTCTGCCAGCACAGAGTTAATGAAAGCCTTTTCCCTCATGAGCAAAGGAAACCAATTCTTCTGGGCACTTAGCTAAAATCACCACTTGAAAAAGAACTCAGCCTATATTGGAATCTATTAGCATTAGCTTCCTCGAGGAACCTGATTTTACAGAGGACATCTCAGATTATAACTACTTTTGATAGCTTCAGACGAGTTTCCTAGTATTCCTATATTCTTTATCATAACGACACTGAAACAAATCAGTACTTGCATTCAACCCTCATTCTTGTACACGAACGAAAAGCACACCGAAACCAGAAGCATCCAAACTCAAATTTTCGACTTCAGGAAAGGTCAGAGCCCGGGTTGCTCCAAGGCCACCTCTAGCTTGAATCTTAGCTAGAAAGATCTAGAATAACCCTCGTAAAAGTGCCACTTAAGTCACTCAGGGATTGCATTCACTGAAATAGCATACTCGACTCTTCACTAATGCCAAGGAAAGATTCAGGGTAAGGTTTTCAGAAATGCTGTTGAATGCCTGCCCTTTCAGAAGTGTAACCTATGGATTTCACGGATGCAAAAACCCCTGAATTATAAAGGGGTCAGCAGCTGCCTGGGGCTCAGTACCTCTGACAAGGTTGACTCAAGACAGTACCAAGTATGCAAATGCTTCTCACTCCACTGTTTTTGTGCTGACCTAAAATATATTGCTATAATTAAGCGATACCAAAGGTCTTTCGTATGTTACCACCGCCACTATGGAAGCATAGACAGGTACTATCAGCATTAACAGCTGCAGAGGTGCCTAAGAGCTATTAGGAGTTCAAACATCTTTGCTTCATACAGCAGTTCTCCAGCACACTTTCCCACTACAGTTTGTGGTGTGCTCACAAGCCTGTAGAACACTCAGCGAGCATCATTCCAGCAAGGGCAGTGTGCTTGGAGTACTAAGAGTACCAAGTACTAAAACTACCTTGTTATAGGTGATAACATCAGCTGTCAACCAACCCCTTCCAACCATCAACATCATAGTTGGGTTAACTTCAAATCCAAGAATTGGAATTTATCAGTTGTCAGTTCCCGAGTTACACAGGAGTCCTTTTTCTTGAGTACAGATAGCAGTCTCCCTTTTTGGATTCACCAACATATGGGGAGTTTATATAAAGCTTTTACATTTCAGCGTGACAGTCTCGCCACTTTGACAAGTGCTCTCTGTTCCACAGCTTATTTCCTAACCAAGTGCCAAAACCAGCTGTGACAGATAAAGGCTAGTAACCAGCAGCAGCAGTAAAATAATGAGAAGGTAGTCTAAATCCTTGTTTATTCTACCAGCTCTTAATATTCAAATACACTTACTCTAAAATATTTAATTTTAAATTGAAGGGAATCGGAACTAAAGGACAAAAGTGATCTTGGTAACAGAAGTGAACAGACAGAAACACCATTAAAGATCTAATGCATTATACTGATGTCAAATTAAGGAAAAAAATAATATCTCATTTCCCAAATGTTAATGGCATTTTACTCAATACCTGAGCCCACTGAGTCCACAGGGTCCCTGGGCAAAAGTTGGCCAAATGCGTCTGAAATTAAGAACTTAAAACAATTTAAGAAACCTGAATACCTACACAGTGGTGATATTAGCAGGCAGGAAAAACAATTTTCATTTGTCTAAATACACACTTATTCATGTTACATTTAATTCTGTATGATGTACAGGTATAAGGACAGCCAACAGGAAAACTGCTAATAGAATTATCATTACCAAAACAGTGAACTATGAACAGAAGGTGCAAGAGTGAGATCTAATTCCTCGGTTCCTTTGCATTCATAACATTTCAGCAAATACTAATCTGTCATTAAAAGCCATTCATACACTAGTGCTAACTGCAAAACAGCTTCTTAAACTATAGAGAGCTTTTTCAGATTACTGGATTTTCAGATTCCATGCCCTAAAACTTGTTTACAAAATAATCTTTAAGCCGGTTCACTGCTAAACAGAAGTAGAAACTTCCACAAATGTTGAGATTAACCAACGTTTAAATGAAGTTTAAACAATGTTTACTTTGAGAACATTTTTGTAAGCTTACAAACACGTCAGGTTCATCTTCACAGGCCAACGGGCTTTCATATGTTTGGGATGCTCGGCTGCGGGGAGCCAGGGTTCCTGTACAGCCCGGCCAGAGGCCAGAGCGCCAGCGGCCGGGCCGAGGCTTGGCAACCCATTTTGTTGGGAACTGGCCTCCTTTGCAGCTGCTACTGCCTTAAATATTTAAGTTGCTGATTTTAAACAATCACACATTGCCTAAAGAAGACACAATGAGAGCTAATCATGACAAAAAACAAATGGAAAGATTCTAGACTGGTGTGTCTCATTAACAGAAACTCAGTTTAAAGAATTGTCCTAATGAAAGAGCCAATCCAGACAGTCAAAATCCTTAGCTCATAAGAATTATAAATTCTCTCTACTGAAATTAAACTGCAAAATACTACGTTTGCCACAGCCAGGGGCTGGCACTGCTGACACAAAGAACTCGGACCTAAGGCAGATGCATCAGCACGTGAAAGTCAGAATCCCGTAGCTGAACATCAACCGCGTTAATGCAAGATACTGCAACTGAAGAGGCAAAAAACACTTCTAAGCGAGCGCCGCTGAGCAGTATAGCAAGCTCATAACACAGCTGGCTGAAGCAGCTCAGTACTTACAGGTTTCCTGAAAGAGCTAAACACTGTCATATGGTTTGTTTTGCACTCTCCAATTGGTGTGATGTTTAAAACAAGCTTTGCTGGACTCCAGCATTAAGTCTAGAGTAAACAGACTGGCTGCTTAGCTTGCCCATCTACTGGGTTTAGATCCTGCCACCACAGCTTTGCTTTATGGACAAGCAAGTACATTCCCTGTCAGCACTATGATTTAATAAAATTTGTTAGAATTATTCCAGAGAATCCAGAAGAATTTTTAACTGTGACCTTTGTGAGTAGTCACAAGGTATCCTTGAATTTATTGTTTTCTAAAGCAACTCATTGTTTTCCCCCTCATTGTCTACTACTTCTTAAATTAAATAGAGACCAAGAGGAAACTGTTCCATTTCTTGCCTTCACTAACTCCGTAAAATATTTCTTTTTATTTGCAAACTCCCAAGAGCCTTCTGAGGGCTGTCACCCAAGAGGAATGCAAATAAATTTTTTTATATTTTGTGCCAATGTCCAATAGGCAGTATTGGTCCCTGCATTTCCACAAGGAAAATCAACTCTTGGGACATGTCAATTCTGTCAAAAATACTGTGCGTATATATAAGTTTATTGGATTTTTTTCACACAATACTAAAAAAAATTTGTTTTATTTAAGAGTCAGGCAACGCAGAGATAGATGCATACAGTGTACAACCTAGAGCTGTATCATGCAGGTACAAGTCAAAATATATTCTACATTCACCAAGTAGTTGCTTTAAGGTAATTAACTTGCAGAAAGGTAGGTATGTAAAGAAGATTACAGTATCTAGAACAAATTTTTATGTAGCAAATCTTCAGGCAATTTGAACTCCAAGATAAATTTTTCTTCAGTACACTTTTCCTAAAGAATTGCCAGAGTACTGAAAAAAAAGTATTTCCTACACATTATACATTTTTAATATATATCCAAACCTATATGTTTTAATAACCATGCTGGTATATATAATCTTAAATGTTGTCTGTGACAAGAGAGCTTTTGTATACTTTGGCCTAACAGTTTCATGCATCGCTTAAATAGCAAATGTTCCCAGCAATAAGATATTCCACAGTCTCTAACATTTTAAAAGAGTCTATGCTACAACTAGAGCAGTAATTGCTGTGGCCATTGGGGTGCAAAAGGCAGTGTTTATTGTGTTTTTCAGGAGTATTCATCGCAAATACATGTGCAAAGCCTCATCTTCTGTTGTCTACTGGTGTCAAATAATGACTAGTTCTAACATCAGAAAACCTGAGCCACTTTGTTTACAACACTGTTGCAAAACAGTCAATACCTGAAATACATATAATGTTCCTTACCTGGTCAGTGTCTAATGAATGGAAGAGATATAACAGAAGTAGATCAGAATAAGAAACCGATGACGAAAGGAGACTTAAAGACAAAAAGTACTTTGCAACGATTTTAATAGGCATCTGTTTCACAGAGGCCTCTCACTGGCCTGTTTACTCTTCACAGTGAGGGAAGAAGATTGGGTCTACAGAAATTGAGAAGTTGGTGCCAAAGAGTTGTTGCCAAGTTGCCAAAAAGAAATGGTCTTACATAACACATTCATTGCATTGTATCACTTAACTCATAGTTTGACTACACAGAATTAAAAAACATTAATACTTGATGCTTCTACAGACATGCCAGCTACAGTAACTGTAATTTTTTCAGGTGCCAATTAGCAAGAACATTGAACTGAAGCCTTGAGAGGATGAAGCCTTTGAAGACTAGCAGAATTAATACATCAGCTGAGTAACGTATAATGAATACCACTTCATACTGACTTAGCCAGCTGCCAGTTTGAACAGGGAAAACAATCTGAATGGGCTGCATGCTACAGAAGTAAAATTTAGTATTTGTGTTTAGAATATTGTATGACTCTTTTAGACAATTTAGTTCAGGACTGGCGTATGAGGTAGGATATATATATATACACTTCCAAAATCAGGGGTGCTGATTTTATATTTTATTTGAATAGGTTAAACACACACCATGCATTACCGAAATAGTTCTCTAAGAAGGGAGCAACACCGCTCCAGGGCTTAAACACCACACTCCAAGAGTTATTTAAACATGCACTTTTGCCTAACTTCCTCTGCTTCAGCCTAAACCCAATACTTCTACTGCGATTTCCACAGTATAAAGAAAGCATCTTCTGTTTGCAGCAGCCCTCCTTGGAAAGCTGTGAGCCCCTCTCCTCAGCATCAGATCAATCTTCAATTTCTTTAGCCTTTTCTAGTGGCTCATTTTTCCCCCATATCTTAGTCTGTGTTCCTCTGTAGCTTAAAAAAATGCAACACTCACCACTTTGCATAGACTCAGGATTGAAAAAACCCCAAAACCAAAACGCTAGCTGTCTTCTGTGTACAGGTGTGTGGTCAGAAAAAGCAGTACCTCTCTGAAGATTAATTTTTTGGGGAACTTGTTTCTAAAACCCCAAACTGAGTATTAACGGCAATGAAATAACAGTCATGCACCTCATGACCATGAGCATGCACCTCATAGGTTGGTTCTGACTGACTTACAGTCAATTTTATAACTTATGTAAGGGTGAATACATCTCTCTAACTGCAAGGTAGACTGCTTGGAGCCGCTGAATTGTAAAAACATGCTATTCCTCAAAAAGAAAAACACAAAAACAAACAAAACAAAACAAACCACCCAACAAAACTAAACAACCCAAAACCAAAAATACCAAAACCAAACACAGCACAGGAAGCCTCACAGCAGGCAAGAAATCTGTAAGAGAAAAAGGCTACTTCTCCTAGGAAAGGTAACCCTCCTCCAGGCCTTTAACCTAATAGCTACTGCCCAAAATATTAAGACATTTAAGAATACCTTCCTGTGCTTTGACCTTCAGCTAATACAAATGAAAAACACACTGAGTACTATGGTGTGTTTTGTTTTTCCACATTAACAAATTTAAGGAAGCCAAACCCACTAATATGCAAGCCTGACAAGAACGTTCCCCATGAACATTCCTAAAGCCGCCAGCCACAGTCCTTGCCAGACAGCCAGTTATTAAAAATTTCCCTGCTGAAAGAGAAATTCAGAACACTATAGACATTTCCCATCATGCAGTTTTATCTTTTCCTTCTTTGTGCTCCTGTGACTGTTCCCCCAAAAGCGCAGACATCAGCCCTCGACAGCTTTCCTCCTCCGATTCCTTCTCATTCAAGTTGCCAGAAATGTTTCTGTCTCGGCAGGAACTGGATCAATTCACAAGAGCTGCTAGCATGGGAAGCCTGTATCTTCTGTGATAAGTCTTTGCTTATCAATAATGCAAAGCTGGCAAAATTCGTTGCAAGGCCAGTTGCTTAGCCAAGGTACCCATTTCATCCCCAGCAGTGTGTCCTTACCTTGGTGCCTCATCTACAGCATTAAGAGCTTCGAAAGCTGCGGAGACAAGCACACTGCATGTGCTCTGCTTTTGTTTTGTTTTGTTTTTTAATCCCATGAGTCATGCTCAAGTGTGCTTTCTTACCTACAGTCACATTAAGCAGAGGACCTATGCCACAGTAGTGTTCTGATGGAGAAAGGTAACCATTATAACCAAAAACATTTCTATTAGAGTAACGGTGAGCACAGGATTTAACATTTCTTTGGCTGGTTGTTAACAGCAAGTACCAGATTGCAGATTTTCTGTACAGTAATTGGTGGCAGCGTTGAAAATGCCTGTTTCGGGTGACTAGCTGCTGTTGTAATCAGCTAAATTGATTAGGAAGAACAGAAGAACAGGAAAGTAAGAAGCAATTACCTCCGGATATTCTGAAGAGTGATGCTAGGTACCACCGCTACAGACCATATTATATATCGGAGCCATTAGAGAAGGCCGATGCTGCTGCTGAATACAGGGATTTTAAATGCAATCAAGATCACCTAGAATCACAGCTGATTTTCTGTTGCATATTTGTATAAACACCTGTCATGCTTCATTTCAAGTTAGAGAATGATCCTTACCAAAGGTTAGTACAGCTCAGCTCACTAGTTTTTCAGCTCCACTATCGTGGCAGGGAAAGACGAGAAGTGAACAACTAAGTTTGCTACAGGTGGTCTCCCCTACAAAAAGGGACCCTGAACATCAGGATCTGCCTTCCCCCGCCACTTACGCGGCTTACCGAGACCTTTGTTTAGGTCTGTGGGGTGAGAAATGGTACACAAAAGTTTAAGCAATAACTGAAGTGATGGCACTGCCAGAACTTCATCAGTTTACGTCAAATACACAAGTATTTCCCTATCTCATAGTAAACTTTCACTTAAGTGAAAGAATTCAGGCATGATTTTGCAAACTTGCAGTGAAGAAAACAAAACCGAAACTCACAGTAACTCTACCTTAATCATTGATTTGATATTCAAGCGCAAAGCACAGTATTAGTCTCCCCTGTCTGAAGAGCACTTTACTTACCCTCCAGGGCCCTGCGTGGAGGCGAGATTCCGCGCTGCGCTGACCCGACTGGAGCGGCATTCCTCCCAGCTGAACACCTTACATGACTGAAGTTGAAGACAGATGCTTAAATACCTCACTGAATCAGATCCTACCCATTTTCCTCCCATCAAAGACAACTTACCTACTAGCAAAGACTAAGTAAATTCCGACACAGAGAAAGCTAATAAGAACTATTTATTGCAGTGGGATATTACAGGTCTTAACATTTCCCAAAATGAGTCACAGACTGAAACGCAATAGCCAAATTTTCCATTTGTATCGTGTAGATTATACATCAGGAAAATTGCCTTATTTTTGGACGTTTATGATGGGTTTCCTCACAAAATGCCATTGCATTGGGGTTTTCAGAAATAGCTAGTCTTCATGATGGGCTAAAACCTTGCAATATTTAAAAACAAAGTGTATATATTTGTATTTGAAAATAGCTCTTCAGCAGGTATAGCACCTGTTCCAGCAGCACCAGGCCCACAACTGCCTTCTACACTAAATGAAAATTGCACTGCAGCTGCTCAGCAGCAGAAAGGTAAACTCTTGAAGTACCTGACACAGGAGAATGGATAAACTGAAGGGAAAAGATACCTTCAGCCTGGCGATAAAGGTTCAGGGAAGGGTGTGAAGGCTGCACGTTGCATGCTGCCCGGCTCCGCCAGGATTGCAGCTTTGGTGGGCAGCCCGTTTCTAAAGTCCTTCACTCAAATACCAAACAGAATTGGCCAGAAGCTCTAGTAGAGTATAGTGAACCAGGCAGTCTGAGCAGGGACCTTATACAAGGAATGCACCTTTGTAGGCTTCAGTTCCTAGAACAGTGTTATGTATCACTTTGGGTAAGTTATTACAATTGGGCTATGAAGTTAATTCTAAGAGACTAACGAATACTTTACAGATGTGATAGCCAAATTACACACAACATATCCTTCCACAATAGTTTATGCTTAGTGATTTTCTTTACATGGCAAAAATAATTCAATTTAAAATAGAGTAGATAGGGACAACTAAGAAAGATCAGTAAGAGCTAAGTTGAGCAGCTTATAGTAATGGACATTAAGTGTTCAGGCTATTTGTTAATAATTTCACAATCAGTGGAAAACCTAGGGTTCATAGACCACACATATACCAAGGGCATTAAGTGAGAAGTAACCTGCCTCTTACATTTCAGTGCTGTGCTATATTCCGTGCAGCATAAAATCCTCCTTCACCTCATGTTAATACTTAAACCACTGTCAGCAGTGATATTGTTGATCACATAACTGACTAATGAACTCCATGAAGAATTCATCATCTATAAATCAAAGTGATTCCTCCCTACAGAAAGTAGAGTTATTGTCCCTTTTACAGCTGGGTTTCTCAGGGAAAGGAGGTGCAGGAAGTCATCCAGAGCTGGTAGACATTGTATGGCAGCACCAAGAAAATAACCATGTCTTTCATCACATCCCTTTAGCCAAGATGCCAGCTGAAGCAATAGGAAGACATCAAGACTGGAAAAGTTTCATGAATCTTTCCTATTCTTATTCTGAGCACAGAAGACTTCTAGGGTTGTTGGGTTTTTTTTTTTCTATTTTTATTAAAAACGTGTTTTAATATAAAATACATCAAGGATGCTTGCTTAGATGGACAGAAAAGAAAGACAAGTCAAACCACACAGTTAATCTTGATGTCTTACAAGTTGAACCAAGCCAGATGTTCCCTTTAGTCTTGTTCTCCAGAAGTACGGTAAAACATTTTCTGCTGGGGGCTTTACATATGAATGAATTGTTTCTCTCCAGAACAGTATAAAAGAACCATGCACAACATGTTCTGGGCAGCAAAAAATTCAAGTTCTCTTTAAACGTAACATTCTCCAGGCCTGTTCCATTTTACAGAGCTAGAAGATGAAGTGGTAGGAACACGGCACTACCAATACTCCCATCTGGTTCACCAGCCAAAAGGGACTGATAAAACGTTGAGTTACAATAGCTTCCTTCACACCCACAAAAAAGGGTCCGTTTCAATCAAAGCCTTAGTTTGACTGGCAAAACACAGGAGAAAGCCTTCCAGTTAGGTCACAGGAGCAAAACTAACATGGTTAAAATAAACTCTTTCCAAACAACCACAGACATTTGCCACTAAGACTTTTGTATTTTCAAAGCATGAACAAGAACAGCTATTTTTATTGATACTGGACTTCAGTCAAGATACTAAATGCAAACAAGAAGCATTCCTAGTTTCCGGCAAAGTTAAAAAAATGGAAACATTGTTCCCCCCTCCAAACACATATAGTGTTCCACATATGCCACAAAAACATTTTACTCCATCACGTCTTTCATTAGAAATGATTGACATTAATGTTCCAAAGATCTTATGAGCTCCTAGCATGTGTCTGACCCAGTCATAGGCCCCACACGCACAAACAGAAAAGCTTTTCACTCCGCACAGTTTAGCGCAGCCATTTGGTGCATTGTAGTTGAATTAGCACAGACTGAGGCGTATCAGGCCATTTTGGTTTTCATCTCAAGTCAATGGCATCAACTAATGTAATGTAATAGCGACTGTAATGGAAATATTGGTTTGTTTTGTTGGGTTTTTTTCCCTCCTCCAGTTCTGGTCATATAGCTGATGACAGACTAGAGGCAGTTCTAAAAAGGAAAGGTGGAGGGGATGCACACACCACCTTCTGTGGAAGAGCTGAACAAAAGGTAACTTTCCGTTTTCTCAGGGTTGGGCTGTATCAGTCAACTGAAAGATGACTCAAACTTGTACAAATGCTAAGTTGCCCTTTTCAGATAAAGTTATCAATAAGAACAGGTTAACTTCTCACCTGACCCACAAACAGCAAGAGGTTGTTAAAACACAGGGGGAAGTCTTTCACTTGCCATTTTGTCTTTTAATCCTCTATCATTTGATGTGATTAAGAAATAAAACACAGCACCTTCAGGCTGATTCATTTCTTACTGAAACAGGCTGCGCACAGCATTGTTATTTCCAAGGCATTAGCATCTTTGCATATGATTTTTCACCTATAATCTGTGTGCGCTGTCTATGTAAGTCACCCAACATTTCCAGTGGTCTACCTTTAGTACAGTGCCAACACCACCACAGTTTGGTAGCTATTTCCAATAAGTACTTCGGAGAGTTTTGCTACAACTATGAGTAATGTTCTCTCAACTTTACAGCAGACCAATTTTCTGTTTTGTCTCAGTATCATAACTAAATTCAGCAATAAAGAAGTAGTACAGAAATTATTTATCACAGCATAGAACACTTCAAATAAAACAGCAGTTTAGATTTATGTTCAAAGCTTAAACAATTCTCATTTGAAATGCCAAAAGGGATATTTTTTTTTTTTTTGAGAGAGAGATAATTCAGTTTTATTATTTTTTCATGTTTCTCCAGCAGCAGAGAACTATAAAACAAGTTTTCTCACCAGAGTACACCAGAGAAGGGGGGAACCTTTAGGCAGTGAGTAGTCGAGGTGAGCTGGCAACAGCCAAATCACTGCTCACCTGACAGAGGATCTGCATGGGAGCACAGTATCAAAGCAAGCGGCGAGGGTGTTTCGTTATCTTTTGCCAAGGTACTTCTCTGCACCGTGTCCCCAGCCTCTGGCTACGTTTTTGCACCTTCCCTTCCCCATGTTCTTTCAAACATTTGATGGGAAGACAGTATTTGTGTGCCTGTAGCGAAAGGGGAAGCTGGTAAGTGCAATATGTGTATACAAACACCACTTTGTTAGCACTGAAATGGGTGTTTTAAAAGGAGTATGTAAATCATCTTATGTTTCTAAAAATACTTGTATAGTTCTAAGTACAAACTGAATGCATAAAATTAAAGTCTGATTTATCCAACCATATTACCATAGTCAGCATATCTACTCAATTAAAAATTCAGCTCATACATATATCAGTGTCAAATATGTCATCCATAACTTAAGCAGTTCATTAATTACTATCACAGAAAGTGATCATTACATAAGGCACAGGCTTATTGTAAGCAGTGACCCCAACAAGGCTTCCCATTTTGTTTTTCAAACACTTCAGATTACAAAAGCAGCACTTGTCCAACGATCAAGTATCAATCATTCTGATCTGTTAGAAAGCTAATCTCTTTTTATCAAGCAGATTTAATACAATATAAGCAGTAAACAGGCCTTGTATTGCTTATCTGCATAATTAGTACTTATTACTATAAAGGTGTATTCCAATTCGCATCTCAGTTTTGCGGTCTGATTGGGTTGTCACTAAACACTGTTTCTACAGAATGTTTTCTATGAAACACTAAAAATTATACCTCCTATCTTTGTATAGCAACAGTGAAGACATCCAAGTTCTTGTACTCTTGTTACCCATCTTCCTAATAGATTCCCAGGGCAAAAAGGAAAGACTAAGTCTTTCTTCAAGAGATGCACTGGCTGCAGCATGCCTTCAAACTAATGGTAACTCACCCAAAGAATAAGCAGATAACCTCAGGGTGCTTGGAATGGCCTGCTGACTGCATAATATGTAAATAAATACATATTATAATCTCCCCATTTAGCATGCAAGTTACTTTGCAGCTAAACACAGGTCTGAATACAATACAGAATACCCTGGATACAAGAGTGAAGCCTAACCAGCCCCAGAAGGCCAACGATCCCGGCTCTGTGGGAACACTGTCTATCCAAGGGTGTCACCTTGCTCTGCCTGGCTCTTCGAACGCAGCAGCTGTGGCAGCCCTCCCTGCCTACCAGCATTCTGAATTCATTTCATTCAAGGAAGCAACTGTGAATCCAAATTTTTTCCTCCTCAGCCAGGCCACTGTCTGGTATATTGTCAATGACACGCAAAAACAGCACCCCATAAGAGCTTGTCTCAGTCATTTGCTAAAAGAGATTCTGTTCCTGAGTCTTGTCACAAGAGTCCATACGGTTTATTATACTGTATTAGGTCACAAAAAATCCATTAGCTCCGATCCAGCCTCAGAAACAGAATAAACAATTCCAAAATTGTAAGCAAAAAAGACACCAGTTTTCTTCTGAAAATCGTCGAAGTGAATCAATTTTTTTTTTCTTCCCCCTAATCAGCTTTGCAATACTTAAGTACTTCTGTTAAGTATTGCAAAGCCCCTAAGTTGCTAAGCCTTTAGGTGGTAGGACTGGAAGGAAAAAGATGAAGAGGTGCCCAGTGCAGACGGATATCCACAGCCGGCAGGCACCCTCAAGAAGCAGAGAATGAGATGGCGAAGTTAATGAGGAGCAATATCGATCGCAATGCAAACAGAAAACCTGGAGTCACCGCCCCATGTGCTGTGAAAACACCGGATTAAGTGAGAGTGGCTATAAATAGGAAGCAGCTTCCCAGCCCTTAGTCACAGCAGCAATGATTTATCAGCGGGAAGGCAACGCCAACCATCACGACAAAGATGAAAGCTGAACTGAAGCTTTTAGAAATGTGCAGAACAGGGCCTGATCCACCTTCCAGTCCTTCAGTTTAACAGTCCCAGGAGCCCTTCACTCCTGAATAATACTACACTGCTTCGCCCATTATTAAGGGGATCAATCTGTATTTCAGAGGTGAAAGAAAGATGCAGTGCCACTTTAGGTTTCGAGCTTCTGTATGTACTGTATGCTTTGCTTTCCCAGCAAAACAAAAAATTTCAAAAATTCTCTTTTGCGTTCCAGGATTTTTTTTCAAAATGTCTTTTAATTACTCCAAGCCTCCATTGTCCATTTTAAAACAAGACCAAGTAAAAAAGCCAAATATTCCTTCACAGTCCAAAGCAGAGTTTGTAAGAGTTCTTCTGTTATTTCATCGGGAACCTGTTTTGCTCAGAAACTTATACAAAGCAGTTGCCTTTCTGCTCAAGAAAGGTGGAAAAAACCCCACATTCCCTTATAATTTCCCCATCAGTACAATAACCTGATAAAGACATACTATTTTAAATGAGCAATAAATTATTTTTTCTAGCAGACAATTAATACTATGATATTTAGTTTCAAAAAATCCACGATCCATGCTTTCATCTACTTTCATATACTTTACAAATAAATACTTTCCTATATATAGGAAATGTATACTTCCATATACTTTCAATTTCAATGTATACTTTCATATACTTTCCAAAAAGTATACCTGTGAGGTAATAGATCAGGGCACCACAACTAAATTGGTACTTCTAGACAAAACATTCTCTGATCTTGTGGAGAAGAATGATCACCATATTCCCCAGTCCTTTGCCAAGGACACAGGCCTATGAATGACAGTAATTTGTAAAGGCAATGAGATATCTTAGTATCAAGAACAAGAATTAAAACTCTTCCCCTGTCACATCAGATGTGCTGCTGAATGGCCTTTTCGTGATTTAGTTGGCCATCCAGTATGTGCGCTCATAAATTATTCCAAGACAGACATACAACAAATAGTCATGTATGAGCTATAAAAATAAGAATATTGAATCAACATCTGTCTATTCCAAATTTGCCATCTCCTTCTAGCAAAAACTCAGGGGAAACGTATTTCAGGAATGATTTAACAGAAACCTGTTTGTTCTGAAATTATTTTTGGAGAATATGGCACGTGATGAAAAGCATGTATTGCTGAAGAGTTATAGAATAGATTAAGGCAAGTTTTCTACCCAATATTGAACATGACTGATTTCAGCCATGGGGCCAGGAAGCCTCTTTCTCCCCCAGATAACACCACCTTCATGTTTCCAACTGACACTAATTATTAACAGGTTGACTGAGCTTAATCCAAGCTACAGAAGACTATCAGCACTGAGATGCCTCAGACCCTACGTATGCAGCACACAAGATGCTGCCTTGAAAGAAATACAGATTAATATTTAGCCAGCAGTGACAGACCAATGTCACCAGCACTGACTACCTCAAAAAAGGTTTCTCAGAAAAAACTTTCCAGTGTTCTCGTCTCTTACACTAAGAGCACTTTCTCTCCCCTTCTCTTCATCTTCATTGCAATAGCTACATTATAGTAATACATTAAAGAATCAGAGGTTCTGTAACACCCAGTGCATGTTTTTAGCTAGAATTTTCAACAAAAAAATCCTGACCACAACCAGCACAATCACGCTCAACACTCAGGCATCTGTCGTATGGGAGAACTCCTAGCAGACCACAGTTAAATAGAGACTTAGCTAGCCATAAGGCATCAGGGAAGCCCATCACAGAGCCCAAACAGTCTACTTTGAGTACTAAAATACTCTAAAACTGCCAAACCACATCCTTGAGTTCTAGCAACAAACAGCATTAGGTAAATTCTTTTAAGGACCACAGGCTAGCTACAAAAAGCCCCAACAGTCCAATTTTCATGTTATGAAAACCTGGAGTTTGGGTCTCTAAGGCATATTCGAGATGTGGTTTGGCAGGACTGTATGAGCGGCTGACACTACTAAATGCTCAACTGCTTGGTTTCAAAACTGGGGACATACTTAAGATTTATAAGCTATAGAGAGGGATTTTGCTGTTACCTGTGAAGCACTATGCTCCCTAAAAGCCTAAAAAGGAACAGACTTCTCAAGTTAGACTTTTAATATCTCATCTACTTAACATAGAGAAAGTACGTATGACACAACTCCCGTTATATAGCAAGATACTGGTCAACTCAACCTTGAATCAAAGAAAACATTCAAAACGCCATTCCAGTACACTCACTTGCCAAGGGAACTCAGCTCTGCACCAGTACAGCCTAATCCCATTAGAGGCCATGAGTCTTCGACAGCCTAACTGCAAGCTGGAGAAGGCACAAAACCTATTCCCTGATCTACCACTGGCCTACTGCTCTCTTGGACAAGCTGCCGCAGTTCGCTACATCCCACTTCATCACTGTAATCCGAGTTTACGCAGCTGACTGAGGCTCAAGGGAGTCGTTACAAACACTCTTTGAGATTCTCTGAAGGAAGAAGATTTTTTTTATGAAATATTTTCACTTACTGGCAATTTTGAAGGCTACTTTGCTTGCTGTAGGGCTTCGTTACCCTGGGGAAGGGGAGAACCCTAGGATTCTTACAGAAACAATCCCACATTTAAAAGGGATAATGATATTCATATTTATGCATGGGAATTGGACATAATCTGCTAGTTCTGAGACTCAAAACAGTTCAAGGCAAAAATATAGTTCTGCTAACCAATATCATAATGCATAGTTTTTAACGACTTAATTCCCAGTCCATTTTTTTTGAGCCTTCCCCTCTCAATTTATTCAGGATTCATGGAACATCATGGCCTTCCTTTCTAGGGAGAACTCTTATTTCAGCCTGTTTTATTGAGGTATCTTGAAAAGGTACAAACAAATAAGATATTTTGGATTGACTCATTAACTTAATTTTTACTATGCCAACATTCTTAGCATTCAACCAAGTCTAATTTTTAAAGTCTTTTTTGAAGTACCTTGGGAAGACTGCTGTTTCATTATTTCACAATTTGTCTAACAACCTGAATTTCCATTAAACTTTTTTGTATTCTTGACTCTGCCTCTCTCTGAATCTGAACTGCAATTATGTCAAAGACCATTTCATTCAGTGCTCTCAACTTTTATAGAACAGTTTAATAGTGATTCTTGGTGCCACTGTTCGAGTCACTTTTCAAAAATTCCTCAGTCACTCTTATTCAAGCAAACTCACTAGCAGATTAAATGATACATACAGTATTAACAGTTGGATGCTGCAATCATAAACACCTAAAACTTTTGCTGAGTTTGAGACATGTTATAGATACTTGTGCAGTTACTACACAGATCCTGTTATTGCTTAGTAATGGAACATACATGCATTAATTTAATATTCCTCTGAAGTGTGTGGGGTTTTTGATTTGTTTTTAATTTGACACATCTTTATTAATCATAATTAAAACAAGTGGGAACAAATAATTTGTTCAAGAGTTCAAATACAAATACCTCCAACTGCTGAGGCTTAGGTAGGTAAACAAGTGAGGCTATAGGAACAAGATTTTCCAAGAAAAGCTGGAAATTCCCAGTTCTTGCACGTCTGCGGTGCGTTTACGTAGTCAGACTTCATACATCTTCTACCAAATCCTAAAGCATAATTACATGGAATTATATTTTCAATGTTTATTATCAGTGTGTACTAAGTACCTAATTTTTACCCTCTGAATTTCCTGTTAACATTTATATTAATTACACAAGTTGTTAGTAATTACACAAATTATTATATAATTTATATAATATCATTTACTACTATAGTATAAATCAGTACCAATTATATAAAGTAGTGTTTATCTCCATATGTCATTGACAAGTTGCTGCCCCCAGACGGATGATTCAAGACGTAATTGTTTCAGACTTGCTATTTCAGTTCTACCAACGGTGAAATTAAGTCTCACAAGTTAGCAATTATTGTTAAAACACAGACCTATTTTCCTCCTACCTCTGGCAGTTTTTACGTGCTCTGTCCCATTAACAGCTCTGCACTTAAGAGTTGCCTTCCTATTCCCCTTCCTCCAAAGTTACTGTTGTTTTACCAATAAAGATCAATGAACAAAAGATGTTTTCTTGTTAGCCGAAAACCTACACGCATAAAGCGCACAGCCCATCCGAAGCAAAGGGAACAACTGCCAGCAGCTCAGACACCTCAAAGATCTGAAATGCAAGCTCATCTAGTCAAACTAAGATGGCAAGTCTTCCACTATAACACCTTCCACTTACTTGGTACGTAACTTCTACCCTCCTCATGAAGACAGAGCAGCTCCAAACGTGGTGCCAAGCCTGGAGGCGTTTGCAGTTGCTCTATTTCAACTGACTGATGAACCATGCAGATACCATAAGGATGCCTCCTATGAGAACTGGCTTAGTTTAACAAGAAAAGGGTATGCCAAGAACCAGGAACAAGCACTCAGTTGTAAATCCAAAGGTTGAAGGTGTCTGTAGGATCCAGATAAACTGCAGAACTTGTTTACTTTTCCCCAGCCTTATACATTCAAACTGGCTAAACCCAGTATTTGCAGTATCCAAGAGCTCAGCCTCAAGCAAATAAAATTTTCTTGTCTTCTCTGTTTAAGATACAATACAACTGCAATACAGGTGTAACCGAATAAACCATTACAAAGACTACAAGTTCTCCTTGTAACTTCTATATACAACAGTGCGTACACCGAGAAGTTTAAAAAAAACAGGCCAGGAGCTAACAGTTAGTTCAATATTAACAATGAACTGATGTTATCTTGCTTCTCACGTGACAGTGTCACTGAGTTTCAGTGACCAATGTCACTTCTCTTGTCACATTTCTTAAAGATGGACAAGGTCAACTTAAGGCTTAGGGAACTAGAGTCACTGCATAAGTGGGATAAGAGTAACTACAAGGGAATAAGTTTCCCCCTACAGAAACCAATTGCTCTTACACTGACAAGCTGCAGCATTTGCCAAGAAAAAAGAGCTATTTGGAAAATAAAGTTTGGAATTGAAAGAGTGAACAATGTCTGCTACTCTTCAGCAAGACTAGTACATAAGACACAGCTTCAACAGATAATCAATTTTGAGGGGCTTTTAAATTAAGTTCTAAAAAGAAGTTGAAAATG
Source organism: Phaethon aethereus (assembly GCF_964289735.1). Taxonomy (NCBI): domain Eukaryota; kingdom Metazoa; phylum Chordata; class Aves; order Phaethontiformes; family Phaethontidae; genus Phaethon; species Phaethon aethereus. The sequence continues at coordinate 22,932,754 of NC_138587.1, forward strand.
TGAGAGTCAAAACGAGAAAAATCTATCTATTTTTAGTCAACACTCAAGCTTAGAGAGCTCACAGGAGGAAGACTAAAAACACAGCAAGTTGATCAGCATCCTCCGAAGGCAGACACAGCACTAAGTGGTCTTTATAAAGCCTCTTAATGGAAGGTTTAAAAGCCACACATGCACGAACATTGTATGTTTAGTTTTACAATTGCTTGCATTTCACTCAGGATCAATGGTCCATCTCTCCACATGCTATATAGACATTTCCCTGGGTGCCTTTATTCATGCGACCACCTACACTGCTTAACGAGTTGCAATAAGTTAAAACACCCTCTTTTAAAGAATGGGAAGTACAGTATAAGTCTTCTTACAGCAACATCAGTATGACATGTATTATTCTTTTTTTTAAACACAGATGCAATGAATTTCAACCACCAAGTACGGCTGAAGAAATCAAGTATCCTTTGACCTTGCTTTAAGTCTTGAATCCTTCCAACTTCAGACAGGTAGAAAGTGTAATAGCAACCACTTCTGTCTGCAGTGTCTCTCAAGTAAGAAAATTAAAACTTCAAGGAAGCAGAGAACAATGCTTAAGGAAGACAAAAGTACAAGCCCTTAGAAAAACCAACCAGAAAAACTCTGTGACTATAGCAAAGATTTTATTGGATTAAATTCAATATGAAAATAAGATTGCTGGCTTAACATATCTATCCATTTATGTTAAGATAGAAGAGAATTCCTCTTCCATTCCCATCACTTTCGACAGCACAGGAGAAATTCAATTCACGCAGTGCTGGCAGCCAAACTCGGTGCTAAAGATGAGACATGCAAGTATGTGAAGTGCTTTAAGCTAAAATTTAGGCGATACCACACACAGTAGTTCTCACCAATGCTTAAAGAAGTTTTGCAGTAACAATCCTTAAAAATACGTTTTTATTATTAGAATTTTCGCTTCCTCATAGATATAAAAAGTCAAAAAATAAGCATGGCAAAACACTGTCCCCATCCGAAAGACGTTTCAGAACAGACACTTTCTGTAATAGAAGCCTTTTAGGTTTTTTTCTATAGTCACTCCATCCACCAAATACATAACTGAAAGAGCAGCTCAAGTTTGCAGTGACTTACAGCAACTATTTCTTCCAGCAGACATCAGGGTGTTCTAATAGCACTTGGCTTAAGTCACTAGTTACTCCAAGCCCCATTAACTGAAAAATATATGCTCAAGAGTAGTTCCTTCTTCATTATGGTATTCCTGTTTGCTCACTGCTAGCAGCTGCCAAAGGATCTGCTCCAGAATAATCAGGCTCTTAACCAGCACAGAAAGGACAAGGACTTTCCAACCCACTAACAGGAACATTTGTCTTATTTTTGAATGTGTAGCCAACGCATACTTTCACACCGTTGCTGAGGATAGCAGCCAAACCGTAACAAACTGCCTTTCTACAGATCAGGATATTATAAATTACGTCTAGATGGGAATATCCAGATTAATTCTGCCCAAAAGATTAGATACACTTCCTGCAAACACTAAATGTACTTTATGTGCTCTTAAGCACCTCTGCTGCTCGTGTTGCTAGCAATTCCACTTCTAGTCTGACAGGTAAGAATAGGTCCTTCAAGCCAGCAAAGCAGCAGTATTCAGACTGCAATTGCACATTTGTATTTTTGATAGTACAGGTAACTCAATTTGTTTCTCTAGTTTATTTCTCTATAGCTTTTGTAAGTAAAAGCCAGAACTTTAAAGTGTAACTTGCTAGTTAACCCCATTCACAAATTATGTGGTTACACTACACTATATATAAAATTATAGTAAAACCAGTATAAACAGTAAATGACATTTGGATAAGAAAAAACAACTACCTACACAAACTACTTATATGCCGTTACTACTCTTCTGGCAAAAGCACAAAGTGTAACACACTACCAAGTGTAGCACAGAGCTCAAGCTTGTATTTCCACAGATAATCATCAACAGAAGGATTTCTGCTGAAAAGTTGTGATAGTCTCAAAAAATCCAAGTTAATGTTGCTTCATCACTTTGGAATAAAAGCAGAAAGAGCCAACAAGCTGCATTTGAGAAAGTTAATAGCCCTTCCTACTACACGTCAGCAAGGCCAGACCTGGAGCAGCCTGATCAGCTCTAGAAGCTATTGAGCTTCACCTAATCAACATTAGAGATCACTAATGACCAGCTACACAAAAGGCGTTACCACAAATACTGACGTGTAATAGGAAGACTGCAGAAAAAAAGATTCTTTCAAGCTATTCATAATCATCCAGATGATGAAGTATTAGGACATAACGGACTCAAATGCAACCTTAGGAGCCGGGGCGGAAAAGTATTTAGAAGCAGAAGAATTTCTTGTAGTATTTCATTTTAATAATGTATTATGCTGTAACAGTGCTGCAGAAATGCCACCTATTCAACGTGTACAGCAGCGTTGCGCTCTGTTGGTTAGCCAGCTCTCTGCAGGACTCCACAGAGAAGGCAGTACAGATTAATTTTCATATGTCTTCTCTTTCGGAATACACCATTCACTAGAGGAAAAAAGCATTTTTGCTTTTGATGGCTCGCAAGCTGTTTTTAGAGGTTTGAAGTTAATCCAGCTCCGAGCTGCTCTAGCAGTGATAGATCCCCTCAGCACAGGCGTTCTGGCCAGTCTGCTGTAGCAAAATTTCTATCTAGGTATTAAGAAAAACCAAACTAACATTTTTAACAAGTGAGACTGCTTAATTGCTTATGGTCTTACCCAGGTATTAATGTGGACAAGTGCCCGCTCACCAGGAGTATACTACTTATCCTAGGAAAGAGTTTCCAATTCAAGGTGGACAACTTGTGTATTACAAGTCTTGCAATTTTTCTCACCTAAATTCCACTCAATAAAGAGCACTGTTTTAGAGCCACGTATCCTTCAGTTTGACACCAATATTTACGCACCAAACAAAGCTATCTGGACAAATTGTCTAAGGGGTTAGCTAAAGGTACAAAGGCAGTGTATACTGCTAAAGGTACAGGCAAGCCTTTCAAAAAGGAACATGATGAAAGGAATGGATTGTTTCATGCCTCATCTACAGTGAATCTGCAAAATGAGCTGGCATAGCAGTGAGCTGGCACCAGCTGGCAAATGAATATTCCTCAAAGGAGGGATCAAAGAAGTTAAACATTCCTCTGGTTTTAAGGAGAATGAAGACACAAAGTACATGCTTCAACAGATAGCCTCAAGTACCACGTAAAATGGCAGGATCTTTAGAATTGGGTTTTTAAGTAAAAGCCTAGTCTGAGACAGCAAATTCGCTGGCATGTTATGTTCTGTTCATCCCGTGAGCACAAAAGGAAAGGCAAGAGGGAGAGGGATGATGAACCCTGAGTGTCTCAACTTAAGTTAAAACAGGATGCTAACACACACTTTTTTGTGCCGTACAAGCGTGGCACACATGATTTTCCATGACTTTCAGAACCATAGTCCTCCACGCATTTCACTTCCCGCTTCAAAAGAAAACATAGAACTTTTGGAAGTACTGCTGAAGGAGAACGGGTCTAACTTTGCACATCATCCAAGACACATACGTCATCAGATATGGTTGTCCTTACCTATCCAGGACATCACAACTGAAAACCCCCAGGCACACAAAACTCACCCACGATCAGAGCCCTTGCTTATAAATCCAACAGATCAGTCTAAAACTGCAGCTTCGCGTCCATTTTTATCTACGTACTGAAGAGGCAGCAATGCCACCTGTCCTCCCACAGCTCGGTTAGCAGCAGCATGTGAACAAAGAACCAGCTGGGATTGTCCCAAACAGCTTGTGTTCTTAAAAGTACCGTGCAAGCGCTAAACCCATTTTGCAGACTGCGGTTTCCTCAGCCACCCAGTACCAGCAAATGGGGGGAAGGGGACACCTGCTTTTGTTGAGAAGAGTGAACTGAAAAACACTTACTTTCACCCAAAACACACGGGCTGATTTGCGTAGATACGCTCATCCCTCTCGGACAAGTTCGGGGGTTTTGCAGCCTTTAGTTTACTGCCATGAACAAAAGTTGAAGTCAGACCTAGGGCAGGATCCTAACACCACGGCAGGCACATCACACCCTCCCTGTTCTGCAGGAAACGCGCTCACACACAATAGCTGCGTCGCAGCAGTCGAGCCGCCACCCAGAGAACTGCGTCCAGCGAACACAGACGGTTCTCAAATCAATTGACTTAAGACACAAAATTCATTTGAGATGAATAAAAATGAACCACAGAAATTAACACTAGACTCGCATCTTTAGTTGTCTTCTGATTTTTTCCCCCCGCACCTCCTGCCACAGGCATTTACTCACGTACAGTAAAACACAAACAAGTCAAGGTATTTCTCCCACACGCTAAGGTAAAAAAGAAATTGCTGTAAAATGTCTCTTCCTTTCAGCGAAGTATGCCAAGAGCACTCTGTTCCTATGGTGATGGAGTCCTACCTAGATGAGGAAAACCACTGCCTAAGAGAATAATGCACAGGATCAAGACTGAAAGGGATACAAGCGCATTCCGGATCCAGTGCTTTTCCATTTGGTCACATATGATGCCTCAGCAAGGATGTTTTTCCCCGCTATGAAGGTCTAAAGGAGTTATAGCACCTATGTTATTTCAAGTGCCATTTTGTCTCCACTAGCCATTTAAACTATACCTGTATTAGTATAATTGGATTGCATTAAGAAAATTTCAATTGCTTCCAAATGGATCCAATTTTAAGTTTAAAAAGCAAATCCTTGTTTATACAATTAGTTAGGCTACAATTATACAAGGAATATAGAAAAATAACAGTAACTAAAGCAGAAAAATAATTTCTTCTTCCTTCCCCCACATCACCTTAAGAATCCATATTGTCAAGTTAATTTTTCTTGGTTTAACAAGAACCTTGCATCTGTTGGAAGTACCGGCATTTACTGTGAAACAGCTGAATAAGCCAGGTAAGGAGACGGCACTGCTAATTTGGTGTTAACAAGGATTGCTTACAAATAAAAACAATGTATGGGTGGGTTTAAAGATTAAACAGAACTTTACATTGAGACTGTTCTGGGTTATGGAGTGGTTTTTTGTTTTAGTAAGTGGGGAAAAGAAAGTCACAGAATGTAGCACACAACTGGAAGATAGCTCCACTCCGGAGGCAAGGTGGGCATCCCCCAGTATCACATGAGTCCCAGGGCCATGGTTCAGGTGAGCTTTAACTCAGAAGGCTCTTCCCAAGATCTCCTAGACTTTGGACAGGTTGAGGTGACAAACACACCCAAAACCCCTGTTTTCATAAGGACAACTGAAGAGCTGACAGCTCATCTGCAAGCTTATAAATAAGAATCAGGTTTTAAAGCGGAAAAGCAATTGCTTCTGAAAGTTTGCCAGTGCTGCTTTTAGTTTTCCCTCTCCGGTTTCTCTACTCTCCCACAGACAAAAACCAAAAAAATACCCCTTAAATTCTTGGAAAAGGAGGGGAACTATGGCATCCAGTAGATCAGCTACTGAGAGGGCTCCTAACTGTCCCACTGGTGTTCATCCGTCGGAAGCTTAAGCACGTACGCCGTGCTGCACTGGCTTAACCCTCACCCGTGCACGCGTGAGCGCCCAAACGCGGGTGAGCTGTTCTGAAGCAGCCATCAGACATGGAGCCTGATCTTGAACAAATGAGATCAGTCACCCTTAATTTAGCCATAACTCTGTGACAAAGTAAGTAGTGTGTATAAACATATACACACACACGTACGCTTCAGAGTGTAATGACAATATTAATGCCCAAAGTGTGACATTAAGTTCGCTATTAACAACAGTCATATCAATTCGAATCGCCCTGGTTTTACTCGAATCAGAGTTATATCGATTTAATTATTCTCACCTGATGAGAAGCATTTACTCAAGAGTTTTGCACAAGTTTAACTAAAATAATTTAAAATAACTTGACACTTGGTGCCCCAAGCCTGGCTGGTAAGCTAAATGGAGAACATTAGAAATGGGTCACGCTGGTGACATAACAGAAGTAGCTCGTCACTACATTACATCTGGGCGTGCTGAGAAACATTGACTGATGTAACCCGGATAATGCCGAGTTTATAAACTGCTTGGAGATCCTCGAACACCCGGGCACTCCAGGTCTGCTCCAAAGCCTACTAGGTTTTAATGTGTGCTTTATATCCCCGGGGGAGGCGGGCAAAGGGGTGCTGAGGAAAGACAGGAGGAAAAGAAAGAGGCTACAAACTAAACAGTTGCATCTGAGAAAGAACAGTAGCTGATTATTTAAGAAAATTCCATCGCAGCAAATAAAAATGAAGAGTCAATGCTGTAACATTAAGGACTTCTTCATATTTCAGTTGTAAATGCTGTTGTTGCTCGTGCTGCCAGTAAAGATTTACTGATTTTTAAAAACTGCACTAAACCACGGGGGTTCTTCAGAACATACCTATTGCGCCTAAATTTAAAGAGCACTATCTGTTTAAACCCAAAGTTTGCAGTGAGGTAATCAGTAGCTTCTCTACAAATTGATGACATCGAGTCCCTTTCCTCACACTCCTGCCCTTAAAGTGTCAGGTTTTTGGCAAAGACTTGAGAAAAATATTCTCTTTCACAAATAAAAATATGGGCCAGTCTATCACTGCTGGCACTTTACTGCAAGCCAAACATTTTCCCCATAGAGCATTAAAAGTTAGTATGTGCCGTAACAAAATATATCAAAAAGACAGCTTAAAAATATCACCCTCTCTTTAAACAAAAACTGGAACTCCAAAACATGACCCCAGCAGGTGGGAGTTCAAATACTAAATATTGTGGGATTTGGCAATATTTCCCCCCCACCTAACAGCACTTCTTTACACTCTTTTTACACCATACTCAGCCTCAGTCCTGTACTTGGGAGGGTGACTGAATTCCCCAGCTGGTCAATATATGACCATATTGGGGAAAAAAAAAATTTTAAAAACCCTGCTATTTTTTCTTTTCTTTAAATCAATGATGTACTGAAATGACAAGTATGGCTAGGAAAATCTGAGAGAGCTGTTACTGAATGCTCCCCACACAATTATTTTAAAACACTTCACCCAGCTTGCCAGCTTCTCCTCTTGACAGCGGGCTTTGGCTTCCCTCCTGGCCATGGACCGGCTTCTCTCCATAGCTACGAGGCTCCAGCCAGAGGCTGGAAGGAGATTCATTTGGAACAGAATGGAGATATTTGAAGCTCTTAACAATTGTTTGGGGTTTTGGTTTTTGGGGTTTTTTCCCCTTCAGTCCTAAGAGAGCATGCTTTCGGGTGACACCAGCATGCTTCATGTATGCCAAGTGCTCTACGTAGGAAGGAGAAGAATGGCGCAGAGGAGTCTTCGTGTCAACCTTCAGGCACACAGTGACCGTACCGGCATTTCTTGGCTATCCCCAGAAAATACACATCCTAACTCAGCAGAATCCTGAAGCGCATTGCTACCTGTAGTCCCACTGACTGCAACAACTACTTGTTTGTTTGAAGTTAACACGTTTTTGAAGGATTAGCAAAGCTTAGTCCTGCTTGATGCTAAGCTTCAGCTGAGTTTGGTAAGAGAAACTGAACACTACTAAGAAACAAACTGTTAAAGTAACTGCACAGAAGCGTTTATTCCTATCACAGCCTGTAATTCACAAGTCTCAGCTCCTCTAGAGCCAAAAGCAGTTTTACTCACAGTTTTATAATAAAGGCAGAAGAGTTGTAAGGTCATCCCTACCTTTTGAGGGCCTTACCTCATGTGAAACCATCTCCAGCAGAACAGTCCTCAATTACCTATTTCAGTGTGTATGAAATTATTCAAACACCATCCCAATTTCAAAGACAAAGTGGGTTCCTAAATACATTTCATATGCAAGTGTTAATATGGATTATTCTTAAATACCTATTGTGAGGTTCTAGCACAGCTACGTGTACTTCTACAAAGAAAAATGCCTGCTGTATTATTAACAAACAGCTCTTCAGTCCCCGCCATAAGTGACAAAAAAGTAAATCATGACACTACTCCTAAAATTCCCCACCAAGCAAAAATATGCATTGCTGGTTTGCATTAAGAACACACTTCTGCCAAGCTCCGAGACATCCTTATCGTGCTCCTGAACACTCAAATAATTACTTTTATGCTGCCAGCATTCAGCCTGTTGATCTACCCAGAAAGTTTCAATCATGCACTACCCTGCAGTATACACTAATCACTTCAAACCGATTACAAGTCTAACAAAACTATTTGCAAGGGGCAACGGCTTGCCAGGACTTTATGTCATTTAGTAGTATTAAATTTGAAATCTATTATCATTCTGTGTTGTGCAAGCTAGACTACGGTTAAGCTGATTTAGCAAGACAGGTTACACCGCATGGGCCTCAAACACATGATCTGGAAGCTTATCTATAAAAAGGCACATAAAAGCACGAGTTCATAATCTACTGGAACACACAGAAGATGACAAGAAGAATCATTAGTTCAATATCAAAAGTGTATTTCAAGTTTACTGTGGTAAGCTAACTGTAAACTCTACCAGACACAACTGAGTCAACATCTGCACAAATATAAGCTACTACATTTATTCTGCAATTGCCACGAGAGGTGTTACCGATGTACCGTTTTTATTAGTAATTGCTTTAGTCCAGCAAAATTATGCATCAAAATGACTGCAAAAAAATCAGACTGTCACCCATATAAAGGATATTTAAAGGGATGAGTAAAAACATTAAACAAGAAAGCTACAGCTATTCCACTATATCCAATTTCTACACAGTAATAATCTACTATACCTGCTTTTTATAATATGGTGCACCCTTAAGAACACAACCAAACCTGACAGACAGCATCAACGTACGATAATCTTAAAAAGATTAAGGAAAGGTTATATGAAGAAGGTGGTAGTAACCTTTTAAAACCAGTCACCAGTCCACATCTAATAATGTCAGAAGACATTAAAAATTGGACCAAAATGTCCTCACTTTGTTTGGTCTGACATTGAGATGTTATTTGGCCCATATTAGAGTATTTTTACTGTTATTACTCATATTAGAGTAACTGAGAAGCTACAAAGCAAGCCCAAAATTTCAGCAGAAAGGTGATCACTTTGTAACAGCTGAAAATAACAGGAATACCTGCTTGTGCACCCTAAGCTTCTGAGTGAAGGCGTATCAAAAGCAAACAAAAGCAGAAGAACATTGGTTAATTATTGACATTTAAACCTATCAGGTAGGCAACTCTGTCTTCAGCTAATACCTTTACAGCTTCATCCCTTGTTACATCAAGACCATTTAGAGAAGTAGCTTATTTTATTTGCTCTTAATGCAACATGAAACCAAACGCAAGAGAGCTCTATACCAAGAGTGGTGAGGGGTGGGAAAATGGAACTTGCGCTTGTCAGAGAAAGAATTTTACAATTCATGCTTGCCCGTTTGCCACTGTTAATAACCATTTAATTCTTCTGTATGTGTGTGTATGTACCTATTTTCCTTTTTGCCCAAAACCATACTTGGCTAAGATCTGTTAATTTGATTGCAATCAGTAGAAGTAACAAATGAGCAGAGATATTGTTTAGAGAAGGGTAAATTAGAAGCACTGGGAAAAGGATTACCCCCATAGAAGAAAAGTCACGATAAATACGTGATAAAAACACCAAGCGATGTGCTTGCGAGGCAGACACTTACACATGACCTAATCCTCAGAAAACAGAGCTCAAAGTTGTAAAGCATGGATTAATACACCAGACAACCGCTCTAGTACTCAGACTACTTGTTTTAAAGTACGTTCAGTTTGCCAGCCCTCATATGAGCAGGAAGAACAGACAAAAATATCCTTAGAGATTCTGAAAAGCTTCAGATCACCACCACCTGGCTCCAAACAACTCAGCATGAAATTATCAAAACAACATAATTGCATTTGGCAAGCCAGTAAGGCTGACTAAATCGCAAGTTTATTCGTTTACCTCTCAGCTAGAATTTCATGTTGTACTTACACCAGGAAAAGGTCATGCTACACACACAGGTGAGTTCAGCCCACTGTTAAAGAATCTTTCAGTTGAGAAGCTACATCATCTGCAGTAGGTTTAAATTCTCTCACTTGCTTCTTCGGGAGCCTGGAGTTCCAGGCATTGTACACAGACTGGGCACCCAATACTGACTCTGAAATAACAACCTAGGCAAAGGGATGTCAGCAAGGGACAAGAACTACACATACTTCAAAGTTTTGAGACATAATGTCTATGTTTACTCTGCTGCACCCATTTTCCATCACTGAAGGTTTCCATAATAATGGAGATACAAATACATTCCTATGCAGGCTGCTCCTTGCTCTTCAACACTTCTCTCTATTTTTATCACAATCTCTGGCCTGAACTTCCCCAATACTTAACTATGTGATCTTTTAATTAATTTGGGAAAGATGTTTTAAATTCTCTTACTTACCAACCCTACCCTTCCAGTTTATAAGTACTAAACTGTTTTTTTAACAGTAAGTATTCCTCTCGAGACTCCAGTTACACATTATACTGACATAAAATTACCACTAAGGGTAAGCTTGCTATACCAGCTGGCCTGAAAATAAGTATTTTTAGACAAGCTGACCCCATCCCTCCTGAAATTCAGGAAGTTTTTCAGCACCCTCAGCTTTTACTGAGATGGATACATAACAAGAAAGATCTGCAACCCTCAGAATCTGTCAAGGCTGGGAGCCTACTCCTTAAATAACTGTAGACAGACCATCTGATCTTCAGATCCTCTTCCTGAAATACACTCTTCAGTATTGACAACAAAAACACAGCAGTAATTTCTGACTTTGGATTAAAAATACCAGTGCATGTTTTCTAAGCAAGACAAGACATTTAGTCACAGACACCTTCTAATTGCATTTCATGTAGTATCTGTAGTTAGGTTGTCTGAATTCCTTTTCTGGAGGAAGGGAGGAAAAGAAAGATTGGGAAGCCTTATGTTTTCTAGGTTGAATGTTCTGGAAGAATTTTCTTTCCCTTCTTACATAAAGAACAAGTTTTTCATTAATGCCAACAATCCAACACCAGATGGTTTCAGTAGAAAGCACTAGCACTATAACTAGGCTTTCTACACCTACTTGTTTTATGAAACTTGAATTTTGCCAACGCTCTTGATATGTGAATGGCAAATCTCCATCTGAAACTGTGTCGAAGACCCTACCAGCTGTATTTACATGCATTCATGGCTTAACCCCTTCTCACCTGATGCTTGGATCTCCAACACACACACACTTAAAAATGATGGTAAAGAGCGTACAGCATAGAAAGCAGTAAGTGTAATAGGCCTGTTGTCGGATGCCGTTCTTGGGTACTCAGTAATCCACTTCAATTGGCAGCTCAAGCAATAAGAAAAATAGACTCAACAATTTTAATAAACATATTGTTGTTTTGTCAGCAATACAAGCTACTGAGACTCCTAGGGTAAAACTGCCACAGTTATTAGCACTTCTGCTTGATCTATTTACTCAATCATAAAAAAAAGATCAGACAGCAATTAATTTTGCTTTGGAAGCAGGGCTGTTTTGGTTTGGGGGAGTCATGCTTTTTTTTTTTTTAAATTAAGTAACAGCAAACATCTTACTATACCCTTTTCTACTGCAATGTCAGGATTTCTTCTTTAGCATAATCTAGTTGTGAATTTTCATTGTGTCCATCATGTGCTTAAAGCATTGCATACAGAATCAGAGAATCACAGAATCACTAAGGTTGGAAACGACCTTCAAGATCATCAAGTCCAACCATCAACCCAACACCACCATGCCCACTAAACCATGTCCCAGAGTGCCACGTCTACACGTTTTTGAACACTTCCAGTGATGGTGACTCCACCAACCTCCCTGGGCAGCCTCTTCCAATGCCTGATCACTCTCTCTCTAAAGAAATTTTTCCTAATATCCAATCTAAACCTCCCCTGGCACAACTTGAGGCCATTTCCTCTCGTCCTATCGCTGGTTACTTGGGAGAAGAGACCAACCCCCACCTCACCACAACCCCCTTTCAGGTAGTTGTAGAGAGTGATGAGGTCTCCCCTCAGCCTCCTCTTCTCCAGACTAAACCAGAAGTCCAGTAGCAAAACACTTCTGAACTAGGACATTGTTTCATGGCTACCCACAACTAGAAGTAGCTTCAAGAAAGTCTGCCTACTTGTTATTTCTTATCAGATTACAAAAAAATAACTAAAAAAAAAAAAAAATTCAAGAAAACCCGATTCTAAGAACACATACTGGAATGCCAGTGCACCCAAAATCATTATAAATGCCCGTTGTAGAAAAGTATTCTCCAAGAAAGCACCAAAAAAAGCCGCCTTCAACTTTAAATACTTTAAAGTCCAAACCCAGAAGAAAATCCAACTTACAAAGAGGATCTGGCTGCTATATAAGAGGACCATTTAAGGGCTTTCAGAGGTGGAACTGTATTTGGGCATTTCATGCATTAGTAACATAACCACTGAAAGAAGCAAGGTACTATGGATTGCTTAGTCAAATACACTGCAGATATTACATTATTTTTTTTTTTATAAAAATAGAGATCTCTGAATAAAAGTCTCACTGGGCCTCATTTTCACTGCCTCCAGTTATAAGTTGTGCCATATCACTCTTCTTTGTAAAGATCTAAAAATATATTTTCAAGGAGGGAAAATTAGTGCCATTTCAAACAGCAGACAGGAAATTCAGTCTCCATCCACCCCCTATGGTTGCTATACTTAGCAACAGCTATGCGATCACTGCTTATCGAGTCAGGCTACATTTCATAGCACATGAAGGCAGGATACACGTGACATCTTTTTCTTCTTCACAGTGAGAAACATTAAGAATTAAAATAATGGTGCATTCCAGGCTTATTCCAAGATGCGGTAAAAAGACTAAGACGCATTTCCCAACACCTTCTGAGCCACGCAACAGTCTCCTTGAATAAGCTTCTTCCTCAGCAAGCAGATAGTCTATGTTAGCAGTAAGTGCAGAGAGCGATAAGATGGGGAGAAGTCATGCTATCTGAAAACAGGGAGGAGGGAGAGGTGTTTAAATCAGAGATACCTTATTTTTGCCTTCAGTACTATCTGTGCTATGTTTAGTACTCACTCCAGCTGTGCAACAACCACAGAATATTCTGCTGGATGAAGGACAAAAGGATGTCAGTGGCTGTTCTGCTATGTTTGCCTAGCTGAGGTAAAATAAAGCACATCTTGTAAAATCCACTGGAATCAGAAAGGCTTTTTTTGCGGGGTTTTTTTTTTGTTTGGTGGGTTTTTTAAAAAGAAAAACTATCAGGTAGAGGGAAAGGAAGTTTTCTAAAGTATAAGTCATTGTTCACATTACTTTTATGGAGGGAAGTGTGATGTTTTTTCTTGCTGTCAAAGCAAGTTAATGAGCAAGGCTAGGTTTTTCAGTGCGCCTTCTTACTGCAGTGATGCAGCTCAAAGTCTCCATTATGAAGAATCACATTGTCAGAAGTGCAGAAGACAACCCAGCCACCTCAGTAACAGCCTTTTCCCCAGAGCTACCAAAGGAGCAAATCCAAAAGCAACTACTGTACTCAACAATAACATAATTAATAGTTACTAAGTTTGTGCTGTGTAGCTACCTTTTGATGTTTATAATCCTTTTTTACCAACGACAAGTCTTCAACACTGACTTGGATGCTTAACAGTGGATCACTGGTTACATTCAAATAAAAATGTCTGCAGCTCTGTGGGTAGTACAACATCAAAGAATTAGACACTGGTGTTAAGTTTGAAAATAAATCCAAACAACTCACATCCACTTGAAATAAGTGGGAAGAAACAAGCCCATGTAAAATTGTCATGTGAGGCCAAGATAACAGATGGACTCCAAATATAAACTCCTGGGAGTTTCGGAAAGCTAAGAAAATGCAGAAAGTTAAATTTGAGAGGGGATATCTGCAGCGGTCTTCAAAGAGCTAAGCAGAGTAAGCACAGAAGCAAGCCTCGTCGAAGCACTGCTTTCCAACTACAACAGAACACGAAAAGCAAACTCCCCTCTTGAGTGAGGAAACATGCCTCAGAAGAGAACCAGGATTTACAGAAAGAGCATTTGCCTTTCAAACAGGGAAAGAGATTGGCCAGTAGAAAGAAAAATGCAAAACAAGAATGAAGTCACTTGCTGCCTAAATATAGCAGTCACAGGAGAGATCATAAATTAAGCTGATAAATAATTTAGTCTTCCACCTGCAATGTTTGGGGACATGATATTTTGAGACAGGCTTTTTTACACGCTGAGGAATATCAGAACATACTTCTGCTACGTATACTTCTGCCAAGGATGTCCAATTGCTATATAAGCAAGTACCCAACCCCTCCCTCTTGTCGAAATACGGATACACATGTGGCAGGGGACCAGCACCACAAAAGCCAGCTTGCTTGCCCACTCCATCCCATTCCTACAAGAATATTATAAATGAAATTATAGCACCTGATCAGCAGTCAAACGTTTACTCAAATGGCACCAAACGTACAGAATATCCTCCTCACTAACACACCAAAGAACAGCCTCAGCAGGAAGCCTAGGACAGATGCAACAGCAAACTCCAAAACTGAACACATGCTGACCTGGAAAGGGGGACATTTTTCTCCCTTCACCAGGACAAGCTAGCACTCACTAAATCCTCACCTTACCTGGTGTGCAAGGGTATTCACATGCTTCATAAGGACTGAACCCATACCTGGGATGTCAGGTAAACACAGTGCTAGATAATGGGATAAACCACAACTATCTCCAGTAGAAGCCCCGGTCTCTATTTAGCCTCCCTTTGCTAGCATGCAGCTCGCATGAGAACAAAACAGACACGCATTTGGGATGACCTTGAAGTTGTTATCCCTTAGTTTGCAGGCTTGAGAAAGTCAACAAGAATTGTTTATTTTAGTAGAATCGGTGAAACTCTCCAGCGCTGCGTCTGCTTTGAAACTCCGGTATTGGGATCAGAATTTCTATCAAAGGTACACCAGACTGATTCTTCTAGTTTTAATCCTCTTGTATTTCACCTCCTTCTCTTCTGTTGGTTTCAAACCTGCTCCGTGAAGTCTCCCTGCCCGCCTGCTGTATGCTAACCAGGATCTCAGCCCACACTGGGAAGAGGTCATCCTGCTGCCATGTTTCCCAGTTTGAGAAAAGGATGCTGTCTTTCAGATATACTTGGTCCAGACTAGAAGCCAGGACCCCCAACATTAAACATGTCATTGCAAAGATACTTAAGCTCAATTCACTCATCTGTGCCTGGAAAATAACAATGGAATTTATCAACTTGAAAAGATTTTCAATTCAAAGAACAATTATCATATAGGAGGTCTCAAACTGCAAAGCCACAACTAACGTGTTCATTCTCAAGTGCACTGGGGAAAGCAGTAGTACCTCTGAACGTTGTATTAAATCCAAAGTTAGCCAAGAAAACAACTTATCTGCTTCGACAGCATCGCAAGCTTCACAATTCTCAATGCCCTGCAGTTTATTTTGGCTATTATCACCACATCCCAGGCATTACTACTTATTACAACTTAGCTTTCTATTTCAATTAAGTCAGACTTCTAATTAGAGATTTAAGTTTTTCCATCTCCCAGGAATCTACCCAATACGTGGAGATCAAGCTACTCTACATTGTCATTACCCTTTGCAAACAGAAGCAACATGCTCAAGTAAAAAAAAAAAACAAGTCTTTGTTACTGACAAAGAATCAATATTCAACTAAAATCACTATCCGATAAGCTGGCAGAAAGCCACAGGCAGCACACTACATCTTCTCTGTTATTTTGCCTTTCTTACAATAAAGAAAGGCTTTTAATTGGTGAAGACAACATAATATATTGGACATCCAATTATTAAGACAAACTTCTTGAAAGAACCCCATTATTTGGAAAAGGAGCAGATCTATAATCGTGAAGAGATCACTACCAGCAATCATTTCTGCCTGAATGAGAATTCTGCCCAGTTAACTCTCCACCAACAGAAACATCTATGCAGCTGAGCACAAGGAGTAAAGTCAAAACCCTGTGCTTAGTGGAGCAGATGACACAGATTTGAGATATTTTGTTGGCATTTCAGCTACTAAGGAGCATGATGACTTACAAAGTGGTTATTTGTCTCTAAACAGTCTCTTAGTTCCATTCATAAGAGTTTTAAAAGGAAAGCCACTTCCACTTTTGCACTCAGCATAGCAACCAGATCTATCGAAACAGGACTGACCATTTCATAAAGTTTTCTGGATTCTAAATTAGCTTATAAGCCCAACAAGCCAGAAGTATATTTCTGGGGCTTGGTTAAAAAAGTGCTTCGTATTAAGCTGGGTTCATAACTGTTCCTCAGAGGAACCAGACCTCCAGTTGTGATTACTGGCCAGTCTCCTATGCACCCCAGATTCACCCCCAAAATTACCAAGCATATCAGACCAGATTTAATTAAGATTTATTATTGTAAGATTTATTATTACAATAGTAGGCTACTAAACAGTCATTTCTACACAATGTATTCATTTAGCCAGAATACAAGAGCATACATAACGCATGAAGACTGACAAAACGCATGAAGACATACATAACGCATGACAGACTTCTCCAGGAGTTATAATACTGAACAAAGTTCCGGTGACCTTTGACAAAGTCATTTACCTTTGCAAAGTTAGTTAAATGTGTCGGTAATATCAAGGTTCATTGCATAATTCATCATAAGGAAAGTATATTCTCAATTAAATAACATTGCCTAAAAGGGACTCTCCATCTAGTTCAGAGGTTCAATAGTTTCTTTTACTCACAGCAAGATGACTCATGAAACAGCTTAAGAGGGTCACATTTACCAAAAAACCACTTCTGATCATTCCTTAAAGGCCTGGGAAGCACCTCCTTTTCAGAGATGTTCACATCGCAAAGTTGCTTACAACAGTGACAGTCGCTCAGGATTAGAGCTAGGAGACTCAGACTATGCACTACTCTGACAAACCAGATTGCTACCCCATTTACTAGCAGTTTTCCTTACTCTAGAGTAAAATACTCAAACAAGTTTCTAATGCTGCACATAGCCCTCAGAGATAAGTACGTTCAAGGAAGTATGTTTTTCGTGAGCGCCTAGAGCTGAACATCATGGCTTATGTCAGCGAGTTCTGGGGATATATCACATTACGTAAGTAAAGCTCAGTGCTAGAAAGCACTTTCCTGGAGAGTTAGGTAACTTTTCTTCAATGTGTTTTAAAAAAATTATACTTTCTTGCTTTCAGAGGGAGCAGGCAAGAGGACAGACAACCCTCAGTCTCCTGGCTAGGAGCTACACTTGTCAGATACATTTGGATAAAGTAAGATTGCTGTAGGAAGTCATAAAATGGTTGGAAAAAAAAAGCAGGTGGGGAAAGTCGCTACCCAGCACATAAAACCCAACAAGATAAAAGCCTGATATCTATTTTTGAGCATCAATATCAGCACCGGTTTCTCACCGATAAGTTCCAAGACAGACAAATTTGTACCATCTTAAAGTTGTCACTATATTGAAAAAGAGAGCAGAGGGACTGCAAGAGAGACATGAAATTTTTTTCTGCTTTTACAAGGATTCTCAGTTTCCTTCAAGATGCGAGGTCCAGCTGAAGCATTGAAGATACCTGCCTGTCATTTAGCCTCTTACTCTACTGCCTCCACCAGATTTCAACACAACAAATCCAACTATGAAAATTACTTTTTCACACACATTTGGACTGCTACCTGACTTCATATTTACGACCTGAGTCTCAACTCTCAGAGGACATTAATTCTGCCCCAGGCATGTGTATAGGTCGAAGGGGAGAACGCAGAGTACTATGGGACTTCACTGTAGAGTTCAGCTTGTAATTATGAATTGTTTCATGTTAGCACGAGATTTCATCTATTACCCAAGTTAATAATAGACAGAAGACTGTACTGCTCGAACACTTGCGCACAAGCAAATCCCCCTTTAATCATATTGCTATGAAGAGATTTCAGCATGGAAATCACCTTTTTAGGATTAAAAGCAGCCTATGGTGCTTAACAGACAATCCAGATTCAAGTCCAACTATTCCTTTTTTAAAGCAGCAAAGACCAGGAAACTTACAGGGCATAACATCAGCAACTGGGGAAAGTAGGAGCAGCAATTATTTCCCTGTCTCCCCTTCTTCAGGTATCAGAGTTTACAGCTGCCTGCACATAACCCTCTGATTAAGGATTGAGCAAGCACACCGAGGTGTACTCCATCTAAAGCTAAGCTGAATGAGATTTTCACACGAGCCTAGCACTGGCCCACCAAGTTTCACGTCACTAGAATTAAATCAGAGGTCGCTAGTTGTTTCTCATATTTAAGAAGTCTTACAAACCTCCTGTGAGGTAGTTTTTACTACCCTTTTAGAGTTTTCCTTGAAATGCAAGCCATGAGTTTTCCCAACTCCTGAAATTCCATCCAAGCTATTGAATTACACCTGCAGTCTCAGATCACTGCCTTGAAAGTCGTCTTCCCAGCCTGTTTGGGAAAAAGTTCCCAGATAAAGAGTTCTTGCACTTGGATTATCGTCCTGTGGTACTAACTCCCTTCCCTTCCCCCATTGGTACTTCTATCTCCAAAGACTTGATTAGCACAGCCACTAATCCCACAAATACAAGCACACAAGGCAGCGTGAGCGTTCCGTGTCAGCGTTAACATTGATTGTACAAGCACCAGTGTTACAACCTCAGTCAAACCAGAAAAAAGTTAGTTTTCTCCTTTTCTGCAAGACAGAGTCAGTCATTCTCTCAACACATGACAACCTCAAGCACTCAAGAAGTGGTGGACTCAATTAAAAGCTTAAAATAGGATCAAGCCTGAAAGCTGAATATAGATTTTACCTTATTCAAATCTAGCTCGTTCATTTGCATTAGATCACAGCCCTAACTCCTGCACATAAATACCTCACTCTTTGGGTCTCTAAATAGAGGGGACCAACACAAGAAAAGACTACGCTATATGAAGAGGGAAATCCTCCCAACTATTTACTTCATAAAGGTAAATATGCCAGCAACAGGAAGGGTCACACCGAACCATTTTACTTCTCTGTATCTAGAGCCTGATGAACTTCTATGGCACTACACAGTTATTTAAGTTATTTGCATGAATCAAGACACAAGACAATATAGGCCATTTTTGTCTTTTTAAATATCAAGACAAAGCTCAACAATGTTTAGTTTTAGCAATAAATTTTACTAACAGAGTTACTCTTACAGTTTAAGAATCACCACCCATCATCCTGCCTAGGTCAAGTGGGAAGCTAAGTAAAAAGAACAACAGATTAAAGTAGATGTTCTTTGAAGTGTACACACTTCCCCAACTTGAAAACAAGATAAATCATATGTTTCTGCTATGGCTCTCTATATAGAGATGGAACACAAGAAAAAAAGTCAAAATACACCTATTCTCCACAACAAGGAACCACTAATTGTAACTCCTAGTAGCAAGTAAAAACCCAAAGGGATATTCCTGCTGGTGCAAATTCTTGCTTTACTGTCACCATGAGGACCTTTAGCCCTATCTACTCATGAGCAAGGGACACCACTGTATAATCCAAAGATAAAGCAAGCTAGTCTGAAATGCACTGCACACATACAGTACACTACATACATGCACCTTGGGGTCCATGGTGCCAGTGGATCCCGACACTCAGGACAAAAATTTAAAATTATGATAGATCAAGTTGTTTTGGATTTGAATAACAAAGCTTAAATTTAGTTTCTGGAGGAATACACATCTGCCTCACTAAGGAAACTATTAAGGGAACAAAAGACTATCAGGCAGAATATAGTCTGAACCAGTTCCTACTTTGAAATCATTGGTGAAAGGAAGAAGTGAATGTAGCAAGGTAAGCAGCAAAAATGAAGAAGAATGATAGCTCGGCTCTCTGCAATCCCTCCACTGCAGCCATCATGACCAGAATTGCTAAGAAGTCCCTCTGAATTTAGCACAATTACAACATCCCAGCTGCACTGCAGGGTGGGAGATGAATGCCCGTTTGCAACCTTCCCTGGACACAATGCATGGCAACTGTACATGACCTGGGGCAGTCGCAGGCACCAAAGACTTGGACCTTTTACTTCAAGGTACATGCGTAGAGCTGTATCAAAGAGTGCATGCACAGAATAGACGTAATAGCTACCTCTGCAACATGCTTCAGTGCACATGAAATTCCTAGAAGCCCTTAAGGTTTAATGCTATATGCATCTATCCTACCAAGAAGCCATGTTAAAAGAATACTGCTATGTATTACAATACATTAGAAGTGATTTTACTTCCTTTTGGTTTGCCAAAAATTCTTCATTCTTGTGAAAACTAAGTCTCTCAATTCAGAAAAGCCATAGTAAAGGATCAAAAATTGCAAAACAATGTGACATGCTTGAACCTAAACTGGAAGACAATCATTTGCCTAGAATCTCTCACACACATCCTTGACATTTTGCTGTATTTCCAGGATCATTAATAGCGTGCAGGAGACAACCGAACAGAAGATTTTATATTCCCCAAGCATAGGCAGAGAACCATTACGTCCACAGAGAGACAGTGAAAAACAAAACATCGCTGCAGTGAGCCTCTGAAATAGAGGCAACTTAGACTAGTCAAGTAAACAGAGGTCATGTCCACCTCATATTATTTAAGTATCCCATTTCTTAACTGCAACCAGCCCCAACTAGAGGTCTACTGATCTGAGAGTGTGCAATCCACCGCTAAAAACTGTGATGCTCCTCCTAAGCAGAAGGTCACATCTGGCAGCGGGCAAGGATTCCGCTTCAGCTTCTCCCTGTGACTGCTGGGGAGCACCGTGACGGAAGAACTGCTGGCATTCAGGCTGACACTCTCCCTTTCCACCTTTGTAAGAGGAGCTACCGTTCCAGCATGGCTTGTCTTACTATTTCAAGAAAAAAAAAAAATCAGTCATTGCTCTCCTTATTCAAATGCAGTCAGAACTTCAAAGAGATTCTTCTTTGGTTACAATAGCATCTCCTCAGCATGAGAAAGAATCATCTCCAAGTAACTCTAACCTGGAGACACTGCATTTTCACTGTAGCAGAACCCAAGCTCCAAAACAACTCAGCGTTGTTATGCAGGGACCCTTATAACATTCGTTTAAGGCTGACGAAATCTAAAGAGTGAGTTTTAAATACTCCTTCAGCAGTAAGTTGACTGAGGCAATAATCTTAAGGACTAAAAAAAAAATAAATCTTCTACACTATGTAAGAGACCCAAGCTGGATTCCTCCTCCTGCTTTCCCATGTTTTAGAGAGCACACGAGAGCCACTGAAGCCTTCGAGGAGAGGCAGCGTGTTGGACCGCTCAAGTCACCCGCTCGTTAGGCAAGAGCAGTAAACACTGTTCAATTCTCTAATTCAACTTCGAACCAATTGAGCAACTGCCAGGCTAAGTGTCATCTATAATTAACTTCATGAAACAGCTCTCACACACTCTGGACCCTACAAATGATCCCCATGGCATTCTAACATACCCAACTGTACACAGAGCACTTTGGATTGTGCCCCTTAGGCTCCTCTTTTGGCAGGCGTTCCCCTCAGAGCCACACTGCAGAATAGTACACACAAAATACTCCCTCGCTGTTCAGATCTATCTGTTCACTACTCCACAATGGAAAAATACAGGAGAAAACCAAAAGTCCTCCCAGGAGTTGGAATTTGAACATAAGGTAGCAGAGGTCTAACGCAGCAAAATGAAGGATCTGTGTCACAGAACTCAAACCGCTTGAAAATTAGAGGTGGGAGAAATCACAGAAGGTGGCACAAATAGCAGTTTTAACATCATTCTCAACAAACAGGAAGGATATTAAAAACAACTCAGTTTGCCAGTAGTTCATACTTCTTCAAATATATAACGTGGTGCATACTGCTTGGTGTGTACTCCTGGAAATGTGGCAGGGATTTGTTTACTATGGCAGCTTTACTTTAGGAGAACCGGTTGATGATTGTTCGAAGTGCTACACAACTCCATCCACCCAGCAAAAATAGCACAGCAAATTCCAAACAGAGGCTGCCAGCATCAAAATATGGTATTTTAGAGACTCCAAATAGGATCCTGAAAGGATTGTTTTAAGTGCTAGTGCAAATGCACATTACTATGAAGTTCAAGAAGTGAGTCATTATCTGACCTTGGTCAGTAGTCATTTCAACACACATAGGCCTTAAGCTACTCAAGTTTACACCTAAATTTTAGATATACCCAATAAAAAGAATGCAAAGAGACACAGTTGTAGAAACTAAGTTGCAGAACTAATAAGCCATCTTCACAGCAGAGAAAACTTTGTTCAAGTGGACAGAAAACTGGTAGAAGTGGCTATGAAAAACAAACAAAAAACCACATTAAATGGTCAAGTTTTTCTCTTCTTGAAAACACACTTGTGTAACCATGTCCACAAGACAGTGGTTCACATTCTGTAGGGAAGGGAAGGACCTTCATTAGCCTAAAGTTCTTCCTAAGTGTTCCAGGTCAAGACCCTCCACAACCCGGAGCCTGTCCCTTCTAGCGTGATTATCAAGCATCATTTGACAGTACAGCTGGTCAGTGAAAAACCTCTTAGGGCAGAAACCAGTTTGCAGAGACGGGCACAGCCAGTTCCCACAGCCTGGGAACCGTGGCAAGCCTGGCTTTCTTAACAGAACATCAGTCTGTTCACCCTAGAGCTACGTGTTCCAAAGCCCAAACAGAATAATCACAAGCTCCTATGAGCGGTCCACATCACCTGCAGTTACTTTCAGCTAATAGAAATCCAGCAAAGATGGGGAAACCCTAACAAACATCAACTCCCAGCTGTATCTTAAATTTTGAAAAAGGACAGAAGGATTTTTTCCCCACCTTCCTTCCTCTGCTTTATTTGTCCAATTATTCAAAATTAAGTGCTGTTTACACTTAGTAAATGTGAATTACTGTGGTGCAGTAATTGTTTATTACACATATGTCTGTCTCTACTCATGTTTGTCAGGGAAGTCTGACTAGAAATCTTATTAACATACAAATAATGTATATTATGTTTCAATCAACTGCTATAGAGAGCTACCCAGTAGCAGAATTTTTCTTGTCTAGCACAGCAGTAACTCAGTCAGTCTACACAGATGCCTTACAGCAAACTAACTTCTTTCCCATGTATACTTTAAAATTGTATTATTTGAAAGGAAAGTTTACCTCTGCACTTTATGACACTAGAAGAAAAAACCTCATGAAAAATCTTCAGCCATATTCACAGTAGTCTTTGTAACGCTTTGAAGAGGTGCAAAAGTAGTGCAGATGCTGCCATTCAAAAGCAGATTCTACACTGTACGTATATATAAAAATATATACACACATCCATCATCACTGGAGGTGTTCAAAATAGACGTGGCACTTCACAACATGGTTTAGTGGGCATGGTGGTGTTGGGTTGACGGTTGGACTTGATCTTAGAGGTCTTTTCCAACCTTAACGGTTCTATGACACTGGTAAGCAGTTTAAAAACAAGTCAGCAGAGGGAGCAGAAGTCACTGAGACTGAACTGCTGCTATTTTGGGCTCGGGAGGAGTGAGACTCCATCCTGACTGATAAACAAAAAAAATACATTTACATAGCGAGCTGTTTGAAGAACATAAGCCTCAGGTGTTTAGATTCTGCTGTGAAAGTTGTTCTGTTTTACAGTATTCACCCTGTTTAAATATATTGGCCACTTTGCAGCAACGTTACTAGTTTTTCCTTACGCTAACCATACAAATAACATCATTAAAAACAAACAAGTTGGTATATAGCCATGAAGGAACCCAGGATTTTAAAAAAAGCTTGTTTGTCTCAAGTGTGCTATTTAATGCAATCATTTTTCACCTGTATCTCTGAACAGCCTATTAAGAGATGATTGTTAACTTCACCCTTGACTTGCCCAGCTGTAAAATAGCAATCATTCTCAGTGCGGAGTTTTGCCAAGGGCAAACAACAGGTCACCAGATGGGACCGAAGAAACACCTCTTACTCCTACTTCTGTCCTTAATCACAATACCGTGGTAATGGCCATAAAGGGTAACAATTCTTAGCCAGATTTCTAGCTAGCACAAACCAACATTTCTTCCACTGTAATACAGTAAGCTACTGCAACTAAGAATTTGAGTATTTCTAAGAAATACCATGAAGAATCTGCAGGGGTAGAAAAAAGCAGCCCACATCAGGGACAGCTACCAGAGACCTAAAATCCAGCAGAATGCACAATCATATACTATCTCTTCAAATCAGACCGCTCCACTGTACCAAAGCCTGCTCAGATTGTCCAAACTTCTAATTCAACAATTCTGCTGACAAAAATAGTACAATTAGGCAAGGATACAGGCAGAATGAAATCGTGACAACCTCATTCACAGGCTCGCTGAGCTTAGATGAAAGACAGGAGCGCTGGCAAGAATAGCCCAAAAGTATCTGCAGGCTGCAAAACACAAAAAAGGTGGAATTAACATAATAGAGAGGGTATGAGTAGGAATGATAGGATCAAATTAGAATAATGCCACTGTGGGCTGCATATCAGGAAGTACTTCTGGCCTGCAAAACCCACTTACCTAAGCAGCTTCCCACCCATCCCCTCAGTGAAGAGCAGGAGATGACCTCCCTGCCACCTGCATGCAGGAGGCAGGAGCCCTCGGGCAGAAAAAGGCTCCGAATACCAAACACTTAACTCGTCCGGGTACAGGCTGCCTCCTTTATAGGCAACTCTTCCCGTATTAGGGATTGTAATCCCAAATGAGCCATAAACTCAGGGGAAATTCCGCGTACTGCGATGCTTTGCAGGTCTGCGCCGCTGTACCAGGGGCCCACAAAATTAAATAGTGTCAAAACTGGAAGTGCAGAGGAAGCAAGAGTGGCTGTTCCCAACCAGCCTTATACCGCTAAAAGTCCTGGAGGAGCCCACGTACTTCTGCAATCGCAGAAACTCAGCGCCTAAAGGCCATGGTCTGGGACGGAACCCTGAATCCAGCACAGCCGTTCCAGCTTAGCATCACTGACCAGCACATGAATACAAGCCACCCAGTTTTACTGGGTGTAAAAAATGAAATTAAGCTTTTTGGAGATGCTACTTGCAAGATGCATTGAATAATTTACTATTTTAATTTTAATAATTTACTCCCCCTATCAGTATGCTGTAAGGAAACACCTTTAAATACCTCGTTCTTTTTTCCTCAGAGCTTTTGTGCTCTCCCATTGAATAAGCTCTTCCTGCAGATACTTCAAGGGTGATGTATTTTGCTTCAGGTTTTCAAAAAAGCAGCAACTTCTTTTTTTGCCAGTAGACACCTTCCCTAAGGACTGATGGAGATTCATATTCCTATGCCAATAACCAAGCCAACGAGACTGCAAACCAGATTCAGAAATGTGTATGTCTAGGCTTTATGTTCTCCCAAAACCTTGTTACTTTAAGTGGATAAGGATAAAGTTTAGCATCCCTTACTCAACAGGAAGCCAAGTTCTTCAAAAACACTGCGCCTGGCATACTTGTGAGGAACGGGTCTGCTCCTGCTGCCCCTGACACCATGCTTCTACGTAGTTGTTCAGTGCTATCCCCTCTAATATAATTTTAAAATGTAAAAATGTGCTTCACTGACAAGTGGGAATTATGACATTGCAGATTACACTACTTTTTAGGATTGACCCAAGAGCCACTGCCATACTATGACACCAGTACACTGCTCCAAACCTAACCGACTCGCCAGGAGAAGCCGAGGACACAGCCACCCGCGTTTGAGTGCCTCTATTTCACACACAGGCTGTCATACTGAACTAACAGGCATGTTTTCTGGTAATAATTAGCAAACTGGGACTCTGGTCTTCCACTCTATGCCTCGCCCAAGAAACTGAGAGTAAACAATATGCTGCTGGTTATCTACACACATATGTGCATATAGGGCATCATATACAGGTTTGTTTTGGAGTGAGGCTTTTTGGAAGAGAGGGAGGGGGATCTTCAGGCATACACTCAACTCACAGTAATTACAGCAGCTATCATTTGCTCACTGAAAACCTAGGATCCATGAACATTGCCAAATATTTTCCACAAGCTGATCTTTGGAAGTGCGCTTCAATTTCCTTGACAGTGAATTCATAAGGAAGAACATCAAAGCACTAACTGGCATGAAAACATACTTTGTTCTTAAAGTTCAGAACACAAGAACTCCAAAGTTAAGGAGCTCAAAAGTTGTGTTCTGTGTCAGCAGAATAAAAGGCTTCATTAGAGAAAGATTTCAGATCTACTGAGTACTTACAATTCTTTAGGTTAGTTCTGCTTTAAATGGGACAGATTTGCTTCATTTCAAGTTTTGAAACCATCTTTAAACTCATTATGTTATGATGGGTTACTTTCTGATGCATTGGTTTTCCTCTCCCAAAATAGCATGTATTTTTTCTGCTTACTCTACAGACCATATTTTCTCTCCCTCCTCTGATTTCTCAGGATCTTTCTTGATATCAGCACACCGTTTCACCACTGCTGTGCTTTTTGCCCGCCTCCCTCCTTGTTTTATTAGTTGTACAATACGCACCAGTTCTCAAATTTGTCTTTACATGTTATCATTTACATTAACATGTAGCAGACATTAAGTACAAGAATTGGCCAATATTTCAACAGAGAGACAAAATAATTTAGTTGATTTTAGTTAGCAAGTTCAAGTCTTATTACACATCTTCCCACTATTGATTTCCTACAGTCTGTGGGAACAAATGCCTGTCTAGGAGATGCTCACTTACCTGCTGAAGTACCAATCACACTAACGATGCTGAAACAAGTGCTTCAAAAGCAAAAGCACTCCCTTCAGTCTCAAATCCTCGTTCTCATAGCTAAGTAGTCATACTGTGCCAGTTATGTATTAAAAATAAAATGAGCAGAATTCTTTTACGTTTTTTGAAGACACAAGTTTACGTTCTGCCCAACCTCAGAATTATACCATCCCTATCTGCTATAGGACTGACAGAATATACAGTACACTGTGGTAGTAAAGTCTTCATTTTGGACACAGACTATGCTTTCCATGTAAATATATTCTTCATGAGCAAAATAAGCTAAATAGGTAGAGGTGCATTTTTTTAGTAATAACTGCAGACTTCTTCCAGCAAGAATCTCCATCACAAGTCACACTTTCCTACACAGCTGATTGAGAAAGAGGCCCTAACAAAAGCACTTCATCTACATCCTCGTTGACAAGGAGGCAGAGAAAGCAAAATCTTGCCAAATCATGAGCCTGTTTTAACAGACGTTGGATACCTCTACTTCACCAAAGCAAACAAAAATAAGCCACTGTTCAAGTGTGGCACAAGCAATGAAATACTATTTATGTCATATGAACAGTCTGTCTCAGTGAAGGACAACTCTGGAGGGGGAAATAAAAAACTCCCTACGCTAATGCAATCTTTGCCTTCCTGCTGAGACCGTGCACGAGGGCAGCACCGAGTGCCAACAGCGACGTGCAAAGCCACAAGCTCATTTCACACAGGCCACAGAGCAGCCTTCACATGTGACTATCACCAGAGCAACAACTGCCACTTACTAGATTGCACTAAGTACACCTCAGCTGAGACTGAGAGCATCTTCTGAACATAGTGATGATTTCTTAAAGCTCCGAATTGTGACTATTTTTCCCCAGAGAACAAAGCCAGTCCTAGATTCATTTAAAAATAAATCAGTCGGGCCAGGTGCAGAATTCAGTCTGAGCTGCAAATAACAGTCCTCTAAGATTGTTTTCTCTTAGCAGACAATTATTCTCTACCTCCTGCTCAAACTCTTACCAGGCACTTTCTCAGTGGAAAACAGCACAGTTTTTAACTTGATTCAGTTAAGCACACGTATCACTCCCTAAGCTGGTAACATACCAGTGTTGTATTTGCAGAGCCAGAAAAATTGTACTTGTATAGATTTGAGAAGATCCAGTACATTTGTTTTCACAGATTTACATTAAAAAGTGCATTACCAAAATGGATGTATTGAACATGCCTTCCTTACACTGAGGATCTGAGTTTCAGAAGTTCTTTTTTTTCTTCCAAACGTTAAATGAAATGGATTAACTGAAAATTAGTCCTATACAACTTAATGAGTTAAATACCTATTGTTATCTTTAACATGCTGATTCATTACCTCTAACAAAGCCTTGTAATCAACTAATTATCCTCAATTCCACTTGTGGATTTTAAGGTTGATTTGCACTTAGCAAATGACTACAAAATTAAGTGAAACAGCACCCAAACCTTTTTTTGATATAACCCCCTTGAAAGATAGCAAGCAGATCTGCACCTGCTAATCCATCCCTCTGCTCCTCCCTCCGTCAGCAACTCTCACAAAAGAAACTTTCTTTCTGCTCTGCTACTTTTTTGGAAGGACACAAACCAGACTATTTTTACCATATTGGACTGGTGTTTTTTCATTCCAGCAGTCTATTGCAGGGCTCATTAACAGTTCCCCACCCCACGAGAGATCAACCTAGAAAATTTCTCCAAATATGCCAGCTTTTCTAAATTATTTAAACAGTTCCAGCTGTATATTCTTCCCACTGTAAGAACGGAAAAGTTTCAGGACTGGGGGGCATTGTTTTTTTAGAAATATTTTTTATTACGTATAAGAACTAATCATCAGCATATTATCTTGTATAACATTTCCCTGCTTCCTTTTATATCACACAAGTTAACCACCACCTGGTGATAGGAACCGGCTGCCTTGACACTACAGCATCAGTGATCCACATCCACTTTTATACAGGTTAAACTGCTGCAGAGACAGGAGTTTAAGCAGTTTAGAAAAAAATATTCACATCTCAAGGTACAAGCACTACATAAGACTTCCTAAAAGTACTGATTTCTCCATGTATTTGACTGAGAGAATCCCAGATTCCTTTAAAATGGATTCCAGTCATTTTAGCCTTGAAGTACTGGTGGGTAAGGATGAGCAACGGTCACCGTTGACACCTGGGCACAAAGCGGCTCTGCTGCCTGTGGAGGGCTGCAGACAGAGAGGTCTGTGCACCAGGGCAGGAGGGAAGAAGCTGGACACGCCACCTCACATGCTGCCTCCCCCCTAACTCCAGAGATCCCCAAAGCAAGCATCGCTGGCATCTGATACTGAACTTCTGCAAAGAAGGGATCCTTACTCCCCACCCAAGCATACGCAAGGCACCCATGACACTTAATTCGGGGGAAGCCGAGACTGAGCTTCAGAATGGGAAGCTACAGACACCCAGAACCTGCAGGTTAAGCCTTCAGAAAGCCAGCATACCTGTAGAACTGGGAGAAGACTTTAAAGCAAGGGTATTTTCTATTTTCCAAGTTGGAGACTTCCTCCATCTTTTGTATCCAGCCAGAGAGTAAACGGGCCCTGTGGCTGGCTTGTTGCCCCTGCTCCCAGACAGCCGGCGCCTCAGCAGCCCCCTCGTGCAGGTGGGGAGCCCACAGGTGAGGTCCACCTAGTGAGGCAGCATCTCCTGGAGAAGAGAACAGCCTTGCTCCCTGCAAAGGGAAGGGGATGACACAGACAGACATGGAATGATTTGAGGTGGGGGAGTTGGTATTCCTCAGGTGAAGGTGGCCCTGAAAAATCTGCCTCCCTACAGACATGCCCGTGGGCAAAGGGCCCAGCCCAGCACCAGACTTGCGGAGCGGGCTCGCTCCCAGCTTCCCCACTAAGCCCTTCAGGCTATGCCTCAAAGTGATACAACTCTGCCATAAATATCCCAGATTAATTCTGATCCCAGCATCCAATCCACTTAAGAGACTTAAAAGCCTCCGAGTCCCCAGAGCTGCCTGCCCAAAGAGGGCTCTGCAAAGGAGTCTTGGGCTGGAGAAGAAAAATATTATCAAACAAGGCAAGCCATTTGTACAATTTTTAGTAATGTCGTTTGCAAGAGACAAATGGGACAAGATAGCCAAGTTGATGTCTCGTACTAGAAGCACAGCCACAAAAAAAATCCTCGGGTACTGGACATGGATGCATGGGGTAGGATTTGTGTCAATATTGCATACTTTCTGGAAATAGCTCTCACTCCTTATAACAAGAGAACTGATCGTTGAATGACAGCATATGCTCTCCAGTCTGTTTAAAAAGCTATTTGCTTAGTTTTCACGCAGCCATCGCTGTCATAAAAAAAGCCTAAAATTATTCCCCCAGCATCGCCAAGAACAGCATCCCGCAAACGCTAAGCGCCGAGACCCTGCCAGCAGGGAGGCGGCCGCGGAGGAAGCGCCGCTTCCCTTCCCGCTCCGCCACAGCGGACAGGAGCAAGGCGCTTCGGAAGAGGGGCAGTGACCCACGGCCCTTCCCCACGTCTCCTTCGACCCCCACGGGAGGGGAGCTAAACGAACCCTACTCCAGAGCACCACGACTTCAGGACTCCGTATTCTTGCTCTTATTCCCGCTGCAGCAGCAGCGCTTCCCTGCCCTGCCGTAATCGTCGCGCTGAGGGCACACGGGCCAGCAGCAGGAGCTCCGAAGAGCTGAAGCAGTTCCTCTGGGGTCACTCGGAGCCATACCCCAGATACCATCAGGGCCCTGAGAAGCGACATGCGGCCAAGATGCGGGCGCTTACTTGGAAACACGGGGATATTCGAGTGCACCGGCTTACGCTCGGCGCGACGCGGGGCGCCGGCGAGGTGGGCTCGCAGCAGGACGCATGCTTTGCCCGCTCCCGTCGAGTAAAACTAAATCTTAAATGCTCCTCCAGAAGTAGAGCTCCCTCGGCTGAGCACGACGGCGTGAGTTTTCGCCAGTCTCGAACGCCTCGGACTTAAGAATCGCGCGCAATTAAGCCGTTTTCCGTCCGCTGTAAAGCGGCGCACGATTAATTACAGTTCTGAGGCTGCAAACGGACGCCGAGGCTGGGAGCGAGCGCGTCTCCCAAAGGGGCGAGCTGGCACTGGCAGGAGCCAGCCCGGGCGGTGGCGAGCTGCCAGTGTTTACTGACCCCTCCTCGGGTCGCTTTCGTCGGCGGCGAGAGCGTGGGCTCTCCGCGCTGCCGAGGGTCCCCGCGCACGGCCGGCAGGGAGCGACGCCGTCTCCCGTGGGGCCTCCCCCCGCCTTGGGGCGAGTGGCTTCCCGGACTAGCGCGGTGCTCAAACGGGGAATGGACCACGGGACGAAGGGCAGAGCTCGCCCCGTGACTGCGCAGCCAGGGCCCCCCTTGGCGGCGAGCTGCCCCCCGAGCTCACGCCGCTTCCCGCGGCTCGTACGCGGGGCGGCTGCACGGGACCGGAGGCAGGAGAGCCAAAAGAAGGAAAGCGCCGCTGTAGCAAAACCCTCCCACCCCCTCAGGAAAAAAAGGGGCAGACAGAGCCGGGCACCGCTTACTTTTCGTGCTTTGCGTTTTCCTGGATGGCGCTCAGCACCCCCGGGTAGGCGGGGGGCACGCCGTGCTGGAGCCTGCATGCGGCCAGGTGCCGGTGATGCTCGTCCTGGAGACAGGCGTTTTCGTGGTACAACTTGGCCACTTGCTGCTCCAGCTCGTCTATCCTCCGCTTCTGCTTCTCCAGCAGCTCCTGCTGCGTCTCGATAATCTTGTTCAGCTCCTTCAGGTACTCCGCCGCCTTGCTGGGGTTCTCGGCTGGGCTCTCCATGGCCTCCCCACACCTTTCGCCCTGCGAGAGGCAGGTGGGGGGCGCAGGTGCCGGCCAGCCCGCTCCGCTAGGAACTTAAGCGAGAGGGAAGAAATAAATAACCCGCCGGAAGCCAGCCCCCCCCACCAGTTCGGCTCTTCCCCTCCTAGAGCAGCGGCCGCCCAGGCCAGCCGCGGAGCGGCGCGCAGCGGTCGCTGCTCCCGGCCGCCATTGCTGGCGCTCGGCTCCGCGCTGCCGGGCGAGGGCAGGGCTGGGGGGACGGCGGGCACACGGGCGCCGTCCCGCCCTGCCCGAGCCGCTGCCGGCAGCGCCCGTCGCCCCGCGGAGCTCGCAGCCGGGCATGGGCGCCCGCCGGCCCCGCTGCGCCGGCGCCAGCCGCCCCGCTGCCTGGGCCGCGCCGCGCTGCCGCCGCCGGGGATGCGCTTAAGCACCCGCGGCTGCCGCCTCCTCCGCGGGGCTGGCGGCTGAGGGTGCTCGGCGGCGAGGCGAGCCCTGGGAGCAGCCGCGGAGACCGGGGGAGGGCCGGGGCGCGGCTGCCCGGCGGTGCGGGGCATTGCGGGCAGCCCGCGCCGCGGGAGCGGGTGGAGGCGCGAAGCCGCTCCCTGGCACATCTGGGCAGCGGCGGCCGGTGGTTTAAGCCGTGGCGGGGCGCGGGCCCCCCCCGGAGGCGGGGGCTCTGCCTTCCCCGCAGCCGTGGCGGTGAAAACCTCCGCTGGTGAAGCGCTGCTGCCCGCTAAGCCTGCATCAAGCCAAGGAAAGTTGCTGCGGTTTGGGTCCCGTGTCTTCCCCAGGTGAACGCCTGTTGGGAGTGCTTGTGAAAACCGGGAATAGGAAAGGGTAAACGGAGGGAGCTCTTGCAGTAGGGAGATAGGAAGCTGAGGACGTGCTTTTCTCCTTCCTTCCTTCCTTCCTTCCTTCCTTCCTCTCAACGGCGCCTTGATTTCCTCCTCCCACCCCTCACTTTTCTACCTCTTCTCTCCACCCTTAAACTTGGCAAGTTTTCCGTTAGTAAAATGGCCCCAGGGCAGCGGTTCCTGCTGCCGCCGAAGCGCAAAGGCTCTCCCGAGGCGGCCGACACTTGCCGGGGTGCACTGCTGCTGGGGCAGGGCTGATGCAGCGGGTGCTGGATCCCTCGTTCGCGGGGTGCTGGCGGCAGCCGCGGCTGCCGGAGGGTTGGAGGCTCTGCCCCGGCTGGCCTTGGCGTGAGGGGCTGAAGGTTTTGGACCGGCAGCTCCGAAGCGTGGGGTGTATGTCCCAGCGTCTCCCTCTCTCCCTCTTACCGCTTCCTCGTCAATGTGGAGAAGAGGGGCGTGAGGGGAGGCTAAAGCCCAGAAAGGCAGAGATTCATCTGGCAATTTGCATGTGCCTTTCCGATCTTAGGTAAAATTAAGTTATCGGCAAAACCGTTACTTTTGCTCTGGACATATGTGCTACAAAGGGCTGTTGTGACTCTCGGAGCGACTGAAGCATGGAAGACTAATTTCCAGTCTTAGTGGGGACCATGAAGCTGCTTTTTGAAGAGGCCAAGCTTCTTTTCCAATAAGCTGATCGGTATTTTTTCATTAGAAGTGTTGGAAAAAAAAAAATTTCCCAGAATATGTTTGCTGAAGAGCCGTTTACTCTGCTCTTCATGGAAAGAAATGCTTATCACAATATTTCACTTAGGCAACCGGCATAGCAGTATTTGAGGCAGCCAGAATATTTGTCAGGGTTAAATTGATAACTAAAGCAAGTGAACTTGCTTCTTATATGCAAAATAAAATGCAAGGTAAGACACTCAAAACTTACTAGTGTGTCTCAGATGATAAAAGCTTATTAAGCATTTCACAGAAAGGACAGCTGAGGTGGAACAGCAGCAGTTAGGACAACAAGTATCTTTTTGGGTAAAAATTACTGAGTTTGTGGGACCCATGTAACCCTGCTAGAGAGGCACAAGCCGGTTTAAGTGCAATGACTTTCCTTCTTTCTTTTACAGATTGCAGGAAAATGCCTCGGTTCCCACATGGCAAAGTTGTGTCTTCTTGGGTGGCTAACAGCCTTGTTAGATAAGCTACCTGAGGAATAACAGCTTGTGAAGGGGCTAGCTTCTCTTTTTTTGTCTGGGTGATTTTGGAGGGTTTTGTTGAGAGGGTACCAGTAACCAGGTAATGAACTTGACCCGCCAGTCAGAAGCTCGTCTGCTTGTGCTTTCCCATAGATGACATGGAGAAAATCAAACCTACTGGAAACGCTCTTTCCAGAAAACCATAAATTAGAATGAAAAATACAGTAAAGCCTCAGCAATGCCCTGGGTAGTACCTGGCTTCCTGGACCACGTTACTGGTGTCTTTTGTATGTTGCTGGCACTCAGCCTTTGGAAGCAGGAGTAATCGGTGTCCAAGGGGATTGTTTCTGCGAGCCTCAAAAGGCCTGTGTGCTTCATCATGCTCCATAAATTAACAAGAAGAGGTAAACTTAAAGATAAGCACAATCAATAATATATTCAATCTCTGTCTGTGTGTAAGACACAGACTGTAGAAGCAGATCCAGCTTGTTCGGATTTGCTCAGTTAGAAAATTAAGTGACATCAAGCCTAACCTTTTTAAATATGAAAATTACCAAAATAGCATTCATCTTACCTCAAACTGTCCATTTTTATAAGCTAAGCAGCACATGGTTAATTCTTGCCTGGGAAAGTGCCAAGGAAGGTTTAAGATGAAGGGAAATGTTGCTCCTTCACTAAGTAGGATTCTCTTACTAATTTATTATTGGCAATACATAAATATCCCATCACACCAGAAAAACCTTAGGGATGGCTTTAATTTTAGACTGTCTCAAGTCTTGGTATTTTCTGGCAAATTGATAACCTGCAGAGTACCGTTTGTGAGTGTAGGGGTATTCATGCTGGTGTCTGGCCCAAATTCTGATGGGGGTTCAAAGAAACATCTCTGTTGCTTGTGGGGCTCCATCTGCTCTTAGATGCCTGGTAGAGATCAGGCACGTTTGCCTGTCCAGTTCTGAAAGCCTGGCTCCTGTACTTGCCACGTGCCTGTCTAACTTGGATGTTTTGTCAGTTTTAAGTTTGTGGTACTGCATAAAAACTAAGCAAAAAATGTTACTCTCTCAGAAGTGGTTTGGCGTGGCTAATAAGTGAGCAAACAGCTGAAGTAATTTTTTCAAAGTAAGATAAGACCAGGGAAAAGCCTCTGATACATATTTTCCATATAAAATTAATTAGGTCAGTGTAGTATAAAAAACAAGGACCCAGAAGTCATGCAGTGATTTGTGCTCAATCTTAACTCTGCCCTCCATTGCTATCTTAAAAAATTCTCTTGGAAGCCACTTCTTTCTTGCTTGCACTTCTCTCTTACTCTCCCCCCTTTAACTCTCTCCCTCTTTCCATGGTTTTGCTGCATTGTATTTAGATGTTAAGGGATTTTATCCTGCTATTGGAGTTTATCCTGTTATTAGGGTTTATATGTAGTTACCAACCTCTTTCCTGCCATGTTCCTAACATATATGTACCCCCTTCATGTGTCTTAATACATGACATACATGTTCCTTACTGTGTGACTCTGTACTCACCATGTACCCAGAAGTGCTTGTTCATCTCCAGTGGGCTGATGGTGGGGAATCAGCTGAGTAATACCAGAAAAATCAGCAATCTTTGTAGCCTGCGTGCTGCACACTTTTGAGATTCCTTGGAGAAAGAAGGCAATAGAAATCACACTGCTGACCTGGACCATGGCCCCTATATTTGTATATATGGACCATTGCCCATGAGACTGATACCTAACTCTAAGTTATTAAGACCCCAAAAAAAAAAAAAAAAAAAGGTGGCACAACCTTAAAGCTCTGAAGTCTTTTAGAAACTGTGGTATTTCTGGCTTGTTCTTTCCATTCTCCTGGTTACATATAACCAGCTATTAAAACTTGAGATCTTATTTCTCTTACCAGTATATCTGATTTCTACTTACAAGCACAAAGCTTCCTTATGCCTTTTCTTACCACAAATCATCTTCGCGATAGTATCTTGTAAATTATGATCATAATACCATTTAACTTTTTCTTGGATAAATGGAATGTATCGAGACTTGCTCTCTGTACCTCAGTCCCTCTTCTAAAAAGGGAGAATACTTGACCAGCCATAAGGTCAACCCTGGAGTTCTCTGCACTTTTGTTCTAGAGTACTGCTTCCAGCAGCACATGGTGCCTGTAGAGCTTTTGTGGTGCTTGAACAATTAGGCTGTATTTTCACCCTGACTAGCTTGTAAACTATTTGAAGTATCACAAGCTAAGCATGACAAAATTACAGACCCTATTTTAAGGCATATACACAAGGCAGCAGAAAGTTCAATTTTAATTTTATGAGTTCTGAGTGTACCAATCATTACTGTTTGTATGAATTGCCTTTTGATTTATGAGAGAAATTATAAATTGGCTCTTCCAGGTTATGTAGCTTAATCTGGAAGTTTGCCTGCAGAGTTTGATCCAGAGCTAATCCATCTAAGTATGTAACTTTAACCAAGTCTTTAGCTCTAATGAGCCTTTCATAAAAGTATTTCCTCTGTATTTTTGTTAGTTTCTGTGAATTCTCTCTCTATATCTTTTCCTGGTAAGCGGTATCAGCAAACGTTGGTAGGCAAAGAAAGTGTCCTCATGTGCTAACTCCTTGGGAAAGGACTGTGTCTGTCTTTGTGTCCTGTGAAATAAAAAGCACTGTTAATCACATAATCATTAAGGTTGGAAAAGATGTCCAAGTTCATCAAGTCCAACTGTCAACCCAACACCACCATGCCCATTAAACCATATCCTGAAGTGCCATGTCTACACATTTTTGAACACTTCCAGTGATGGTGACTCCACCACCTCCCTGGGCAGCCTGTTCCAATGCTTGACTGCTCTCTTGGTGAAGAAATTTTTCCTGATACCCAGTCTAAACCTCCCCTGGCACAACTTGAGGCTATTTCCTCTCGTCCTATCGCTGGTTACTTGGGAGACGAGACCAACACCCACCTCACCACAACCCCCTTTCAGGTAGTTGTAGAGAGCGATGAGGTCTCCCCTCAGCCTCCTCTTCTCCAGACTAAACAACCCCAGTCCCCTCAGCCGCAATTCATCAGATTTGTGCTCCAGACCCCTCATCAGCTTTGTTACTCTTCTCTGGACACGCTCCAGCACCTTAATGTCCTAATGTAAGGTATGAAACAACTAATGTTAAAGTGTGTGATAAATTAGCAAGGAGTATGCTGCTGCTTTGGGGAAAGAGGAAGAATCAGCGATGGGCTTATAAAGGCAAGAGTATGCTGTTTGAAGAGATGGTTCACAGTTTTTCTTGGGGAGTAGGATGTGGCGATGCAGCGGTGGCATTGAATGTGTGCTGGGGGACACGCGTGCAGATGCTCTGGCTTGTGGGACAGATGCTGCGTTCTAGCAAAGTGGGAGGAAGGGGGATAATTGCAAATGCAGCACCCGGTGTGATCTGCAAACCACTTCGTAAGCCCTTGGATATCAGCAGTGCAAGGGCCTTGGGGAATACTGTAGCAGAGGATCACCACGAGAAAAGAAGCATGTGTGCTTCTGCTAAACGGCTATGAAAGTATATGTCATTATCTTCTACGGCACTGTGGCAATAGATAAGTGCTTATCAGTTAAGCCAGGGAGAGACAGGAACTTGCACATATAGATTTACTTCTGATATGTGGTTGGACAAACATGATTTCTAATTGTGTTAAATTGCCTGAGGGTATATGGACTATAAATTTACCTTGAGCTACTTTAGTTGTGGTGATCACAGGGGTTTTCATGACCAGTTATAAGAAAAAACAAGCTCAAAAGAAGATTGTTTAAAATTCAATTTATGATATTTCATATTGAGAATGGGGCTTAGGAACAGCTTTGGAATAGTTGTGCGACTTTTTTCTACTCAAATTCATCTTTCAGAATGAAGCCAAACAAGACAATTTCAATCCAGAGAGAATTTTGCTGTGAAAGTGGTAAGTAATTTTAAGAAGGGGACTAAATTGAACTTATTACTCCAATTTGGCAATAAATATAGTGATGTTTCAAGTACCACTGTAATTGTTATTCTGTTAATTAAACAAGTTATTTTATAAATGGTCCAGAAAATAATTTCTGGGTACTTAAGCCGAGATTGAAGCCTCATCAGAGTTGGAATGAAGGATACTTTTCATTAAAACGTAATAGTTGTAGGATAACAACAACTATTCTCCTGTGACGGAAGGAGAAAAAATATGTGCTACAATATCGAATGCCTAGTGTCAAGAACAGATAAGTGCCGGAAGAAAATACTTCACATTAGATAAAGATGAACAGCACAGGCTTATTGGCAGGGACAAAAAAACCTTAGACATCAGATTAGGAAACTGAATACTAAAAGAGGAAAGTGAACAAATAAACCCCTCCCAAAATTACAACTTCATAAAATCGCTGAAAGTAAGGAGAAATATCAAATGCTAAATTATCCATTTCCATGTTGAAATGTTTGCTGAAATTCAGGAATTTCAGCAAACACTGCTTTTCAGAATAATATTATAAGAAATATATTATGAGAAAACATGAAAACTAGATAATACTCTTCTTTTTTAGACATCCATGGAAACAGAAATTAGGGAAAAGTCAGAAGAAGCAACTGTGATAAAATATGAAGTCCTCAGAAAAATGTATTTCTTTTGCCACATGCGTTTTAAATTGGACAACTACATCAATGAAAACTAATGATTTTTATCATTAATTTCTTGTTCTCATTTCACATCTGTAATTGGTATGTTACTTACTAGGATGCTATGAGCAGAAACTCACTTGGATGGCATGGTATTATTTTTTACATTAGGAAAAGAATCCTGCCTGCAAAGATAAGTTGAAATAGTAAAAAAATTTAAAAATGGGGAAACATCCTGAAAAACTGGTATCAAATTGTGTTGCCAATATGTATTCTGTTCATTCCATCTAAATCCACTGGATAAAATCACAAATAATTTGAAAGCAGGGCATCCTAAGGCACGGCTGGTTCACAGATCTCAACGTTGTCCTGTGTAGTGAGATTTAACTTGAGCTTCCAGGAGGAAAAGTAGCTGTGTACATGCTAGGGAGAAAAGAGTCTCTCTAAAATCTGGACCTATAGCAAACATAGGGTAGCTTTTTGTCATTAAGTATTAATGGGGGTAAGAGAAGTGGCAATTTTACATGAAGGGTGGAGATATATTACTTACCTTGACTACAGTATGTTTATTTATAGTGTACTTTACTCTTTGTCCCCACCCTGAATGAAAAGGTGGCCTAGAGATTGGTGAAGAAACATGTAAAATGAACATGTAACATGTTCATTTCTTCACCGAGAGGGTGGTCAAGCATTGGAACAGGCTGCCCAGGGAGGTGGTGGAGTCGCCATCTCTGGAAGTGTTCAAAAAACGTGTGGATGTGGCGCTTCAGGACATGGTTTAGGGAACATGGTGGCGCTGGTTTAATGGTTGGACTTGATGATCTTGAAGGTCCTTTCCAACCTTAGTGAGTCTGTGATTCTGTGAAAGGAGAAACTATCTGCCTGTCTGTTTTTATGCTATGAGAAAATGAGTACATTTTTGATCTTGTGGTCATTAAGATATATTTGTACTAATGCAATTAGAAGAGTCTTATGTCTGCTCTGACTCACCATATTGTCACTCTTATTGCTCTGCAGTTGTTCAGAATTTTGTACTCTTTACTTTTTTCCAGGGAGAAACTAGTAATATATTGCTGTCCAAGACAGTGTGTGTATTTATATGTGAAGAGAAGGAGAAATCACCTTTCATTTGTAAACAAGGACTAAAAATCATACCCCAGCTTTATCACTGACAACAGCTGAGGGAAATTTAAGTTCTTGCATTTTATTTGCAGCACTACTTAAAAACAGATTTACCAATTCAGACTGGAAACTCTTCTATCCTTTTCCAAAAAAGAAAAATACATCACAATATGGACAAATAAATTTCAATTGCTTCTTGTCCAAATAAACAGTGCTAAACCTCAAGGTCTCTTAGGTAAAGACTCAGAATCAGGAAATGAAAAACTGAACAAGAAAATGCTAAGGTCAGACAGGATCAACCTTTTCTTATCCCTTCTCTTTCAGACTGCTGAGAAGTATATAGGAGGGGATGAAATGTGTTGATGCTGGACTGTACCATTAGTCAGTTATTTACAATTTCAGCCTAGAAGCCTTGGAACGTACTTTATCAGTTGATCTTCAAACTAGTATTTGTAACTCGTCAGCCTCTCTCCATTTTATGAGCATTTGTACTGCAACCGCATTGAGAAGCCCTAGAGCAACGTAGTTAAGCTCTATTGAACTCTATGAAGGTTTAAAGATAAGGGAGTTATTTCTGTCAAAGCTAACGTGGAGAAATATATTTGCTGCTTCGTAATTGTCAAATAGTGGCAAAAAAGGCATTTAAAAAAAATATTTCCTTTTTTTTACTCTTGCAATTGGAACCTTGCAGAAGCAAGGGCTATGAAAACTGTGAATAGTTGGGCACTCTAGTCTCAAGGGTATGTTGTCCTTACGGAGTATGTGGCTTTTGTTGCACGTTTCCTGTTACTATTAAAAACTCACAGTTAAAATGCTTCACATGAACATAGTGCATCCCCAGTCTCTTAGTAGTTGGTCATACAAACAGGGCTCTTTACATACTGGTGAGTATGAACAATCAGAGTAAAGGCTTCACTTGGATCAGTACTCTAAAAAGAATTGATCCTGCTCTCTCTTTAGAGATCTGAGAAAAATACAGTAATTTCTGGAAGCTTTGCCAGCTAGGTTCTTTCCAGTTGAAATTAGAAAAAAAAAGAGATGTTTTTGGAAGGGATTTTTTCTTTTTTTCTCATAACTGAACCATCTCTCAGGAGGAGTTGATCCTTTGTCACAGACTGAGGATCTGTCATATGGAATGACACAATATTGCGGCAGCAAAATGTTCAGTGAACACTTATGTGGGGGGTTACAGACTGGCAGAGGGAACAGTTTTTCTAAGACAAAGGAACTTCCAGAACTGACCCTGTCAAGGAGTATCTGAAAGCAAAAGTAACTTGATTCACTCTAAAGATGAATTGGAATTCTGCTTGAAAGGAAAAGTAAAAAAGGAATGTGCTGCTTCTACAATGAAGAGAAGAGATGTAAATTCTGGAAATGCAATACAAAAAGAACAAGCTACGTTTTTTTCAGAAGTCCGCTTTGTGCATAGTACTTTGTCAAAATGAAACTGGGCCGTTTATCCAGTGGAGAATAAGGATCTGAATCATCTTTGAGATCTCCAACAAAGTGTTAATCAGATGTTTAGAGGTTTCCCCTTGGTTAGGCTCTTAGAACACAAGAAGAAACAGCATATCAAAATAAGTTCTTAGTACAAATGAGAAATTTAGTTTATTCCTGGTCCCTCAACAGGAATTGAGATCTCAGGCTTTTAAAAATACGGAATGGACTAATTAGGAGCTTGTGACAAACTGCTGTGCGTTCTTCTGAACCTGGGAACTCTCTGAAGTAACTTACTTCATGAGATCTCCTGGAGAATAGCAATCACACAGAGATAAATTGCTGTGCTTAGGCTCCTCGGCTACCAGGTCCTGTGAGGTTTGTGTGGGCAGTGCACGTGCCCTCTTTTTACTCTTCGGCAGCCTTGGAGAGATTTACTGACATGCCACACACAGTGAGAAGAATACATAGAAATGCAATGCCTGGGTGCTAGTGAGTCTCCTTGTAATTGTCCTTCATCCAAGTCAGGCAAAAGCTGTAAACAAATTTAAAATGTTGGTTCACAAAATCGAAGACAGCTAACATAGTTGCAAAGGTTTTGGGTTTGGTTTTTGGGTCCTTATGGACCCAAAAAATAGGAAAGAAGAAAATGGTATCTAATCTATGTTTTGTAGCCAGGTCCAAAACCCAGCAAAATCTGTAGGATCTGACGTGGTAGATGCTTCCGTTCATCT
Source organism: Phaethon aethereus (assembly GCF_964289735.1). Classification (NCBI taxonomy): domain Eukaryota; kingdom Metazoa; phylum Chordata; class Aves; order Phaethontiformes; family Phaethontidae; genus Phaethon; species Phaethon aethereus. The sequence continues at coordinate 22,974,251 of NC_138587.1, forward strand.
GTGGGGGCCTCAATGCTTGTGTGTCACAAAGGAGGAACCTGGACTGGAGAAGTATGTTAGCTTTTTAAACCTCTCCCCCCGACTCTTCTGGAATGGGCATAGGAGTGCATTCAGTTTTCTTCATAAGTGTTTTGATCCTCAACCTGTTCAGGAGACTTTATTTTCTCTGTATTGACAACTAAGGGAATTTCTACCTTTGGAAATGCTGCTACCTTCTTAGTTGAGAAGGTGCAGTTTAAATGATGTGATAAATCTGATCCATTTCCCACATGGAAAAGCTAATCCCAATCTCTGTAGAAAGCTTTTTGTTGTGCTGAGCTTTATGTTTCATAGCCCCATGTAATCAAGAACTATCCTCTGTATCTTGAATTAATTCATGTGAGTAGCTCTTTATTGAAGCGCAAAAGTGGCACTAATCAAATACTTTGGGGTGAGTGATCTTGAAACCTGTCTTTGAGGAACACTATGACAGGACTGTTAACTGTGAGCTTTGTTTTGCCTGTCAGCGATCCAGGCATTTAAAAGTCTTTTACTTTGCTGAATTACTATGTTGCTGAATTACTATGGGAAAAAGATGCATTATTAATGTTTGGGTCTAACTTTCACTTGGAAAAGATATTTTCCAAAAAGCAATCTAAAGAAAATATCTCATAGTTGTATTTGTATTACTCAGATCTGTTGAGGAATATAGTTCTTCCATTACTTTAATGTATGGCCTGGGAAGACTCTGCCTCTCTCTTTCACATTGCAAAAAACTAACTTTCCAGCTAAGTTTTTTCAAAAACTAGTTGTTAAAAAGTCATTGTGGTGTCATTTCTTTGTTTAATGCTAGCTATAAATTGACATTTAAAATAGATCGCCAGGAACTTCTGATGTAGAATGAAATAAATTCAGTCCTTGGGAACAAAAAGGGCTTTCAAATAGGTGTAGCTACAACTGAGAGCTGGTGTCAACCCTTTCCTTTTTGGCTTCTGTTCTGTTATTGTCTGTCAGGTTTTTTTCCCCTTTAAACTCGCAGAATCTCTGCCACTACATCTGCCATATATGCCAGAAGGGCAAGCGTGGAGCATTTACCTAATGTAAATATTCCCCTTGAAGCTAGGTCCCACCAAAGCAAAAGCACAGCAACTGAAATCATGCAGGCCTTTGTTTTGTTATTCATTGTCATTTCAGAGAATGCCTGACAAAAAGGGATTTATCTCTATAATATTCAAACTCAAAAAGTGAAGTAGACAAAGCCCTTGTTCTGGTTGCTGCAACCACAGCTGTAATCTGGCAAGGGACTTTTTTTCTTTCTTTTTTCCCTTTTTCCTTATTTTTTTCCCCTCTTCCCCTTGCCTCTCCCCTTCCCTTTCCCTTTCCTCTTTCTCTTTCCCTTTCTCTTCCTCTTCCCCCTTTTTCCCCACCTTCCTCTTCCCCTTCTTTTCATTTCTTATTTTCCTTTTTATTTTTCATCAGAAAGGTGCTGATGACATTATTCATCAACCAGATTCCACTTCAGAGCAGTTACAGCATCACGTTGTGAACTCAAGGTCAGCAAAACTGTAATTCAGACACTACTCTTCATCTCACACTGTTTCAGTGCAAAATTGTGAAGAATTCTTGACAAGGTCTGCACATACATATCATTCTTTCTAAAAAGAAGAAAGTAAATATGTTGCTTGATGAATATCTGCATATCAGTTCTTACAGAATCCAACTGGCAAAGAAAGCAGCCCCTTGTTATGCAAAATCCTTGTTTGTAAACAGTGTTCTGCCTTCAAATTTGTTTTAATGCTTTGCCTTAGAGAGCTTACACACTTATTTTCCCAACATAAACCCACTACAAGTGCCATCTGGTGGCAGAAGTAAATTAAATCTGTGCAAAATGTTTTATGGGTAAATTTCCAGCAGAATGCAAAGGGATTTAACCATGCAATTCTCATGAGGAGATATGTGCTACTGAGTTTGTGCAATAACACATGGATCACTCTCGGTTTGAAAAATTCCCACAAAGACAGGACAACTTGGAGTGAAAATATAACTTGGTCCAAGACTGATTGTCATACAAAGATAAATGTCATCTTTCGTACAGATATTGGAGTATAATAATTCCCAATTTAAGCTAAAAAAAAAAAAATTATACTTATTTCACTTCCTGTATCTAAGCCATCCCCATTGAGGAATTTTCACTAACGTGCTGCTCAATGCCTCCTTTGAGGGAGAAACATTTTTTCCCTTGGTAAAGGGAAAATACACACTACTGCATTGCAACTGTTCACTTCTGTATACAGTCTATTTTGGTATACCTGACTTATTACAGATACCCCAAACCTTCAGGTTTTGTAGCCAAGACTTTATAATAGAGTTCATGCTTGAACTATTGTTACTATGACATTGATGAAAATGTGAAAAATCCTTTGGGAGAACTATTTGAGATTCATCCTCTCAAAGTAAATTTAGGGACTTCTTTTTGTGGGAAGGTTTTCTTTGGGATATTTTGGCCTCTGTCGTGAGTACATGCATATCTGGAAATACAGTTTTCTACAGCGATGTATATTTTGGCCAGTATCACCCATATGGATCTTCAACACAGGTTCCATGTTCTTTTCTTAGTATGCAAGGAAATGTTCAGACTTGAGAAGACATATGCTGTGTGGAAGTGTTACATCTGTTATGAAATCCTTCTGAGAAGACAGAACCGAATAATAAGGCAGATTTGCTTTCTCTCCTTGTCTCTAGATGTCAGTTCTTGAAGCAGAGTTGCTGACTAAGAAACAGTGTTTGGTGTTGGGTTACAGTTCTCAAAAGGAGCTGCTTGAATGCCTATGAAAAACTCAGCTGATACATAAACACCTATACAAATAATCTCTGCAAAGTGTGTAACTTCAGGTCACTAATTAACACCCCACTAAGAAGGTAACTTGACTTTGAATTGAAAAAGTCCTATTCCAGCTGGAAACATTTCAGCCTTAAGAATCACCATTAAGCATATTTCATCAAACAGATTTTTTTCAGGAAAAGTGGCTGCTGATGGTCACACCTAGCTGTGTGCATCTACTGTGTTTCTATCCCTGCATTGAATATGGGTGAAAGCCAAGTGTTTGGTTCTCTTAAATGACCTGTGTTTCCAGTGCTGACTAAACATGTGCAACTTTTTCTGCTATTGTGCCACAACAGAGAGAATCATCCCACCCCATGGATTTGTCAGTGCCATTTGCCTCCCTCTGGTTGCTGACCACTTTGAGACAATGTGCAGCTTGTGGACACTGTCTTTCAGCTGTGTGGCTGACCCCACTCCTAGGTGATATTATCTCCTGACTTTCCACAGCGTGATAAAAAGCTGTCTGCAAAAGTGTCTAAGTACGCTGATCTCTGGCCAAAGGACATCAAAGAGAATAAGAGAAAAGTGACCTCCAGCATTTGGCGCAAAACTGAGGGTGCAAACTATTTCTTACTCTCATGGTTTTAAGGATTCAAAACAACCAAAAAAGGATTGACCATGGATGAGTATAAAGCAAAGGGTAAGAAAAATATCTATGTATGTGAAGGGTCAGAAACCCATCCTAGATAAAGCTTCTTTCTGTTGCTGAAACAACAGCAAGGGATGAAGTCATCACTAGGTGCCAGCAACAATTGCCTGTTATGCCGTTCTCTGAATCACCCTTTTGAACACAGCTCACAGTAACCTGTAATTTTCATATGTGGAACGTCCCATTTCAATGCAGTGATAAGTGAGAGGGAGGAGAGTGCATTTAGTTGAATCATTCACATACGTAAGTGTCAACAGGTACTGTCAAGAAAAAGAACATGAGTCAACCCTATAGCAGCGCTGTTTTTGAGGAAAAAAAACACAGAAACCACCCAGCAGCCTTCACAGCCCAGCTCACCATCACTTGGCACCACTGACTTAGTCAAACAGGGCAAACTGTTAGAGGGCAGTCAGGCTGGCAAAAAATCTGCTCAAAGACACCATCTATGCTAAAAATGCAGTCTGAGTCAGGGAGGGAGCGGAGAGGTGACGTGGCACTGTAATCCATCACACCAATTGCTGCACTTACGAAGCTTTAACAGTCTTGGTGCATGGCTGCAGCTTCACCGACTCAAATCCTAATGCCATCATTTCTATAGCCATGTACCTTTGCCATGTGTAATTGCCCATGTGGGGGTTGAGGCTGAGGAGAATGGCATGGAGGCAGGTTTGGGCATGGTAAGACTCTCTGCGTGCAACCATAGTTCTGAAACTGTGATCCGGGAGCCACCAGTGGCACACGGAGCCTTTTTGGCTTGGCCACTGAACAAAATGATTCAGGAGAGAAGTAGCAAGGATTTGAAAGAGAAGCATTAAAAAGGTAGAAAAGCACTTTTCCACTAATTACTTTGGTAGGGTGAGGAAACATCCAGAAAGACTCCCATGCTATCTGTATTTCTATGAAGTGGGCCTGAGTAGAAAAGTCTGTTGTGCTCTGTGAGGAAAACAGTATCATGGAAGAGGAAGCGGACAGAGAGCTGTTAAGGGCATAGCTGCAAAAATGTCTCCCTGGCAGTCAAAGTAACAAATGTGTTTTCCATGCAGGATACCAATAAAATAAAGCTACAGTCAGTAGCATGTAGCAAAATACTGTACAAAATGAACCCAAGTTTAGATTCAAAAATTAAATGAAGAATGAAAGAAAAAAAATAAAACAAGAAAAAAAACCTGAAGGGAACAATTCCTTAATCTAGTTGTCTCATTTCTCCAACATTTTGGTTTCCTAGTTCAGTAATAATGAGGTAAAGCAATAGTTTATTTGCAATATTGTACTGATTTTCTAAGCATTACAGCTAAGAATGTAAAAAAGCTGCAGTGCAAACAGGAAATACAGTGTTTGCACTGTACTAATGAGAACACCTAGAACAATAAGCAACAGCAATAGTATTGAGAGATAGAGAGCAGGAAGGGGTGAAATCCCCATGCCAGCGAAAAGAGTAAGACACAAGTATTAGGACAACACAAGGAAATTCCAGCACAGTCCATGGAGGTTTTCTCTGGAAACTTGAAAGTCTGGAAGGTTTTCCCCGGATAAGAATTGGGAGCTTCAGATCTGAAATCCTACCAGATCAGGCATGAGCCTATCCTTCTGGAAAGAGAGCTCACTGGCTGCACCATCTTTGTTCACTTCCCATACAGAGGCAAGCACACCATTAGGATTCTTGTGTCTATACACTGTGCTCTGGAGCTTCTTATAGACTCATAATTGCCGCTGCGTTTCTTTAGCAGTGACCACTGAAGCCCTTGGGAAGGTCTTTGGCGAGCACGCCAAGAGCCTAAGGCTACATGCGCTGCAGAGCCTAGGTTAGAACTTGAGCAAACCTGGTGTGGAGACCGGGGCAGCCTAAGCCTGTTCTTGATGCCTGACAGCAGTGAACCAAGGAACCGTATCCCTCCAGCACCTGAATAAAGAACTCACATTTGCTATTGTTTTCCAGCTCTCATCTACTATGAGGAGGGACACTGCCTCCATTAGCTCTGAAGTAGTTCCCTGGGAGTATTTTAGCTGCTGAGCAGAACTGTTGATACAGAGCTTAACAACCACATCTGTTTAGGTACCTCCAGAGCACATTTGAGACTGATTAAAGTCTAAGGATCTAAGTTTCTTTCCCTTCTGCTGCCTCTGTTTATCTTCAGTATCTTAAAATCACAAAACAACATTGATCTTTACCATAATGAAACAGAGCTTGTTTTGAATACGATTTTGTGGTCTTGGAACTTCAGATCCTGAAGCTGTTGATCCCCAAAGGAGTCAGTGATCTTGTCATGCAGCAGTTGCCTCAAGATATATATACTCTTATATACACAGATATATACACTTAGACTAGATCTAAGGAAGAAATTTTTCACGAGGATGGTGAAACCCTGGCCCAGGTTGCCCAGAGAGGTCCTGGGAACCTTCCAGGTCAGGCTGGACGGGGCTGAGCAACCTGCTCTAGTTGAAGATGTCCCTGCTCAGGGCAGGGGAGTTGGAGTAGGTGGCTTTGAAAGGTCCCTTCCAAGCCAAAGATTCTATGATTCTATCAGTATTAAAATAATATACTGTCAGTCTTTTCACTTGACTTCAGGCTGCAATTGTTGCTCTGTAAGCAGCAACTGCCTTTAAAAAACTGCCTTTCCACTAATAGGCCAAAGTATAAATTCTCAGTTCTGCTGTAAATAGTTTAAAATCTGACCTTACCCTCCACCCTCAATATATGCCATATGGATGAATTGCTATGTCTATAGCAATTGCAACTGTATGTTACAGTAGTTCTTAATTCTTCTTTTAAAATCATTTTTATAAGAGCTCTTACAGCTTTCTAAAAGCATGAAACCTTGACCTTCTGCAGAACAGTTCCGCTACCTGCTGTAAGCAGTAAATGTCTTAGGGTGGGAATATGTACTCTTCATGTGTGTTCGTAGGGAGAGAATGGGAGATTCTGAAATTCATTGAATTTTGTACACATGATATGTATGAGTAATTTGATCTATCTCACCACTGGCATATACAATCACAGCAAAAGAATTTGTTGCATTGTGCAGTTTGATACAGTAAGGTAAAAAATATTTTCACCTAAACAGCCTTTCTTAGAATTTCAACAAAACAGTAAACCTTAAACAATCTATGTTTTTTCAGCTGATGTTTTCAAGGGCTCCATTGTGACAGGAAATGCTAATTTTATGAATCGATACGCACTATCATTACTCATGTATTACGCTTTTTAAAATGTAATTTAACATAATGGAAATTTCCTAGAAAGGTAGATATTAATTTTTGAAAAATTCTGATCATCCATTTAATTAAATGCAGACAAGTTCATTCATCAATGCGTAATGCAAACTGCTATTTACGAGGCAGATGCCATAATTTATACATCGCAAAGTTACTCAGCTGATGTAACACCTCTGCTTCAGGCAGCAGAAATACGGCCTTAGTTAAGGAAATGCCAACAGATTAAAATGTTCTCATGGTTCATAAAATAGTTTAGAGTGTGGTTTGACAGCATTATTACAAATGTTGTGAAGCCCAGTGCATTTGAAGCTTATGCTCTGCATTTAAATTAAAAAAAGTTGCTGTGAACCATGGAAAAAGATGGCAATGATGTCATATTCATCTGTTAATATATGTAGTTAGAGCAATTATATAGTAGTTATATAGTGGTTTCCTGTATGGCCATATTTCAGTGTAATCACTGAAATTTCTACAGGGATGGTGTATGTTCCATCCACTAAGAGAGTACCAGCAAGAATTTATTGACAAGTAAGTATGACAATAAGAAGACACTTAAGAGGAGCTGTGAGGGCTGTGTGAAAGGAAGAAAAACTTACCCTTTCTTTTAGTTCAGAAGTGAAAACATAATGGTTTACAGAAGATGAGTGAACAATACAGCACCTGACCTAATTATAAAAAACATATATTAATATGTGCCAAACTAATTTCATTATGGCCACAGCTGGTAGCAAAAAAATCTACATGACTGTGGGTTATTCAAATCAGCACTTTGGGTCTGAGTCAGCAAATCAATTAGTTATACATTGATTTTACCATGTGCGTTTGCTCAAATAGTGCACAACCGAGAATTTGGCCCCCAAGTTCTATTGCTGCTGTTGAATATTTACATTCAACTTCTGAATACAAGTTCATGTGGGGTTTTTTGGCTGGAAGCATGGCCAGAGAAGTTAACATCTGTTTGCAAAAGGCCATGCAATCATATTGTACCCTGCAAAGTACGTTCGGTTACAGAGTGGGCTAAGGGAGAGAAGATGCCTTGCCTGGTTGCAATTAGACCAGTATCATAATAGCTGCATGTATTAAATTTGTAGTATGACATAAAAAGAAGGGAAATACGTGTCTTTTCATAGATGAATACTGCATTTTACTGACTAAAGCAGAAAATAGGTGGAGATAAGTTTTCCTTCCCATTTCTGATTTTTACAGGAAAATCTGTATGTATACTTACCTATACATAAACTCATACACAGAAAGAGGAGTTGTTATAAGAATATAAGCCTGTAAGAAACAGAGTCCCCCTTTTGCAGTGAATATGTCAAGTCCCATTGATTTTAACGGTTACTGAGGATGTACAGCTCCTTGCTAGGCATGGAATAGTTTCTGTAAAAATCTGTGTAAAGCATGTGATTTGAATGTGAGCGTAGAGTTGCTGAAATGAGTACCTTAGAAGTTGCTGAAGCCAAGGGAAGCGAATAAAAATATTAAATTAATGGGAACATATTTTGGGAAGTGATGATTGAATAGGAATAAAATAGAGAATGTAAAACTGATGTGATGTTTTAAAATGAGATTTTCTAGTCAGGATTCAAATATCTATTACATGGAGCTTTAATAAAGTTTATGCCCTCACAGTGCTATATAAATCTAGAACAGAAGGCAGATTTAATCCCATTAAATATTTGTCAGGGATTTAATGTATTAGATAATATAACAAGCGCTATTGGACCTGGCATTACAATTATACATTTTTACCAAACACCAATGCCCATGGCCTCAAAAAGAATTTTGCTTGAGGTAGGACTCAGTGATTGGACTTTCTATTTCTTTTAATTTTTCAGAGTCAGATGTTAGGGCTGCTATTGTTTTCTCAGCTCTTTTTATCTATTAACTGTAAAGCTAGCTTTGTTTCCTTATTACAGAGGTGTCCAGTGGAAATGCTGTGACAGGAATATTTCTATAACCTTCCTTTTAACAGAAATATGGCAGTTTGACCTACTGATTCTGTATGTTTTTTCCTATTCAAGAGCAGAATATCATCAGCCTCCACGTAGTAAAAGGGCTGCTGCCAAAACCAACTTCCTTTGCTAAGATAGTGACATACACTGGTTCTGCAGGCCATTTAAGTCAAAATGTCAAAACTGTAAGCGTAGAGAATGCCTGGCTTCCAAGTTGCTTGTACACTTTACTTTCTTGTGTCATCCCAACTTTTATGCTTGGCTGAAAAAGTAAGAAAAATTTAAAAAGTTTTGACGTCTGCAAATGTGGGAAAACTTTTGCAAGAACTTGGGATGGATGAGGCATTACTTCATTTCTTTTCATTAGAAAGCTATTTATACATGTTCATTTATACTCTTCTTTTGTTTGTTTGTTTTCTGAGGACTTTCTTCTCCAGTTCTGAAGCAACTACCACCACACAGCAGGTGGAAAGTGTTTTTTAAGAATACCCTACTGCTCTGTCCTCAGAAGTTTAAAGCTTCTGGGTTATCATAATCATCCCAGTGGCAATTAAAATGCTGAGAATTCATATACTTTGTTGTTTGGGGTTTTTGAAATGTAGTAGTATTCTCTGAATTAATTAGAACGGAATTAATTAATTCAACTTTTATTATTCTCTTGTTTAAAACTCTTCAGCTATCGAAGCAAGAAACTGAAAAAACACTTGGTGAATTCTGATCTTAAACGCAACTAATGTATGCTTTGTGGCTGAAGTGAACAATGCATAGTTTTTTATTTCAGTGCAATTTATTTGATGAATATGAACATATGTGAAATGAATACTTCCAACATGTGGCAACTCATAAAACTTTTTTATCACTTGTGCATAGTAAAAGTTATTTTTGAGAACTTTTAATGCTGTGTTTTGTAACCTGTGTAAGCTCATCAGGTGATGTTTTCTATATAACAAGGGAAGGAAGTAAAATAAAAAAATGTGTTATCATAGACTAAAAGTGTTTTGGAAATTCATGCCAGGTTCTGTATTAAGAGAAATCCTATCCAGACTGTCAAAGCATATATTTTCCACTGACGGTCTATCAGCATCCCATGAAATAGTGAAACTACTCGTATGTGTTAAAAGTAAAACCACGTGCTTATCAGTTCTTTCTCTATAGATTTAGCTCAGCCTTTCCAGGATTTGCAGTTGTAATATGAAGAGTCAAAGTAAAACCAACCCAGAAAAGCTAAATCACTCTCCAGCAAGACAAGAAATAAGCAGTATGACATAGGGAAGCCCACTTTTCCTGTTTTTTAAAGAAGAAGATGGAATTTTGCTTTCTTCCCTGTCTTTGGCACCACATTTGAACTACAGTATCTGGAGAGGAAGGATGTTCTGAGACTCAGGGCACCTGGGTTCAAGTCCCCACAGCTTCCCGAATGATGAGTGAATGAGTAAAACTCTTATTTCCTTTCTGGAGTGGGGCACTTGGAGACATGGAAGTTATAGTTAAATAGAGATCATCAGGTAGGGTCAAGTCTTCATGATGTCTCCATGGCTGCTTTAATGCCAAACCGTGTCACGCTCCCTGATGGACAAGAATGAAGTTCCTGGACAGCTGTCTCTGGGGGACGCCACATGGAAGATTTTCATAAAAAGTATTTGGACAAAGACATGATTAGAAATTCCGAAAACATACCAGATCTCTGGTACTATACTTCCTGTCCTGTTCACTGATTGCTGGTCTTGGCTTTCCCCAGAAGTCAGATTAACTTTTTACTTAAGCAATTTCTATCTGAATTTCACGTTGAGCTGATGGCAAATGTCTCCCCTACCCTGGCTCCAGATCCATTACTTTTCCTCTGATCCTAAACATTTGCCTTCTTCACAGCAGGATGAAGCTGAGATTTTAATATTTTTCATGGTGAATGGGGTGAGAGGGAAAGGGGGCATTCCCAAGGATTTCATCTGACATATTTAAGCAGATTTCATCTGACATATTTAGTTTTGGAACAAACAATTCCAAAATTTCCTTACTATCATTTATTTTCAATAAAAAATTGATTTGCCACTTCATCATGTAGAACACCCAAATAACAGCAGGATCTTTGAAATCATGCTACTAGTGTGAAAAAATAATAAGAAAATATCGTAACAGGTGTAATACACTGTTCTCAGATCAACATTGGTACATGCCACAAGATTTATGGTTTGGTCCTTTAAGTCCATCCAAAAGCACAGGAAAGATGACAAGTAGGCATATAAATATTATTTCTTGCCAGATGCATAAATTTATATTTTCCAGGAATGGGATAGGAAATTTGAATATTCACAAGACCAATACTTGCAACAAAAGAAGCAGCCAATATCTACATACATTGCTTAAGTCAAGATGCCTTATTATGCATACAATATGCATGCAATAAATAAATATGCATATCACCAAAACCCTACCTCATTGTTCAACAATTGGCTACGTAATTCCAAAATTGTTTAATCCAGAATCAGCAACTTTAATAAGATCTCAGGTCCTTCGCCTTCCCTATTGTTTTTAGTGATACATATTTTGATTTTTTTTCCTGATATTTGTTTTTTCTTCCTTTCTGAGTGATATTGAGAAGATCCCTGCTCTACTAAAGACTGAGTTAGATAATTGTATTTAGTAAAATCCTGATCTAGCTCTTTGGTCTCTGGAAAGCATAACCCCGATTCCCTTAATCTTTGCTCCTGTAGCATCATCTAAGTGTGGTAGATTTAGATGAGTCACTGATGGCCCTTGAGACCATCTTTTGACCTCTCTGAAAAGGATTACTTGAATTTGAATGAACAATCTTATTTACTCACACAACTCTTCACAGAAATGGAATCTTAGAAAGCAAGAGAATTTTGCTGTTGAGACCAAAATGTTTGTGCATTCTTTCAGTTGGAAAACATGAGATTTATTAGAAGAAAGAATTTCTACTTGAATATATATAGTCAGTTTGTAGAATAACGTTGAATACATTCAAACCACAGACTGCAAGAAGAAAATGTTACTAGTCTGATTGTAGAAGTTGAACTTGGAGAGTACTTGCTCAGCTGTAACACACTTTTCTAAAAGTAATATGTAAATAATAATAAAGACAGAGAGCATGCTGGCTGCCAGGGAAATGGACATGTATCATAGCATTTTGACTATATAGTAGTCTCTACTCATGTAGAGAGAAGGGCTGGAATAAGAGGAATTTGTAATGGATACGAGCATTGTTTATAGTAATCAACTTAAAAGAAAGGGCATTGGGATTACAGTGTAACAGTGTCTTCCGGTACCTAAAGGGTAGCCAGCTCTTATGGGTGAATAGGCAAATGAGAAGCATGATCTGTAATTACCATGAGAAGACATGGTAAGAGCATTTCAGAACTGAAATGTCTAGGTGTAGCTTTTCCAATCAAAAATGTATGTTTTAAATGACTTCGGTAAAAATTAAATTTCTGTCAAGACAGAATTGTTTCCATCTCTCAACAAACTCTATGGTAAAAACAAGACATACTTTTGGCAATGTCTATTTCCCAGTCTATGAAATGCCAAAGTACTGAAAATGACAATTAAGAAACATAATTAATACTTACAGGGGTATAAAAGGCATTGAAGTAATTTGAATTTCAATCTCACATTTCAGCAAATGCTCTCAAAAAGTTTCGATAGCTACAAAGGAAAAATTCTTGGACAAAAGGTGACAAGTTCATAATAAGTTTCACCATTAAACCCAAACATGTCACAAATCGGCAAGATAAGAAAATCTACAAAACTCAAGTGAAAGAGAAGTAGTTTTTTGTAGCTAGTTTTAATAATGGTTTAATAACAAGCTATCATAAGAGTTCCTTTATTAAAATAATATCAAAAATATGAAGATTCCAGGAAAACTTGGAATAGATTATATGAAAACCACTGCTTGCTTATATGCTTGAAGTGGACTATTGGGAGCACCGTGTAATGAACTGTGATATTTTACAACTAGAACAGCCTCACTTACTAGCAGGGATCAGTGGGAGGTTCAGAACTGGACAGACTCACGTTGTTGGTTAGAATTATAACTTGCCATTGTTGCTAAAAAACAGTGAAACAATTTAAGCCTAGAGATAAAAATGGCATTTTGCCTACCAAGAAAGACATTATGTCTAAGAAGTCAGGAAGAATCAAAGGAAAGACAAAACCATATATATGATCATAAAAAGTCCTGAAGGCACAAATTATAACAGATGCATATACATTAATAATATTAATTAGGTAAGACATTCTTTAATAACGGAGATAACACTATTAGTGTTATTACTGACCACCTGGTCAGGTACTGGGAAAGAATGAAATACATCACACTCTGGATAAAGCCAAAGTAAGTATTAGTTTCAAGTTCTTTCCAACTTAAAGAACTGTCTAGTGACTCACTATATGTCAATGTTATATTTGAAACATCAATAATCAGACAACTCTTCTACTGGCTACAAGCCGGAGTCAAGAAATTCACAGCAATACCCTTGTCAATGCTGGACTTTAGGTTTAAGACGTTTATTCCTAGGACTTAAAAAAACCTTACTGACCAAAGCACCAAAAAATGATTCTGCTGCAGCTTTTCATCCCTGTATACACATTATTTTTCTTCCTCTGTATCAAAGGCTCCTTCTTCCACAACAAGCAATTAGAGGCACCCCCTTACTAAAATTTTATTAAAATCCAGTATAGTCATGTTCAGAAGCGACATATGTGCAAATATGCGTACACTGAAACAACAGGTTCAGTGGTTGGATAGATGGCAAGGGGTAAAGGCAAATTAGGCTCCTACCACCCAGAGTGAGGATAAGCAAGGACAAATAGAAACAGGGACCAAGGTTCCCAACGTGTTCTTCTGAAGTTCTTTCGTTGTGACACCTTTACTACTTTACTCCCTCTAAGCTTGGGTTCTCTCTTCCATGTATGATGAGATATCCCTTATGGTCATGACCTACAGTTCCCTGTACTCCCTGTTCCAGCCATAACTGTGATGGAACAATTATACCTGACAGAATTTGCACCTGAACAAATAGCAGAACAACAAATAGCATTCAGTGCATGTTCTCTGTGAAGCACAACGCATATTCAACATATTTATACATTTACATTTTTATTATCGATGCTATGGGGCAAGATTTTGGATGTGCTACCTCAATTCTGCTGCAGCTTTCCTAGCACTCTTACAGAAACTGTACTGCACTTGCACGAGCAAGTGTTTTGTGAAATAACGGTTCTTGTCTGAACAGCACACTATCAAAAGAGCAGTTTCTCCACATTTAGCCATCCCCATCCTAAGGGGTTAACTAGGAAGATGTCTACAAAACACTGCTCATAATTGCAAAGAGATCTTTAAAAAGTTACTTCAAGGCTTTCAGAATAGGAAGAAGATATACTGGGATGGCAAGTGTAACAGATGCTTGTTGCAAGTACAATTTGGGGCACCACTGAACACGGGTAAGAAAGCTCCACCGGCACAAAAGAAGTGAAGCACTTCTTAAGTATGCTCTTTAGGAATAAGTTAAGTATGCTCTTTAGGAATAGAATTGTTAATGAAAAATGTCTTTTGCAATTCTAATTTCATAAGCTTTGTTACCACACACATTTTATCTGGTAACCGTTACTCTTCACTATATGCAAAGAAAGCATAGCTCTAATAACGTAAAATAATGTATTGACAAGCACCGTGAAATAGTTATACAAAATACAGAAGCAATACCCCCAAATTGTTTGCACCCGGTCATTCCAGTTCATTCTCTGTTGTGCCCAGCATTACAATAAGGCCTGGAATGAATCATTTCTTACTGTTTTTACTACATTGCTTTCAATCTTTATGAATTAGGTGGGGTTTAGATGTCTATCAAGTTTTGAGTTCCTATGCAGTGGGCCACAGTAGTTCTGTTTAATTCTCTTCGTAACTTGTCACTGATAAACTGCCCATGTTAGTAATAACTTATAGTCTCTGCCATGGTTGGCAGATTTTCTGTTGCTCTAGGTATTATTTGTTATCAAAGAAAACTGCAAATTTTTCCAGGTGACAAAGCTTGTAGAACAAATCTGTCTTTTCCACTCTGGAGAAAAGGTGCTTCTCTTTCCTTGCTTGTTCTGACTAGGTGCAGTAATATGTTGCGTGAAAGAACAGAGCAGTATAAAGAAGGTGAAGCGATACAGCAAAATGGTGGGAAATCATAGGATCATAGAATACCAGGGTGGAAGGGACCTCAAGGATCATCTGGCCCCACCTTTCTTGGCAAAAGCATGGTCTACACAAGTTGGCCCTGCACTCTGTTCAGCTGAATCTTAAAAGCGTCTAGTGTTGGGGAATCAATCCACGACTTCCCTGGGGAGATTATTCCAATGGCTGATTGTTCTCATTGTGAAAAATTTTCCTTTCATGTCCTATCAGAATCTCCCCAGGAGTAACTTATACCCATTAGCCTTTGTCTTTTCCATGGGACTCCTTGTAAAAAGGGAGTCTCCATCTTCTTTGTAGCCAACCTTTAAGTACTGGAACATGGAGATAAGGTCTTCCCTAAGCCTTCTTTTCTCAAGGCTGAACAAACCCATTTCTCTCAGCCTTTCCTCACATGGCAGGCTTCCCAGTCCTTTGATCATCTTTGTGGCCCTTCTCTGCCCCCTCTCCAGCCTGTCCACATCTTTTTTGTATAGTGGGGGCCAAAACTGAGCACAGTATCCAGATGTGTCCTGACAAGCACTGGGGGGATAAGGACTTCTTTATCTCTGGTGGTGATGCCCTTGTTGATGCAACCCTGCATCCTGTTGGCTTTCTTTGCCGCAGCACCACACTGTTCACTTGTATTGAGCTTGTTGTCCACCAGGACCCCCATGTCCCTTTCCACAGAGTTGCTCCCCAGCTGGGTAGCTTATGTTTTCCCAGGTGCAAGACCTTACACTTGTCCGTGTTGAACTTCATAAGGTTCTTGTTAGCTTGCTCTTCCAGGCTATCCAGTTCTTCCTGCAGAGTGGCTCTCCCTTCCGAAGTGTCCACTTCCCCACTTAGTTTGGTATCATCAGCAAAATTCGTCAGAGTACACTTGATCCCATCATCCAGATCACTTATAAGGATATTAAACAGCTTTGGGCCCAATATCAATGCCTGGGGGAGCCCACTTGTGACAGGTTGCCAGTTTGCAAAGGAGCTGTTTACCCCCACCGTCTGGGTGCGGCCTGTCAGCCAGTTCCCCACCCACCGCACAGACGACTTGCCTAGACCGTAACACATCAGTTCCTCTAGGAGGCGGCTGTGGGAAACCGTATTGAAAGCCTTGGAGAAATCTGTGTAGATAACATCCACCACTCGCCACACATCAATCAAGCAGGTTACTTTGTCATAGAAGGCGATCAGGTTTGTCAAGCACAATTTGCTCTTGGTGAATCCGTAATGGCTTTTCCCAATCATGTGCTTCACTTCTTTTGTGCCGGTGGAGCTTTCTTACCCGTGTTCAGTGGTGCCCCAAATTGTACTTGCAACAAGCATCTGTTACACTTGCCATCCCAGTATATCTTCTTCCTATTCTGAAAGCCTTGAAGTAACTTTTCAAAGATCTCTTTGCAATTATGAGCAGTGTTTTGTAGACATCTTCCTAGTTGTATGTGCTACTGACTTCATGCCTTTGTGGACGAATTCCTGCTGCCTCGTGTCACCTGTTTGCTGAGCATGAGTCCTTAGGTCTTAATCCCAGGATACCGGCAAAGATATCAGCAGCTGGGCAGTGGCAGCTATCTTTATTCAATTCAGACAGCATTAGTCCCAGTTATTTTTCTTTATTTTACATTACCATGTGCCTAGGAATCCTCCTTGCAGACCAGATGCCACTGGGCAACATGAGGTACAAACAGTAAGAAATGAAGGCTTTCTGTCATGGAGAACTGCAATAAGCTCAAATAAAACTAAAGAGACAGAGTGATGCCCTCTAGAAAGAAATCTGGCGGAGAACAGTATTGCAACGTCAAAAATCCACAGTTAAAGAGTATGCAAACCTTAGAGAGGAGGGTGGGTAGGAAAGTAATCTCACATCCTTTCTTTTGGGTCAAGTAGCTGCAGACACTGAGGATGCTTTGCTCAAATAAGAAAAGTAATCCTCTTTCTATTTCTCTCACTGTCATCTTTTGGAAAGACTTAATACGCTGTGTTTTGTACCTGTCTCTGTATGCTTCATAGATAAGATCATGAAAACAGACAACTGATTTTTTTAATGCAGAAAAACACTGAGAATGTGTTCATTCATCACTGCACCAGAAACTAATTTGGAAAGGCTTTCGAAAGTACAAACATACAACCCTTTCTTTTGAGCTACCTCCCAAAATATGTGGCACTCTAGCACATGAACACTTAATCAACATTCAGATTATCTCTCAGGCAAATGAAAGGATTACCAACAGGCACTTCAGAAACCCAAGGATACTTTAAAGAACTGGGATACCTTGAAGAAGTAGTAAAGAAGGATCCATTTCATTCCTGGTTTATAAAGGATTAATGAAATATGCTTGAATAGTCAAGTGTGGTTAAAAGATCATTTTAACAACTTATCAATGTATTTATAATCATCTGTAGTCCTAATCTCATCTATTATGTGCTAATAGATGCTTTGAATTTGTCATTCAATGATTGAGAACTCTGACGTGCTTCATTCCCCTGACTAAATTTCTTCTGGGAAATTGTAAATTCTTTGACAGAAAGTGCTCTACAAAAGCTAACTATCACTTCATAAAAGTACCGTTAGTTTCCACAACTTTCTGAATAGAGTTTGGAAACTTAAAACATAAAGCAGATGCCTTCAGATTTTTACATTTATTTATTGAATGAATTGTAGCAGAAAAGCAAGAAGCTGCTAGTTCAGAAAACATTTTTACCACTAGTTACTTATGTTATCCAGTCTTCGTTCATGTAAGAATGCCAATAAAGAAATTCATGTAGTCAAATAAATCCATCTCTTACCATGTAGGCTAATCTCCTTGCTTTTGGAGTCAAGTAGAACCTCCTCAAGGACAGGCTGATTAATAAAAATAAATCTGAATTACCACTGTGCTTAGCCTGCTGTTACCAATTGTACTATGTTTTTTTATGCATGGTTCCTGACCACTTGTGGTATGAGTCTACTATAGTTTGCTTCAGATATTTTGGATTTTAATTCCTCTCTAAAAGAATGCAGTGAACAACTAAATTTAGGACTTGAAAATAAGCAATAGTGGAAGAAGTAGAAGTAGATCTTATTATTAATATATTGCAATGAAATGAGGTGAGAACAGTCTAAAACCTGCCATTATTATACACCGGTTACATTTTGTCATCAAACTGGATGCAGAGAAAAAAACTGCACTCAAACTGGGATCAGAAAAGGCAGAGCAAGTCTTCATATTTTGAGATTTACATTGATAAAATGATTCAACACATCTCTTTCTAACGATTTTTATACTGGATTATGATATTAGCATGCATGATCCATACTAAAGGTAATAGTAGCACAGCAGCCCATTTCCTTTGGTAAAAATGCCAGGTGTCACTCTCTGCAACTTTTAGGATTGAAACCTTAATTCTCCATTCCTTGTGCACCAAACAGTCACAGAGTATTTATCCAAAGCTTTACAAAGACAAGAATAGCTTAGTATTTTTATCACGAAGGGCAATAAGGAACAAAGAAAGTAACCTTGGCAGATCACGGTAAAAGTGATGATGCCCCATGGAGAACAGGAAACAGACTGGGAGAGGATTTGGTTTAATCAGGATGTGAAGACCTTTGTTTCTCATGCCATTAACCTTTGCACTTTCTATGGCCTCTGGTGGCAAAAGCCTGTTAAATTAATTTCCTATTTAAATTTTAAATTCCTTTATATACCTGAAGTTATTAAATGCAATTCAGTTTAACATAAAGCACTTCACTGGAAAGCCTGTATACAATCAAATCTGTATTTACACTGTTATCTTCTCACCTTATAAAGTATAAATTCCAAAGAGAGGAGGGAACTTTCCATTTCCTCTATTTAACAACATCCTGAATTTCAAAATAGTTAAGCTATCCTCCATTTCCTGTATAATCATTGATACTAAGTGAACTTATGATTATACATCCTGAACACAGAGTCATTCCTATACTCCTAAAATAAAGATTTTGAAGGTATTTTACTATGGAATTGCAACAACTATAGGTTCTTGTTGTGTATAAGTTGATTAATTGCTGCTAGGAGCTTACAAGGGTTCTCTGTTCCATAGTTGCATATTTAAGAACCGTGGAGTAGATATTAGAGAAATGACTGTGCAGAGGGCTTTACACATTAATGTTAAAATTGTATTAAAGCTAGGAAGAAATGGAAAGTCACTAATTTGAACTGAACATTAACAAGTAGTCATAAGGCCACATGACAAAGTAGATTGTTTTTCATATGTAATATATTGTGCTAAACAAAGCAAGCAGAGCAAGGCTTTTTGGTCTGTCATATCCATCCTGCCATCTTTCTTTTTCCATAACGAGTCAAAACACAAGACAACAGAGCTTTTGCCTATGTTCTCTTTATACGGTTTAACCTTCTGTAGGCTCCACAAGGCAATATGCAATTACACAGCTCCTGTAGATCCAGGTTCCTCGTGATAATTTCTTGTCAAGGTTTTGCTTTTTCCCATCCCTGGGAGAAGTCCAAGAGGATGGCAGCTTCAGGAATTAACTTTGGCTCTAGACCAAAAAGCATTTAGTCTAGACCAATAAAAAGAGAATTTAGGCTTAATTTAAATGCATAATTCCAAGAATATGATCCTCATACTTTTTCTCATCCAGGCAACTATTCTTTTGCTTTTTGACAGTACCATTCCATCATCAGCTAAATTCTTCCTCCACTGCAGACCCAGAAATATCCTAATTTGACAGGATTATACAACTCAAACATCTATTGCACAACTCACAAAAACTGAGCATTGCATTATATTTAACAGCTGTTTAATCAGTCCTTGAAGCAGGGACCAGAACCCAAGTCACTGGCCTTATCCCTAGTGATTCAAAATCATCCTGTTCTTCAGCTCATTGAATTTGAACTCCCTTATGGAAGAATAGCATTTCTATGAACAGATGATAAAGCAAAAAACTAAGTTTGTCTCCAAAGAGACATTCCTGCCTTTTAGATTGTCTCAAATCAAGTTCTAAGTGTAAGCTTTGTGCCAGTATTACTCATGCTATGGCTCATAATATTCTAAATGAACATCTGTGAAAAAACTGCCTTTTTTTTTTTTTAATTGACTGTTTTCTCCCTTTCCTCAGTTAGTGCCCACTCATAAGCCTAGCCAAACCTGCCTATCAGGAGCTGTCAGTGATTCATTAAAATATTTGTAAATACAAACAATAAAATTATAATTCTGTAAAATAATTACAATATTGTTTACTTAGTGTTTAATGGATAAGAGGAGAGCAGTAGATGTCATTTACCTTGACTTTAGCAAGGCTTTCAACACTGTCACCCAGGATATTCTTGTTTCCTAGTTGGGAAAAGAAGGACTGAGTGGGTAGACGACTAGATGAATAAAACACTGGATGATCAGGCTAAGATAACAAGTCATATTATACCTGGAGGACTATTACAAGAGAGTTCCTCAGGGGTCTCTGTTAACATGTGTCTGGTGTAACATCTGGGCGACGAAGCTGGTGAGGGGTCTGGAGCAGAAGTCTGATGAGGAGTGGCTGAGGGAACTGGGGTTGTTCAGTCTGGAGAAGAGGAGGCTCAGGGGAGACCTTATCACTCTCTACAACCACCTGAAAGGGGGTTGTGGAGAGGTGGGTGTTGGTCTCTTCTCCCAAGTAACTAGTGATAGGACGAGAGGAAACGGCCTCAAGTTGCGCCAGGGGAGGTTTAGATTGGATATTAGGAAAACTTTCTTTAGAGAGAGAGTGATCAGGCATTGGAACAGGCTGCCCAAGGTGGTGGTGGAGTCACCATCTCTGGAAGTATTCAAAAAATGTGTGGATGTGGCACTTCAGGACATGGTTTAGTGGGCATGGTGGTGTTGGACTTGATGATCTTGAAGGTCCTTTCCAACCTTAATGATTCTGTGATTCTGTGATCTTTATCAAGACATGAAAGAGTTGATGGGGTGCGCTGCCGTCAGGTTTGCAGATTACACCAAATCAGGGAAAACCTGCTGATATGCTCAAAGGCAGGATTATCATTCAGTGGGACCTAGACAGGTTGAAAGAATGACCTTTAGGAACCTTCCAAAATTCAATAAATAAAAACATAAAGTCCTGCATCAGGGAAGGAAGAGCCCCCTGAAATGGGACCAACTGGTTGGGGAGCAGCTCTGCAGAAGAGGCCCTGGATGCTCAGCTGAACAGGGGTCAGCAGCATGCCCTGGCAGCAGAGGACGACAGCATCCTGGGCTGTACTGACAGGAGCAAAGCCAGGAGATCGAAGGAGGTGATTATTCACCTCTACCCACACTCACCATTCATTAGACCACATCTAGAGTAATGACTCCAGTTTGGGGCTCTGCAGTATGGGAAAGACATTCAAAATGAGTTAAGTGAGTTAAGCAGGGGGCCAGCTGAGACGGTCAGGAGCTGAAGCACCTTCCCCGGTAATGAGAGGCTGAAGGAATTGGACTTGGGCAGCCTGAGGGAGACAGGATTTGGGGAACTTAAGAGCAGCTTTCCAATATCTGTGAGGAGGTTGTTGAGAAGATGGAGCCAGACCCTTCACAGCAGTGCATGGTGGGAAGACAAGAGACAATGAGCACAAGCTAAAAACAAGAGAAGCTCAGGCTGGACATAAGAAACCGTTTTCTCACCACGAGGACAGTCAAGGATTGGATGAGGTTGTCCAGAAGGATTATTTTGTCTCTGTCATGGACTAAATGGCCTGCTGAGGCCCCTTTTGGCCTGAATTTTCCTGTCTATCTGCTATCTGCCTACTGCCTGTGGAGTTACAATCAGTCCTCTTTCTTTCTGAGAGGAGAAGGCCTGTGAAAACTGGACGGACACAAAAAATTTTGACAGTAAATCCTAGTGATGGGCAGAATTTGACATAATTGTCATGTCCTGTTCAGCTGAGACATCTCCCACTCACTGTACTATTTACTGCTAGGCAAAGATGTCCCCATACCAGAAACAGAACTGCTAACATTTTGGCTTGTGGAGCCAGGCAGGAATTTCACAGTGCAACACTGAGTATCACAACGCCTGGATCCATTTGTAGCTCCAGTTGTTATTTACAGTATTTTTTTAAAAAACAATTCTCCCCTGACACCGCTCTATCAAAGCTAGCAATCGCATCAGTGCAATGCAGACTGGTTAGAGGCATCGTAACCTCTGCGAAAAGCAGATCTGAAAAATGAAGCGACATTGTTTGAAATCCCTTTTTCATACCTTCTACTTCTACCATCCCTTAATAGGGTACTATATCAAAAGTATGAACATTTCTGCAAAATTTTTAAGGCAGTAGTGGTTGGAGAAGCAATTCTCAATAAAGCTGTGAAAAACTATTCCTGCAATTTGACCCCCAAAATACTAAGTCTCTGTCTACGTTTGCCACAACTTCCACAAAGGTGCAATATATAGCATATATATGTAAGATGTATATTTTTCTCTATAGTACTTCAATATTTACCTCAAATCTGAACCAGTATCAGCACATGTAGCTGTTTGAAAGCAGACCAGTGTTATTTTCAGAGAAGCAGCATAAAAAAACCCAGGGGCAAACCCTCTGAAACAGGGTTTTCTACTTGGCCCACATTCATAGGAAGGTACTGAATCATTCCGTGGTTGAAAACCTCACTTTGAAGCAAGCCAAGGAGCATAAAGACGGCACATTTTAAATACAGTTTCATTTTCTCATAGGGTACGAGCACATCCTACATGAACATGTTTGTTCTCATTCAGTGCAAACAGAAACCTCAGCCCAACTTAATCTCCTTTCTCCATCGTATCTCTCATGAACCAGCCTGTCGTGCAGCTGGCTTCTCTCTGCGCCGTAGGTGGTTTTTGTTAGGCCTGAGTGAAGGGATTCCTTTGAAGGAAGGCTTGTCCTAGCAAGTGTGCAACACAGAGCAAGTCTCAGGGAACAAAGAGCAGGTTCCACACTGAATGCTCAAGTGATCGAGGATTTGGGGCCAGATTCCCAGTTTGTAAAATGCTTTTCTACATAAAACACGACTATGATGAAATCTGGTGCTCAGAAGCAGGTGTTCAGAATAAGCTCCGTAACTCCAGCGTATTTTTAATACAATACAAAAGATAGCTTGAAATGAGCTTAGCACAGCACTTGGAGAGCAAAAAAACCCCACAAAACAGAAACAGGAACTGGCATAATTCCAGCTTTCTGCCTTGGCTCTTTACAGTAAGAGAGCAGTATGGCCAGCTGCCAGTTCTCCCTGCAGAGAACAGCATATGAAAAACTCTGAACTCTTCCTCATCACGGGCAGACTTCCCAAACTGCAAATCAGGTGTCATAGTCACAGACACAAAAAAGCGGAGACAATCGTTGTTAAGATTTAGGTCCCCGTTTTCCAATGTGTTCCTACCCCATTCCAGGTGCTTTTTGGCAAGTGGCTGGTGTTTGCTACTGACTCCTATTTTCTGAAGCAACTAGCAAATGAGCAGTCCAAGAAAGGAACTATAGTTTTTAGAATATTCAGTGAAGCAGGTAGAATATTTATAAGCTTATACCATCGTTTTCAAGTATCCTTGGACCTTCTGATGTTAGCAGGACTGCAGAGCAGGTCAGAAAGGCTATATGCTCTATTTCCCTGTAATATAGCCTTCTCTGTATATTCTCCTTTGTAACAGGAATCTTTTCTTCAATTTGCTCTTGAAGACTCAATGCCTAAAGAACTCAAGTGTCTCATGGTAAACTTGTTTTATTAAAACGTCTACTAAAACTCCTATTTGAAGGCAGAACAATTTAACACCTTTCTTAGTTATTCTATTTCTGCTTACAGTAGTTTGAAAGAATCCTGCTTGCCACCTTGATTTCACTGTCATGACCCTGCACTCACTGATGTGTGCTGCTTGGGGTTGGGTATTTCTGATACGAGTAAGTCATTTTAAAAACCTGACCTTTGGCTCAAGATCCTGTTTGGTGCTTTTGGAAAGAGTACTTTTTATTCTTCTACACTATAG
The DNA here is from genome assembly GCF_964289735.1 of Phaethon aethereus. NCBI lineage: Eukaryota > Metazoa > Chordata > Aves > Phaethontiformes > Phaethontidae > Phaethon > Phaethon aethereus. The sequence continues at coordinate 22,998,050 of NC_138587.1, forward strand.
GGCTATATTAAAAGCCTCACTGAATTTAGGAAGGATGCAAGACAAATACTATCAACATTTCTTAGTACAGTTTTTTAATTCGCACGAACATTAAGCTCACTCTCTAAGAAAAGTCAGTCTGCTGTGAAAGGAAACATGACCAGCTAGCAAGAGGCACAGCTTCACTGAAATAACTACAAGTTTGCAACAACTGGGGGTTTTGGCCCAAGCTACTTAGCAAATCTTCTTACCTTTTCTTCAGTGTATGACCAACTCTCATTTGAGATCCAATACTCAAAATGACCCTCCTTTCAGGGGAGTGTTGCCCTATCTCTTTACTTCTGCTTCTAAAGAAAACTAAGAATTATGGAATCAAATAAAAAAGCAGTAAGTAAAAGTCTCCATGGACTGTTTGTGTTGAATTTTAAAACCCAAAGAAATTAAATAGAGAAAGAACACAGAAGTTCCCTTCTGGCATCCAGCATTGATTTTGCTACCTATTTATAGCAAGATTGGAAGCGAAAAATAGTGTGTACTTGGGTGGTATCCCCAGCACTGGAGTAGGGATGGCAGGAGAACACCACCAGTCTTGGCATTGCAGCCCCAGGCTCCCCAGTTTAGGTGTGGTCACTTTCATTTTAAAAAAAAACAGCCCAGAAATGAGTTTTAACTGGTGTTGCTGCAGCACTTTAAGATACTACTGAGCCCTGCTTATCCTCCCTCCTCTTTTGGTGCTGCTGATTTCTCCCAATAAATTAGAAAGTATACTCATCTATGTACTGACTATTTATTTAAACCACTGACAATAGTGGATTTGCTTGAAAAAGTCAGCCTGTGAGTCTCTGAAGCCTAGGCATATACTACACTGTGCCAACTCTCTCTACTCCGCAGGCAATGAGTGCCAGCTGAAGAGTGATTAACAGCTGGTGAGATTTAATGTCTTAAATCTTCGCAGCTGTCTGCTCACTGAATGTGAATCAGCAATTTTCATTAAGAAGGATTCTACCAGTCAGAATGGATTTCCCTTCCTCTCAATATTTTCTGTCTTAACTGCTGCATTGAAGAACTTTATTTAAATTCCTTTTGGCTACCTATTTCACAGTAAGTTGTTTGACGTGCAGAAGAACAGTGTTGTAATTTTTTATATTCTTGACATTCTCTGATATGCTGCTATCAAGGCAAGCCATACATTTCAAAAGATACAGTGCTGTTTTGATCTCCTTCCAATGTTTATCATTAGGAAGGTGAGATTAGTAAGAAACCTCCACAATTCTGACACACACAAAAAATTAATCAAAAGCAAAGAACACAACATTTACACCCAAAATCAAAACATAGGAAATATAAGACCCCACAAAACTATGTTAAGGAAATGTCTGAGTAAACATCAGCAAATGTGCAAGGACAGGATTATACTTTCATTTAAAATAACTAAATCTGAATCAATGAGAACATTTCCATTAATTTCAGTGAGAATTGAATTATAACTCCAGCAACTTTGGCCAGGACTACAGCTAATTCAGCCCAGCTGGTTAACGTTCTGTGCTGAAGCATATAGAATTATGTATTAGAAAAATATGTATATGAAACATGTATTATTACATATAACTATATAATCAATATCAGAGTGCATATCAGAACATGCAGCCCACTTCCAGCTCAGAAAAACTGTTTTATTCTACTTCTAGAGGGCATAGTGAGCAAGTAAGTGTGGCACTCTCATTTCCTAAATCTCGACTGTAAAAACAAATTCCAGGCCCTTGGTTCCAAAGCTCACAAACACTATGCTCTAAAAACAGAAAGGTAAGAGCCATGAAAGTTTAATAATTTGTATGAAATGTCTCAGTGTATGACCAGTGTTTATGCTTATTGTACCTGAAAGAAGGAGGCACCCAGGATTTTCACACAGTCACTGTTTTTTTAATGTGACAAGTCAAGACATTGCTGTTAAGGAAATGTCAGTGATGTGCTGTTATTAACTACAATAAAATTATAATGTGAAGGGAGTTTTCTGAAGGATGGAAGTTAGAACCGTGAAAAAAATCATTTCAGTGGCAACTGACAGCAGTAGGGATGCACAGTGAGAGGAAAAAAGAAAAAGGCCAACACAATGGAAATTCTGAGAAGGCAACAACATTCATATCTGGACATTAAAAGCAGCAATTCAGGACTCAGCTCTCCTTGGTTTTCTCACTGTTAAGAAGATTCTTATATAAAAAAAGAAAAAAAAGGAAAAAAGAAAACAAAGAAGGAGAAGAAAAGAAAAGAAGGAGGAAGGAGGAAGGGGAAAAAGAATGCAACTGGAAACTTTAATTCCTATTTTAAATACTGGCAAAAATCTTAATTTTTTTGCAGCTGTCCACATATCATTCTGGAAGGCCATGGAAAAAAGAAGCAGAACTAGGATTTGACTCTCAGCTCCATATTTAGTGCGTTAACATGTCTTCTTCTAGATCCCCACATACATTTTATTTTCCTCCTCAAATACCTCAGGGATTATATATTATAAAACATGTTGTTGTTTAAGCCTGTGGAAAAAAAAGACTATAGACTGCTGATGACTTTAAGAGGCCAAGCAATGTCACTTGGCTATTGTTATTTTTGATATCCAAAGAAATAGACAGCATCTGTAGCCCTGTATTATCTTCTAAGATTTTCTATCCCCAAATGATCCCTTAGCAAGAACATTTTTCTTTCTAGACTTGCTCTGATTTCATCACTTACCTTATTAGAAAAACTTAAAGGAAGAAAAATATGTATATACATGCAGTAAAAATTATTACTGATATCTATGACTTTTGATTGCCTTGCTATAAATACTCAAATCCTAAGTTGCATTCTATAGTTAATTAAGTTACTGGAGTAATATATATTTGTTACAATAGGCAATTCCTTTCATACAGTCCTTACATTTGCTTTACATTCCCTTCTGAAAAAGAATTATATGAAATAACGTTGGTGCAATGACCTCAGAAATACCTTCTAGTCCTAGACCACAACAAATGGGAGAAGCATATATATATTTATATGTATAAACTTACATATGTGTGTGTATATATACACTGAGATGCTACAAATACGCTGCCTATTAATACTAGAAAACAGATGTGGAAAAGTGGTGTCTCTCAGTTGTGAGCCAGGTTTGCAGTTGTTCTGCCCTTTGGCCCCCCTCTTCCTGCAGCTTTTCTAAAGGGGCCTTTAGCTCTTTCTGTGTGCTGTTAAGGTTTTATTTGGTTGGTTGGGTTTTGCTTAATTTTATTTTGACTATGTTTCCAAATACAAAGCAGAAAAGAATTCCTGGGTTCAGGACTTGCATCGCAGAGCCGTAACTCCAGAGTTATAGTGCTATAAAGGAAGGAAATTACTCCATGCTTCCAGGTCACGCTGGAGAAATCGGCTGCGGAAACAACAGCAGAGTGTTATAAAGTAAGCCTCTCTGGCTTTGTTTCCAACCTGTGGCTGCTGTAAACGGTTAGAACAAAAGTGAAACTACAGGGACAGATAAGAATAAACTGTTAGTAAGACTGGCTCTCAGCTAAATACATTTATTTTCTTCCCCCTCTTCATTACGATGGCAGGGGACACATTCTGCAAGAGTTAGAACACGGAGAAGGTTTATCATCACTGTAGCAGTTTGAAGTGCAGTCTGGAGGGAAAGAAGAAACTCACTGAGACAAAACCACAGTTCTGCTTTCTAATCAAAGCAGGTACTAGTTCCAGGTTAATAAATGTACTGCCATTTAATTAAGAAATTTAGATCAATGAATGAGGGGGTTACACAGAAAGAAAACCCACCTTTTTTAAGTCTCTGCCTGAGCTGCATGAGCATAGTGGTAGGACAGAGCACGGGAGCAAAGCTCGGGGATTTGGCAGTTCCACATTGCTGAGGAATTCCCTCACTGATGTCTGAAATAAATCTGCTCTTCCTGTCTGAGAAACCCCTTGATTTCTAGTCAGCTGCTCTCATCGCTTCCCTTTCTAGCCCTTTACTGAGATAACTACATTTTATTATAGATGTTTTAAAGTTAATAAAATAAAACTCTCCACAGAATAATGACAAATATTGCAAATGGGAAATACCAAATTATAAGTAAGTGTTCGTAGAATGCTGTGGGGGAAAATATATCTGGAGTTTCTGGCAGCTCAGAGTAAAGCATCTGACAGCAGACTGTGTTAAGAGAAGATCTGTACACAAGAAATGGGAAGTAATTATTCCATGTTTACTTTGTGGAGGTAAAATGTCATTTGGAGTGCTATATATATTTTTTGGCTGCATGCTTTGAAAGTAAGTAAAGATTAGAGAAGGAGTGATAAATGTGGTAGAAAATATGCACTGCTTAAAATCTGAACCAAAGGAAATAGGCTTGTTTATGCTAGAAGAGAAAACAAGAAGAAAGTCAGTCTTCCAAGCATTGCAGTAAAGACAATATTGATTGTTGTTCTACCATGACAGCTGAGGAGAACACAAGAAGTCAGCTTTAAATTGTAGAAGAGAACATGCAAGTTGAATGCTAGGCAACCCTCTCAAACCAGAAGAACCCACCACTCTTCCCCACCTGTCTAACCATGACAATAAGCAGAGCTAGGGATACTTTAAGATTCAAGGAAATCTGGGACATCATATGTGCTGCTGCCTACTTGTGCTCATAGCATGCCCAGTGAATGCTGACTCACTGCATGCGTTACACAGTGTCCTATATGTAAGCAAGCAAGGACACCGCTCGTGAAGCAACATCTGGGAGTCACTCTTCAAACTAAAAGCTTTTAAGATGTTAGTAAATCCAGCATTCAAATAGGCTGCCTTCAGAGTTCTCCAGCGAATGGGTAACCAAAGGAGACAGCAGACACTCCTTCTCCGTAGGTTTTAAGAATGAGTTTAAATAAATCGTCTATCAAGAACAGCCTACGTTTACCTTGTCCTCATTTGCATGGCAAGGTGGACTAAATGATCATTCACAGTCCCTGTAGTCCTAGTATTTATATATAGTCTAACATAGATTATCTAAAATTATGATTCTGGAACCCCTAGCAGAAATTAATGGCTCATGAAAAGGAAGATAAATGCAAATCAACAAGGAAAAATAATGAAGGTTATATTACATTAATCCTAGATAAGTAGAGGAAAGGTGATTCAAAATAAGAACTTGATGTAGTGGCACTGTGGAGACCAGGGACTGCTGACACATTTAACATTCTGAAAGGACACAAATCCTTCCTCAAATGTAGTGAAAAGCTATCATATAAATAGAGCTCTTGTGTGATAAACACCACCTGGTTCTTTGAAACCTGGTGAAGAGCACTATCAAAGCATTTAGTAGAGTACACCAAGTCTCGCTAAGGGTGCTGGCACTATGTGGGCTAGGCATTGCGCTCCAGATGCATCTGCAGAGTCTGAACTTTTCTCTGACCTTAAAAAAGACACAATATACTGATTATCAGAATAATTCTGAAGTTCAAAGAATACCAAATACCAATCCGTCTTACTAGCTTTCTAAATACCTTGTAATTAGGATGATTTGTTCCTTGCATGTTTATACAGCTGATTTGAACGCTAATCAGGAAGAGGCAGGGGATACTTTCTGCGAAATATGTGAGGCCGATTAACACAAGCACCAGGTTTTATTGGCATGGGCCATACCACAGCAATAACGAATGCTTCCTTACAGTGGTGATAGTCATTGTGTGTTTGAATGGCATGCGGGGAAATGTCCTCATTGCAAATAACTTACCAAAAAGCTGAAATAAATTATCCCCAGAGGGCTTTTGTAAATTTGCCAGCAGAGCAAAAAAGCACAAACTTAAATTGCAGTTCAACAACTCTGCAGGTAATATTATTTACAAACTATTAATTTGTTTGCTATCTTGCTAACCTAACTGAGTGGAGGGATTATCTTCTAGATTGCCACAGGTTGTGCCACCTGAAGAAAAGTTGTCTCTAGCCATTATTCGAATGATGCCTGTGAATAAAGCTGGTTAACACTAGTTCTTCCCTGTTTCCAGTGAGGACCCCAGCTACCTTCTCACCATATGGGGGAACAGGATAGACTCATCAGGTATCTCTGCATTACTGCCTAAGGCAACATGTACGTGGATTCAATTCTTTACTTGCTATGATGTAGTCTTATATCTCACGAATTTGCCAAATCCAATGTACAATAATGCCATGCCTTCTAGAATAGAGGACGTGGCCTATATACCTGCAGTCTAGGATTTAGAAAAACACTTCTAGAAATGGGATATTTAACTATTTCATATCTCAAGGTCACTTATGCATTTATTTTGCAACACTTCATCAACCGCTCCAGAATTTTTATAATTTTTTTTAACATTGTCTTCATATATACAGAGCTTTAAAGGCTTTGTGGGATTCCAACGTGCAAGTTTTATCAGTGACTTACAGTGAGCCAGAATTTTACCCTTCATTTAAGGTTACTTTATCTGTGCACATGCATTCACAATGTCCATGTGGGAAGCAAATAATGTCTGTGAGGGTCTTTTTCAGGAGCTCTCCCCACTGTTGGAATTATTTCCAAGGTTAACACTGATAATGATTCCAGGTTAGAACTGTTCACAGTGTTTGCAGGGAAAGTCCTGCTTTAGAGCTCATAGTTTCGCTCATATGTTTCCACAGTGTCCTCTGCTGCCTGCAAATTGCCTTATATGACACGCAGTTATATGTGAGGAGGATAAGAAGTCTAACGTGTCACACTTGATGCATGTGTGCCGCACAATCAGGCACCCAAATTTCTGTTCAGGATTTGTCAGCAAGAATTACAAGAGTTCCAAGGATAGAATTTGATGTCAGATGGGCTCAGAACCAGGTGAACCACAGACACATACGTACCAGTCATTGGAACATAATGCTGGCATCCAAGTTGATAAATTCACATGGGCCAGAGTAGGACAACACAGATGCACCTTTCCACAACATCACGTCCATGAAAGGGACATGTGGAGGGGACACTGCTCTTTGCAAGAGGGACATCTAAGCAAGCAGCTCTCTACCTATCTTTTGACAGATGGTTCATGTGGAATGTCAATAACCAATCTTGAATAATGCTATACGTGTTTACCTTATTCTGGGAAGAATTTTGCATTTCCATCCAGATTCACCCCCACAAGAATTTTACTGAAGGATAGCCAACATGGGATTGTTATCCAATAGGATACACTGCCTTTCTCAGCAGTAAATTTAGAGCCAACTTTCTGTAACCCTTCCTCCTACTCCTTCTTACTGCCACCTTGATTCTGATGGGAACGCTGTGCACTTCTAGCATCATCCTGTGCACTAAACTTGTGAAGCTGGCTGTGCATACAGTCATCCTGATCGCTAAATTTTAAATACCTGTAAATAGTTTACCTATAGCTCCTGTTTTTAATGAACCAAATTGGGGAAAACACTCCAGTTACATCCTCATTAGATTAATAGCATTAAACCGAACCCACCAGACACTTTGGATTAATTTTAATTCTTTTTCTCTCCTCTAGGCAGACACTTTATTCTGCAGACAATGCTGCTGAAATCTTTATGTTGTTACCATTCCTAGATTTTTCTATGTTTTTTTATTGCTCAAGTGTTGTCCTTTCATCCAAGTGGAAAAAAAAAAATCCACAGACAAAACACAAAAATCCAAACACCTCATCCTTTCTAGATCACTGCAACAATGAAATAATGTTAGGTCAAAGAACTGTTATGTAACTGTAGTGCTTGTTTTGATTTTCTGGGCCATACAGTGGCCTGAAGTAATCTCCATCTGGAAGGCTTCCTCACTCTCCTGATGCATGTTATACACACAGACACACGCACAACCCAAACACATTATGTACAAAAAATAGTAGATTGGGAGGGAATACTCTTGCAGAGTCTGCACTAGAATCTTTACCTTCTAGATGGCATCTTCCAGGACCATTAGAGAAACAGGACCAGCAGCAAACTCTTGCATACACCGTTCAAGTCCAGGAAACTGCTGTAGACCCACTTTGCAGATCATAGCCAATGTTAGGAACTTCCCACCACCTCATAACCAAGCAATGCCACTTCACTGACTGCTTACAGTAAGAATGCAGTAAGAATAAAATGATAAAAAGACTACTGAAATAAATTATTTGACTGCCCAAATCTAACAGGAGAAATACTATGTTTTTGATAATGACATCAGTACTAGCTACACACTAAGCTTTGATTAGCTCTGTTCCTCTCATTACTTAACTATATTCCTTTATTCTTGTCTCATTATAATTGCCTACATTTTGAAATATAATAATAGTAAAATTTTTTCATGCCTTTTCCCTGTTGTCCACCAGATAGCAATTTTCTGCTGGATTAAACATCAAAAATCCTTCAGGAATATGAAAAAAAGCTTAGTTGTTTGGGCTTTGAACATAGCAGGAGGCTTTTGAATTACAGACTGAAATTTTATGCAGTTAAATGATTTCCATACGGATCTCTCTCTCTTCTCGAAACCCTGATCTAGTGTATAACAGCAGTATGGTAAAAAGTTTATGCATTTGAGTAGAACAACTTTAAATGGAACTAATTAACTAGGCATAATTTTAGATACATATTTAAGTTCTTTGATGAATCAGGCACAATATTTTCGGTTTCTTTTTTTTCCCCCCACTGGAAAAATCTAAATAAATGGGGAAGAAGGAAGTGGAAAGTAAACACATATACCAGGAGTTTATCCCAGATAACAAGTTTTGATACTTAAATAGCTCAATATTTAAATATCATTGGGCAAGACTGTCATACATCAGATTAAGAAACATATTTTCACTTGAAATACATAATGCTGCTGATGCAATGTACACAGCGGAATCAGATTCCTATTTACGTGGGTAATGAACTATATTGTATTAACGCTAAAGTGTTTCTAAATGTGATGCAAATAAGAACATCTCTTTTATATAAACACCAACTTCCACATTCCCCTCCAAAAATTCAGCTTCAGAAACACCAGCATTGGACTTAATGGCATTGCCCTACTAAGTGGGCCTGGCTGAGCTGCAGTAAATAATTCCTGATCTGCAAGATTCTTGGTGGTTATATGCTCACATGCTTGTCAGGGCAGATTGTCAAAACCCAGCATGTTTCTTCTCTTTCTGAGCCCTACATCGCTCTTCTCACGCACAACTAGTCATTAGCAAAGGGAATTTTGACTGATTTTTGAAGTGTACTCAAATGTTCAGATGTGCTAGAAAGTAGAAGTAGACTTCTTATTTTATAGTTTAGAACAGATGCTGCTTTCTTCACCATTGACTTGCAACAAGTTCTCGATAGATTTAGTCTTTTAACATTGTAGGCAAATTATTTTCTGTGGAAAGCTAGCAGTGTATCTCCGGGAGTTGGAGAGCGCTGTGTATCACAGACTACATTGCTGTATGACTACTAACGCTATGTTAGTATTTTCTATTTACACTCTTTCTCTTCAGTATGACAGTGTCACAGACTGAGCAATGAACTCAGCTCAAACACGGGCTTTATTTTCAGCTCTGCCAAAGGTCTGAGAGGGTCCTTGGGCAAATAATTTCTCTGTATACTTCAACCTTCCCAATGATGGGATGAGGTTAACAGTTCTGATTTACATCACACATGGATTCTCAACAACAGAGTTCAAAATACTTTACAGTTCTATATCAAGCACTAAAATAGTGCTGTGGACTCCAGAAACAACCATTCTTTCCCTTCTTTCTCTTCTACTTTCTTCTCCACACAAAAATGCAAACAAATAGCCCTCAGTTGAAAATTTCTGTAGGTTTGCATGTTTTATACAATGCAATTTACAGAACATAAAAATGTTAAAATTTACATTATGAGGAGAGCAAATAATAGTAGAAAAGGGTAGCTAACTGATGGTCTGCAAAGGGTAATACAGTGATAAGGGAGGGAGAAAGAACCAGTTCCAGGATGGATCATGAGTTAAATCGAGTTCTTCTCCTTGGGGACACCTTTCTGCAAACTTAATCAAAGGCAGTACTGCATCATATACTGTCTTACAAGCTTGGTCATCCAAGGGAAAGGATGTGAAGAGCCATGTTGTAATGAAGGCAAAGAAAACATGTTTAATGTCCAAGACATGGGTCTTAAGTCACTTTAGACACTATTTAAATGAGTTCTCATGGTTTCATGTTCTAATCATCTTCCATTAAATGGAAAATTAGATGCTATTTATGGAATTTGAATAAATGCTTCTGCATTTTTACAAATGACTGCGATCGAAGGCACATGCAAATTTAGCAGCTGCAGGCAATCAAGGCACCACTACGCCAGAACAAACTTCTCTTTTTGCACACATAAATCCATATAATGAAACTTAGTCACCAAACATATCCACAGATTTGCACAGTCATACTCATCAAGACATGCTGATAAAAAAGACCGAAACTGTTCTTGACAAGCATTTGTATTTGAGCGGTTGTAGGGTCACAAAATTGCAGGATCCGGTCTCTGTGGGAGGGGCATATGCCTTCTGTTGGAGCCACAAGTTTATCAGCTACTCTAGGTATGGCACTTCCCATAATCGCATCACTTATAGAGCAGGCACAGATTTCTTAACATGCTTTGTTAGTTCTGGACTGTAACATTTGAACTCCAAAATGCAAAAGAAACCACCACCCCAAAAAACTGGCAAATTGCTGCTAAAAGTTTTGAATAGCAAGTAGTGACGGAGCAATACATGCTAAGAGCTTATTGGAAAGTACAGATGTTAAAGCGACTGAAAGTTATGCTGAATTAGAAGCCTGAACAACAGGCTAATCAAGACGACAAATGAATTAATATAAATAAGCGATTACCTAGTCACTCATAAGAGGTGCAAGTACACCTCTTATACAGAAGCTGAAGTATTCAAAGAACAGTGACTTAGAAATTACCTGTTCTCAGAGAACAGCAAAATTCCTAAAGCTCATTGGCACTGAAAATATTTTAAGTTTAGTAGTTCTTGTTATTGCTTGAATTCAGCTGCATATACTATGCTGTGTTTCTAAGCAGCTGCAGGTGCTGGAAAAAATATTCACTTTAAATATTTTATTTATCTGGAATGAAGCAACCTAAAAAATTAATAGCAGACTTAGTACAGTCCTATCTGTGCAGAAGGAATGAGAGAAATTTATAATGATAACTTAAGAGAACTCCTGAAGCACGGTTGAAGAGTTCAATACATGAGACTTGGTGTCAAATTTCAGCAGCAGAACAAATGTTCTTGGCTTACATAAAGATATACCATATTAACCTGAAAGGAAGATGACCCAGAATTTAAGACAACTTCCAATTTTTAAGTTAAACTACTTAGAGGAAACCTTCCTCTCCCTCCTCGCTGTCTCTTCCCAGCGTTTTATTCCACACATCCAGACTCCCATAAAAACGGCAGATGAAGACCGCTAACATTAATTCCTTTGCTCACTATGTTATGCAAACCTACTGATGAAGTAAAAGCTGTCTCCTGCTTCTCTACGCTTCATTTTAATGCATTTCCCAACATCTTCTCTACTGTGCTTATAAGGCTAGTTCTGAGAAGCTGTGAATTTACTTTACTTTCAAAGGGTTTTTTTCTGTCTTACATACTACTTTTACCTAAACAACAATTCTTTAAGAACTCTCTTTAAGACAATGTATCTTCCCCCTCTCATCAAAGATTAATTTCAACTATTTCTAAATTTTGGCTTGTTAGTGCTTAACTGGAACTATTCCAATTCTCCAGAAGCCTAAAGGTCTTCATGCAGTAAGCCGAAAAGGCAAAAAGCTTTGCTTTCTCTTGCTGAATTTAATTTGTAAAAATGTGAACTGTACAACTAGACATTCATGTTTTATATAATGGTTTACCAAATCCTACGAAGAAACTGATTTTTCAGAGTGGTCCACCAAACTCAAAACTTCAAAAGTTGAGACTACTGTTTTTAAAGATACCAAGACCAAAACTTATGTGAAAACACAGCAGGTGGTATGTTTATAACACATGAAGTCAAGCTACTTACTGTGAGGTTTCCAAGTAGCCTGAAACAGTGGTTGATGCTGATTGCCACTGGGATCACCACAAAGCTCATCATAGTAAGACACAATTACACAATTTCAAGCTCACAGAATTGCAACGAAGTTTTATTTAGATGAGTAACATTAATAGCTTGCTTTCTGCTGCTGGCTTTCATTTGTAAAACCATGACTGCCTGAAGACTTGGCTTTTACTGCTGGAATTGTTTCATTAGAAGAAAGGCTTCACCTTGAAGATTATTTGGCAAGAAGAGTGGGAAATAAATATTTAAGGTCCTATTCAACAGTGGGTTCTATATATAAACTGGTTTATTTTATTGCTGAAACCAAAGCCATTTTATTCACGATAGCAATCGCTAATCGTAACAGCAGGATGCTGTTCAAAGATAAGCCTACATGCAAAAGCCAGAATGAATTCTGACACATGTGCAGTAGTGTTCTCAGAAGGCATACTGCTCTATAATTCTGTCTGCTTTACTGCAGAGCACATTTATTGAATTTAAAATGACATTTGACAGATTTCATGAAAACGTGTACATCACAGTACACAGCCCAACTGTATCAAAATTACTACACTTACACATACTGGGAGAATCAGCAGAAAGACAGCAGCTGAATCATACAGAAAGCTTCCTTTGGCAAAATGTTAAGCTCGTTTATTGGTGTCTAAACGACAAGATGTAGTTGTTGAACAAGGTTTCAGAGATATTTGAGTAAGTCTGAAGAATGTGAAGTCATCATTCTTGGTCTGTAAGAGTATTATTACCCAAATTAAATGTTATTTGCCAGGAAGCCCTGAACTTAGAGGGTTGGGAATCAGGTTCTCATGTATCATTAGATCAGCTCACAGGCTAAGTCAGAGACAAGCGTGCTGCTGCCAGACATATTAAGAGCAATGCACAAAAGGGTGCATATTTGTACGTATGAGGATGTTGACTTCAGGTAGGAGGCCAAATGTAGATATAACAGATACCAAAAACCTGGACAGTTTTGAAGGAAAATAGATCACTTTAAAGGTTTTCTGAAATAGCACAATTTTAATCTAAGTTATATATCTGAAGTTCACAGATTCTAAATATCTGATGTTCCAAAGTTACATTCAAAACTATGGCTTAGTGTATTTTCCAAATACCCAAAGACACTGCCTCTCCCAGCCCCTCCACCCCCCTATTTAGGAGGAAAACTCTGTCCAGTGCCTTCTACACGTACCCACTTCTGCGACTCACTGCTGGAACTGGGATTCTTCTCCTTCTAACGCCTCTTGGGAAATACTGGTTGCAAAACACCTGATGTATTCTCACCCTACTTTTAATGTGTCTTGAGAAACAACAGTTTCTCTTAAATAAATCCTATTCCTAAGTCTTTGTGTTTCAGGTATATTTATACTTTCTCCCAGCTCAGGTAAAAGGATCGCTCAAAGTACTGCTCTAAGGACAGCTGTTACCAGCACCTACCCAACTGTATATGCAGAGTAAGTCATGGATTCAGGGACACAAATAAGTTAACTAAGACCTGTTCTTAAATAGCAGCTGAAAAGAGTTAGGCTTAAACGGAAGAATATTAGGAACCAGAGGGAATGATTTACACCATCACTACCTAGACTATGAAACAATGACTTGCTAAGTCAGATCATGAAGGAAAAGGAAAAAAAAGGAACGACTACACAATACTTGCACTATGATTCACGGTGACCTTCACACGGAGTGGAAACAGTTGAGAATGGTGATGACAGCAGTACCAGCTGAGTGAAGGTAGAGACTGACCTGGGACTAACCAGCTTCTTGCCAGGGAGGTAAGTCTGACTGGTACAGACACTACGCTATTAACATTACTTGGAGAGGAACTGAGGACAACAAACAGGATTTTATTCTACAAAGCTGGCAGGTATAAGTTGTACGTAGGTTGAAATAGTATTTTAGATAAGAGCAAGGTAATAGACAAGATGTATTTAACAATGTAAATGAGAATACAGACATTTTCACTGATTTCAAAATTAAGGTATAAACTTATTTTAATAACAGTAATCATAGAATCACAGAATCTTTGGAAGTGACCTTTTAAGGTCATCTAGTCCCACCCCTCCACAGTGAGCAGGGATAATCTCATCTGACCTTATTAGGGGTGAATAAATACCTTCTTAGCATATGGTCCTTCCCTTGAATCCAGGACAGAAACATTATCACAGACTTCACTCCATAGTAATAATCACCTCAAAATTATGACAGGCTTAGATAATTTTATGACAAAGTAAAATAAGTTTATGGCAATGTTATCGTAGGGTCTTCTCTTGCCTGATGCATGAAGTAAGATTAGATGACACAGAACATGAAATTAATCTTACTACTATTTTTATACATTTCGTTACTTCTAGGATTGTTATTTTAATGTTGTAAATAAAGTTTAAGAAAGTAAGGAAAATGCGCTTCAAATTATGTGCTATAACCTCACCTCATCTATTAAGTACGTAATTATGGCTCCTATAAGCTATAATTACACATAAGCCATGAGCCTCAGCACTGACGTATATTACTAACAATTGTTCCAAGAAACATTCAGCTTGATACTATCTTAAAAAGTACAGGGAAAAAAAGAATAATAAAAAAAAAGTTTTCTGTTTTACCATACACAACTTTCACACTAAAATTGAAGGCTTGATCTGCAGGAAAAGATTGAACCTCTATTACTAATTACATATAATATCAATTATTTGATATTAAAAACCAAAAACACAGCAGCAAAGCTCATGGCCCATCACTGTTAACATGAGAGAGAACAGTTCTTTCAGAGAGGCTAACTGTGGAATGGCAAGAGGAAAAGTAAATTGTAGAGAAAACTACAGGAAGGGCCAGGAAAAAATCTGACTTGTCTAATGTTATGTTTCAAAACAGACTGGCTGACACAGAATACCATGGGAAATACGACCTTCAGTAAGAACAGGCAGAAGATACCCTGAAGGAGTACTCCACGTGTTTTCACATCTATTTTTCACTCTTTTTTCCTTCACTTTTAATCACAATGATCCAACTATGAAGTACCTTCCTATGCTTTCATCATGCACCTCAACCAGATAAATATTAAACAACATACCCACCTTGGGTGGTAAATCTCTACGCCTTCCATTTCCCCTCCCCATCTCAAAATGGCTCTTACTCTTAACAGGATTTAGTTGTCCTTAATTACTTCAGCGGGCATAAAAAATGCAATGCCTGTCTGTTTATTAGAATTTCTTCCTAGGTGCCAAATACATTGTGTTAAGAAAGACTGAAAGCGTGGTGTGCTTTTCACAGGAATATTACTCGCAAACATATGTCTGACCAAAAAAAATAAAGTGCTCAAAAGGATTCCAGACAGTCAATATTGGAAGCAAAAATCTTAAGATGTTGGTCATTTTCTTAAAATCACACAGAAAAAAATCTGAATTAAAAAAAATGAAACACACATAATTCCAAGCAGATAAAATACATTTAGTAACTATTAAAAAAATAAGTTAATAATTTTCATACTAAACTGGCATTTCTGTTCATTTTAATATAGAGGCTATTGTAATTTAATGCCTATTATTATTACCACCACCACCACTAACTTCTGGAGCCTACATAGATGCAGTAGAGTGAGCGTTATTAGATTCCACTTCCTGCATCATGAACAGAATTTTTAAATATACTTGAACTACACAATACTTCAACATAGAATCATAGAATCTTTGTGCTGGAAGAGACCTTTCAAGGCCATCTAGTCCAACCGCCCTGCAGCGAGCAGGGACATCTTCAACCAGAGCAGGTTGCTCAGAGCCCCATCCAACCTGACCTGGGATGTTCCCAGGGATGGGGCATCGACCATCTCTCTGGGCAACCTGGGCCAGTGCGTCACCACCCTCACGGTGAAACATTTCTTCCTCATATCTAGCCTGAATCCACCCTCTTTTAGTTTATAAACCTATCGCAACAGGCCCTGCTAAAAAGTCTGTCCCCATCTCTCCTATAAGCCCCCTTTCAGTCCTGGCAGGCTGCAACAGGACTCCCTGGAGCCTTCTCTTCTCCAGGCTGAACAACCCCAACTCTCTCAGCTTGTCCTCATAGAAGATGTATTCCATCCCTCTGATCAAGCATCAAGTAACCACAGTTCCTTTACAAACAGAGGAAATGCAATACGCACATTAAAAATACGGTTACTCATTAACATTGGGAGAAAGAACCCAGCAGCTGAACAGAGCATGGTTTGACTTTTAGATTCCAGGTCAAGTCTATGAGATATATTTTCTTACATAAGCTTAACATATTTGCTATAGTGTTGATGGCATATGAGGATTTAAGATTATTCGTAGTGCTACTTTCTCAAAAAGCAAACTCAAATCTTTTAAGTGGGAACATCACTAACCTTTCAGCTTTACTTCCTTTTTTTTTAATGGACATGGAACTTACTAGGTACATGGAACAGAAAACATAAGAAGGAATAGAAGCCTCATTTACACACATTTTGGTACATTTGGCACATTAGTCGTAAGCAAAACAGGAAGGTTGAATTACCCATTTCTGATTTTGTAACATTCTTTAGTCTTTGTCCTTAAACAATATATACACATTGTGTAAGGAACCCAGCTGGGGAACAGTTGAGGGAAGCTGGTTTTGTTTTCTTCTTCTTTTGACAAACATTTGATTTATAGTTCCATCCACACATTCCAAAAAAGCCCCAAGAAGATCAAGCAAGTTGCACAGGCCAGTTTCCCTATTTTTGTGATCTAAGTTGCGTTGCTAAGTGTTACTCCTATGGAAAGTATTCAGAATCCACTGTGCAGAACAACAATTTCTTTTGGTGAGAAATCATGGAATTTGATCAGGGCAACGCCAACACTGTGCTACACACTAATCCAGCTACAACCAAATGAAATAATTTTTTATTGCAGAATATGCAGTGCTTGTGTAATGAATGGCACTTCAGAATGGGAAGCAATCAAAAGTTCTTTGTACACTGTCGGTAAGTTGATGACATTCAATCCATTCAGTACAAATTGCTTAGCCAGGCTGAATGAGGCTTGTTGGTAATAGGGAAGGGCTGATGCTATACCAAAATCTGCTTTAAATACTTGCCTGTTTAACAAAAGCTAGAGGAAAAAATAGCAGTAAACTGTCATTTCTCTGTCCAAGAGGCAACGTAGTACTCTCAACAGAATCAGCGGTAGGAGAACAGAGGCACTTTTATAGACTCTGAGCTTTGAGATTTGTGTAGCATGTTTATTTATCACCATTCTCCTAACCAAAATGCGATGGCGGGGAAGAAATTGATTTTTATATAGTTTTGCTCTTACTGAGATTTGTAGGTACAAGCATTATCCCACAGGCTAAGGTAGTCCCTTTGCCAGTGCTCCCATGAATGGGTACCAGATTGACCCCTCTAGCTATATTACTGGTGTGCTACTGAGAGGATTCTCACCACGTTAAGTTGTCCAGAAATAGACCAACTAATAAGCAAATACATCAACAAATGCACGTTCAGATTTTGCAAAATTACTTTTTGAAAATGGAAATAAATCTTAACACTTTTCAATTGTCAACACTTAAAAAAACCACAAACCACCAATTCTGCACATGGTTGGCAAAACCAAATGCTGCAACATTTGCAGAGGCACAAGCAAACCAGTGCCTTAGGTGATGAGGTTCCTGCACTCAGCAGTGGAACCATTACTAAGCCACAAAAAATATAAGCTTTATGTCCATGGGACTACAGTACATTCTCGGAGGAAAAAAAATATCTGCATTCACATATAGATCCTTGTGGTTTGAGATACAGAGAGAATATACGAACCTACCAGAAAAAATCCTAGGTTTTACATGACTATCTTCCCCTTTGAATAGTATCTGTAACTTCCACATTTCCAATCAAAGAATGTGAGGAAAGAGTTTTGATACCCAAGGCATTGTTTTGCACAGTGGAGGTCACAAAGACTATTTGGTTTAATCTGGAGTGTGCATTATAGTGTTCTGCGACCTTAAAACTCAGCACCACACATGATGCTGCCTTTACCTTGTTCATAATGCTGGCATTTTGTACTATGTTACTGCAATCCTAAATCTAAAAATCAAACAAGACAGTGATCTATACCTGACTGCTTTTAAAAGCATACTCAGTAAAGCTGGAAGAAAAATTAAATTGCTGTATCATGTTTTGTGCCTGAACTACATTCTGCTCCCCGCCAAGGTAGCTCTAAGTTATTAATAATTTAGTTAAATAATTTTAGAGTGGTAGCGACTACTATCTACTTCTTCAGTATCTCAATTCATCAATCTCTTCCTGCTGAAGAAGGAGGTGGAATCTCATATCTGACAGGCAAAGAAAAATTGCACCTATTCACATTTTTGTAGTAGGGGAGGAGTATGGAAACTATAGTAATGGTAATAACCTATGTAACGTACAGATTATGAGAGTCCCAGCACATTATAGTGCATGCTCTAAGAAGGCAGCATGCCCGGAACTAAGCAGTGAGCTGCGAAAAAAACCCAACCCAACACAAAACACCACAAAACACTCTAGCTGACCTTTAAACATCTCCAGTAGGCCAATATTTCTTCAATACTACCAAAATAATCCTTCAATTCAGCTGCTTATTTGGAATCAAATCCTGGCATTCCAAGGAGGATGTTTAGCCTTAAGTGTTTGGGTACTCGCTGAAAATATTTATTTGTTTGGTAATTTTAGTCATTTTCCTCTCATGCAAGAAACAGTTGGCAGTGAGAATGAACCAGCTGGGGTCAGATGCTCAGGATCACAGATTTCTTTTTTAATCCCTAAGAGATACTTACTGTGCTAGAATTGAAGGCTATTTATTGCTATTGTCCAATCTTAAACCAGCATAAAAAAAAAAAATATTAAGCTAGCAAATGAATGAAACCCCAAATTACCACCAGGACCTGGCCATGAGCTTCAAATCTTAAGATGACCAGTGAGTCACAATGAAAGGCAGAAAATTGTGAAGAGAAAATTATGCGGCAAGAATAACGTACATTCAGTCCCTCGCATTACATTTTGAATTCTAGTACTATACATAGACTGCAGGTTTTTTTGCAGTTGAGAAGTAAGGAGGTTTGTATACACACCCATCTACAACTACAATAGTCAGTATTTGTTAGGGGACTTATCTAGTCAGTCACAGCTTAAACTGTTGAGTTTTACCTCGCTGTGGTCAGATTCACACACTAGCTCCTTTCTTTATGGGAGCTGATAGCAGTTTCCAAGTTTTCTGCTGTCCTCCAGAACGCAAAGAATCACACCTTGCCTGTGGTAATTCCCCTGGTTCAGGCAAAATAGCAAGATCTAAAGCTCTTTAGAACACATCTTTAGTTACGGAGCTGGTAAGGTCACTTTAAGGTCAACCTGCTGTCACTGTACAGTGTATAACAAAAGAAAACTCACAGAACTGTCCATTTTTCTTATGTCTCTGACAACCTTTTTTTCTACATACATACAGTACAAAGAGCCACTGAATAAGGAACCAAAATATAATCCAACCTAATTATTTCAAAACATTCTTCAGAAGAGAATACAAAACCAATGTTTACAATCGAATGGATGTTAGATGAGCCTGTGTGCAAATTTTGAAGGACACTGAGAATATCAGCAGCAACCAATGACATTCTAAGGCTACTGGTACTGTAAGAGCATACACAGACCTTGTCAGAGATCAGCCCATTCTTCCTCCTTCCTTCCGCATTGCTAGGTAGTCTACAAGCACAGAAATGGGAAACACATCAGGCAAATGGTGACTAAATAAAGATTAGAAAGCAATGGAGCGGTGGCACATGCTTCAGCCTGGAAATCTGTAATAGAAGTTGATATAATACTCCAATCCCTCGGTTGCTTAACAAGTTCATTGATTACAGCCATGCTGCTTCTACCATGCCAGACCCTTAGGAAAGAGGAGTTTGCAAATGACTGTTCTCCAATTGCAGCACGAGGGAAGTGTACTGGTTTACTCTTTCAGTCATAGAAAACCAAGGAAATTTCATTTAACAAATGTGTATGTCTGAGAGAACATAGGAAAATCTATGGAGCTCAAAGCTCACAAGTTCAGAAATGCAGGATAAGTGCTATCTTGTGTTATTCATTGCTAAGTATCAAGACCAACTCAAAATATTTTTTTTTTGTGCGTAACAAAGAATTGCTTCCACAAAGAATTGCTCCTCTTTCCTCTAGCTCAAACTTGCTTTCAATTTACTTTATTCCTTTTTGTTCTCCTACTTCTTTTTTAAAGTTAATTCTTTTCCACTTGATATTTGTTTTGTATCTGCCATTGTTGCAGATTTTATTGTTAATAACAAGTAAACACTCCAAGTAACAGTGAAATTCATTCAGTGATGCAGAAGAGTTGTAAGATGTAAATTACTGACTTTATTCTTTACTGGTTTAACTTGTACCATTCATGAAGCTTTGTCTCACCAAATCTCCAGTTTTCCACAACTGATTCTATTTATATGTTGCATGGTAGCTATTGCACTGGATAGTGGTACTTTATCCCACTGTCTTTTTCTGTTCACAAACTACATTATAATCGAATCCTATCTTCTCTACTTGGGATAAAGAGAAACTCTATTGGTGCCTGTTCTCCTACAGATTTGATCCTCACAGAGAACTACAAACTCTCACTAAAGATTTTCTGACAAAGAAGGCATTTGTAAAGGCCTGTGTCTTTGTGCGTTATCTAGAAGCTAACACAGGATGAGCCTACGCAACACTAAAAATAGAATTAAAAAGTTTTCTTTACACAGTGATTAACTTTTGCAAAACTTGTGTCAACTTAATTACCCGTTAGATACCCATTCTATTATCTAAATTGATTGGGATAAGGCTCAAAATTTGAACAGTAAACAGAAGCAAACAGACACAGGGACAGTGTGGCTAAAAATGCCTCCTTTCTTTAGAGAACCAGGCTAGAAAAATCACTAGTATTATTCTGAAGTTTCCCCCTCTGATTCAATTTATCCCCACATCGGAGTAAAGATCAAATACGCATAGGAACAATCACGAAGTAATGAGACCGAATTATCATTAATAGCTATGTTTGTGCTCATGGTGACTTGAATCAAACTCTATGTGGCAGAAGAGTTCAAGTGTGAATCTCTGTTGGTAAAAGCTGGATCATAATACTGAAACTCAAGGCTTCTTAGTATTTTTCTAATTATAGGTTTGATCCAACTGCCATCAAAGGCAGGCTAATTGGCTTTTACAGAAAAAAAATAATTGAAAACAGCCCTTACCACTAAATTTTAAAATAGCAGAAGAAGTTCATAAAACCAGCACTTTTAATGAATAAGTTTTTTAATTATTTCAAATAAGCTTTGCCTCACGCTGTCCAATGGATTGTTACCTTATTAGCAACATTTTGTGAGAGATAGTTTGTTACTTTAATACATTTTGAAAAATAACTCTCTTAGTGCTTCTTCTATTTATGACTCACTCATAAAAACACGAGTGACTCATGCTGTCAAATTACAAGTTATTACTTTAGAAAATGAGTTTTTTCCCTTCCTTTTGGGTAAAATATGACAATTTTCACTATTTTGTTACTAAGGGCCGTTTCTTACCACTTAACAGGTTCTCAGAATTCTATTTTTTAAGTAAAGCATATGCCACAAAAGACAAAAGCATCTCCCACCTCTTGTCTCTTTCAAAGATGAATACATTTGATACAGAACAATTATTCAAAACTAGTTCCAGAACTTCAGAGGTTGTTTATCAGTAAATTGTATTTCAGTCATCAATTTTATCTAGATAATTCTGCCCTTTTTTTTTTTTTTTAAAGGTGGTCAGCTGTAAGCTATTAACATGTGTTGGCCTAAAATTAATTACTAGAGATACCATTGTTACAGCCAAAGACTCAAGCCCTCTGTTGCAGGGACTTCTGGTCTGCCTCTCCAGTAAGGTGGTGTGGTGCTTTCACATACAAAACATGAAAGGATGTCCCTAGGTGGGAATTAACTTGAGCAATTGGGAATGGGATATTTCCTGGGTCAGAGAACACTGTGAAGCTTTTTGTTGCCTGATAGCTCAGACAGTCCCTCTGGCCTTCTCGCCCTACCTGCCCCATTTTTTTCCATGGTGAAAGCAGAACATTCCACACACAAAAGGATCTAAATAATTTCTGTACTACTGTACATACTTTGGTGTCTCATTGTTTTGTTATTATTGCAGATATGTCTAGTGATTCTAGAAGTCCTGAAAGACCAGCTGACTTGCTTTCATGTGCGGAAGCTGTTGCATCCTGATGATTTCCTCTGATTACTATCCCAGACAAGGCCAAGTATTGTCTGGCTAGTGCCCACCTAACTTCAGGGTTGAGATCATCACTGGAGCATCCTTTTATTAAATGGTATTTCCCCCTGCTCAAAAATTCTATTCTACTCTATCTCCCTTTTGCCTCCTCCCCTCCCCCTTAGCGGATCACTCAGGAGGACATTCTCACTAATTATCTGCTGTTAAGAGTGGTTAAAGTTGAAAAAAACCCAAACAAACCCAAACACAAACCCTCAACCTCTCTGCAAGCTCGTTCTTACATATCCTTGTCCTTATCTGTAAGGACATCCATGATGACAAGATCCAGAGGATGCCTACGCATGGGCTCCCTAGTACTAGAGAAGAGTGTTTGCAACTGAGGTTAATATTTCTGCTCCTAGAAGATTCTGACTCCGTACATATCTCCCACAAATGAACAGCCATCATTCCCTAGGGAAGGCACATCTCTTCTGAGGGAGGAAAAGACCCAAGTCAGCATCATCTTTTTTTCTCTGATCTTCAGAAATGCGGATCGAATGATCCTGATCTTTCCTGGGTAAAGGGGAAAGATAAATCCTAGTACGACTCTTGGCCACGTATTTTCTAGGCATTGCCAGTTGACCCTACATTGCCATCTAGATATTGATCA
This sequence comes from Phaethon aethereus, assembly GCF_964289735.1. Taxonomy (NCBI): domain Eukaryota; kingdom Metazoa; phylum Chordata; class Aves; order Phaethontiformes; family Phaethontidae; genus Phaethon; species Phaethon aethereus. The sequence goes on from NC_138587.1 coordinate 23,020,927, forward strand.
GGGGCTTTAGAAAGCAAACGAATCGCTCCTTGGCTCAAACATCTTCCAAATTGGGAAATTCCTTTTGAAATTGCTGCAGTTCAGACCTCATCACTGAACTCTAGGTCTAGGCCACATGCTGTCTTTTCTCACATGGATTCTCTGCCAAAAACAACATTCAGAGAGCTATTATTCTTCTTGACATACCCATCATAATCCTTGCTTTAAAGCTTTTTCTCCTTTAAATCCCTCAAACTTATTGCCTCTGAGCTATTCTTATGTTCACAGAGAATAGAGTCAATTCCTTCGTTTGATTGCTCATTACATTTCCTCTTAATGTCTCTTAACGTTTCTTAGCTCCCCCCTCCTCCCCTTTATAGGTTAAAATCCAGCCTTGATGGAAATAGAAATAACTTAGAATTCAAGCAGCTATGCTTATTTTTCTTTACAGATTTCTTGTCTATATTCTGTATCTGCTACTTTCAACCCATTTGGTATTTCCTTTATTCCTGCTGCCGCTTTCCTCGGAAAGCCCAGAGCACAGTACAAGATCAGTGACGTTAAAAGTGATGGTGCTGTCCATAATCCTATTCCACATTTGGGGATTCCTGGTCAGGTTTCAAAACAGACACAGTCTGCTGGCACCATAGCAGAAGCTGAACACCAGTTGAACTACAAGGGTTAGGTGAGCTCAGTAGTACAAATGGAAAAAAATTAACACAAAAAAATTTTACTCCCTTGCAGTCTTCTCTCTTGTCCTTTGTGAAGGATGGTGCAGAAGAAACACCTCTTAAAATCCCAGACCTTTCTTTGGGGTTATATAAAGATATCTGGTGTATGTGAAGCAGCCACTTATGAGGAGGCTTGCCAGGAAAAGACAACCACCAAAAGTAAATCAGCCTCTCTCTCATTCAGTATCAAAGTTTGCCATTCAGGTGTTCTGAACGCAGAGATATGTACGGGTACCATGCAGCTACTATACCCACTGGGACATCTGGATTGGTGCGGTCTGTATTTAGAAAGAAAGCTATGTAAGATTAAGGTGCCTAAGATTTTTTTTCCACTGTCTGCACTGGAAGATGGTTGTAAGCAATGAGAATAACTCCTGGAAGTAATAGCGTTCTAACACAAAAGGTGAATGTTTGGGACTACAGCTTCATATTGCCTCATCTTTACTCAGTAAGAAACCACTCCCTTATGAAAAATAGAAGAAAAAAAAAATGCATAGAAGGTCACAAAAGTGACCCTGACATATCCATAAGGACAACAGCTTGAAAATAAACTGATTTATGTTAAGTGCAAAAGTAAGAGGCATAAGATAGTCCTTCGGACTAAGCAGAATAGAAAAAGCAGTTTAAAACATAACATGGCAACTCAGAAGAGAGAGCTCAGAAAAAAATGAACGATTAGGTGAATTACAAACATGTACACAATGTCTGCTAAATGGAAAATAGTAACTGCATCTTGCAAGCCGTTTAGTAAGTATGGCAAAACAGACCCCAAAGCATTGAAATGGAGACAGCACACTAAACAGAGAAACAAGATGCTGCACTGAATTGTGAAGATATTATAAATTGCAGGAAATAGTTTATTAATACAAAAAGCTCTGGAGCAGGCTACCTGTTGGTAGTGGTAAACACAGTACTTGTGGTAAAAATAGCTCTCACAATAGAAAGGACAAGTGGTATGAGGGAAAATATGGAAAATGATACTAGGCTTACTCTTGGTAAATTCACAGCTCAAATACAATGATGATAAATATGAATAAGGGAGAAAAATTAAATTGTTTTAATTTTGCAAGCTTCAAGAGAAGAACCTGAGAAATTGTATCACCAAATCTTGCACATAAGTTACACAGAGAAGTTGTCTCAATGAAGTTAACAGCTGAAAAGTGAACCCAGATTCGTTCAAACTAAAAATAAAGCATAAGGTTTCGAATTTTGCCAATAAAACAAATAATATATGGAAGATTTAATGTCATCTGAAAACCTTAAGTTAGATAACCATTGCTTACTAAGCGCCTTTTTTTCCAGCTTAAAAGTTGATGCATTTCTTACGAGAGTGAAGTAGAGGGCCTATGTCATGGGGAAGATCAGATTGGATTTTAAGGCCAGCTATGACCTTAAACTTGTAACTGAGACAATGAAAAAAGAGCTGAGAAGGGATGGTTTTAACCATATCAGACTAACGTAGGTACATAAAGCTAAATACATGAATAAAACTTCTAGTTGCCTTACCAGGAAAAACATTTAAAAGGGGAGGAATTCATTTGAGAGCACCTACCTTGCCTGTCAGCCAAACACTGTCTCCAGGGCTTCTCCCAGTAGAGTTCCTACATCAGGGTGTTTTGTTGCAATTACGGGGAAGCGATGAGGCACAGTGTAACGTAGGTGCAAGCAGCATGTCACAGAAAAACGTCCAGGGAAGATGCTCATGAACAACAAGGTTTCAAAGCCTCTCTTGAACAGGCAGCTATACACAGAAGGTATACTGCTGGCAGAGGATCTTGGGAGACGTCCTGCAAGGAAAGGCCAAGATGTTCAGGAAAAAACAGAGGTACACATGCTCTGCTACACACCCCTCCCTGCTTATGCAGGAGTGAACTGCCCGGTGCCCTCTGGCAGTGCAAGCTGCAGACTGTGTGTACCTACTAGGGCCACGCAGGTCTAAGCCAGACCCAGGGGCAGTGGTTTACAAGCAATACAATTTACCTTAGCAATAACTTACTCAGAGACATGATTCTGTCCCCTACATCAATGCTTATTTGGGCAACCTGCACACTTACTGTTACAGCTACCAGTTAAGCTTCTAGGTGTTGTAAGTACCTATGGGTAGCTACAAATACCTGGCTGCTGCACTGATGTAAGTAGAAAGCACCCAGTGCTCCTGTGCTGTTACTGCTTCCTCAAAACAGCACAAAGCAAGACTTTACTTTCAAGATTTACTTTTTAAAAATATTTTTTCCCTCAAAACTCTTCCCCTGGCATTCATTCAAGAACCTCATTTGTGCTCGGCTTGTTTACAAAGACGATGGTAGGCTAGAGTTTTCTGATAAACTTGCACATACGTTAAAAAAACTGGCTAAAGAAATTGCCAGAACTTATCTGTACACCCTGAATCTGCCTACAGGTGATTTCAATAGCTACTACCTGGCTGCTTTCTCTTAGAAGACCCTCTACCTGAGATGAGAGCTAGAGTGACAGGTCTTGACTGGACCTTGCTCTCCTCCAGCTGTATCTCTAACTGGGGAAACTGGAAGGAAGCAGCCCTATGCTTCTTGGGCAATCTGGTACTAAGAAATCCTCAGAGGATGTTTACGAATGACTGACATGTAGGTACCTTATGGATGCATATATCAGCAACCAAATAGGAAAAAGAATAATGCCTTTATCTTAATTAAATACAGTGATTAGCAAAGAAGCTAGATTGACACTTGTAAAACTTAAGTTCTTCATGTATAGAACAGAAGTCAGCAAACACGCTGCTAGGAAAACCTTCTCCTTAAGCACCACACAACAATTGTGGCTCCTACCCAGGGAGAACTTGTAACTGAAAAGGTTGGTTCAATGTTTTATTCATTATCTGCCTGGCTTTTTAGGCAGGGAAATAACGATTATACAGTGTTGGGGATGTTGCATTAGGGAGGAGATTATCTTGAAGACTAATATTAACTTTGTCTGGCTGATCTAATTAAACAATTCCTTGCAACATGGCTGTAAAACAGCTGTTGACGGGCAGAAATTTTCCCGATGCAGCAAGACAACCTAGAGCAGAAAACAGGCTCTTTGTCCCTTACCCAGCAGAGGTGCCGTCTGTGCCGTGTGTCATTGCAGCGCTCGGCCGCCGTGCGCGGATGCATGCACGCACACCCCGCGGTTCCTGGACACCGTTTCAACAAAACTTCTGTTCGCACTCATGGGAGATACCCCTTTCCCCCCTCGTCCCCCCACCAGTCAACAGGAACCACACGAGGCAACTATGTAGGTTATAAACAACCCCATTCTCAGGAGGGCTTTAATTTAAACCATTTTACCAAAAAGCATGAAGTGGACATAGATTCTCATTCAATAGGCCTGCCTCAGAGGCGCACAGGAGACCCGAGGCTAACTTTAATTAGCAGAGAAAGGTATTTTGGAAACGGTAATAGTACTCTGCAATTCTAACGAGTACTCATTTTTTCTGTTATGTTTCAGCATGATAACATTATTCTTCAGTATGATTCAGTATAATAATAATAATATTATTAAATGTTTCCCTAATGCTTCCCTCCTTCCAAGTACCTGAACATCTGCCAACCGTAACTCAGCCAACGCTGCCTGTTTTGCTAGCGCCACATCTCCTTCCCCTTCAGGGATGAATTCCCTCCATGCAGATGCTACAACTTGACTGGGTTTTCATGATAATTTATTTTAAAGATAAAATTTCCTCTTCTTTCCTAATCCTTGCGGATGCTAATTGCTGAACACAACTGTACCTTTTAGAGGCCTTTTCTCACTCAAGTTTGCAACACTCCAAGTTTTCATAGATTAAAAAAACCAAACAAACCAAAGTACATGGTAAGACCTTCCCCTCCCAACTGGAACTTAAAAAAAAACACCCCAAAAAAGACATTAAAATGAGGTGGGGGAAGGTTCTATACAACTAGTTGTTGCCCTGGCAGAGCTGCTGCCACCCCAGGCTCTGCGGCTGCCTCACCTCAGCGCAGGCCGCGTCCCGGGCGGCTGCGGCTGGTGGCAACAGGCCCGGAGCCACGCTGTGGTGGGAGGGTGCTGCCGGGCACCGCCGGGGACCCGCCAAGGCGCAGACCCGCCAGCGAAGGGGCTCAGCTGGGTACAATCACCGCTCGGGAGCGGGCCGAGGATGCTGGGATGGGCGGCTGGAGGCAGGCGGGCTGGCGGCCTGCGCCGCCACGCTGCGCCCCGGCCCGGCCCTCCTCTTGCCACAGCAGCAGCAGCCACCCAGCACGAGCACCAGGTGAACCAGTGTATTACAGAAAACACATTATACAGAAGTACATGAAATACGAAGTAAAGACTAAACTCCGTTAAAAATTACAGCAGTGATTATTTGATAAATTAAAGCAAGGCAATGCAGATCTGTTTGGGAGCAAAGCTCTCGTCCCCACAGCCCGCCGAGCACCCCTCCCTGCAGTGGGAGCAGCTGCGCCCAGCAACCACCTCATTTTCAGTGTTCGCTTACGTTTTGTGAGGGAAAAAAGCCTTGGAGCTGGGTTTGCAATGCAAGTACTTGCAACCGTGAAAGGGGAGCCAGTTCCCTCACACAGGCGCTTCCAGGAAGACGTGGTTTCCGTCACAGAACCCTCCTGGTCGGGTACTCAGAGACAGAAAAGCCAAGGCCCGAGTCGTTTGCTCAGAGATTTCACGGCTCGCAGACCAGGTGTGCTTTCTTCATAGTTTATGAAGCTCCAGTCAGCCCATTAAAAAGAAAACCTTTCTGTCCAAGCACCGACGTGATGTGATGAACTTGCCGCTGCTGGCATGCCCTAAGTCCTCCCTCTGAGAAGGAACAAAGCCAAAGCTCCTGCTGGGTGTGGAGGGACACAGGCTTGGGGCTGAGCGCAGCACTGATTGTTTGTTACCCGATAAACCCGAAAAGATGATTTGACCCACATATTACACGTTAACTTACAATCTACACATTCCAGCAGCCCTTCTCCCACTCGGGGGCGCACACACTCAGGAGCAAGCAGTCAATGAGTGGAGGAAAAACTCAAGCATTAAATGCAGAAAACCCCAACCTCATTTTAGTAAATTAAAAAAAAAAATTGATGTCTATATTGACAGCAACACGCTTAGAAAATGTGTATCCCCAAATCCCACCCACACAGCAGCCACCCGACGGACCACTTGAGCTCCTACAGGCAAGAGCCTCCCTACTACTTGCAGCAGGCTGCTTCCTGCACCATACCAGCTCCCCGCCTCACACTTTTCTTTTTTCCTTTAGCTCGCCTCTCGCCCTAGCTTGTGGCACATCACAGTTCGTGACGATGCACGCCAGGAGACTGCACCTAAAGAGGGGAAACGAACAGCAGGCATTTGCCAAAGTACTCCCACCACTTGCAGCAGTTCGCTTTTCAGGACATTCAGCGCCAGACTGCTAGGCTGAGTGGGAAAAAGAAGGAATAGGAGAGCAAAACCTTTCCTGTATGCGTCTCAGAAATGTTTATCGCAGTAGCGCTGAGATATTCATAGCAGTAGCACTGAGATATTCATAGCCCTTTCATTTCTCTCTGAAAGGAAGTGGAGAAAGATGATGTCTTTCCTTGAAAATCCAAATGAACAGAGGGGGGATGTTTGAACAAACCTGGAAAATTAAGAGCTGCTTCTTAAGCCACCACTGACTTCATCAGGAATTGAAGATGCTTAGTGAAAACTGGGAAAAGCCCCTGACAACAAATACTAGATGAAAAATTGTCAAAATGTTTTAAAACAGTACATTGTCAACAACAGTGAAAATTCAGAATATAAAGTCATGATTGTAAATACTGAGAGGCTGTAGGAGGTGAAATACAAACAATATATAGTCTAGTGCTAAATGTTGAATAGCCAAAACACAAGAAAGTTCATCAACAGCATGCTAAAGGAATATTACAAAGCTTTATTAAATAAAACAGATACAAATGATTATTATTTACATCCAAATTGTCAATTTTAAGTAGTACTAGCATGTAAGGCACAACTGCTCCAAAACTGGCCGATAAGTTACACAAGACTCAATATAATAATGTGGGTTTTTTGTAATACTGTGTGAAACCAAACCTGTGTGCCATTAACTGTGTCTGCATTCCATTCCTCTATTTGCCTGCATAGGTCTGCACACAATATATTTTGCATGAAATAGTTTGTTCTTTGAAATAGAACAATTGCAATCACTTTCATCGTGGTCCTCGGGAGAGTTCAGACAGTCAGAATATTATTCACAATTAAGACTGCGATACTGTAAACAAAGCCCTTATCCGATAGCTGCAAAATACTGCTTATGGATTAAAAAGTTACTGTGATTATGGTTATAATCCTTGAAATAAAGGATCCCCACTGAGATACTTTTTTTTTTTTCTCCTGTTTTCAGGGAAGTACTTTAGGACTAAGAATTGGAACCAAGTTTTTCTTCTCATCTGTTTAAGATTAATTTGGAAAAAAGGTCAAGTCAGCACACCTCACTGCCATCTTGTTTAGAAAGCAAAATAACTCCGAGCACCCAGTGATCAGCTGCCTGGCTGAGTATGCAGAGTACTTCCTGACATACCTGGAACTGTGCATTTTATATCCGCGTGTCTTAGCCAGTCAAGAAGAAAACCAAAAACAACCAAAAACCCCCACATTATTACTTACGCAATTAAATGCTATAGACTTACAAATGAGCACTTATTAGTAGGATATTATGGTACAAACATGCCCAAGTCTGGTCATACCAGTAACATCTTACTGTACAGTTTAAATGAAGACTCTGGGTGCGGCTGTATCTGTTTGTACATGAATACACCAGAGACAAGCAGACCGAACCAACTCAAAAGGTCACTCATTCCAAGTGTGAAATAAGCCACCTACTTTCCAGTGCACCAGGTGACTAGCGGTAATAAAAGGAGGCTCAGTTTCTATTGAGGTACTTCTATGTGTGAAATGGCCTATAGAAATGTATTATATCTATATCAGAACAGAACACAGTTAAGATAATTGCCTTCAATTAAAATTATTTAATACCAGAAGAAGGGTCCTCTTAGAAGGCACATGCTTTCACATTCCCAGTCCAAAAAAAGTGCTTACAGTAACAAGAAAGGAATGCTGCAGTTGTACCCAAAGGAAGCCCCACTAAGAGAGTTTGTTTTTCTTTTTCTTTGTTGCTGTAAAAAGCCTCCAAATTATTCACAGTTGTTCCAGCATTCCTAATGTTAAACCAGCAAATTATGGTGATGAGTCACATTGTAAGGCTAAACATAAGAACACTTGTCAGTGCAGTACAACCCTGAGTCTTTGGAACTCAAAATAAAAAACTAGTTCTTTGAAATATATAATCCTTCATATTTTTGGCTCGTATTTAACCTGTTTTTCTATTTCCCTTTTTTAAAAAGTTCATTAAAAAGAAAGTTAATTTTTACAGAAAGCAAACAATTTTTTTTTATCACTATTGCTTAAGAAATAACTTATAGTTGCTTGAAGAGTGCAAGAAAACTAGCTTAGCATAAACACTGCTTTTCGTCTAGCCATCCCTGTCAACTGAGCATAAAACAGCAGATAAAATGAGTTTTTGAGAACTGAAGCACCCACATAAAAAAAAAAAATCAAAGATTGCTAAAGATAAAAAAAAATTATGTTAGGTTACATTCAAGAGATGACTTGAATTATATTGAAGCTGTGCAAGTTCTTAAATTTGCTATTGTTAAAGGCACTGGGGTTTTTTTTTTTTATTTTCCAGCCCTAGTGCATGAAGATGAGTCCTGCTGTCTCTAACGTGAACCATAATCAGTGCTCCAGAGCGTGGATGATGGGCTTGTTTTCCTGCTTGAGGACTGAGGACTGAAGGAAAGCACGGGTGATACAGAGAAGCCTAAAATGCAGGGAAAAAGGAGAAAGAAACCCCAATCATACTCAGGAATGGTTAAAGAAGTAAGAAAAATAACTGCTGTTGATCAATCCGCAAGCAAGTCTAATGATTCATTCAAAGTGAAATAACCCCTTTAGCTTATTGACTGTTGAAAAGACATAAGTATCAAAGTTTTCTAAGTAGTCCTATTAAGGACTTTTTAATTAAAGAACTGATTAAGTCTGAGGGCGGCACAACACATTTCACCTCAGCAACTAACTTTCAGTTTGAAGTTGCCGTATTTTATCTGAAATGTCAGGCATGTGTGTTTTTACAAAGAGGACTGCAGCTCACCATCACTTAAATGCATCTGTAATAACGTGAGTTTGGTTTTAACAGCCACCATTGATTACGGCCCTTCCAAGCGAATGAGTATTTTTTGCGTATTTCTGAGTTTGATTCTGCAACACTGCAAATAGGTAGAATAGGGAATAAGCAGGATGTTGAAAAATACACATAAAAGATGACTGCAAGATCAAAAGCAGTGAAGGAACAAACTGTTCCCTGAGCCACACAACTAAGTCTTCTATAGACTTGTGTTCTTTCCCCCTAGCATTCGCCCTTCCCTTACAGCAGCCCCAGCTCAGAGCACCTCACAGCACGCTGGCAGCGCAAGAGGCGCAGCACATGCTGCAGCTCATCAGACATAGCACACGCTGATTAACCAGCCAGCTGCTGCCGAGCTCATTCTATCAGCAGCTGAGCTCTGCTTCACTTTCCCTCAGCAGGAGCAAAATTGTGGCACTCTCTCCTCTACCCATCTGGTGATTTGCGTGAATTTTTACACCTTCAACCCACTCCCTATTTCCAGCGTGGCTGAAGGTGGCCAAGAGTTTTTGGCCAAAAGAATTAGCAATGGGTAAAGGGGAGGTTGGGGAGTGGGGCAGGGGGAACAAGTTTCCCAGGAAGTGGCACAGTGCTTGTTGTAATGTAGTTCAGTATACAGACTCTCTCATACTCATACCTCCCTACACTCAATTCCAATGCAACAGCTCAACTAACCAGTTAATCCACTTGTAACTGGGTAACAGCTGCTTACTGTTATGGCTGTGTTGAGGAGTTGTCCGTGGGGTAAATGCTGGATGACTGTGCTGTTCTTTCGGTGAGAAAACTGCATGATAGGCTGCAAGACATTGTAAAAAAAAAAAAAAAAGAAACAAAAAAAAAACCCAAAAACAAAACCACCACCAACAAAATCATTTCACATGGAAGTTATTCCTTTGTATCTTACAGCTAATGCATTGTAAGAAGTTACGGAAAAAATACTTGCACCATCTTTCATTCTCTTACCTATAATCATAACAGCTGTCCCTGCTAATAGTGCAAAAAGCGTGAAGAACATTACTTGATAAGAATCAAGAAAGTGCTGGAATAGACTGGCTCCATCTGTAGAATCGATTAAAAGGAGACAACACTGAGTTAAAAGAGCATCTTCTCCAATCTGCTTTAAAAGTTAACAATTCTCAACTCAAACTGAAATAGCCAAAAGAAGGTTTTTATTTATAGCAAATAAGTGTAATTCACTTGGATAATACACCTAAGATTCTAGTGACTATTTCCAATGCAGTCTTCAAAACTTGCCAGTAACAGCTTAAAACATTGTATGTGATGTCTCAAGCATGTTCTTTACCCTTTTCAGCCCCAAAATGCTAACCTGGTTTCAAGATAACAAGGCATGCTTGACAGTAAACAAAAGCAGAGCAAAAAAAAAAAAAAAAAAAACCACCCACCCACCAAACTTTCAGACACTTTAGCACTGGGATATTTATGCCAACTTCAACAAGAGTATTTTAGGCTTACCCAAACGGAAAATATGTTCAGCTTCAGTCATAAAAGCAACTGTATTCAAGTCTTCTGGTCACAGTGAGCAGCTTACATGTCAATGATAACATTAGCTGCCAGCTCAGATTTTCACACATCAAATTTTATAACCTCATGAACATTAATGGAAGTTAGACCAGTTTATTCTGGCATATGAAGTCTAGAGATAAACTTACGTCTCACTGGTGCACTGGTTCTGTCAGTTAAGTAAATCACTGTCACTGGGATAGTGATAGACTGGTCAGTCATAGGACTAGAGACAGTTAGAGTGGTTGATAAGGATCCCTGGCTTGAAACTCTTGGATCAGACAGACTAACGGTGTAAACTACATAACTAGGCAGCCCGTAGGATTTCTCTTTCTCAAACGCCTTCACTGTCGGTGACCCACATTTCACCTGCCAAGGAAAAAAAAACAACCTGAAACAGACTGCTTGAGAAAGCAGAGCACACATCCATCTTCCAGGCCGCACGTCAGAAATACGTTATTCCATAGAAACATAGAGCAACTCACGCCTCAACAGGAGTCGGACTTGGCTGTAACTTTGCAGTGACACCTGCAGCACTTCACCCTTGTTTATTGTTCAGGTTGCCCCATTAACTGCTGTTTCTGTGGGTCTGGGCTAACCCTCTATGGGCAAAAGTCAAAGCATACCTTACAGGGCTACGTGAGCCATGGGCAGTCAAATAAATAAGCAGGCGAGAACCTAGCCCTGCCCCTGGGATCAGGCAGGTTTTCTGCTTCCCCACCTGTGAGCTGGTTAAGAAACCCCAGCTAGCGCGCAGATGAGCCTGGCACGTTTCCACTACCCCAAAACAAAAGTGAAAGCTGGGGAGGAATACATTCCAGGACAAGTATTTCCAAATCATCTCAGGAACAATCTTGACATGGCAAAGGTGGCACAGAGTGCCTTTGGCTAGAAAGTTACCTGTAACAGTTCAAAATGCTTTCAACTGTGCTGTGATACGTTCCAGCAATAGACTCACCTCCAGGGTATCAAGAATTTCAGTGGCACCAAATATTTTCACATCAGAGCTTGGGTAATGGTTACTTAAAAGCATTTCTGTTTGGTCAGCATAAAACCCAGGATTGAATGGCACCTCAGCGCTGATCTGCTCCCCAGAGAAGTGGCTGCCTTGGATTGAAGCTGTGACTTGGAGTGCAGTTTTGCTCATGCTGAGGTGCTTCAGCTGCTTGTCAGTAAGCCTGTGCATTGTGATGGAACAGGTGTAATGTCCTACAGAAACAAAAGCAGTTTGACTGTTAATTGCTCATCTATCTATGGTTTTTTTCCTCCATGCAGAGTGAGATTTCTGTGACATCTTTACAGAAGGGCTAAAAAAAAGTGGTGAAATTCAACAAACAGCAAGATCGGGAGTGTGCAGGGAACTGGGACAGTCTGCTGGTCCGAGCATCACAATCCCAGTACTAAAACAACAGAAGATATTTTTTATCCCAAACTAAATATCATGATAAAAACACTAAACTGCAGTTTCCAGTCACATTATATTTTAATATGCCCGTGAGACTCAATTCCACTTTGAACACTTATGCAAATATTGATAGAGAAGCTTTACTGAAATAAAAATTTAACATCCTATTTCAAATTCTCTTCACCTAATGTTAAAATTTTAGTCAGCTACCATCACCATCATCAATTCCGTGGAGACATGCTTTATTATTTATAAAAGCTTCTTTAAAAGGTTAGATATTCACCATGTTTCTAGTCTCTTATGGGACCTTCTTCTCTATTATTAGTGATAAAGATAGTAAAAAATTCCCCCAGTATGGAAGATACAAAGCATAAATAAGAAGCAGAACTTCCTAGGTACATGTTTTCCACTTATTTTCTTTCCCTAACGAAGTAGCAGAGGCAGCCACTACTATGCAAGGTATAATAGTGTTTTACACAATGAGTTGACTAATCTATCAGATAATTAATTAATGTTATTTCCATACAGTCCATAATGTTTCGTCTCCTTCTTAAATCATGTTATAGTTATGAAACACTAATACCTGTTGTGGACTTTCACAATTTTATTTCCATTTTCACAGTATCTGGTAATTTCCCCTCCTTTTAAGTCCCAGTTCATGTTGTTTTGGGGATATGTAAGAATTCTACCTTTCCTAAGAAATTACAGCACTCAGGTTGTGCAGGAAAGTTTGAAAGCGCAATAAATTCCAGAAACATTTAAATTGCAGAATACAAAGAATTAAAAATTTATTACTTTCACCAAATTCTCACATTTATGCTATTTCCCTTATTGTAATCTCTGAGGTTAGTTACATTGCAACAACTACAGTGGCAGGGCTTTTGAAAGGCCAGCATCAAATAGAAAGAATATTTGACTGTAGAGCACACTTTGGTGAAAGCTAAAGACCGTTGGGATACAGACATTAAAACTCGTGATTGCTTCTCTTACCCCTGGTCTTAACTTCCACTTCATTTACGGGTATGGTAAAGGCAAGAAAACACCTAAAAACCACTAGGTGTTTACAGCTGCAGAGATACCCAGTTTGGGAATAGTCACCCGAGTGCTCATTTGTACCAGCTAAAGGAGGAAGTGTTTTGCTTCCACAGTTTAACAAATACAGAGCCTGACAGTCTTTTCTAAATTGTTATACACAAGGCAATCTATTTTTTGTACAGTTCAGCTGGAGTAAAATATGGCAGCTGCTAGGTCTGTAAAGTCTGTGTCCCCAGTGTATTATGTCAACATTCTGCAATACCATCACTTCTCTCTCAAGGTACCATTGGACTGTCTACATACCTACAAACATATGAGCAGTAATGTGCAAAATTAGGATCTAAATTTGTAGTCAAAAAACGTATCAAAGTTTGTTTCCTCCCTGCCCAAGTAAAATAACGCTTCTGATTTTATTCCTGACTTACTATTACAACTCTGAAAAACCTATGAAATGGGCTGCCACTGATTTGTGGCTTTCTCCAAAGACAAATAAATGTTTTTGTCACATGCAGAAAAGCCTAGAGTTAAACAAGGAGAGTACATGTTAACAACTCACTGAAGCCTGAGATCCTACACAGCAAAGCTCAGAGGCCTCAGAAGGAAATCTGCTGGGTGGAAGGGCATTTGGACTAAACCACAGCAGAATTCCACGTGTCTGCCTGGAGTGTGGCATCTTCCCTCATCTTACCTGCAACTGCATCAAATCCAGGCGCTGCTATAAATATATCACGTGCTGGGAAGTCAAACACGTCATTGTTAAAATCGAGATGGCAATTGATAAGGGACTGTGGTTGTAATTCAGTAATAGCTTCAATCTGAGCAGGCAAGCAGTCCCCTAAGGGGAAGAAAAAATAATTAATCTCTAATTAATTAATTAGAAAAGAAAATGATAACAAATTAGTTTTTAATTAATTAAAAGCAAAACCATGGCTTGAAATATCAGGTTCTTCTGCCACCTTCTGAAATAGTTTCACAAGTTTATGATGATCTTAAAATAGCTGGAAATCATAGCTGTCCTATCGCAGGTCTAATCCCAAAGAGTCAGCAAATTAAAGTTTTATATGTTGTGGGTTTTTTTTTTGACAGGAATAATTTATTTACAGGAAAGAATGAACTAGAGAAAATTTTCAGCTCAGATGTCTCTGTTGAATAACTTATATGATCCTGGGAGTCTCAATTTATATTTTAGTATCTGGCAGGATGTTTTTTTGGTAGGCTAATAAATCTACATAAGTGCAATAAAATACTACTTGAAGAAGTGCTAAGTGTTAAGCTAAAAACTAAAAGGAACTATAATCAAAACAAAATACAGCTTACTAAAGAGAGAACACAATATGATGCTTTATCTTTGTATTGATTCTAATCACTGATAATTTCTGTAAAAGATTTAACAATGATAACTACTTTAAACACGCTCAGTACAAAAAAATAGTAACTTCAAGGAGGCAGTTGGAATTAAACATATAAGCAATCCGCTGATTGCCTATTAACTGCTTTTTTGATCAAAAATGGCACTTCTATTATCTGCCAATTTTGTTAGTTGTGAAATCTTAACAGTGCCTCAGAACAGCCTCCAAATTCTGTAACATGGCTCTAAGATTCTTCTAGAGATCTTGGGACTCCAGAAAGACACTAGAGGTTCATAGAGATCTTGCTACACCAACTTCACAGACCCTTAAAAACAAACAAAAAAAACCAAAACACAAACCAAAACCACCTATCATGAATATACAAAGATGCAATAAGCAATTAGCATAAAGCTTTTTTTTAATCATACCTTTCAAATTTTTATTTCTTTCCCCAATTGAAACTATTACTTTTGAGGCTGCAACTCCTTGTAAGCTTGTTTTCACTCCACTTACATGCATTGTTGTAGTCCTCTGTGGAATATTAATCAGTATCTGAAAAAAAGGATGAAGTATATTGTTACCAAAAACTGTTTTAACAAATAAAAGCTAGGGCCAAACCAGACTGAATTGTGAAATGCGCACATCCTTCTACGCATAACAGAAGAGAAGACTCCAAAAGGTCGTGTTTCTCTTGATAAGAAATCCTACATTTCTCTAATTTTAGAAACTGCCTTTCAAGTCAATTTAGGCTAGTAAAAGCATTTTTTCTTTCTACCCAACTCCCATAAGTTAATAGGCATAAATCCTATTGTCTAAATTTAATTTCAAAAGAATGTCTAGTGCTTATGTTAGCTGATACAGTGAATTGTGTCAACAGCATGAGTGCACTGTAGTTAAACAAAATAATTCAATTGAGTAACTCTGATCAGTGATGCATAGTCACATGGTACAACACTCTAGAAAGTTCCTGTCGGCATCTCATCCTGCAGTGAAACTTCATACATAAAAGCAGCCGTACTCAAAAATTGTTTAGCATCCGGAAACAACTTAGCCAAAGGAATCAAAACGTACAATGTAAGAATAGTACAGGCTAAACCCAGAAACTGTTATGCTGAATTTTTCTCCTTAATGTAGATGATTTAAAAAAAAAAAAACCACAAAAACCAAAAATTTGATGTGTTTGGACACATACCAAGTACTTTCCAACCATTTGCATTTCTAATACTTTGTCCTTTAAAAAGAATGTTTCTAAATAATTATAACGAAAAAAAAATAATCATACAATACATTTTTGGTGTGGGTCCACCTGAAGCAAACCAACTTCAGCAGTTCTGGTAGAATTTAACAGTGCCTCACCTCTCTGTATGTTTTAAGTAATCCAGGAATCTCATAATAGACGGTGACGACACCAGAATCCCTTGCCACTGCTACGCCAGTCTTGGAGTCAACCTGAAGAACACTGCTTAATGAGGAGCTCCAGACGCCCGGCAGGCCTGAGAAGACACACCATTTGGACGCTGTTCTACAAATTTACACTACCTGAAGCATTTCATTATCACATTGGTGTCTGCATACATGTACCCACTGCACGGGCAGCGGGCGTACACACACATCCCAGTGCACAGAAACTAGATTCTAGGGTGTTGCGTGGTAGAAGGCTGGCAGCCCGACACAAAACTGACTTGCAGTTACTCTGACAAAAGCCCATTAATACTAAGAATCTAATACAGTGAATGAAGTTAAGACAGTCCTGACTCTGCATGATTCCCATAAAAAACAAGCCTTTCAAGCTAACAGAATGGAAACGTCTGAAGTCTGATACTCATGAATTCAATACAAGCAACATATTGCATGGTACAATTAAAATTAGAGGAGTTGATCAAACCTATTCTTATCATTAACAAGAACAGTGACATTTGATTCTGAACAAACATCATAAATTATGCATTTAGTTTTCCTGAGAACGAGAAAGAGTCACACTGATGTCAAATTACATAGCTGCAAAACCCCAGCAACTGAAGTGCCGCTTACCTTCTTGGTTTATCAGTGAAGTACTCAAACAGAGGACATCACCTACCACCACATCGATGAGTTCAGGAAAAATGGCATGTTGCACAGGGAGTGGGACGTAGTCTGCAATTCCACTGTGTTCTGCATCCCAGACTTTAAGCAAGGTCAAACCTACATTTACAGTCCGGATTACAAATGTGTTGTTTGTGGCTCCTTTCCCAATCTGTACAAAGTCATCTCTACAGATAAAAAGAAACGCTTTGATATTACGGCAAGTTTGCTAATGTCATTATCTCTACAATAAATAGTAGGTATTGAACTCTTTTCAGACGGTTGACTTCTTGTTGTCTGGTTATCTTCTAATGAAGTCTGACAAAATAAGGAAAATATATAAAAACTATTTAGGTGCTACTGAGGCAAATTTCAGTTCTTGCATAATTACGCTGAGGAAATACGTAATTATGTATGAGAACTATTTCCTAATTTTAAGAATTGTATAACTTTAGAATGGGGTAATCTGTCTCTTTTCCTTTTTCTCAGGAAGTTAAGCAGCAAAGAAATTTAAACACTAATATGCAGCTTTCCAGCCATAGTTTTACAAAGCTAAATCACATTTGATTGCGAGTTGTGATATTTACTGAAATTCGGTATTCCCAAATGCACTGAGCACTTGTAAATGCACCCAGCACAGGGACTGCTGCCACCCTGGAGGCACCACGCAGAGACACTGAAGGTCTTGACAGCAGTAGAGCCGGGTCACCACAGTGCTGCACTGGAGGTTAATGAGCAGTGCTTCTCTCTCTCTCTCTCTGGCTAATAATTAGCCCTATGCTGAAGCAGCTCTGTCACATCCATTTTGGAAGCTAAGGCACTGTTATCTCAGGGACCTCTGTATGCTATAGACATTTCTGCAGATCATTTAGGTAAGAGAATGAGAAAAACCTTGCATTCAACCCCCTTCCCGCCCCGCCCCCCCCGCCCCTTTAATCATAATCACTGTGTTCTAACTGCAAGGTGCTCCGCAGAAAACAAGCTACGTTATAGTAATGGAGTTAGCAATTGTTTACTAATGACCAAAGGTGGCTGTTTTATAATACTTATTTTGAGGCAGAGACCAAAAGGCCTTTCGAGGCGCGGCTCTGCTGTGCAAAGGCTGTGCAAGCATATCTGAAGAGACAGCCCCCGACCCAGACCGTTCACCATCTTATGTAAGACTTCAGTGAGTCAGTGTAACAAAGCACTAGGAGAAAAGAGGCGAGATGAGCCAAAAGCTAACAAGATCAACTGTTTATATAGGCCGCTGATGTATGCAATCTGATGATTCAGAGTCACTTAAAGCAGAAATGTACCCCAGCACACCCCGCTGGGGATCATGCTTATCTGGGCAACTTTCCATTTGCTAGAGAATATTGATTGCTAACTGGAACTCTTCTTTCTGCTACAGTGCCTCTGAAGACTGCAGAGACAAAATCCTGTCTTTGTTAATCCCAGTCCAAGCTATATCTTCACTTGATGTCTTGGGAGCAATCTTTGTTCCTTGGTGTTGCTGGGCTCTGTGTATTTGGCTCGTTTTGTTCTCTGTAATTAGCACCTGGTGATAGATACCCACCTGTTTGTTGCAAAGTTGAGCACAGAATTATGCGAATGAAAAGTATCTCCAGAGTTATCGTGGAAATGGACTGTGAACGTCAGTGTCACACCCAGGGGGAGAGCCAATAATGCCTCTTTGTTTTGTGTGTGCAGAATAGGGCTCATGGAGATTCTTAGGTATGAGATGGGGTAGACCTGTAAAAACATCAGCAGTGAAAAGAAAAGTGAAATTCCTTTTTTTGATGCCTCTATAAAAACAAATCTAAAAGGGTTCTTATTATGCAAATATACAAAGCTTCCTTTATGAACCATTTGCTATATGTTTAGCCATATGACAATACTGAGATGTGAGCTTCTATTATCAGTACATGTATTTCACAGAATCACAGAACAGCTGAGATTGAAATCTGGAGATTGTCTAGTCCAGCCCACCCTGCTCAAGCTGGGTTACCTAGACCCAGTTGCCCAGGATCACGTGCCCACAGGTCTTAAGAATCTCCTGGGGTGGAGTCTCCACAATCTCTCTGGGCAATCTGTGCCAGTGCTCAACAGCCACAGCAGTAAAAAAAGTACTGTCCTATGTTCAGACAGAATTTCATGTGTCTCAATTTTTGTGTGTTCCCTCTTGCCCTGACATTGAGCACCGCTGAGAAAGTCTGACTCTGTCTTCTTTCCACCCTCCCATCAGATATTTCTTAGTATTTTTCTCTAATAGCACTGGGAATCAAAGCAAGCAATAATGATGTAGGAACACACATCACAGACTTCAGAGACTACATCATTATCCTATAAAAAACTGTTACGACTCCCTGAACGTGCAAGAGAACAAGTTGCCCCTACTTCTCTCCCAGCAATTCTCAAAATAAAAAGTGTAATTCATTCCCCAGTTACTACAACAGGAATAACTTGCAGTGTGTGTGAGAGGAAGGGGATGCAATGGTCACCATGTCCACAGTTCCCTTTCCCCAGGTGAGAAAGCCAAGAGGATACACACGGTTTCTACCCGCCTCAGCTCTGTTTGAGGCCAGCCTCTGAGGCGTGGGCTGATAGAAGTTAGGTGTGACCGAGAAATGCAGTCAGAACTGGCATCTGACAACCCCTAACTGGTCAGCAGGCTGCATTTTGTTGCCTCAATGCCTCTCCTCACTCAAGGCAGAAGTTAGGAACTGCTCCAAATTCTTTAGAAAAGTCTGCTAGATTATCCATATGTGCACACCCCCATGTTTCCCCAATGAAGGAAGTTTGTCTGAAGACAAAACCTTCGCAACCATTTATTTTTTTCTGTTTTTTTAAATAACATATAGCTATTCTTGATTAACTTATCTAGGTTAACTAACAAAATTACCCAACAAAACCAACTATATCTGTTCTTTCTATTACAGCTGTTGGAAAATAAATAATGGAAGGATAGAGAAAGCAAAAACCCTCAAATATAAAGAGGAAACTATTTTAAAAGAAGCCCTCAGGCTTATCTTGTAGGAAAATCCCCTTTTTCTGACCTAAGAGGTTCAGCTAAAATGTAAAACTCTGCAATCTGAAAATGTACATGTCAAAACTTAAAAAGGAAAGGACAAATCTGGCCTCAAGCAAACAGCTTCTTTGGTGAATCTGAAAAAAAAAAAAGTATATACAACTGTCTACTCCACAGGCTGATATAATCAGTTAAAATATCAGTGCATACAGCCATCTGCCTAAGTAGCTGAGGTTACAAGCTAACAGAAACGCCATTTCCCTGACAGATTTTCAAGCTTGCTTTACTTTAAAAATCTCAGAAACTGCCCCACAAGGGACAAATGCTAAATTTAACGTTGATGAAAACAGCTATTTATTGTTAAAGCATTTCAGTTTTTAAAGCATGTTTTATTAAAAAAAAAATTGAGTTGAGTAAAGCTGGTAGAGCACACTGTCACTCCTTACTTCCACCGTCTTCCTTGGCTTGTATAAGATAGTCTTTTTGAGCAAAGTTGAAGGTCTAAGTGTTAAGTGATGCTGCTGCAGCAGTTTGGTTCTTAATTGTGTACAGTTGTAAATAGACAAAACAAGAACTTATGAAAGGAAGGACAGCGTGAAGGAGAGAACTCTGCCTTGGAATGACACGACAGATTCAAGCTCATTTGCTCTGTCACAAGTTTTTCTGCATGACCTTCAGCAAAACCACTCAAACTCTCTCTCAGTTCTTCATCCATAAACTGAAGGCAGCAGCACTGTATTACCTCACAAGGTTACTGTGAGGTTAAAAATATTATATCCATAAAAGCAGTATAGTCCTAAAAAGTACAGGAAAACAAATCAGTTTTACAAGAGGCTGAACTGAGATGGTTCCTACTATAAAGGGCTCACAAGCTCAGTATCATAGTGCACCGACTCCACAGTTCTGCGATACCCTAACTGTGTATGGAAAGAATGCACAAAGGGGGAATTTAACTTCAGTACCACTATATGCTGACTAAATGCCATTTGAGCCAACCCCAAACTCATTAGATGTCTTTCACTCGCCGGATCCAGCAGTGAAGGGACGAAACAAGGTCATCTGTAACAGAGCTGTAGAAATTCACTGCCACCACCTAGCAGCAGGATTGGCATTAGTGAAACTAAGCTACCATTTCTTTTTTCATTCTCCACCCAGGAGGACAGACCTACACTCTGTCCTACAGACAAAGCTAAACATTATGATAAAAAATAAAATTCAAATTAAAAAAAAAAAGCATCAAGTCACTTCACAGCGATCACAATAATTAAACTTGCAAATAAAGTCATCACTCAATTATATGTCTTTCTCCTTTAGCTGGGACATAGGAAAGATGCTGACAGAGTAAAAAGGGATAAGAGTAAGTGGAGCAGCGGGTATCTCAAAGCTCACGTTACCGGATGTAGAAAGTTCTCAGCACAAGGACTTTTGAACAGAAATGAAGGACATATGTTCCTTTAGTGTCCTAAGTGCCCAACCAGTAAGATACGTTAGACTTCACAGAACAGCATTCAATCAACAGATGAAGTTTTGAGAAAGAAAGATGTTTCATTTAGCCTGGAAACAAACTGCGGAGTTTTGCTACAGATTTGTCCTTCCCTGAAGCATCCACATTTCAGTGTAGCTTAGGCACATAGGGTAGCCTTGGACAAGCCCCTTGCCAGCTCACCAAATACAGGCAACAGCAGTTAAATTACTGCAGCTGGTAAGATAGGCTTTGTCATGCAGAGATTCTCATTATATGTAAAAGCTGAACTGCTGGGAAACAGCAGAGAAAGTAAAATTTCGGGGCACTGTACAGTTACATCTCTAATATCTAAAATCTTGCTATGAGTTAGGTACCTCACAACAGACCCTGCATTTATATTCATTACTCTAGATGATACTCACCTTTTTCACACACTGCAAAATGCATGTTTACATTAACATCTTTTTTTATTTGAACTTCTGTAATTATCAGCCTTCTAAGAGATTTCTAGGACAAACTTTTTTTTTAAATTTAAGGCATAGGCACACAGAGATTTTTTTGTAAAATGTACCAAATTTAAGAATTTGCTGGGATTTAACGTTTATCCATCTAGTTTAGTCAACTAAACTTTTTTCCAAAGCTCAGAACTGACTATTAATTCCTACACTTCACATTTTTCAGAAGTGAAGTTCAAAATGTGCAGTTAACCCCCTGTTGCAGTAGAAAATCATGATGCAGTAGAAAATGAGATGATACTACCTTAACAGCAGCTACAATTGTTTGGTTGATCCCAAATGATTCTTGTGAAATCACTTCAATTGCTGATGATCCTATCAAAGACCCAGAGTTAAGGAAACCTCTCTCATCAATTTTTACAACAGGAACTTTATCTGGTCCATCCAGGACACGGTAACTCATAGAAGCCATTCGATCCCTTAAGAAAACAAACAAACAAAACAGAAAAACAAAAAAAGAGGGGACTCCCTTAAATGAGTAAAACCATATTTGCACCAATATATTATGCAAATCTAAAAGATTGCTGTTTGGTACGTGCTTTTTCCACGTGTCTGCAATAAAAGTTGAAAAGCCCATGTTCTAGTCTGCAAAAGAAAAGTTTAAGTTCTGATTTAAGCTCACTTGGAAGAAGTCTTATCTGGGTTTAGGCACATACTGAAATCTAGTTTCCATCCACTGCCCTGCAGTGTCATCATTCACCGATGTAAACATGATTCCAAATAATAATGGCTAAGGCTACAACAGGCAGCTTCTGCCATCATTTTCTGTAAACAATATTTAGAGGGAGATTGGTCTGCCAGCGCCAATGCTGGTATTAGAGATAAAGTCAGGGACGTGATTAAGTGGATCTCATCAGTTTCCTGGAAATGGTTTTGTAGGCAAGGTTAATTTTTGGAGTAACTCTCACCATGGTATTTGCATATTAATAAAGCGAGCAAGTACATAAACTATAATTAGTGGGTATTCTGTGACATTAGCTACTTTTAAGTATCACTTATCACATCTTCTAAAAGATCTGTAATTGATTTTTTTTTTCCCCTCCCAAGCTCCTCCATTGCGATAGAAATACTCTATCCTAGGAAAAAAGCATTAAAGCTGAATTTTAGTTGCTCTTTTCTTGGCAATAGTGTAATTGGTTTTGGTGGTAGTGTTCAGATGCAGAGGCTCCAACACTGGATAGTGAAGATAACGGGACAGAGAAATGCGCAAACTGATATCTAGCAACTTAGTGCCTAATGAATCAGAAAAACTGTTCAGAAGAGATAGCAAAACAATATTAGTAAATGATGACAAATAGCAGGGCTCCTATATAGCTGTTTCAAAAGCAGATGCTGAATGACCATGGGCACTGGAGCTCCAGTGAAACTAATGGTTCCCTCCCCTTAAAAAGTAAATGCATTTAAAGCCTCACCCTCAGCGTAGGTCCTACTGTATGTATCTGCACATTCTTATGCTAGGAAAACCAAATTTCAAACCTGAAATGAGTCTGAAATGTCAGTCTTTGAAAACAGATTATGTAAAAAGGACTTCTCATCTGGAAAGGACATTTTAATCCCAAAATCTAGTCATAGCCTCTGTGTAAGAAATACAGAAATGTATATTCCATAAAGCCATGATCATCCATAAAAAACTCAGTTAAAGCAGTAGGCTGCTTCCACTAGTCTCAGCATCTTTTAAAATAAGGATCTAAAAGTTCCAAATATTGAATGAATTTTCTAGCTACAATCTAACTAATACAAGATTTGGCAGAGCCCATCAGTACAGATAAGATACTATTAATCACCAGGTAAGTTGTGTATTATATGGATGTACTCTGATACTCTTTTTAAAAGATTGAAACAGCTTACTTCAAACAGAATTGCTTTATGGGTTTAATAAATGGTTGACACAAATCACAGCGTGAAAACTGATCACTGACCTGTTAGTCTGAAGTTTAATAAAGGAATTTGGTGACATTAAGATCTGCTCCGCTTCTACTTCTGGAGCAACTAGATGAAGTTTTTCAAACACCTGGAAAATAAAAGGCATTTTGGCCTACTGCTGTGTGCAGCAAGTAATTTATTTCCCTTTATTTCACCTTCAAAACAAAAAACCCCACACAAATAAATAACACCCCCTGTTTTTACCTTGTTTAATATATATGGGAAAAATAAACATGAATATTTCAGAATGGGATAGGCAGTATCTTCTACAAATTATTCTGAAGAGCTATACTATGAAGCAGTATGAAAAAGAAGCAGATTTGTCAAGTGATATGGTGTTGCAGAGACCCCACACTCACCCAAGTTCCTTTAGACTACCCCCAGTCTGAGCCCAAGAATGGAACGCCCACTTAAGGTGCACTTCTCAAGCACATTTCCTCGCTTTGTTCCATTTAAAGGAATAAAGTTTGTGTACTTTGAAACTGCTCCCCAAAGCATGGTAAGTGGGAACAACCAGGAGATTAATTTCAGAAGCTAACTCCTGATCCAAACTGACATGCTTGCAGAGACATGTATGATAAGCACTATAAGCCAGAAGTATTATTGTGCGGAGGGGAACTAGAGCAGCACAGCTCTTTTACAGCTCTAACACTGCTTATCCACAAGACATAAGTCACTTCAATTGCAGGTGGTCTGCAAAAAACCGAACTCCTGAATTTCATTCAGGCATCACACCAGTGTGTAACTGTTCAGTGTAAACCTTAACAACAGTTGGGGAACTTTGAGGTTTCCAAACAGCAGAACATTATACAAATAAGAGAAAGGGTTCAAAGATAAACCCAAGCTGGAACTACTCCTTTGCATTTCAAATTTCTGACTTCATATACAGACTTTAAAGTTAGAATTATCTATTTCAGAGCTGAATTAACCGGTGAGGAACATCATCATACCTGAATTTGGATTTCATCGGACAGTTCTCTTGCCATGTTGTAAAACTGTTTGGCTGCAGGATCAAGGACCTTCACAATAACTTTCAGGCCCGTTCTTCCCTTTACTCTGCCATAAACATCCATTGCAAAGTTATATTTTGCAGGAAGCTGAAAAGAGGCCTTGGACAGGAGAAAGTGATTACAATTTTACTCATGGAAAGAGTTGACACTGATACAGAGGAAAGACCACACCCAGCACTGACAATGGCTCTTTGATTTTAAGTGAGTGGAAACAACAATATTTTCTCAATTCCCATTATGTGGCAGTTTCCTTTTCCCAAGATACACACACATGCAAGTACACACACACACAATTTACCTCACTGTGTCTTGTCTTGATATCCAGAGTATCTCTCTTTGTGACAGACCAGTGGAACGTTAACCCTGGTACGGCATTGCCAAAGGAAAAAGGAGTCTGACTACTGGTGATGCCCATTACATAAACTGGCATCTACAAAGAGAGAAACCAACTTTCTTAGGTAATTCTAGGATGCTAACCAAACCTACACAGAGCAAATCTGATTAAAATTCATTGATCAAGAGATGATATTTCTTATGAAGAAAATGGTTTGGCTACTGCATATGTTGCAAGGATGTATCACACAGAAGACCCAAATAACCATCAACTTGTAAAAAGTAAGTTTTGATTTATTCTCATTTGCTACATGTTCTACAAAAAACAAGTACCAGTTTTCTACCAGAAAAGATGAATTTAGTAATTCATTTGTCCCACTTGTAGCATCAAATCACTTCATCTTAGTTAAGTCATACACCTTTACGTTTTCATCATCTTTGTCTAGATCATCTCCCCGACTAACTCTGCTCTGGACATCAACCTTCCCCTTCCAACTCTCCAATTAAGGCAACACAACATATGAACACAAACCAGGGATTTTCAACTTTTTAGTTTTAATCTTCAAATTCATTCATCTGGGAAGAATGAGCTAGAATCACTAGTCATTTTGGCATGAGTAACTAATAGAGGAAATACAGACTCTTAAAAAAATAGACTTGTTAAAAGATAATTTGAACAATATCTATTGTTCTGGATACAGCAGACATACTGTAGATTTTTAACATACAAAGGAAGAAAGTCTCCACTGCAAATAGAGTGAAGGTGAGAGAACCCTTCTCCAAATTAAATGATGCTTCCTCAGCAGGGACCGAATTGCTGAAAATCAGGCTGGTGCACAAGGTAAATTTGTCCTGATTTCTGTTTTAGCATGTTCACCTCTGGAGCTTCTCCACTGACAGCACATTCGTTCCTGCAGCAGCAGTGATACCCCTCAGAGCACGTGACCACTCCGAGAGCTGGAGTGGTATTATCAGATGACCTAATCAGAATGGTCATAGCTTGCAGGCCAAAATTTTAAGGCAATAAAAGCTAATCACGAATCAACTAACCTGTGTACCGGTTTTCATTCGTGTAATGGGTGCACGGATTCTAACAGCTGTCAGCTGTACTACTTCAACTTCCACTTTGTCCTAAAAAAGAGGAAGTGAAGACATTGTAAGCACTTGTCAAATCTGAACTAGATTTCACTTTCAGGATCTAGTCGCTATTTTGCTGTTATTTAATCACTATTGCCATGTGATTTGCATGTGACTTATCACAGAAAATACAGATGAACATAATTCAGCAGGACTGTAAAAAACTACTAAATTAAAAAAAAACCCCAAACAGCTCTGCTCAAATTTACTGATGACATGAATGATGGAGCTGAGAGGTGACAGACAGCACAGGACAAGATCATAGGGGTCCCTAGGAGAAGAGGGATAAATAATCCCAGAAGGTAAAGGAAGACATTGAGAGCATTAAAAGGAAATGGTAAGCAGCAAATGAGAAAATCAAGAACACAGGATGATATATGTGATAGTCTGATGCCTGCTCTTCACATATTCTGACATTCCTGATAAGATTTTATTCCTACTGTATA
Source organism: Phaethon aethereus (assembly GCF_964289735.1). Classification (NCBI taxonomy): domain Eukaryota; kingdom Metazoa; phylum Chordata; class Aves; order Phaethontiformes; family Phaethontidae; genus Phaethon; species Phaethon aethereus. The sequence goes on from NC_138587.1 coordinate 23,047,044, forward strand.
GTGGGGAGGAAAGGTCAGGCCTGGACCTCATTGGGCAGTAGATTTAGCTTTCAAGTTCATTCTGCTTCCCGCCAGAGCATCAGGGCAGACTGCTGAATGCCCCCCATTACAAAGCGCAGATTTATCTGAATTTTATTTTTTTTTTAAAATTCCTTTGTCTCCTCTTGACATCTTTCAAACAGCAGAGCTTTGTGGTGTGCAGCAGCTGTCCTGCCTTGACCTCAAATGAAGTGCCACAAGATTTGGCCCAAGTTCTATTGTTCTTAGTCTCATGCAAGTCCCAGGGACTTGTGCTCTCTTATAAGCCTGATCAGCAGCTCCCTTATGCTCAGCTAGTAGGAAATTACACAGGCAGAGATTCTGATGGACTATTAGGGATTCATTGCTTGAACTTCATAGATGGATTCAGACCACAGCAGAGAATGATGATAATTTGTTTCTCAGGCAACAGTTCCCTTCTGACTTCTACTGACATAAGACACTGCTAAACTATAAGGTGATGCAGGCAATGACAACCTTCTGCTGTTTTAGAAAGGCCTCTTTAGATGGGCTTTTCTAAATTTACTAATAAATTCTAAAGGTTATCAAACAGACCGTTCAAAAAATCTCCCTGGGGTTATCAGTAGAACTTTGTTTTAAGGTACAGCAAGATTTAGCTATCTGCTGAAAGTATCACCTGTGTCAGCACATCCATAATTTCACATGCCAGGGAGTAAGAAACACTGATTTTTCATCTCCTTAAGGAAACCAGGAAAGCGCACAAATAACATTATTAATGCAAAAAGACTATTTGTCCCTTTTGAGCCAAACCCATGAGACAGCCTCTTTCAGCCCCAAACAGTATCCTAAAACATTACCTGAGACACCACGACAACCTTCCCTGTCTCTGCATCAACAGCTTGCACCACTCCTGTTACCGTTCCATTCCCAATTGCCACTCCTCTGACGAGTCCAGTGCTATTCACCGATGCAATCTTCTCATTGCTGATGGAGAAAATTATGTTGGATTGAGGTTGAGGGCCTCCTTCTGAAGTGATCTGTAATTAATAGCACACAGAACAACTAAAATTAACCCATCAGGTATTTGTTCTGGTTAATGTTACAGGGTACACCCCTTCCCTCCTCAGTACCACAATTTCTTCAGTAAGAAAAGTCTGTCTGAACCTTCCCAGAGCATCTCTGGCCTTACTTCTCCTGCACACTGATCCTTGCGTGATGTCAGACTGGGAAATACGTGAACTAAGCACAGAAGTGGACTATGGGCTTCATAGAATGTAATAGGCTGATGATATATCCAGCCCAGAAAGTTTCAGAAAAATTTACCTCACTTTCTCTGCTATAGCTCTGCTCTGTGCTTCAGTTTGTAGAACTAGCCCACTATGCTTAATTTCATGGAAGTGACAGATTTATTAATGCTGTGCTGGTATTTAACACCGAAAAGCTAATATTCCCTCGACACAAATAAATACAAAACCTTTGGTCTGGCAATACAGTAAAATGGAAGGTGGCTCAAGAGCGAAACTATTCTTGTTAGGAGGACTATTCAGTGTGAATGCAGCTAAACTGCTGAGTTGAATATCTACTCCTGAAAAGTAAGTTATATACCTTTATTTAAAAATAGAAATTACAAAAGAAAGAAACCATGTAAGAAGATGCCTTACCTGAATCATGGCCCCAATAATTAGAGTCACTTTCCTTGGCAGTAGTCTAAATGGGGGAAAGACCTAAAAATAGAAATACAAATACCTGTGTTCACGCTATTTCAATCAGATAAATTATGTCACAAAACGGTACATACAAGTGTAAAACTGGGTCTACGCTTCCTTAATTACAGTAAATTGAGCATGCAGAAACTTAACTCATCACTTGGCGGTTAAAAAAACCTGGAATCTGAAACAAACTAGCATTTGGATAACTTCTGAACAGAACGATCTGCTTACTTTTTCTGGCAAATTAATCACTGTACTATAACTACAATACATTGTTTGTGTGCTAGCATAACATAGATTTTGTTTATGCATATATTTTATCTGAAGTGATTTACTTCAATCTGTTGTGGAGCAGAGTTGATTCTTTGTCCTCTTTTGTCAGCAACAGTTGCCATAAGACTAGTCTGACCGATGGCCATCCCATGCACTAGAAAAGCAGCAGTATGGTCATCAAGAGCTTCACTGAGTGGGCTGTAGCAAAGGAACACATTAAAATAGAGAAGTTCATTGAATAAATTACATGAATAACAAACGCAAAAGATTTATTTAGTGCATAGCAGCTTTACCATAAGGATGGCTAAGTGACTATGTCTTAAGCAAAATTAAGGTAACCATCACATTTCTACATGTAACATCATGAAATGGCTCTTTGTAGCCTTTGCGTTTGATCTTGAAATGAAATACCTGAAATGAAAATGAAACAAGAGTCTTAGCTGGTACAGACCAAAACTAACTAGTGGGAAGCCACTAACAACTTGACCAGTATGGACAATAGCGGCACAAGCCTTCAGCACATACCTTGACACTATTTAATGGAGTGGGATAGATACAGCCAAGCAGTACTGCGTGACGAATGCAAACGGGCACAAAAACTTCCCCATATAAAGCAGAATGATATTTACTGATTACCTCAACAGTAAAAATCAACAGTCCAAAAATAACTTTTTTTCCCTGTAATTTTAATCATTGTGTTTAGAGCTTGGAAAATAAGGAGCTTTTGAGGCAATAGGATGATTAGCCTACCTGTTTCTAAAAGGTTAAGTAACAGACAGAATGAGTTTGATAACATCAGATATGTCTTCACAGAGTTCTTCACTTGACATTATTTGCCAAGTGACAGCTTCCAAGATGCATAAGGCTCCATGAAATATTATAGCCTACTAATACAATTTCATTCATCAGTCAGCAAGATTTAGACTGTTAGCTTAGGTAATTTTCCTGACAATTAACCATTTTTTTTTTACCATTTAACAGGTAATTAAAACTTTACAAAAATAAAATAAATAAAAACTCAGTCATTGTATACTACTATGCCTCCAAGCCAATACCTTTACTCATTTTTTGCTTGTTCTGCCTATAAACATATTTGCAGATTAATTAAAAAAAATCCATTAACTTACACAAGTGAAACAATCTGTGATGCTGCCCTTAGTTTTAGATCCATGACAGCAAAGTATTTTGCCAGAAAAGGTTTCTTAGAGTCATCCAGAACTCTGACATGAGCTTTAACTGTTTTTCCAATCTCCACCTGAAACATAGTCACATTCCATCAGCTTTCATTTAAACTATTCTCATTTATTAGCATAAACATTTTAATTTTACTTTGTATTACAATTTTAGTAGGGTATTAGAGATAAAGCCCCAAGGTTAGATTAGCACTGATTTTGAAGAATAATCCCTGCCAGCTATGGTTAGCATCAAATTAAATAAATGAATTCAGGTCTTTCAGCTGGCAAGGGCATAATTAAAACATCCAGAAATATCAACACTTATTTTGTGTAAGACGCACCCAAGCTGGCAAGTAAAATCAGTTGGGCTTTTTTTGGTTCATTTTTAAAACATGACATATGGAAAATGACCTTGGGGCAAAACCTATTCCTAAAAGAACTGCTCTCATGCACTTTAACCAATAGGAAATGTAAATTAGTGTGTTCACATAAATTATGAATTAACATAGCTAGGTAAACACAGAAGTTGAGATTTTTGCCACACAGAACATGAAGTAAGAGACACTTGACACTCTGAAAGATTTAGATCCTAAAAGGATAAATTTGGGACGGAGATCAAACTATTTCACTAAGGAGAAGCTGCAGCAGAAGGCCCTGACCACTACATCGTATCATCTTGTACAAGTCTCATCTTTTATGTTCATGATCAGCACAAGGAATCAGGGCAATCTTGATCAGCTAATAATGCTGGTTTCAAAGCCACTAACCTTGTCAACAACTCGGACATACAGTTCCTGTATATCAGATACATAAATTTCAGCTTTAGCTGGGGCAGGGAAAGCCAAACACAAGTCATGAATCATTACAGTCACTGATCCTGGAAGCAGAGGATGTACCTGCAACGCCGAAAGAAAATTGTATTATAGCACTTATTTTCATTTGTCTATCATTCATAGGATAAAATTTATATCACTTTTCAGTGCAAACAGTTGGATGCCAAAATCTCCAAGCCTTAGACACAGATAACACTTCCACCAAAGTAAAAGTACAGCTGTAAAATGTATGCAAAAAGCATACTATTGAGCTAGTGCAAACGGCCTCCGGGCAGCAATTGAATTACATATCTTAATCTAGAAGCAGTGTGGCATCCTGTTATCCTCCTTCTGCCATCAGAAGGACAAAAAACCCCACAACAAATCATTCAGAGTGATGAAACTTTTTTTAGTGGAGTGAAAACCAAAATGGTAAGGGGGGAAAAAAAAATAAAAATCAAGGAATGAGACTGTGCTTATAAAGCATCGGTATTGCTTCCTACTTTACTGTTACTGCTTTTAATCCAAATGAATAGCCACAATCTGGTGGCAGATCTTCCCAAATAAGAGGAAGATTGACAAATCAGGTGTTTCTTTGATACAACTATTATGATTATTTTATTGATTTTTTTAATACAAAGAACATACACGTTGCACTTCTCAGAATACAGAGAGAATCAAACAACTAAGAAAGAGACCTCTGCTCACAAATACAAGCCCTCAGGACTAGGCACCAGTCACAAAGTTGTCTCCACACACTTTCTCAAGGCCACGCATCCAAACCTTGCTCACATAATCTCTGCAGTTCTCTTGCAGTCTGCCTGACCTTGCCACACACCTCAGGGATGGCCCCAACTATTCTCTTTGCCTTCACAGGTACCTTCACTTTGGCCAGAGACAGGGCAGGTGTTTGGTGTCCTATTCTATGCACTCGTCTGGCCTATGAAGGTGAACTCTGAAACAAGGGGTGGTGGACAGCCAGGCCCCCCAGTTCAAAGGAATTTAATACAGTTCATAGCATTACTTGGCAGCACTACAGGAGTCAGCAGCGAGAGCAGTGGGAAGAGCTGACATTTTGTTCTTTGAGGGCACCGCTCTTACTTTTGCCTCAAAATAGAAAGGAATAAAAAGTTTTAACACTGTCAGCTTTCAGAAGAGCAGCAGTTCCCAAAGTGGGTGGCTAATAAAGGTGCTGGGGGCATATATTAACAGAGCTGTGGAAAGAATAGCAGGGGATGTGGCCAGGAGGAGGCAGCCAGCACCATCACCAGGAAGAAGATGTCATGGAGCTCAGTTTGGGCTGGGAGACCAGAGAAAATAAGCTACCAGAGCAGTGGGCTGAAAGGGACAGCAGGTATAAAAACTGCTCCTGTCCCAGCCACCTCTTCTGTTGTCATCTCCTGTTAGGTGTCCAGTGGCTCCCTAGTATACAGCGTATTTCACCTTCTACCACTATTCATTGTTCCCCCATGCTGCCACCCACGTCCAGAAAAGCTGCTGTGTCAAAAAGAGTAAGAGGTATAGAATTTATCCTTGGCAGTTCCAGTACAAAGTCTGAGAATTACTGCTCTAGATAACTCAAATTTAATTTCTCAGAATAGTTTACTATCAAGCCATCCTGCATTAACTTGGCTTCATTGATACCTGTCACGGCATCACCCTGGCACATCAGACTAGAACTTGCTGATTTTCTACACAGACCGTTCTGCTGGCTTCCATAGAAAGAAAAATCCATAGGTGACACTGAGATTTAACTGAAACATAGCACACAGGACTAACAAACTTTTAAAATGTGGGGGTGTTCACTGTTTGGGGTTTTTTGGTGGGCGTTTTTTTTTTTTTTTCCAAAAAGGCTTTTTAAACGTGTTAAAAAGTGGAGTTTTCTCTCCTTTAATGTGACAGGTAGTTAAAACAAACCTCTCTCTGTATTTCACAAAGCCTATCTTGCTGGCAGTGTTCCACCACTTAAGTTCACTGCTCTATTCTGAAATTATCTTGTGTACATCAGTTAAAGCACTGCTAAACCCATGAGGGAGATCTGACTAAAAAACTATTAAGAGTTGAAACAGTGTAAAATGTACAAAAATAAGCTCATCTCTTGCATTTTTTCGCCCACCTCTGTGCCTAGCTGACTTGGTTGGAAAAATATTCCCATCTTAAACTTTTGACATTTAGAGACAATCAAAACGTTTCAACAATACTTTCCATATTCTCAACAATGAAAACAAAAATCCACCTTTATCATCATTATTTCACAACTTTATCAGCTACAAGATAAATCTGTAAATTATAAATTTGTAAAGACTACTCTTTAAAACAATTTGTGTCACTTCCAATTCTTGTCTAATGAAAGCTACAATGCAAATATATAGTTTTATTGTTGTTCACTGTAGAATGCATCTCATATCCTGGGCCTAGATGAAGTCAAGCATAACTATAGTTTAGTCACATCTTCTAGTGGAAAAGTGCATTAAAAACTGCATATGTAGATCAGAAATAAAATCTCTAGTAGATATTTATTCACAAAATCAGGATGAAATACTGTGGTAGCAAAATATCCTGAAATAGCACTGGAAGAAGAATTTGAAGGTTTCAGAAGTACTGGCCTACACAAATATTCCAATATTACTCTAGAAATCAATTAATCTTTTGTATAACACTTCTGAATAATTCTGTCATATTATTTTTCATTTTGTGTTTATGAAATCAGGAACACTTTACTGCAAAATTGTAATGGGTAAAGAACAACTTGATACTTGCCTTTATCTTGTACAGAGCATACGTATGCATCACAACTGTAGTGAAACAGTTTCCTATACCTGAAACTACACATGAAACTGCTAGTGCAAAGATCCCCTGCCTGAAGCTGACTGTGACACGCAAACACATCCAGGATTCAGTTATTGCCTCTCTATCCATGTGTACTCAAAAATGACCAGTAGTGACTAAACTGCAGAATGATAATCAGGTCACCAAAAAGACGTAAAATAACAACTTCACTCACCAAAGCAACACCCTGAGTTTCCTCATGAGCCACTCTTACAACATTTGCAACACTGGTATTAATGAAAAAATATCCAGAACCTTCTCTGATGAAAAGTTCTGCCTGCAAAACCAGAAAAGCATCCAAAATCAGCTTGCAACTTTCCAGTACATTGCTAAAACTAGTATCCTTACACATATTATATAAGTTTTGATGTTCTCCTCCCTGCAGTTAGAAAGTACCAGAATAATTCCTTACCTGTATGTCAGGGTGATTGTAAATGGAGACGTAAGTAGGATTCACTTTTACATCCTCCACTAGGATCAGTTCAATAGTGGCAGACACTGGTAGAAGAGGTTCATACTGAAAGAAACAATTCTAGCTGTTATAGCAAACACTAAGTCAGAAAAGAGTGCAAGTCTCTTGTATATGCAGGGAAGGATGCTTAAAGCAGAGAAACAAAAAAGAGTCAGAGATGGAGAAGTTTAGGTTAATAGCATGTTCACAAGATCTAGTAATTGGCTCAGCTGCTAGCTCTCTTCTACAGGTAAGGTCAGATACAGGACATGCTGTTGCATTCTGCATCTCTGACCAAGACAAAGAACCAAGGCCTACGCGTTGAAGATGTGGTGGGATCAGTTAACCAAGTCTGACATACACAGATAGGTTATTAACTCAGAGACACGTTGTAAGGTCATACAAAAGAAAGCATAGAGACAGAATGTTTTCTTCTACTTCAAGCTCATCTTTTTAGGCTTCTTCCTAGCAGGCCACCAAAAGAAATTCTTCCTTAAATGTAAGTACATAAACACTGGACCAGATGCAGGTTTAATCATTCACTCATAATAACATTAGCTTAGAAAGGGGAAATGTTTTTTAGAGGAAGTTAGTATTATGTACCCATTTCACCTAATTAGCAGAATTATTTCCTTGATGCAGAAAGGATGTCATCTTTCCCTAATGACATAACAGGATGCTCCACTTAAACATGGAACACTGATCAAAATTTCTTAATACACCATCTATTAGTTTTTTATTTGTGCTTCGGTCTGTAAGAAAGAAGTATAAGTACGGACAAGTTAGAAAGCAGAATATAGCTTTCCATTTCTAATGTATTTGAAAAAAGCTGACGAATTACCTAATTTAAAGAAACAACACATGAGCCTATGTAACTGTAGCAGAAGTGGTATCTACAACTACTCTTCAACTATCAAAAAGATTCCTCCCAAACCTAAACACAGACTATAACTCCAGTGCCATTTTACATGCATGTATCCCCCACTGAAATACAATAAACATCTCTGAACTTGAGGCAAAGTTTGGAGAAATCACTTTTCTAATTATCTCTAAATGTAAGAAAGAATATTGAATATTGGTTTAATAAAGCAGAGCACAGTGAATTACAAAATGATTGCAGAACACCAAGTGTTCTTGTTACAACTCAATTTTCTTAAGAGAAAAAAAAAGATACAGACCCAAATGTCTTAGGTGGCAAAGTAACTGTGTCTCTAATTGAGTAATTTTGCCTAAGTTATAGAGAAATTCTTCAGTAGAAATGCATCTACACCATGCTTTCCAGCAAGACAGACTCGAAACCTCACTGAAAAGACAAGAACCAGCTGGCAATACAGATAACCTTCCAAAGCATTTTACCATCCAGATGCCAAACCTTGGACGTACTGACAGAAATCTGGGCCACAGGATATTTCACATTATTAGTGCCCATCTGTTACCTGCTTTGAATTAAAATACTGTAACCTCTAGCTCCATATTTTACTCTTTGGTCTCAACTCTTATTTTCATAGTACGAGTCAGAACCACACATAGTCAAAACCCACCTAAATCTTGCTTAACAAAATTAAACAGAGTTGCAATTTAGTGAATCAGGATAGTTTAAGAGTTATTTACTGTGCATGTCAGGTTGTTCCATAAACTGAAACCTGCCTTTACATTCAGTTAAAAAAAAAAGTGACACAAACAGAAAATTGCAATCTCTTTACATCTGTCGTCTTTGTTCATCATCACCACTTTTTGCTGTTGTTCTTTCCTATGTTGAGTACCTACAAACTAAAGTATTTTAGGGAGTGGCTAATGACTTGAAAAATTAGAGCCCACGCTTATAGCTGGCACTGCACAAATGAGTAGATCTTACAGAAGTGACAGACAATGTGAGGGGGAAGGGGAAGGGGAATTAGTCAGAGCCCAGATTTCACATATGGTCTATATAAGGAGATCAGCTAGCTTTTGCTTTGCTCACGCAGAAACTTTCTACCAATTTTTGCAGTGGAAATAATACATTTGCTTTCCCCAGTGACAGCTGTACTAAGCACATGGTTGCTTTAATGAAGGACAAGCAGCAGAGATTGACCAATTCATTAAAAAACCTAAACTGAAACAAAACCAACTGAACCAATTCTTTGTAATCCCCTTGCCCATGTGGTTAACAAAAAGAAATTGGATGTATTTGATATGTATAGTAGCACGTAGTGCAGAGGAAAGCAGGAAGAGCCATGAACATTATAAAAACATTGTGGTATGAATCTGTCTTCAGAATCAGCTATGGAACGGCCTTATTTTTAAATTACTATGCATCAAGGACATAAATATATGTGAACACGATACATTAAACTTCATAGGAAAATAGCAACAAAAAAATCCAACAGAGTTCTGAGTACCGGTATTTTTACTTTAGCTGCCCTCAGATGGGATTGCTGGTATCCTGCTGCAGTTGCAGAGATGGCAGTTGTTCCAGACTCATGATGAACTAGAACAGTTTGTAAGCCTAGAATCAAACAAAAGGTCAAATAAATCTGATTACTGGGAAGAAAAAGATTAAATATACAGTGCTAATCTCTTCCATTATCATTCTAAACAGACAAGGATTTTGCCTCTCAAGGCAGGTTCTAGGCATCAGGTTTGGTTCTTTTTTTTTTTTAATAGCACAAACTTAAAATGCATGTTGAGGAGAAGCTGAAATATGATGGCAGATTACAGTACTTTCTTTAATCAAGCTCAGACATTACCAAATAGATTTAAACCTGACCTTCTTCAAATAATGAAATGCTCATTTAAACTAATTCATACCATGCATTTTCTTTTGACCACTTCCATCTTCTTTCAGAGTCAGCTCCATTGGCATATCAGGCTCAATATTAGCTAAGGACATTTTTGTTGATTCCCACGTAACACTAAGAGAACTGAAGTTATCAAATTTACTGCCTTGTTGGTCATATGCAGCCAAATTCAATATTGGATTGCGATAATTTGAAACAGGAACCTGAAAAAGAATGAGTACTTTGAACTGAAGAGATGCAAGAGGATATTTGAATCATTAAAAGAAAAAAATGTATACCGAGTTCCATGAAATTTATTATAACATGCATTACATGAGTAATGCTCATTAAAATGAGCCATTAATGCAAAGTCATTAAACTGTACTTCAACTGTAAGGGGTTTTTTTGGGGGGGAGCAAGAGGGTAGGGTTTTTTTAGCCAGTGAATTACCTTAAAACAAAAATCAAACCACACAGCTCAACTATGTTGTCTTTGGAATTCAAACAGAGAAATGAAAAATACTGCTATTTGTCAGAAGGTGTTACTCAAAATTCCAGTGCTGATCTTGTGAAATGCATTAGCAAAAGCACTGTACTGATGTAGTCTAACTGACACATAACTGAGCTAGAAAAGCCGGAAGTGACTTATAACACACAAAAATCTCTTTCTTATCTTGTTATTAAATAGGAGTTCCTTAAAATGATTCATCAACTCAATACACATTGCAGTTTTATGAAAGTAGGATGACTTTTATATATTTGCCTGGTAACATCAACATGACAAAACACACAGTTTACTCAGCAGACAACATGTGACCAGCACTCGTTAGGATATAGAAGAAAGAGTTCTTTACGCTTGATAATCTACATGTATATGTTGTCCAATTTATTGTGACTCAGATTTGCAAAGCTGAATACATCTGATGTCACTGAACAACACTCACTGTATATACTTACATTGGTATCTTCACATCAGCAGTGTTTGTGCCTTTACTAATAAGACACACAAATGTACACTCATGTAATAATGCCTGTATGGTAAAATATGTCTCTATATACTTAATGGAATAGCTAGATTAGAGTGAAGTGGCATAGGGAAAAAGTACTTTCATTAGAAACAGCTGCTGGAAACATTCCCCCACCCCCTTTTTTTTTGTGTGTGTGTATTTTTTTGGCTTTTGTTTTAAATAAAAAAGAAGCTTATCTCAAGACAGCAATGCTTCCTCAGTTACACGTTTGTGAGAGACCACAATCCAAATGCTTTTACATAGACTCCTATTTTCTGGTAGGTCCCTTTATAAATGTGTTGGAAAACAGGCGAAGGAAACTCACGTTCAGACTGCTCTCTGCAGAAGTAGACAACGACACCAGTGTGGCCCACAACACTATAGTTACTGCTACTCTTGCAGCAAGGCAGATGCTTTACTTTCTATGTGGAGGTCCAAACACTGATTTTTAAGTTATAAGAACACAGGCTTTTCCAGTCACTCCTCAGGCTTACCACTTGCTTGTTTTGTTGCAGCAAAGGGCAGGAGATATCAAGCTGAGGACTTCCATAAACAGGAGTCAAAGCGAATCGTGAAGGGACAGCACAGATGAACTTGACAACAGCAGGCTCAACCGCTGGAAAAGGGTTGGTGACTGTGGGGTTGTTTCCAACTGTTAAGGCAATAACCTGTACAATTATGAAAACAAGCAGGTGAGGAGAGAGAAGGGGACTACAGAGTTCAAGCATTTGCTATTTCACACATCTCAGTTACGTTCTGATGTCAGAATGAACAAGCAAAAATATGAACCTTGGGGATTTACAGCACCATTAAGACACAGCGAGATGTAAAAGGAGGTGCATATTTCAAGAACAGTTCTATACCATTATCAAAGTACTATTCCTGGGAACTTTTCCTAGGTATTCACGCTTACTACTATTAAACTTGAGTCAAGCAACAAATCTTTTGTAACTTAAAATGCTAACAGGCAGGTATTTTTCTTGCAGAGTGAGAACAGAACAATATTTGTAGCCACTTCCGTGTGTTTAAAAACATCTAATGTTTTATTTTGCATTCCTTTTTTAGCCCTCAACAAAACAAAGTCGATGTAAACACAGAGAAGGCTATCCCAGCATGCTGAGATAGCTCTGGTTACCTGCCTTATCCGCCCATGCAGATGCAACCTGCTCTGGACAACACTGAGGACAGACAGCCAATGTATGCACAGTCATAGACAACAAAAAAATGTTTGTTCCTTTCTGAATTTGCACTTACAGAAATAGCTACACTTTGCACAGCATCCACTGAGGAAACAAGCTAAATGATTTGGCAGCCACACAAAAATGCTTAGGCCTTGCAGAATTACAAGAGAAAAACATTAAATCAAAGCTAAACGCTTTATAAACTGTCCAGTGTGAATAAAGCAGGATAAATCACTTCTGTGTTTTGGAGAAAACAAGACCAGGTGGAAAATGACTACAGCCACTAACACAAAGACTGTACAAATATCAGAGCGGTAAATACATATGGTTGTCATTTGTTTGACTAAATAGAATCACAGTGGAAAGTAAGCTGGTTAAGAGGAGCAGCTCAGACAGAAGAATTGGTTTACTGCAGTAACCTTCTGCTATGATCCTATTTATGCAAACTGAAGCTGCACTTACTAGAATCTGTTTAACACATTCCACAACATAAGGTTTCTGTGGCTTGGCTTTATATTGCAATAAACTCATCATAAACCACTTTATAATGTACTGTTATGAAATGCTCACTCTAAAACCCATACCAGCATCACAATGCATAAACTATGTACTTATCCAAGTTCTTTACTGGCTTATTATAAAAAGTACTCGTTATGTAAAAGTATACGGTATCATAAATCTGTCTGAAGCCTTCTCAATTGCCTTAGCTCAGTGTTTAATGGAGGACAATACAAATACCTTCTGGCACTTACTTGCTCTCCCAGGCTTTTGCAAGATACTCTAACCCAATGCTGTATGTTATTTCGTGATGTAGGAGGTCCAAATAAGGAGACACCAATACTTTCTGCATCCTCCGCGGTGATATTCCTAAAGAACTTTGAAGGTTCTTGTACCCATGGTCTAGGTCCTCCTTCAAATAACATGTCTTTAGAGGAACCCAAAGTCACTAAAGCAACAGATGGAGGATCAATAGTCTGTAATGAATGACAGTTATAAATTAACTATTCTATTTACACATAGTTTGGTTGTATTTTGCAACAGAAACTTCCTTCTTAATGGAAGAGCTCTATTTATTTTTTTGAGTAGGCTATGATTTTTCTCATACAGTGGTTTGTAAGCATGGTTATTTGAGAACAGAATTGTACCAAAATAATTAGCATCACCTACAAGAATTCTGTCCAGTTGGATTACATACACTGCAGCCCACAGACTCAAAGAAAAGTTTTAATGATATTCTAATTACATCTCTTTCATGAAGAGTTACAGCAAGAGAAAGACCCTGAATATACTCTTCCAAGCACATTCAGAGAGAAAGTATTCTACTACATTTTTTTAATAGATCGTACTTCAAATAAATGAAATTTTAGTCTTTAAAAATCCTTTCACTTGACAGTGCTCTCTCCAGCACAGTCCTCTGCATGTAATTATTCTCCTCCACAAGTTTTATTTCAAATCTCTGCAATAAATTCTACACTGATGTGCATCACCGGGACAGCCTGTGCTGTTTATCATCACAGAAGCGAACCTAACATTTGAATACACAATAACCATTTATAGCTTGTGTTCCACAACATCATATTACTCAGGAGCTTAGTAAGAAAGAAAGAGCAGCTAACATAAAGGATAGTTCAATTCTTTCCACAGGTGCATTTTGATAGGAAGAGAGAGAAGGCATAGGAAGCGTTGGCATAAGTGTTCCTCTCTCCTCCCATTCACTCCCTGGTTATATTTGTAATATAAAGGTAAAAACCCAGTGTGAAACTATGGGATTTAGTCTCGAGTGTCTGCCTGCCTTTGGATTATTGTTTCGTTTTCTTCCACTTTTTAAGTTATAATTTTTAATAGAGATCTGACAGAAAAATGCCTGTGTCTTCCATTTCTGGGCTTTATAAACATTTCACTCTACAGAAAGGAGGGAAAAGAATGTGGAAATCACTGTTCTACACTTATATACACATGAAAAATTCCTAATTAAAGTGACTATGCCTCTCTCTCTCATATGGGCTGCCAAAAATAGAACAAGTTTACACACTCTGCTCAGGATGTCTCAGCATCTTCAAAGAATTATACTCAACTATTTAAGATCATTGACAGGAAAAGCACACTTAAAAAGTAAAATTATTACAGTCACAGATTTGTATGATTTACACAAACTTGGTTCCAGATCTGGGGGAAAAAATGCTATGGTCAAATGTATTAGACTTCAGCTTTGCGGATTCAGTGCTAGATCTCTGAAGATGAAGGGAACATAAGCATACTGTTTCGTATCTCCACATATTGACCCTGTACGCAGGTTCTTTGTTCCTGTTTTCTTTAGTGAACTGTCCAACAGGAAAATATGTTTCTCCCATTTGTAGGGAAAAAGCATGCGTTTTCACTGCCATATAAGCAAGTCAGCATTGCATTCTTGCAAAAATCAGTTTATATATTGTGAAAGCAGAAATCATAAGCTAGGTCTACTTTCATTTGCCATTATGGACACAGAATTGTGACCACCCCCTTTGTTGTGGTTTAGCCCCAGCCGGCAACTAAGCACCCCACAGCTGCTCGCTCACTCTCCCTCCCACAGTGGGACAGGGGAGAGAATTAGGAAAAACCTCGTGGGTTGAGATAAACACGGTTTAATAGGACAGAAAGAAAGAAGGGAACAATAATGATAATACCAACAAAGGAATGTACAAGAACAAGTGATGCCCAATACAGAAATTGCTCACCACCCCGTGATCGACAGCCCGTCCCCGAGCAGCGATTTTCGCCCCCCCCGGCCAACTCCAGTTTATGTACTGGGCATGACGTCGGATGGTAGGGAATATCCCTTTGGCCAGTCTGGGTCAGCTGTCCCGGCTGTGTCCCCTCCCAGCTTCCCGTGCACCCCCAGCCTGCTTGCTGGCAGGCCAGCACAAGAAGCTGGACTGTCCTTGACGGCTCAGCAACAACCCAAAACATCAGCACATTATCAACAGTTCCTCATCCCAAATCCAAAACACAGTCTGACACTAGCTTCTGTGAAGAAAACCAGCTCTATCCTGGCTGAAACCAGGACACCCTTATTACCTTATTAAGCCAATTTTAAACAGGTGAAACAGACAGTCAAAAAATGAACTATTTGAGTCTCACGTAATTTTCAACCCATCTAGAGTCTGCTGGAAAGTAACTTGTTAATTCAGGTGTGCTGTGCAAAACAAGATACACATCCTCATTCGCATGAGGGTTGACACCTATTACTGTCCTGCATATTTCTTCAGATTACAGCAATTGTAACTTTTTTGCCAAAAGTCTGAAAAATCGGCAAGGATATCAAATTCACTTTCCACTTCAGAAGATGCAACAATCTCTTAGTTCGCTATCGCACTACTCACTCCTCTATAGTTGGCTTGCATCATCATGAAATCATAGAATGGTTTGGGTTGGAAGGGACCTTTAAAGGTCACCTAGTCCAACCCCCTGCACTGAGCAGGGACATCTTCAACTACAGCAGGTTGCTCAGAGCCCCGTCCAGCCTGACCTGGGATGTTTCCAGGGATGGGGCATCAAACTCTACTATATATATATATGCTCTACAGAGAATGGGTTAAAACACGATTCCCCAAAACAGTTCATAAAAGTTTTTCCTGTGAATCAACCACCCACCTCATTTTTCTTAAACATACATTACATAATATCAACTTGCTTTTTGTCATTTAAAGGTATTTTAAATCATGGGTTGCTTTAGAACAATGAAAACAGACTTACTTTTAAAGGTAGATAAGCAGCAATGGTGATACTAGCACTGAGGTGGACATGACCATGGGTGTAACTAACAACAAGTGTTGTGTATCCTTGAGTTTCAGCTTTCGCTCTGACTCCACTACAAAAATCAGTAGTTGGCTTAAGCCTTCCTGTCAGATAAATTAAAGATATATAAATACATATTTGGAGAGAAATGCCCAGGCATTTTAATGCAAGTTCAACATGGTTTTCCTCAACAAAAGCTTCTCCATCAGAAGTAAGTAGAGCTGTGTTGTCCAACCAAATGGGTAAAAATGTTCACTACTGTATTTCATCTCAAACCCAGTACTTACTGAAGGATCCACATCTCACAATCTTCTTTATTTTCACACTGTCCTAAGCAGGACATGAGCCTTTACTGTGGTACAAACTAGTATAACTTCTATCCCTCACTGAATATTTTCATCTTTCTGTTCAAAAATGAAACTGGCTTGTAATTTAGCACAAATAAGTCATACTACTTAGACAAGCTTTCCTTCACAGAACAACTTGAACTGTACATCAACGGATGAAATGAACACATCATCTCTCTAGCTGAAGGTAAGGTATTTTCATGAAATTTCTCTGCTTACTTCGAGGACATTTGGGGGTTTGGGAGGGGTCTATTTTTTCTTTTTTTTTGAAACAAACAGTACAGCAGCATACTACATAGTGACATTTAAAATAGCTGCCTCTCAGGCAAACAGATGGTACAATGCAGACTGGTTTTACTGCCTCAATAGCACAGGAAAGAGCTTCCATACAAGAGACACTTGGAAAAAATTAATGGTACATCTGAATAACATACTGAATTCAGCAGACATAGGAACAAGCACGTTACTCAATCTCCACTTAGCCCAACAACATTAATGGCAATCTTTGAAAATAACATGCATACTCCATACTCAAAATAAACCTGACAAGAGGAATTTCTTAAAGCAATGAACTTAAGAATGACACAGCTTTGGCAAAATTTAAGCAGCTGATTGTCTTAGTTCCTTCTGAGAAAACAATGAATGGTGTCCTTACAGAAATGAAAGTACTACCGGACAATTCAAGAAAAGCAGTTTTTTGTCTTTGCGTTTTTGTAAGTCTTCCAATGCTACCGCAAAACACAATATATGCAGACCCCTCTTATGAGAAAACCCATCAGCTTTGTTACAGAAGCATGTTAAAAATACTAAATCAGTAAAAAGACATACAGGAGACTACATATTATCTAATAAAATAATTGCCAAAATGCTTTAAGAGTCCCTCAAAACATCAAAAATATCAAAGAGAAGTTCTGCATAAAAAAGTAAACCCATCCTCAAAATGAAACTACTGTGATCCCCACCTCTGAAAGTAAGCACCTCTCAGAATATTGTACACAGCAACTGAAACAGTGAGAGGAGACGTGTAACTTACTAACATCTTAATTTAGTTTCAAAACAGGGAGGGGGTCAAATCACCTTGAAGTGGCTTGAACACACCACGGTTTTCTACTTCCACAACTAGATCAAAGTGTGAGCAGTCGCTCAGTGGGACCATCTCGCCCATTTCAACATTTGTTAGGCCGTTAATGCTCAGAGGCAGCTCCAATATTTGGCCAACGCGTGCTTCAACTTGACATGGTGTGAACTCCATCCCACTAGGCTCAGTTACGTACACCTGAAGGAGGAATGAAACACAGGTTAGAGACGTATGAACAGAACTCCACAATACAGTACCAGAAAAAAGAAGAATAGACTTCAATATGCTCTCCTTATTTTCATTAGCCCTCTCCTATACTTCTCCTAGCTGCTGACTTCTCTGATGGCTGGAAACAATTCTTCTCAGATTAAATAGTGCTTTTGTATTTACGGGCTGCAGAAAGGTATCAGAAAGGGCCAGAAAAAGGTTGCTACTATTTTAGTGCTCTTCTCCCTTAAGAGTCCAAGTTCACATTAGTTTGGTGATCGTTTTACTGCTCCTTCTATAATTCTCTCTTCCGCTTTGTGGATTTTAAGGTGTGGATTAAGTTGCACGGTCTCTCCAGGAGGTGCAACAGGGACAAATTTAGTATCCCACCTTGACTTTCAGAGCGTAAATATTTGAGCTGGACCTGACATAGCAAGGCTCCCCAGCCTCCATTGCTCATAGCAGCAGGTATGTAGAAGTTAAGAGAACTAACGGCCCAAACATTTCCCCAAAGGCTTTTTCCATGCCCCCCTTTCCGGCATTTCTGTTGACAAAACATTTTTAAAGGTGTCCAGGGCTCAACATTTCCCCACAGTAATATGTCAGAAATCTAAAGTAAGTGAACAAATATCTAGTAATCTAACAATCTTCTGCTTCAACAAGTAATCTTCATGTGAGAGAGACTTTTGAAATCAAAAGGATTACTTTCAAAAATAAGACCAGCAGAAATTTATCTTCCATGCTATTATAGCTGGTATGTTGATGAACAAGCCTTAACTGTATTATTTGCTACTTTTTCCATTAATGTTAAAGAATTCACCACATAAACTGCATAGTTTATAACAATCCCTACCATCAAAGCTTTTCATTTGCAATATCTTAACTGGCTAACCATCTGCAAATGGCTTCAGGATAGAATATTGAACCATATGGTACAGAGTTAAAACTGTAATCCTTGTGGAACAGAGTTAACTATTCCTAAAACTTGCTCACTGAGGTTAATAAATAGAACTCTTCAGAGTTATTCTACAAAGAATGCAATTCCTAACACAAGAACAAAGGCATTAAAAAATAACCTATTCAGATTGTGCAATACACTGCTCTGAAAGCTCACATGAAGAGAAGTATTTTTTCTGTCTTCAGGCTTTGACTTATGTTTGAGAATAAGAAGTTTTAACTGAAAATCTTTGTTTCTGATCTCCTGCTGGTAACTGTCGCACTGCTAAAAAACAGCATCCTGGGTTGTCCAGAGACTAATTTCAGAGCAAGTCTATAAACTAAATTCTGCACAAATTTTGATTTGTGTCATTATTTTAAACGTTTAAGTCACTATTTTAAGCATGAAATTTAGTATCTCCCTCAAATTCACTTTGTAGAATTGACATAAATAATCTGAGCACAAAACTCAAGCTAATTTGCCCCTCGAAAAACCCATCATTAGTAGATGCAGCTGTTCAAAGTAAAACTTGCCTAGAAAGATCTTTCCCAAAACACACATACTAAAAAAAATTAAAAAAAAAAAAAAAAGAGAGAGAGGGGGGAAAGATGTCTGCTTGTATAACGCTCTCTTCATCCTGGGACAGTCTTAGCAGTCTTGACCACATGCATTTTTTAACATTTTTGTCAAAAGGGACTTTGGTGCAACAGAAGTGCAGTATGACAATTACAGCAGTGCTGCACATAGGAATACTTAAAAATTATGAGGTATTTTGTATATCTAACATCTATATCTATGTATATTTGGTGCAATCAGCTTGTTCCTCACCAGTTGCTAAATTACAGGCATGTATCCTGGAAGGAAGGTGCACTGCCCCAGAGCTTGCAAGATGTTCTTCCTAATTCAACTTCTATGCTCCCTCAGAAACAAAGACCATCACCTTTACAAAGCCTTAGCCAGATGGAGGTTGTTCGCCCGCCTCAATAGTATCTGCTTGGCATAAATAAACCTATTTCACTTAGACAAACACAGCCTCTGGACCCCAGCTTATCCACACATGCTCAGAACACTCTCTCTTCGTTTTTCTGACGTCAGGAGCAAATTTCCTCTTCTCTGTCAGGTTTCCATTCCAATGTTTAGCTCTTTGCAAAAGCCACGGAGTTAAAGCGTGTATTAAAATGCCTGAATTTGTGAAGGTAGCAGAGTAGTACTACTTCACAGTAGTGAATACACACCACAGTAGTACTTACTTTGAGTTCTTATTCTATCATGTTACAGGTCTCGCGGTTCCTAACAGCTTAACAGAGAGAGTAAGCGCTGACAGTTTCATTAAGGAAAATTATTTGTGTCCAAAGGACACAAGGAGTTATTTCCAAATCTGTAACATTCTAGAGAAAAACTTAAGATTGTAAATTTAGTGTTAACCAGAGCAGCTTCTTCACTTATCTTTGCACGCTCTTTCCTGCGGGGCCATTACATATACTGTTCCTGTTATTTTCTTCACTCCATATCACACACTTATCGCTCCAACCAAATCCTAAGAACAAGGTATGATTTGCACAGAGACCACAAAATCCCTCTTGGGAGCTGTATTTTTCATTCTCATTTTCTCCTAATTTTCCTAAAAGATTTTTTTTTTCTTGGCCAGCTTGGTTATCTAGATTCATTATGCATCACTGTATAGCATTTCAGCTAATTCTCCAGGCAGGAATTTCCTTGCACATCTTGATGATATCTGTCGTCATTTTATATTGAGGGAAAACACCCACCTCTCACCATGCAGAATACATTTTTAGTTTGGTTTGTCTGCTTAGATGGCTAGGCCAGTAGTAAATTACTATTTCCTTCTTGCACTCAAAACTTTCAACAAGGAAAAAGACTTGCCAAGAAAATCAGGAAGGGGCAAAAATGGGACTAAAGTTAATGCAGTGGAGAGAGCTTGAATCCCCAGAAGCACCAACTCTGAAACAGATCACTTAACCTGCCACAGGGCAGCAAGGAAATCTCTTGGGAATATTTTGGAAAGGGAAATGCTTATGGCATTCTCAGCTTCTTCACTGTTTCCAGAAGCCATATTCAAGAGTGATCATGGAAAAATAAGCATTTTACCTTCATTTCTCCATAATGCAACGGATTCTGAACATCAATTGCCTGAATAACACTGACACCGATATCACTTCCAGTTGTCATTACTCCTTTGACTGTCACTGTAGCAACTGCCTGGTTAGAAGAGGACCAGCTGAAATTTCCACTTCCACCGTGAGCCTAGAATAGAGAGAGAAAATCTTTCATATATTTTATGAAGTATATGGCTCTCACATTTCTTAGCTGTCAAGCCTTTGAATATCTTGCATGAAAACCAGGGACACACCGAGCAACGACAATACTATAATTGAGGAAACACAAATAAAGTAACACCTCAGAACTTTCAAATAAAGCAAGGTCAGGTAAGAGAGGAGAAGATTATCACCCTTCATTCATTTTAATTTCAGCTTTCTTCATGCACCTATCTTATGTGCTGACCAGTGCTACTAACCCAAATATCTCTCTCCCAACTGCAGAAGTCTGATGCTCGCAACTCCCAGTAACTGATAGCGCTTAGACTCAGCAGAGCATTTCACAAATCAAGGCACCAGAGGCCTGGCACATGGGATTATCGTACTTCTGAAAAACTCCCACTGTTTCTCTGTTGCTGACAGCCGAAGTGCCGATTTTGGGTCTCCGAGCTGCTAACCTGACACTCTGTACCTGCTAGCTTCTTTCAATGGGAATTGTTAAGGAATCTAAAGGAAGAAAAAAGAAGGTACGTGGGAGGTAGGGAGGGAATGAGGCAAGAAGGGGAAAAAAAAAAAGAAAGAAAAAGTCCCTCTCTTCTCGGCATTACTTCTTTCATTTTATGCTGATAATCAGGACGTCTACCCGCAGCCATTCAACAAACGTGCTGCTGCAGCAAGCCAGCAGTCATGGAATGCGCTATAGGCACATACGGAAACTGCCCACGCTTGCCACAAGCACCACGAGGGCCTGCAAAATCTACAGGCTACACTCCCACAATGGCTTTTCAAGGAAGGGGTCAGTAATTGCCAAACTTACAAACTCAGTTTTATCATGCAGATTCCCATTAAAAAAAGAAAAAGCCAACAAAAAAGAAAACCCCACCCTCTTCCTAGAGCTCCCAGCTCTTGAAGGGTTTTTTCACAATTAGAAGACCCTAAGTGAATGGAATTATGCTGCAGAAGGGTAAGAACTAGTTACTTGATATTATGGTCCACATCAACAGAAACAAATTATTACACCCACTGTATGAACACTTGGCAGCCAGGACAGGGTCATATCTGCTACAGTTCATGTTTTATAAAGTGGAGGGCCAAGAAACATTTTGCCAGCACAAATACAGTATTGTCCTCCCAGATGTGTAACAGTAGTTACTGAAAAAACATAATCATTACAATGCTCTGAAATGTATAGGTTTTAAACACACTATTGTGAGCTATAGGAAGTGTCTGTTGTGACAAATACGGTGCAGAAAGTTATACTGAGAATGATGCATTTTTAAAGGAAGTTAAAAAAAAAAAAAACAAAACAAAAAAACCCCCAACTTTCACACTCCAAAATAGATTTCAAAGTTCCATCAGAATAAAACAAGGGTGAAAAGCAGAGCAATTTTTTGTTTACTTGTATTGTTTTCATTTCTTTAACTTCCTCAGCATTTGCTCTAAACCACTTCATAATTAAATTAAAAATGGAAAAGATGATAAGTCTTGTCTAGAAGGTTAGTGTGCAAAATAAATCTAAATCACGCAGCAGCTTAGCTAATAACTTTTACCGGGGAGGGGGGGGGGGGGGCGGAAATCAAAAGGACAGTCATTTCCCTTTTTCCTTCCCATGAGCATGTGCACAACCTGATTACAGAAAGGGCAGCGGACAAAGACAAATGGCTAAGTAGGTAACAGTGTGTGACAGAAGGAGATACATGGGATGTGGCAAAAAACATTTCAAGAATGTGAAAGTTCAGAATGTTTTCTAAAGAAATTTTCAGTTAAAACAGGGAAATAAGCAGAAAACATAAAATAGAAATACCCAATTCTTAGTAATTCTATAGAATCACATGTCCTTGCCACACAAACCAGATGCATTACTACATTTTTCTCTCTGGCAGTCAATTTGCACTGAGGAGAGAAACTATAAACCAGTCTCTGTTTCAGTCTAATCATTATCCACAGCCTGTTAGCTGAACTCCACTCCACAAACTGCTACCAGTGACAGTGATGCCCTCACCACTGATCTTCACAAAGATGGCACTTTGCTCCTCGGAAGGAAGGAAGGAAGGAAGGAAATATTGGTGGGTTTGGAGTTTTTTTGGTTTTTGGGTTCCCCCCCCCTCCCTTTTTTACTTGCAACAGAAGCCATCTTATTAGCACAAATATGAACACAGCAACCAACAGAAAACCAGACAGCTGATAAAGTAAAACCTGAAAGTCATTCTAACACCATTTAGAAGGAGTTACTTTAGCTATGAACAGAATTTGGCTAGATCCAAAAATCTCTTTCAACTTATTTTCAGAAAAAGTCTATTCACCACTCTAAAATAGCCTGACTCAAAAACTACTGAGTAGGAGGCAAACACTAATCTACAGGCAGGAACAACAATCAAGCTGTGTGCTACTGTAAACAACCACTAGTATTGTTGAATGGGCAGATTCAGAAAATGTTCTGTTTCACCAAATGCAAACTAATTTAAATGTTGGGAGAAAAATAAGTTTTTATGTTTTTAATAAAAAAAAAAGATCACAGTAAGATAAGAATACTGATGCAATTATTGGAGTAACACAAAGGAATGTTCTCTAGTGAAATATTAGATGATATATGCAAGATAAGGCAAGACAAGAGTAGAACTGTAAGTGTGTTGGGAAACAGAAAAACACATTTACTTTCCGTTACTGGGAAAATTCTAGCAGAAGTTACAATGAAGTACTGAAAATGCATATTTGTACTAAGAATTTTTACCACACTCTACTGGTGTGGTTGGGTATAGCATGAACTAAACCAAACTTTAATCCCACAGAAAATAAAAATTACAGATGACGGTGCTAACCTCAGTGGCGTTAACTTCGGATTTGCACTTATAGAATGCAATTTTATCCCCATGAAACCAATTTATTTACTTCGGACACCATGTGTCCCACTGCCTCGTTTTGTATAGTTTACTTGAAGACAGATCCAAAACTCAGCACTACTTCATGCTAAAAGGGAGAGGTAGGAACTGTGCATGAAACACTTGAGTGCAGCACATGGGCATCATTGTACTGGGATAGGAAGGGGAAACACAATGTTCTTTTCTCCAGTTAGACTATACTCCAGATACTGGAAGACAAGCCATTTGCTTCATGAAGTGTGTAGAAGGATGGGCAGCATGGAAGCAAAGGTTACATAAGAAATGTAAGAAAAAAGTCCCCTTAGAAGGGCATACTATAAATGAAACTGTGGTCATTGCCTCCCTGTAACTTTTTATTAGAAGCATGAGATGTGTGGCAAGTAAAGGATACTGACGTCAAAGGTAGATAGGGTGCTGCTCATTAATCTTGTCATGCCCTTTTTTTTTAGTCATTTCACACTCTGATTCATACTCCCATCCCTTTACAGTAAATGGTAGCCTCTAATGATTACTATAAATTTTTCTACCTAGGATGCTTTCTGCAATTCCAAACCACTCTATGCCTGTGTGTGGTGCATGCGTGATGGAAAGAGGAAGACATGAGGTAAAAGTTGGTGGGGTTTTTATGTTTGTTGGTTTCTTCTGTGCTTTTTTTAAACTACACATTAATTCCCGCAACTAACATCCAACGTAATTCCTCCAAATAAAGCTGTGGATATCACTATGCCTGAAAAATCCACAGTCAACTCTATGAGTGGTTACAGGCCTCACTGTGCCTGCTTGAGCAATACTTGAGCGTTGAGATACTTCTTTGGCATACCTGGATGGTGTACTGGTAGACTCCTGCTTTTGGCTGCCAAGGAAATGTCAAAATGCTGGGTGAAAGAACTATGGGAACATATATTTCAACATCTTGCTGGTTTCGCACTGGAACTGGTAATGTGTGAACACCTCCATCCTACAAAAAGCAACAGCACAGTATTAGAGATGGCATCGTAGTGCTTCCTAGAATGAACATTTAGTCCTTATACATAGACAAGTTGTTGAAAATGTCTCAGGGAGAAAGGAAAGCAACTGCTTAGGGTCACTTAGGAACAGTGTTACTTGTGAGCAAATAGTCAGCTTATAGCTGCAAAGTGTGCTATTGCATTAAATGAGTGGTATTGCTATGGAGATACAGGTGGCCACATTAATTTGTAAGGCAAACAGCAACAAGAAACACACTCGCGCTACTACTAGTTTTTGAAACCTTGTCTGGAGAACTAATTCAGTAACTCTACACCTGCCTCTCCTCTTTGCTCATTCCATTCTGCAGCAAATGAAGACAAAACTCAGCCTAAAAGACCCATTCCTCAACACATCCCAAAATTTACAACTTTGCTGTAATTGTAATGCCATAAACCTCTGGCACAACATCGTGTTTCTTACTGGAGTTCTGAAGGAAAACTTTAACCACTCCCAGTAGACCTCATTCCATTCAAGAGTACCTCTCTGACACAGAGAATGAGCATGGCTTATCATATACAAGGATCTACTAAATCCTACTCAAGGAATCACTGAAACAATTTCACAGCAAATGGGTTGAAGTTTTGAATTTTTCCAAGTTTCAAGCAAAAGCAAATCACTTTCACACCACGTGCCCTAGTTAGCCATACATTCAGCAGCCTGCCCAACTAGCAGAAAGTTAATGAACATTAATTTGAAGAAATTTGCAGGCTGATACATTTGGCAGATTTTCATTCCAGCATTTAACAACACTTACCAAATGACAGAAAACTTTCCAAATGTAACTGAATGCAGAACAAGGCCAGGGCATGACACTGATGATCCTACCACAATAAATCATAAAATTCACTCAGAGAATGTGAGAGGACCTTTGCACCAGCACAAGGAACACTACATGCCCACAAAAGTATCTGCCCTGAAAAAAAAAGATCAGTGCCGTGCACCACTGGTTTAACAGGTGTTTGCCACACAGTAGGAAGCAAAACCCTACAGTCTTTATCTAAGCAAATCCTCTGTTGACTTAATTGACAGTTTTCCTGAAGTAAAGATTTTAGAATTTGGTTCTTAATCTGTTTAAACAAAGATGGCTTAGACCCATGTAATTCTTCCGTTTCCTTTTACTATGTCACTACTGCACGAGTGATTTATTTTTAGGCCTACCAGTAAAGCCGAAGAGTTTTCATAAAAACATACCTGATCTACAACTGATGTCAGTGTAGCATCAATAATGGTCTGACCCTTCTTTATTGCTTTCACATAATGATATGATCCATTCAGAGATGACTTCAGCACCTCAAAATATTCTTTGGACAGCTTTGTATTAATTCTGATATTCTAAAACCAGAATATTAAATAGATATTGTCACAAGTAACTGACATTCATACTGTACAGACAGCCATAAACATATTAGCAACAAATCAATGACAAAAGGAGTAAGAATTTTTCTCCATTAAAGTTTCAGTCTTTCAAAAAGATTGTATCTTTTAGACACAGCATTAACTCCATGGAAAAATATTTACTTTTTAAAATTATCAGTTACATGTAATTTATTATGAAAAGTATCAGTATTTATACCACTAAATAATTCATATTTTACAATAATGTCTCAATTTCATCATTCTTAAACACAAAAGGGGAAGAACATGCAAATATACTGCCCCCATAGCACATTTCTGAGATCTAGCTGAAACTCAGATCTATATCTCAGGAAGCAAATAAGGGCAAGTAAAATAACATTCACATAAATTTGATATTCTGAAAAGCAATAATTTAATAATTTTTTTCTGCTTACAAATGAACTATTTAATTTTTTTTTTTAAGGTATTGTATATTTGGTACCAAGTACCTAGAATTCATCCTATTTAAGTACCATACAGTGAAGTATTTTAATGCTAGATAATCATCTAATCTTTTCCCATAATCAACTGAAAGGAAACAGGTAGCTCCTCAAGAGTGTTACAAGCCTACCTTACACCTCATACTTCAATAGGAAAGATTGCCTCTAGATGTGACAATATTATATTTGGGAGGACTGATGAGATGAAGTACCGTATTAGTACTGCTCTCCAGCAGTTACACCGGTTCTCAATTCCCAGTGCAGTGCCTATGCTACATGTTTGAGGGTCATCGTCAACTTTTTGCAGTTTTTTCTACAGCACTTAAGACTCCAATGGGCACTTTCACATGAATCACCCAGAGCACTTTATTTAAAAAAAAACCCAACAAAACCCACAAAACAACAACAAAACAAAGGGGAAAAAAAGAAAAGGCAAGAAACAACATGCTTTGAAATGTCCTAACTCAATGTAAGTAAGAAGCTGCTCAAGGAATTTTGAAGAAAGCCAGGACTTACGAGACAGACATTCAGAAGTATATCAACATTTCAACTTACATCAGATAAATACACCTTATTGCTTGATTTATCATACACTTCAATTGTAATTTCATAAAGTCTGCCTGTTTCTAGGACCCATCTGTCACCTGGACGAACTGTAAATCCTACAAAACAAGAAATATTGAACAGTACAAACCAACAGCCTCTTTACATAATGGATATAAGCATTTTGTTTCTGGTGCCCACACTCTGAAGAGGCACATTCATGGTTTTAAGCTGCTGAATACAGAGATGAAAGAAAATAAATAAATATTTACAATTGAACCTATTTCACACTGAGCTACTTTTATTAGTAAAATTACTTTTCTATGAAAAGTAATACGAGAAATGGAAGCATATATATACACACAGAAAGACAGCAACACAAGCACAAGGCAAGAAATTATATTAAGCAATCAGGAAAATTGCAGCCAGTACCAACCTAAATACCCTGGATTTACAACATAGATAGTGCTGTTTGGTAGTCTGGAAACCCCTTGCATGCGAATACCTGAAGTCTCAGTAAAGGAATAGAAAAGTTTTGTCAAAAGTCAAGTAAAGAACAGCTTGTTCCTGGGGCTCCTTGTGCCTCTTTGTATATTTAAAGCTAACTGTACACTGAAAGTAAACGTTAGCCCCAGTACCCTGAGCATTTTAGAGAGTTTCCACTAGAGAATAGAATGTTCTAGATACAAAAATTAAATAAAGCCCCATCACATTTCCACATTGACTGAGGGGAACAGACATGATTTAATCGATCTTTTGCCAAACTAATTTCTTAGAACATTCCAAGGCATCAGGCAGCACTGTTGAGACTAAATTCACAACAGTGCTGCTTTCTATGGCTCCACCACCAGGTGCTCTGGATTTTCAAGACTACCGGTACAAATGTGGATAATTTTAACTTTTTGTGCTGCAAAGGGTGGCAAGTTTGTTTCCTGCCACGAAGATCTGGATGGAAAAGCATCACCTAGGAAGGATACTCTTGTGGCCAAGTATGAGGTTCGTTTGTCCCTGCTGCAACGCAGTCACAACTGATGTTGCCTGGTCCAACCTGGCAACCGGCCAAGACGGATCTCCCTCAGGACCAAGTATGTTGTTCTGTAGCTGCAGTTCATACTGATCAGATGGCATCATTAGTTCTGCACGTAAAACAAGACAACATATGAAACAATAAAAGCAAGTGTATCAGTTTTTAGATGCTGCTAATTATTGCTGATTAATTTTTATTGATGCCTAGCACACACTTTAAAGCACTATTTTTAATGTCTTATAGAAATAGCATTTTTGTGATTATATCAACACACCCAGAGAAAACGAGTTTCCCTCCTAACTTTAATTTCTTTGAAGCTGCAATTTCCAACTAATATCATTCCACCGTTCAGACCTAACATCCAAGTCACTCCCAGCTTCAGAAGTAGTCAAATTACTTTCTATGGGTTACTGACAATTTCTGCCGCTCCATTCTGCAGTACTAGCTGATGTAGTGAGCCTAGTTTACTCGCCTAGTAAAACATTTCTTATCTAGTTTCTAATAGAAGAAAAAAAAAAAAAAAGTCAAGTCATTACCAGCCCAGGATTCTTGTAATTAACAGAAGCAATTACAAACTTTCACACTTCTAAATGGACATGAAGCCAGCTAACTCATACTTGTATAAGTGGAGCAAATCCATTTTTCTAACAGAAAATGTTTTCTTGACAAGTTATTAATCTACATTTGACTTAATTAAAAAAGTCAGACACAGTTTCTCATGAAATAAACAAGTACATCTAAAATGATGGCCTTAGCTCCTATTCTAAGTTACCTTCATGTCCTTGACAAACCTGCAAGAGACACAGTTTTTTTGACAGAAAAACACTAAACAGCTGTATCATCATGTGGTTTAGGAAAACAGTATTAAATATTAACAAAGCAGTTTAAACACAATTAAAAATTTCTCAGCAGTTAAAAATCTACACAAAAATTTAAAAAATTAAAAAAAAAAAAAGAGAAAAAAGAACAGGACAAACCTGTAATCTTCCCTTGCCTTATTTTCTGAACTCTGTACTGAACTGATGTTCCTACCAGAAGATAAATATCATATGCTGGATTTAAAAGGATGTTTTCCAAAATTAGCAATCTGACTTCTGCAGGATGTACATGCTATTGATTGAGGGAAGAAAACAAGAAAAAGCAACCACATTTAAAACAGCTCATTTGTCTGAAATAGGCCATGCAGCAATAACTTATAACCTGCAAGCGAAAAATATTACTTGCTGTAATTGGCTCTTCATTATAATCTCAAATTTTGTTACAACAGGAAAATGCAAGGGACAATGAATGGCATAGAGATCTGCTCTGTGCATAATGTGCAAGGCTGAAATAAAAAAAAAAAAATCAACTCTGTATGAACATCATTTTCGTTCAGTTTCCTGGAGAATACAGAAAAACTTGAGACAGATGCACAGTGACTATTCAGACATCTAGAAATTTATTTTCCCTAATGTAAAACACGGTACCTGAATATGACATATCCATTATAACTTCACTGAGGAATCTGTACCAAACTCATTCGTCTATTAAATTAAGAATACAACAGATAATTGTATAAATTCTATTACAGTTGTTTGAGGGATGTTCACTGAAAATGTGCAATCTGGCAACAGTGAAAGATTTAAAGGAACCATTAACCAGAAAGCCATAAAAAAAACTGCAAATGGAACAATATTATTTCAATTTCACTTACAGTATCAGCTCAAAACTAATTCAGAAAAATAAATACTAAACCAGAAAACTAACCAAGCTACAAGAATTCAAGGAAAAAAAAGACTGATATCATGTAAGGTAACTATATTCAGCACAATTAGGTAGAATTGTAACAAAGCCACAATTCTCAACATGCACTATTGTTTGTGCCACATTACTAGTATTGCATACATTTAGATAATATTTTCATAGAACACAGGTATGGGTTAGATAGTCCAAGGCAATTCTGCTTTAAGCAGAAACATTAAGTACAGCATGTAGTGAACACAAATCTGCAAAAACAGACTGCAGGTATGAGATGAGCTTCCAAATAAAACCACCGTTTTATAGAAGGACTTTTTTAAGGTGCAGTATTAAGTTAATACTAGCACAATGCCAAGTATTCCTGTAAGTGATAACCCATAAAAACTCTCAGGTGTTTGTAAATTTTATTTAGAGAAAAAACAACTCTGTTACCAGAGTTGAATGAAAAGCTTAGTCACCACAAGCTACAAAGAATGAAACAGCACGGATCTACAGAACAGCTGGGAAAACCGCCAATACTGCGGTTTAACACCCTTGTGGCACTGACATTGCGATCCCAAAGCCCTTCCTTGGAGACCAGAATCTAGTAAGGTAGAATTAGATGCTAACGAAGCATTCATATGACATTCATTTCCAGCACAATGGGAAATAAAGGTATATCCAATACAGCAATCCTTCTTCTAGCTATTTATTTATTGAAAAAAAGACCTGAACTGTTCTAGTCGGTTATTTTTAAAAAGAGCTAAAGGGCCAATGCCCCATCCAGTGTGGTTCTAGTTATGTATGTAATATGAATGACTCTCAGGAATAATAAAACTGTACAGAAGTATCCAAAGTGTATTCCTCTGCCGCAGGGCCTTTTGTCAGAGAGTTTGGTTTAGAAATGATCTCTGGCACATGCACCGTCCTGGGTGAGGTAACTGCATCAAACTCCAACCCTTTCAGGGTGATCAAGAGCAGCACTGTCACCTTTTGTGGTATGGGCTACAGAGTAAGACAGAGATGCAGCACTGATATCCACAATGGGAACAATACAGCGCGGCAAACAAAATACTCCTGTAACATTGGACTGTAAGACTAAAGAATTTATTAAAAAAAAAAAAAATGAATGCAAGTTTCTTACCTTATAGACGCTTTCCTGTATTCTTGCTTTTAATTTAGAACTCCCTGTTTTCATTCCAGAGACCAAAATGGTATCTCCTTGCTTGGCAACTTTTTCCATCTCTAATATATAGGAAGGTGGAATATAAGTGGATTCTAAGAACTTGAGTATACTGAAAGGTGAACCAAAAAGTGAACAGAAAAATTGTTAAACAATCTTTGTAAACCCACAGAGAAATACCACCGGCATCTATTCACAGCTATTTCCATTTTTAAGCAAATTTAAGATGTCTGCCTGGGACCAGATATCCAAATTTTTCTCATTCTTCAAGATATCTGCAGCTAATTTCTGTGACTGATAAAAGTTTGTTTGAAGCTTGTTTGTTGGCTTTCAAGAGATATCAGAAGACTGCACATGTTGTCTACAATGATCCCTCCAGTTTTTACAGTAGGTGTAGACTGCAAAAACTCTCTAGATTATTGTGGAACAACTGATGTGAAAGACCCAAAGCTTACGTTTATAAAAGCAACAGCTTAACAGACCAGAACATGACTTTGACCTATATTGAAGAAGCTCGGATGCATTTAATAAATGACTATGAAAAAAATCTACAAGCAGAATACTTGTAGTAAATGTTAGGACTGTCAATGAAAAGTGACAACAGAGAGGAAAAGAATTTGCCGTGAATGGGTAAACGACAGGACAGAAATTGCAAAAGGACCATGTTTTAAAGGTTGCCAGCTTCTGTATGCACATGATCCGTTTGGCTTTGTGTGCCTTTTCACAGTAAAATCAGTAAAGTCATATTGAGAACAGTTATGAGTATTAACATATTTATGACAATTTATTGTTTATTTTGCAAAGCTGTAACACCATGAGAGTATTTTTATCTTATCATAGCTGTGCTAACAGTAGAGCATATATCAATATTAGTTTGGTTAAAATCACATCTCTAGCAGATACTCATACTGAAACAAAAAGCTCCGTATGGAGGTCTTTTCCAGCCTTAATGATTCTACGACTAGGACTTGGATCGTAAGTACCACTGAACAATTAGCACACTGTCTGGCTCTCACTGCACATAGGAGCCATATGCTCATACCTGCAGCTTCAAGTCTACTATGGGCTTAACAGGCTTTCCTCAGGCAATGCTGCGCATTCTTCTCTAAGGCTGCAAAATTGGAGTTTGTGTTTTTACCCAGTAGCAAAGAGTCTTGTTTGCTACCCCTACCCCATTTCAACTGTATCTGGAATATAGGTTTGAGGATGGAAGTTAACTGTTAACCATTCTGCTCTCTAAGAGAACTGGTTTCCCCATATGCTAGTCATAGAATCATCATATGAATAAAGCCAGGTTCTTTAAAGGAAAAGATAGTTTCCTACATTATTTTATGTCCCGCAATCTAGCTACACTTTGCTGGAGCCTGTTTTCTGAAGTAACAGAAGCCTCTGCTGCATGAGTTTGAATCTATTTCATCTTACAAGTTTACTACAGGTTAGGGAAGTTTTGACTAAAGCTGTACTCAAGAAGTATTTGTAAACTGTTTTGTTAGAAAAAACCCACATTTCATGTGTTTGCAGTCTGCTCAAATTCATGTGTATCAGGGAGGTGTTTTTTCCACCAACATTCACGCTGAGCAAAGTCAAGATTCACCATGGCATACAATACGATGAATATACTAGCACAATACTGCTAGATAACAGGATCCTGGTGTGTTGACACCAGTTGGTGTCAGTGTAAAGACAAAACTCTTGGGAGTCCAACCTGAAAAATATGCCATACAGGATACTGCTAAGTAGCCTTCAATTCTGGTTAGTTTAATAAGGATGGAGACTCAAATTTCTGTTTGAAACCACTGAAGAAATAACAATGAAGTCATCACTTTAAAACTACATAGTGCACATGCTTATTAAAATAATTTAAAAAACCCCACAACACTAAAACAGAAGCCAAAGATGGTCTTGTGACAAATACAGGAGGGATAAAAAAAAAACACTAAAAAAAAAAAACCCAAAAAAAACACCACCCCTAAAGAAAAAAGTAAATCTTCCAGTCTGGATTCTATTCCTATTCCTGCCACAGGTGAGCTTTCTGACTTTTGGGCAAGAACTCCACCTCCATTAAATGGAGGGAGTATTTCCTTATTACACAGACACACTGAAAAAAACTTATCTCATTAGTAAATTGCAAAATTCTTTCAAGATCTTTGGATAGAAGTTTCCACAAAATACAGCACTTCTAAATTCCAGTTGACTTATTCTTTGAGTCAATACAGACGATGAACCAAGCACCATAGCTTATTTGTCAAGCAAGTGCTTTCCATTCATTGCTTTGTTTGAAAGACAATGTATTGAATACATGTCATTGAATTATTTCACCTGGCCTTATGAGCTGTATCTAGCTTGGTCCAGCCACTAGGTCCATTCCAATTCAAAAGTTAACTACTTTGAAAGCTGTTTCAACACCAGATCTAAGTGTTGACTGAAATCTGAAATTCTTCAAGTTCAGAGAGCTCCTTTCTGAAACAGAAGAGGACTTATTTAAAAAAAAACACAAACAAAAAAAACCCCCAAAAAACCCCCCAAAAAACCAACACCACACCCAAAAACACCTCTCTGTTGACAGCTTGAGATAAAGTCTTACTGATAAATCTTTCCTTTGAAAAGATGTTTCAGGAAGATCAACAATTGCATCTATTTACTTCTATTTGTTGCTTTATAGATACCTGGGCTGCTCATTAACACTATCAGTTGTTAAATTAAACAGGGATAAGAGTGCCCAGGCTGTTGAGTAGGCACTTAAACCTCTGAAACAATTGAGCCATAAGCATTATTTTAGGCATGAGTTCAGTAAACTGCCTAGATGTGGGGAAATATTTATACACATCAAACTTAATGGACAAGAGACTTTCGAGAACAAGTTAAATTAACTTACCGTAATGCATTGTGGGAATCTGAGAAGCCATCAGCCTCTGTGTCTTTTACTATTGTCCAGTCAAAGACTAACCCTGCCAATGTGCTGAAAGTGTTTCCTATAAATCAATCAGATTAAAACAAAAATAAACGACAAGCACAGAGTCTTCCTGGAACAAACTATGACTTTTTCCCCTAGGAAATTTCTCTATCTTATCCCTAAAAGAAGCTCTATCAGTATTTAGTTAAAAAAATCACAATCTCCCTTGCTTTACTGACTTTGGCAAATTTAACATGCTTCTGTTAACTGGCTTTTCTGTTCACATTTTGCAACATCATGTGCCACTTTATGTTTTTCACAAAGCCACTAGATAAGTGTAGGTGTCACCACCTATCCTCCACTTGTTGGCCCCCAAGATATCTTTGGCACCCACCACCTCCTTTCCCCTTTGACCACAAAAACCTTACTATTTCTTGGATATTAGGACATCAATATTTCTTGATATTAGGACATCAAAACAACCTACTAAACAATCTTTCATTTTGAAACATGTGGATCTGAAATACCGTGAGGGTAACCTGAGTTCACAGAACTGGGGAACTGCACTTTCCATATATGTCGTTTGCGTTTTAAGCACAACCGTGATTTACCCGTAACAGGAGTAAGTCTTCACTCAAAGAACTCAAACTGAGCACCTTCCTTCTAGAAACTGTGAGCCACTAGATCATAAGACATTGTAAATGTTAAAAGAGAACAAAAAGGAACAGAAAGGAATAAACAAACTGAAAGCAAAGATTTACCATGATTACATTTAAGTGTGTAATGAGCTGCTAATCTGAAAGATCTTACAGTCT
Source organism: Phaethon aethereus (assembly GCF_964289735.1). NCBI lineage: Eukaryota > Metazoa > Chordata > Aves > Phaethontiformes > Phaethontidae > Phaethon > Phaethon aethereus. Next base: position 23,081,754 of record NC_138587.1, read on the forward strand.
TCACAATGAGTCTTGCTCTGAACTGCAGTGTTCACTGGCACTAATAAATACGGAACTGAAATCCCAGTATTTACTATATTTTAAAATGTATTTTAATTTGTGTTACTCCTTGACATTTCTATCTATACTAATAAAGTAAGAATCAAAGCAAATTTATTATTGAATTCTTATGCTTAGAGGTTTACAACATTTTTAAGCCACAAAAATATTTTAAGACAAATTAACACAACAAACAGCCTATGTTGTTTCTCTCATTTCTATACAACTTACTACAGGTAGCTCCAAATCCCAAATAAATAGGATTTTAAACACAAAACTCTAAATGCATAAGGCAATATAATTAAAATTGATTGAGACTGGATTATTTAACATTCATTCAAGTCTAACTTTTTCTAATGATGCATGCTTGAAAAGCTGTATTTCACTCTTTTGTTTTACTCCAATTGAAAATAACAAGGACAGTGGAGAAACGCGCATCGTGGCACTATGGAGAGGCGATGCCTGGACACAGCCAGTGCTGCAGCAAACTGGCAGCAAAAGCACGAAACCGTCCTTACAGCCTCTGAACTACCATTGGGCCTGGATGTCCTGGCTCCTGTTGGGGTGCCTCACTATGAAGGCAAAGTCAGGTTATCAGAGACAAACTATCATGGGCGTTCCCCAGACGATGCAGGGTCTCACTAGTTCAAGACAGGATCAGTTATATCTGCAGCATGGGGGGTAGCAGCTGTCTCCAGATTAAGCCTCTCAGAGGCAGCACCCAGGTAATACAGTGCTTGTCACGAACTGTATTATGTCTTTGTCCCTCCCTGCAGGATCACACAGCTGTCCCGGGAGCTGCAGACCAGCTGTAACATTACCCTCCCAGGCTCCTCAGATGGCAATATAGGCAGTGACTTGTGCTCCTGCTCCACAGCTGTAACCCGGCCCAGAGCTGCTCCTCTGTGACGCTTCAGCAGAAAAGCGGCTCTTGCTGGCGAGGCTGGAGTGTGCTCTGCTCCCCTCGCTGGGGCAGGAAGCCCGTGTTCCTTGCACAGTTCGTAGCCAAACAAACGCAAACTCGCATCTTTAAGTCTTTCTCGTATTTAGCTCATCTCTAGTTAAGTCATAATAAAATAACTTGAGCAACAGATAAAAGAAAACAATATATAGCATGACTTTTGTTCCCTCTATATTCTTACTTAATTTGGCCAAAGGTCTCCACGGTCATCTTCCTCTCTTGCATTACTAATCTTTGAAGAGTAGTATTTGGGGATCAAGTTTATATTTGGAGTGGTTTATTAAAAGCATGTACAAAAAGGAATCTGCATTAATGTAACTGATTAAAAAATATAGCTTATGAAAAAAAAATAACTGGACAATACGTGGAAGAGAATAAGGAAAGAAAGTATTCCTGAAGATATACTGATACTCACAGGAGTAGAATTATCAATGTTAATGAATGGCCTGACCCGTACCAGATGCAATAATTTGGCAGTGTAAGATGCATTAACCACCATCAGCCCAGAACAAATCGCACTTGGTACACCCCTAGGACTGAACAACTTTACATACCAGGGAAAAAGCTCTGTCACTGCCACATTGTATACATAGAAAAGCTGATACAAAGCATCTACTCTCTCTCTCACACAGGATGCAGTAACAGGCTTGACACCTGTTCTTCCTGCAAGTTTTCAGCAAACCTAAACAGATTTTCCCCAATATTCACTGAACTGGAAAATTATATTGACTTTTTTCACCTTCTAAGTATTAAGAAAAAAAGTGTTCAGAAGTCACTTATTCAGTTATGTGACTTTTCCTGAACAATTATGGCCTTCAATGAACTTGCGACTGCTCTTGAATGATTTTTTTTTTTTAAAAGTGTGCCAAGAAAGAACACTGGGGGTCGATTATGTTCAAAGGTCTCCCAAGGATGGATCCCAAGGTTATCTGGGTCAAAAGGAACTGATTTTCAAAGCTTTTGAGCGTATCCTGATCCCCTAAACTTAGATTGGGAAGTTTAGTCCTATGGCTTCTAACCATACTTTGTTTCAGTCACACGGATTAAATGTTCTTTGTGCGTTTTGAACCACTGCTGCTGTTCAGACTCTACCTTGGGTGGCTTCCAAGGCAAATTTGTCCTTTGAGCATGCTTGAGGGTTTGCAGAAACACCAAACCAAGAATCCAGTATTAGCCATAGTACAAGAAAATGAAATTACTTTTCATTATTAACATATCACCATATATAACCTGGCATTCATGGTTTACAAACGAACATAGGATGGGCTCATCAACTACCCAAAACAAACAATTCAACCTTTTATAGCTGCTTTACATATAATTTGCTTTCAGCCCAGTAGTTGTCCTAAAAATCACTTGGTTTGTGTGAGTGTCGATGTGTGCATAAAAATCAGTGTTGAAACCAAAGCATGAAATTCTCACCAGCATCATATTTCGTTTTCTGATGCTACAGGCAGTATGAAAAGCAGTGGATTTCTGCTCCTATTGAGTAATCATGCATTCAGTCCAAAAGCACTGACTTTTATGAGCCTAAATGGTACCTCCCAGAAGTGACTGTTTCTATAATAATTAAGGGATATTAATCCAAGCAACAGGTGGTTGCTCTTCAACGTCACTTCTGAACAACCTGTTGGATGCTTGATTGGACTCGGATAAAATGTCCTTTTGCAAAATTCTTCAGACTACCTCAGCTCAAACGAAAAAAAAGAAAAAACCCAAACATACCAAAAACCAGACTACTTCACATTCCTGCGCAGCGCTTCTCAGCCTAGTTAAATCCTAATCGGACATTTCAACAGGACAAGTGTTGGGACTTTTTCCATTACATTCTTACTAGTGACTGGAGGTAGAATTGCTAACAGCTGACAGCTTTATTTTAATTATTTTAAATTCTTATTTATAAATAATACCCTTAGCACTAGAATTAAGTTTCCTGAGAAAATAAGGAAGAAAGGCAAGCAAAAGTTGTTGGAAATCAAGGAGTGTTTGATTTTCCTAATCAGGTGGTACATAGATTTTACACTTAAATAAAAACAATAGGTTACTGAGTGTGTTATCCAGAGAACTCCCTTTAAATTAATCAGCTTCGCTTCTACCATTCAATTCTGTCACAAATAAAACCAGTGCACATATCAGCCAATTAAGAGCTTCAATGTGTATTTTATCTGCTACTAGTAAATATCTTACCTTCGGAATCCAAAGCCTGAATTTTTAGCTCCAGTGGTGAATCTTCAAGATAGAGTTCTCTTGTCGTAGACACAATTTGGATGCCATGAATTATATCAACAATAGCATCACAACGAAGCACTTGTCCAGTCACTGGAGGAGACATCAGAAAAGGTACATGAAATCAGCAACACTGGATGTGCTCATCAAGAGCACCAACCAGACAAAATCCACCTCAAATTTAGCCAATGACAGAAGACACTGACAGTGAAGGAACTAAAACTAGGTCATGACCTGGACTAAGAAACTCTTGGTCAAATGGTGATTGTGGCTAAGCAAGCAAAAAACGCAGTTCCCTTTCTCACTGAACTTTAGAATAAATCTTAACAATTTAATTCTTACACTGACAGTTACAGACGTTTTTTCTGAGGATGTATTAAGAGTTTCTACAGTGCAACTGTCAGACATGGCTCATGTCCTAGAGAAATCAGTGACTTTTACCCACAAATGATAAACCCCTATATACATCCATTTAGTGACTGCAAGACATTTAATTGATCATCTTTTTTGCCCATCTGTCATTATAAAAACTAACCAGGTATACTGTATGACAGACAAAGGCAATTTCCAGCTTTCTAAATGCAAAACATCTGAATTTGGATTATATAAAAAGTATGTACTGAAAATTATTTTCAGCCACCCCTCCCCTCTTTTTTTTTAAGAATTATCTGTTTTCCTAACTTAAAAACCTTAACTTAGCTTAAAAACCATGCCCGTGGGAAGTCTAAAATGACTATGCATATGAATGGAAATGTCTTGTTTTGTGTACTTTTAAATCTCTACTTTGTTTCCGGAGGATGCCCATAAACAAGTAGTCGTGTGCTTACAAAGGTTAAAACTTACTTATGTCTTCAGCAAAGATGATACTTGTCAGACGTGTGGGCTGCGAGGACCGTGCCTGGACAACAGCTTTCTGCGAACATTGGCGCTCATCCTGATCTGCCAGCTCTATGCTTGCAACCTCTGGCCTGGTGGAGGACCTACACGATTATTTGGTTGTGTTAGAAGGATTTAAGTTACTGCCAGACAGAAATCAAAGCTCTGGTTTAAAAGCCTCCAAAATAATTTCCATGAAACATGCTACATGGTCAGGACCTGACTTTCGTAAGAGCTGGAACTGCAACAGCTCCTCCAGGACTTCAGCAAAAGCAAGTGTGGGCTGAGGAAGGGGAAAGCACAGACCAGAAGCCCACCAGAGCCCAGGCAAATACAGCAATCTCTCTCCCGTGGCATGTTCACTGCTGATTGCAATTCAGTCAGTTCAGAGCTATATCCAGCTACTTACCGAAGTTACAAAGCCTTTCACCTGACTATTTATTAGCTTAGAGGTGTGGAACAAGCAAAAACACATACAGAATACTGAAGTAGAAGGCAAAATAATTTTAGCTAAAGTTCCATTCACCACTTGTAATTGCATTTCAAAACAAGCTTGAAACAAAGTTCTGAAAAAATTAGAAGTTTTCCCTGATGTCAGAACATCACAATTACATACGTTTACTACAGCAGAGGTTCTGAATAAGTAAGAAACAAGATTCTTCAATCAAAACATTTTTAAAAAAATTGGATTGAGTCTGTTTAGCTGAAGTATGTATCACTGTCTAAAACATGCTAAGTTGTATAATCATGTCTGGTGAAATATAAGCCTACATGGAATTTTGACCTAAAACTGATGCATCTTTTAGTTCCTGCTCTGACTTGTATGGCTTCTCTAAAGACAACTGCTCCAGGAATGAGCTTGTGGGAAGCTCAGCATGGACGTGGAGCCCAGTTCTCACTCCCTGTGTGCCAAAAATGTCAAGATGAGAAAAAAAAAAAAAAAAAAAAAAAAAAAAGAGTTTAAGAGTTTTTAAAAACCAAGCCTCTCAAAATTAAATTTGAAAGAGTAGCAATATACAGCTGAGGCTGGAATGTGGAGTGCTCAAAGCAATTAAAATACTCAAGCAGGCGACAGCTCTTGCAAACAGTTAAAGAACGTCACCCCTCCAACCCAGGACGAGCTGCTGACGGACTGTTGTGGAGAGCTGGGTGGCGGCATGAGGTCCTGGCTCCACGTGAGCCCCTGGCTCATGCTGCACCTGCAGGAGTTACCCCAGGGGAAGCAGAAAGGCTGCAAGCTTGGACTCCAGCTCAGAGACCAGCACCCTGCTTAAACCCTAATGAATTAAGTGCCTGAAACAGCCATTGCTGTTTGCTCAGGGATCCTGAGTCAAAGCTCTTTCACAAGGGTCCTTTGCAGGATTAAAACAATGAAAGAAAGCATTGATGACAAAGCTGTTCAGGAATTGCTTCTCCCAGATGAAGACAGCAGCACTGATTAAACCACGGCATTATCTGGTAAATGCAATCTAAGCCTGGCACTACATCCCCACCTGGTAAAGATGGTGAAGTCGCATTGGTTTAGACTTTCCTTCTGGAGGATGTTAAAAAAATGCCTACCTGTGACCTGGGAAAAATCTTCTAACTCAGCAAGGAGCTGGAGGGGAGTTTCAAACAAACAGCCACATCACACCTGCCCTTCTCCCCAGACGTGGGTTCTACCTACTTTTATTACTTGGCAGAACCAACCAATCCAAAAGAGCGAACAACAAAATTTCTTGATGGCTAAAATTGTATCCATTTCAAAAAATAGCACACGACAGTATGTCCAGTTAGCTTAGAGTTAACTGTTGCAGTCCAGGTGAACATGGACCAATCTGGTTGTAGTCACTGGAATAAAATGCAAATCCTGTTTTCAACCTTAAGCAAGACCCAAAGACCCCTTTGGTTCGAAGCAGTTGGTAAGATAGCAAACACTGCATTTCCCACAGAAACTTCACATGAAATAAAACCACGTTTGTGTCAGCTTGCTGGTTCTCCACATACGGGTCTGGATTTTATCATACTACACTGTCCAAACAATGAGGCCCCAAAAGCTTGCAATCCAAGAGCACAAACCCCCAGTCAGAACACTTTCAATTGTGCAAGCTAACCACGGTGCACAGGTTCATTAGACGCTGCATAGCGGTATGGTATTTTTGTCTTGGGTGAAATTCATCAATTCAATGAATTATTAACTGATAATATTGGTGTGCTCCCAACAATGTTTTGCTTATATGGAGACTAGTTTTAAAGGATTTGGAAGCAACCGTAGCAACTGCTAACCCAGAAATTTCGAAGTGTTTTATCTGATCAAGGAAAAAGCAACCCACAGCAGTATGCAATGGACAATTGAAAAACCAATTAGAAGCTTAAACCTGAAAATTGTTTGTTATATTCTGGATACCTAAGCAACATACACAAATACGAGCATATTTTTTTATACTAGGGTTGTAAATTAACTTTGCTATCCAGTGATTAATTTAAGAGTGAACAATTAGTTCTTTTCCTGTTATTCTGTAGCTTCTTAGGCAACCATGAAACAGTTTTCCAACATTTAGCAAGTTTCTTTAAAAAACGTTAGTATTCACAACCAGTAAGGCTTTTTCTGTATTTGGCTGGTAAGCTTTTTAAGGTGAGCATGCGGATCTGACTTAACGTGCATGCAGGCATTTTAAAATAGCATTGTATGTATGGAACTGACTTTTATTATTTAGTTCTTTACATTGCTTAATATCCTCTGGCATTAGATTTTTTTCTTTATTAATTTGAGGGTTTTGCATTCTTACAGTCTGAAATTGATTGTGTTTACAACACAACAGGGGTTTCGTTGTGGTTTGTATTTGTTCTTTTAATATATGGCTATGTATTGTAATATGTAACCACTACAGTTTGCACTAATAGCAGTGTTGTAAAACTAAATCTAATTACAGGATATTTTTAAGACTAGAAAAAGGAAGGAACAAAGATAAACTAAAAGTTTGCATTAAATTTTAGCTGTCAACTTACATACATGCCACAATTATAAAGGAGCTTTTACAGCTGAATGCCGGTTAACTCTTAGCTGTCACTGGAGTAAGGAACCTAGAATTAGAAACTATTTGGCCTCTAACCGTAATATAAATAGGAGGTAGAGTATCAGCTGAATTTTTTTTAAATACAAATACATTTTTAGTTTTGTTACCAATAGGATGTCTGCTATTTTAGACAATTACTTGAACTGGGCAGGTGAAGTAGGGCCTTTCTGAGGCTTGGTTTACTATTGATTTATATTAAAAAACAATCTGCATGACTCTTTTTTTTTTTTTTTTTACACCATAACGTAGGAAATATTTGATGACCTCTCAAGATCATTTGGCAGTATCAAAAGCACGTTCTGTTTACAATTACAGCAAATTCAGGGTCAAGTACAGAAAGGAAAAGGCACCAATCAAATAGGCTCTATATTACCCTGCTGTAATACACACAGGGATCACTACTGCATCTTAGAGACAAGAAACTTTTGCTTTAAAATGACATCAAAGACTGCAATTTAGATCATCTTCCAGTTATGGCAGATCTTCCCCGGCACGTCAGCATGTGATATTAAGAGCTAGGCTTGTCAGAGGTCAAAATTAGATCCTGGGAAATAAGCAATGGGAAGCATTTCTGGCAGTAGCTCTCAATCTCATATCAGCGTCTGTAAGAGCGAGCAAGGCATGGGATGAAGCACTAGAAAGAAGAGTGAGGAGGCAAGGCAAAAAAGCTAATAAAAGTCCAAATATTTATTTCCCTCAGAATAAAATCCTATTTCCTGAGGAATTAATGACGCTTGCAATAAAGACCGCCAGTCCTCTTGCTGATTTCCATTTAATTCATTATTTTCAGCCCCCCCGACACAGAACCACATGCCAAGATTGTATCTACAGATCTACTCAAACCTGTGCCTGCATTTTTTTAATCAATTGTTCTGTAATATCACATGTGAATAGTTCAAGGATTATACTTTATTTATCAGCTGGTTTAAAGATCAGGCAAATATTATTCTTTCCCTCACTCTAGCAATACTCTGTTGATTCTTATCGTTTCAGCATTTCATATTTTTTGTCAGCTCTTCAGACTAAACTCAATTCAATCAGCAAAAAATCCACCTTTGTGGATGCGCCATGGCTGTCAGTTGACCTAATATTTTAGAATTTTTACCAGGCACGTGGGCAGGTTTGTAGCCAGAGGGAAACTGGATAGTAAAGTTTTTCAAGAGTTTGGCAAGATTGGACTGACCAATACATTAGGTACCTTATTTCTGGTCACTCTTGGGACTAACACTGTTGACATACAAAAATGAAAAGAGACACAAGAGCCACAACAACATCCAGGCAACTGTAGTTGTATCATAAAAAACAGATTCTGAGACAACAAAAGCTACGGGAACTGAACCCCTTCCAAAGAAAACGCAAAGGGAGCCTGGCAGAGGTCTCTCAACTCTTAAGGATTTTTAACAACACAGTGGCAGATTATTTCGCTATTGTTCACTCAACCCTCTCCTAGGACATTTCTTGTTGTACTGGGAAAATAAGCAGCAGCAAAAAAACCCTCCATCCAGTTCTGCTTTAACAGCAAATGGAAACATCCTACAACACAGAATGAGCCAAGGATGAAACTTTTCCTCATGGGATTTTATAATGGTGACCAGCTGGCACACCCATTATCTTCAAAGGAAGCAGAGTTAAGCCAGTGATGATTGTTCTCAAAACCCAATCCAGATGCCCAACTGTAACTTGGATATTTTGTCACATCAACTGGTGGCCAAAAGCATTTTACCGTAAGTCCTTATCTTCATACCTTTTCTAGCTGCATGAAGGAAAACGGCACGCCACACTAGTGATAGTCATCTTCCAATGAAGAGAATGAAATAAATAAAGGTTGGCCTAGAGAAGTTGTTCTGAAATTAGCTAAGCCTGATTTAAAATTAGAAAATAAAACTAAAAAAATGGAAGTTTACTTCCAAAACACAAATGTCACATTTTGCATTATTTCAAGTTATCCACTCTGTTAAACCTTCTCACATGCAAACACCCTTAAAGCTTCAACTACTAAGGTGAGACCCACACCCAGAGCAAGCAAAAGTCTTTAAACATTTCATGAGTGTTCGGCAATGAAAGCTACCCAAAAATCAACAACAGTCCCTACTCTTTCTGTCCTCCTTCCCAGGCAGGTTATGCTCAGATTCAGAAAAAGTTTTTTCAACAGTAAACCTTCACTGCAGGTTGGCACGTTGGCCAAGAGAAAAAACAAATTATTTCTTCCGCCTCTTCAACTCTGGCAGAACATCTATGCTGCAGAGTCACACTACCCGCTCTGGTTTTGAGCCAACATACCCGGGTAGCACAGACCTGAGCCACAGCAGCACAGCCCATCTCACTTTACCAACAAGTGTATCTCAACCCAGTTCTGAGCTTGTTCTGGTCTCTACCAGAGCTTGAAGCCAGACTGGGAGAGCACACGCTGCAGCGCTGCCAGCCTACCCGGCAGTCAGCAGCATAGGCACCTCCCAGAGTGAGGGAGAAGGTTTTGCTGCCTTTGGCTATTCAAGGCCTTCTAAGCAGGAAATGCAGAGCAGGTGAGAAGCGAAGAAGGGGGTAAGGATAGCAGGGGATGACAATCATTATTTAAGATGTCATTTCATGATATGGAAACTATTAGTCAGTATCTCACACAAAACATTTTTCAGACAGAGTCAAAGACAGTGTTTTTTAGACCCGTGGTAAAACAGGTAATCCACGAAAGAACAACAACAAACCCCCCAGATTATCAGAGATGAGATTGTCAGGCTTACAGCAAAGTAAGAGATCTCGATCAGCAACACTACTTCATATACATTTTTTAAAACACATAAGCCACCACATACATCCCATAGAGCGATAAGACCAATTTACAACCCAGTATCAGAAACATGACAAGATAAGGAGCTAGAAAATGAGCTTTGCCAGCCAACCACTGCAACGGCAGCGCTGTACATAGGTTTTGGGTTCTCTGGAAGTACCTGTGCATTACGTAGCTCAAACACCACTCAGCCACCGGATCTCTCACTCCAGCACTCTGCCACCTGCTCCTCTCGCAATGGCAATTAGCTTTATGTAACCTCGTCGGCGAGAGCGCACACACAAACCCTTTTATTTGAGGTGGCAATAAACTCTCCTTCATTATATTTGCAACAAACAACCTTGTACAGGGCCATTATCACCTTTGAACAGTTTCCTGTAGCTGTAACCTTTCCACAGCAAAGCCTCCAACTTCAACAGTCAATGGTTCAAATTCAATCAGTTGTATTCCTCAAAGCTGACTCCGGAAGTTTAAATTTACCATCTGTTCTCACCGTGTATCTCAATTCTACAAGATATGAAATAACGTTACAGACATGTAAACATACTTACGCTCTACAGATAATTTCTGCTATAAATACCCTGCACCATGCTGTATAAAATGTTTTTGTTTTGTGTGTTCCCCCTCGCCCCAAAAAAGTTATTATGGTAAGGCAGATTTCAAGGAGAAAACTCTGCTTCCGAATGCTTTCATTCTTCCACGTGTAATTTCTGAATTAAGGTAATTAAAAGATAAATACAGATGTAATTTAAACGCTAAATATGTCCACACAGACTCTGTTTTATCCCTGAAGATAGCACCATGTACAATATTTACAGATGGGAACATCATATGCTTTGAAAACAAAGCTTTCACTAAAAAATAATTTTAACATTAAGGCAACCCAAGCTCCAGAAGGCATGAGTATCTTGAAACCCAGAAAATACTTTAAAGCCATGCTTGTAACTTTGTCATTGCTCCCAATCTGCTGGGATGATGATAAAGTTTGACCTTTTCCCTTTGAATCACTGGAATTCTCAGACACCACTACAATCACTTTGAAAACCTCCTGCTTTCAGAGGTAAACTTGAAGCCCCAACGGGAAATTGGAAAGAAGTAAGGTCACAACATGCCATAGACTGATTTCTCACAAAATTGAACACTCTGGTATGAATTCTGAACGTTTGAGTAAATGCAGTCCTTCAAATACTCAAAGGATGGTTTTTCTGAGGACAGATGCTGCTGTAAGAGAACAGCCTTCACACGCTACCTCTAACCTCATAGTCACCCGTATTACACAACCTCAGTCCCTTCTCTCCAGACACAAAGGGCCTGAATCTTGTAATTTCCATTCCAAATCCCTGCTTTTGTGCATGCAAAGCCACTCATCACTGTACAAATCCTGGGTGAAGGACAGTCACTAATTTCTGAAGTCACTACATTTGGTACTTCCAAACTTCTTCAGTTTAACGGCCTCTTTCCAGTAATAGCTGTTACCCACAGCTTTAACAGGAAAGTACAGGAAACTTGTCGGCAAGTAGCTGCGGAGTTGCCTGTCCCTCCAAAGCACACTTCTTTCTAATCCCCTACAGTTCAAGGCCTGAGGCGCCCAGGATGTAGAGGGAAAGAGAGCTGCAGATGCAATCTCGCAAACGTGCTCTGGGCATGGCAACGAGCATTACTGCTTCTGCTCAGTCACACACACACAGCTACTGCTTCCTTCTGACGGTTTTGTAAGCACACGTTGAGTTTTACCACCCACATCCTGCCAGTCCCTGCAAAGCAGAAGTGAATAAATACACATTTACAACCCCAGCACAGAAAATGACAACACACTCTGTATGAAGTTGGTATAGTTTCCTTAATTCTCAACCAAAATTAATCTCTGAAGGGCAGACAAAGGGAGAAGATGGAAAAGCATGTTGAAGCCTATCTGCATGAGAGATACAACCCAGTGCTGGCACCAATATAAAATGCTCCGAAGTGCCTACAAATCACCCTCATTAGAGATACCTATGTGGACCAAATCTTTTAATCTGTAGATCTCGGTGAGATTTGCAAAGGTCTACATACTTCTGACAGTTGGATGGTGCCTGGCACAAGCAGGAATGGCTGTAGCCAGCCCAGCATCACCTAGCAGTTCGCTAGCAAAATAGGAAAGACAGTCTACACCACCTACATTTTACTACGGCTTTGATGAGTTTGTTTTTTAGCTTCATACAATATACTTTACCACATAAACCAAATCCTTTCAAAGACTCTGTTGCCTTTAAAGATTAGAGTAAGGAAAAAGAAAAAACCCATACTTGTGAGATTTTCACTAAAATGGTCCGTAAAAAAATTAAATTACAGGACCACAAGCAGCTCATCTACTAACTTCCTTTCAGTCAACTTTTGGAGAAACTTTTATTACTGCTCTTGGGTGCAAACACCCAGAAATGTGTAACTGTCACAGGTCAAAGGCTTGTAACCAGCCCAGGGACAAGAAGTGTAGGACCACCAGGCAAATAAACTGATATAGAGTGAAAACATAGTCCTACAAGACGCATTTCAGTAACTGTCAGCCACAAAATAATAACTGCTACACACGTCCATCTAGCACATATGGAAGTATCATCCTAAACATATCCTGACCGCCACTTTTTTTTCAGGTAGGTACCTGCAGCTCATTACTGGTCCAAATTACAAGTCTGGTATGCTAAAGGAAGGGCAAGGAGTTGGTAACACTGGTTTAACACGAAGACTGTGACATAGCTTCTAAATCTGCACACACCGTGGTATTTGCCTTTAGCCCCTGGTGCTCAACACGACCCAGAGCTGCCTCCCATGGGCCTGGCTCGCAGGCCTCACCTTGTGCGAGGCGGGACGGGGGCTCCCAGCCAGAAGTCCCTTGAGCATATCCCATGTGCTCAGCACCAAAAGAAAACTGGGAAAGCTTTAATCTTTTAAAACTTGACGTCATTGTCCACAGGTGATGCGCTCAGGGCATTGCCTATACTTATGGCAGCACCGAGAGGCTCTCAACTTAGCATCGTGCTACGACCCCTTTATGTCCATACCCCCCACTCCGAGCTGTCAGGCCTCCATTACCAACCACAGCGAGGGAAGGGGCATTTCTACACCAGCAGCATAGGCGCGGGCGCTGTCCCCACACACGTGGGGCTGCGGGGCAAGCATGTGTGGGGTGGCATTGTGGGTATGTGGGGCAGCAGGGTGAGCACATAGGGCACGTGTGGAGGCAGGCATGGGGTATGTGGGGTGTGAGGCGCACACAGAGCGCCCAGCCATGGCGGGAAGCTCCCCCACGGCAGGGACTCTCCTCTCAGGGCTTGGCCTCCATACAGAGCCCCTCTCCAGCGGGATTAACCCACCCACCCACAGCCATGGTGGGTAAAGCCCAGCCTTTTCTCTCACGGATTACCTCCATTTCTGCCCCCACACTGCTGGGCCACCTCAAAAAACGCCCGAAATAACGTGAGGCCTGACGCCGCTGGTTCCCTCAGGGGAGGGCAGCCAGGCCCCGCTGGGTCGCCTTTTCCCGCCGCGGGCTGAGGAGACGCCGCAGGTGCATCCGGGCGGCGGGAGCGCGGCGGCGGCGGCGGGGGTGGGCGCGAAGAAGCGGCGAACAAAGGGCGGCGGCACCTGCACTCACCATCGGTAGCAACCCTCGCTGGCCTCCAACGTGAAGTTGACGCGGGTGCCGCGGGTGAAGGGTAGCAGCACCTTGGGGATGTTGAGCTTGGAGGAGGCGGTGAGGTGGAGAAGAAGGAGGAGGAGAGACAGCGCCTGAGGCGCGGGGGGAGCCATGCTCCGCCACGGGCAACCGGCGCCGGGGGGGCGGGCGGGAAAGGGCGGTTGTGCGCTGCGGGCGGAGGGACGTCAGCGGCGGGGCAGGGCGGCCCCGGGGGGCGGAGGGGGCGAGGACAGGGGCCGGGCCTGCCGGCCGGACGGGGCAGGCCCGGCCCCTGTCCTCGCCCCCTCCGCCCCCCGGGGCCCGGCCGCCTTCCCTGAGGTAATTTCTAGTGGCGCCAAGAGCGGGGAAGCGGCTGCAGCGGTCGAGGCGAGGGCTGTCCGCCAAGTCAAACCACCGCGGACTTGGGCGGCTAAAAAGGTCTACAGGGGTACGTCAGGTTGGAACAGCGTAAGCGGCTGAGGGAGGAAGGTGGGTTTTCTTCAGGCGGCGTGGCCGGCTGAAGTCTGATGGTTGACGGCCTAAGATGGTGCCTGTCACCGACCAGAGCCGCTTCATCCTCCTTTACAAGCGGAGCATGGGCTGTTTTCACCCCACTGGGGACGTGGGGTGAAGACCGTGGTGTGTAAGGCTGCCTTCACTTTGCCCTGGACAGCACCTTCCACGAGCCCTGCTGAAGGCCGAGTGGGGTGAGGTGGTGTTTTTTAAAAAATAGGACCTACGGGTTGAAAAAAACAACCCAACAACTCTAAATGGATTAAATGCTATGGATCAGAAAACCCTAAAAAAATCCAACAAAGACACGGCTATTACTGTACTCTTTCAGTGTGTATGTTATACTACTTACAGTGATGCTAACAACTAAGCAACACTTTTTTGTTACAAAAATACCAGTTTCCTGTATTCTTATATCCTTCAAGTAAGACAACTTATTTTCCTGTACTCTTTGTATCCTAGAGAAAAAACAAAAATGGTAGGCAGACTGAAGTGCAGAAAAAGGTGAAGTCGTCAAGACAAGGAACTTGGTGGTACATGAACTCTGCGAGCCAGGTGAATACCACAAGCGGTCTTGGACTGAGCCTCTTGGAGCTCCTCCAAGGAGCACAGTAAGTAGCTAGATTTCATCAGCCAGCCTAACGGGAGCTTGACCTTTTGCTGTGTATTGCTCAAAAAGTGTGGTGGGACAGCATGGGAAGTAGGACAATGGAGGAAGAAGAAGAAGAAAAAGGAGGGACATTTTAACCGTCACTGACAGATCAGTAATCATTTAAGTCTGTTCAGAGCCTGGAATTGAATTCAGGAATAACAAGTCTCAATTTGACTTTTTTTACCCTATATTTTGTAAACATATTGCAACATGCATATTTTGCCTCCTGGTGGTGATTGGACTTTGTAATGGATGGCATCCTACTACTCAGTTCACTTTATTACAGATGTTTTTGATGAAGACTTAAATGAACTGGTGATTTATGTAGGGATAAACATGATTCCATAGGAAGGAATTTCTGTGTATTTGATAATTTGCCTTTTTTTAGAAACTTTGAACACAGTCTTGAACAACCATTGTATTTTTTAAGTCAAAAGCCAGGCAAGTATTGCAACTTAATTTGTCCTTGTTGTCAGTATACATTCACATGGATCATCGTTTCAACATATGTTTAATGGTAGGATCTCTTCACCATTCATGGAAAGATCATACTCCTGGAATTAATCAAAGCTAGTCACTGAATGAAGTTGTCATGTGGAGGATCTGCCTGTCCTGACCTACAACAGAGGGATGGTATATATATGCAGCAAGAGGAGGGATTTTAAGGGGACAATCATCCTGGAATTAAGGTAGTTAGATTCTGCCCAGGAAGATCAGATGCTGTCCAGATCTCTGACACCACCTGAGAATTTACCCAGTTCTAATTTAGGTAGTATAGAAAATAAGCAATTCTCATCTATGCTAAGCAAATAAACTAATACAGGGCTTTTTATTTACCTAGGAGTTGGGTTTGTTGGTTTTTGGGGATTTTTTTTCTTTTTTTTAATATTTCTTCAGCTAGTGTTTTATTGATCAGTACCTCAGCAAGGCTATTCCATATTCTATCCCAGAGGACTGTGTGCTGCTGGACAGTTCACTGCTCACTGTAGCTTCTCTTTGTGTATTACTCATTTTCGGAATGCACGTCTTGAAATTGTGTGGTCTGATTTAGAGAAGAGCTGAACTTTACAGCTGCAATTTAAGTCACTGGGAGCTGGATCCAGAAAGATGTATGGTATTGAAAGCTCTGGCAAATCAAGCCACTACACCTTAAATTGCTGCTCAAAATACAGAGGTTTTTTTTTTTTCTTTACTCTGCTTTCAATCAAACTTCCTTCATAGGCATGTTATGAAGATAAGTTCAGTAAAGACTCAGATATTAGGGAGGGATGTGATAAAATCACCCATGACTAAATCAGTACAATATGTTTACAGTTAGTATAATTACAACTGAGCAGGTAAGGAGTAGATAATGAGAACCTCGCATCCCGTGCTGTGAATGAGGTGAGCAAATGTCTGTATCTCAGTACTTCCTAGCTTTTAAAAGTAGGTTTTGCAATTTCAGTATGTCTTTGCTTGCTTTCATCAGCAGTGTATGGTGATGAGTATCCAATGTGTTACTGGAAAATTATTGTTCTCAAATACTTCTTAGACTTGAGTGATTTTCATAAGGAACAGCAAAGTGCACTTAGGACCTTAAAACTTATTGATGAAACATGACAGTTAAGTACAGCAATTAAATGTCTGACATGTTTCAGCGCATACTCAAAAGCATACTAAGCGATTGTAAGAGGAGAATAAGGAGACATTGGTTAGCAACTCTGCAGTTTCCGTTACACAGTGAAATTGTGAGGCAAATTTTCTGCTTACTTAAACTGGAAGCCATGCATTGCAGCACTGCGTTAGCGTTAGAGATTATTTTGGGTAGAGAAGAGCAGGCTAGGAGGCAGAGAGTGTAGCACCATGCTCTGTGAGAAGTTACTAAAATCATGGGATGACTTAGCATAGCTGCTGCAGTGCTCTACTTTCTTTTTCCATTCTGCAGTGATGAGGCCAGTATGGAGTCAGCACATCCCTTCTCGCGGTAAAATGCCAGTGCACAGAACATAAAAATACCTCCGATCAGTGCGGCGGTTATCTGGCATGGTAGAGAATTGGAACAGGATAGACATATTAGGAATACAAGATAATTTTACATGCATATCAATGTACACCTGAGTAAGTCTGATAAAGAACAAAAATAGAAATTTCTTAGTAGCAACGATTGAGGGAGTACTTTAATGAGCTGCTTAATTGTGAAAGGGATAAAGGCAAACAATAAATGGTTATTCTCCAAGCAGCTGAGCCAGTTGGGGAAGAATTACATTTTAAGGAGATTAGAGAGGCAATCAATACACACACAGTAAATAACAAAGTACCAGGTGCTGATAATGTTTCTACCGAAATATGAAAACAAAAGGGGGAGAATTACTGCAAGATTTTATGAACTCACTTGGTTAGTCTGAAGATCTGAAAACATTCCCAAAGAAGTAAGGAGACATATACTTGAATCTTTTAAATTCATCAATTTCTCGTAGGAAGATATTTTTTATAAAGCTAGAAAAAACCTGTATCAGTATATCATGAGGTGATCTTCTGTTTGCATTGAAATAATTTTAAGTCCTTGTTCAAAAAAAAGTAAGTATTTGAATGGCACAGTGATGATGGTGCCTGTTTGCCTGCCTTGCCTTTGAATTTCCTCAGTGCTTCCAGAGCCCTCAGATCTCAAGGGTATACAATATGTGTGTCTCATGTCTTTTGTTAGTACAAGGACTTGCAGGGCTCATCATGTTCAGGAAGGCTAAACCAACTTGATATGAGTACTGAGCATGTATTAATATTAAGGTTATACACATGTGCTTTCCTGGATTGAGGCCTGAGTCTCTGACAAATTTTGAATGAAGAAAACCTCAGGTTCTAGAGTTCTTTCAGGAAGAAAAACATTACTGAAAATCCATCTGGCTGAGGAACACCGGACTTTATTTTCAGGCATTTAATATTTTTAAATGTCCTAATAATTTAAAACCTTTAAAAATGCTCCTCTACAAATAAAACCAAAACCAACCCCCCCCCCCAACAAAACACAAACCAAATCATGCCCCCCGCAAAAACCCCAGCTCTGAATAATTGCAACTCAGAAGTTAAATTCCATAAAAATGATAAGGCAGTGAGGTGTGGAAGATTATTTTAAAGCATATTGGGTCAAGCTAACTCAAAACAGTTACAACCATAACCCTTGCAGGTATGTCTATACTCATGTGTTAACAGTATTGGGCCAGCCCTGTGTAGTATCAGCAGCTAAATGCATTGTGTACAATTTAGTTGTAAGAACAGTTTCATTAAACTGGAAGGATCAGGGCTCACAGTACAACAATGGAAAATACTCTGTGCTGTCACGCTCATGAATCTCTCAAATAAAATCATATTTGATTTAAAGTCCAAGGAGTGACTGACAAATAATAGTAACACATTTAATGGAAAGGCTGTTCCTCTAGGGATGAAGCTGTGGTTGAGATGAGATGGGGAGTTGGCTACACCAGGCTGAGCAGGAGAGGAAAAGGGCAGGTTAATAGACTCTGAGAAAGAAAGTGGTCTGGGAATAGTAACTTAAGGTGAGAATAACGGTGATGGGCCTTTTTTTTGTCTGATGCTGGCTATGTTTAAGCTGAAGAGGAAAATAGTATCCTGCAAAAACTGCTGACAAAGATGGTCACCTTCCTTCCCTCTTACCAGGCTGCATCTTACAACACCTAAGACAGACACCCTTTATGTCTGTCCTACCCACCACTGATCTCAAAGTACAGTTCTTTACATGTATTTCCTGGCTGACCAGCTCCATGGCTTTCATTGTTGTGCTGTTTTCCTGCTTAGTTGGCTGTCTGGTTCCATCCTCATAACTGCAGAACCTTGGAAAATATCTCCATGAAAGAAACATTGGTCAAAGAAGTATTTAAATTAGTCCGATATATGAAAAAGTACTTCAGTTTGACAGAGGAGTAAGATTACAACTGGTGTTCCTTAGTACTAGAGAAAGGCTCAGGGGCATTAGCAGTTCACAGATCACTGTATTTGAGCATGTGGCCATAACCATCCATTATTTAAAAATGAATTGGAAGATCTTACATCCATACAAATGTACACAGCTGGTAAGCTTGACTGGCCAAACTCATTAATTAGGCACTGACCCTGCCACCAGAAGTGCATGGGGTAGGCTCCTGCCTCTGCATTATGCCTCTTTTCAGCAGCTCCTGCCTACCTACAGAGATCGAACTGTACAAGGGGGCATTACACTCCATTATTTTAAAATAGGTATCATAGACTTACAGAGTACATCAAACAACATTCCTTTTTCCATTATTTCTTTATCACTTTCTCTACTAGTAGTTACCATGTTACTGTATTAGACTTTCTGTATCTTCATATGCCTATTGAAGATTTGATGAGAACTTACTCTCAGCCTTAACAACCACCCTCTACAGAGATAATGATGGATTGATAGCAACTATAAAACTGCCCACTTTGGTTTTGCCTGCATTTTCCTTCCAAGAGAAGATGTTTGGCCAAAGGCAGGCATAAATTCAGTAAACTTCCAAAATTAAGGCAGCCAGTTAATGGTAATAAGGAAAATTTAAAATTCCATGAAGGTTGATTTCCTTCAGATTATTCAGAAAGGAGCATTTCTGTTTAGAAAATGAGTAAAATAAGGGCCAAACCTGCCATTCTTTGCAGTCTAGTCTGCCAGGGATGTCACCAGGAGTTTTTGAATCTGTACCAGGTAAGTAAGATTGAGTCCCAAGAGAGAAATGTAGGTCTTTTTAAATCTCTGTTCCTACCATATAAATCCATTTGATATGCAAGACTTTTGCAGATAGTATAAAACCCCAAGACCTTACTAAATTATTCAGGATGAGTCTGATAACACTGAGATTATGAAACAGTAACATCAGATAAAAATAAACGTTTTTCACTTCAGAGTTTATCTACCTTTCTAATATAAATTTATGGTTATTAAAGTAGGTTATTTATAGCTGTCTTTTCAAATTGTTACATAACAGTGCTTTTGCCATGAGCCTTTATACACAGATAGAAATCATATTAATGAGCTATTCACTGAGCAACTGAATGAATGCATGAGTGATGAGAATTCACAAGACGAGACAAGTAACAAACAAAAATCCCTACCTTTGTTTCTGCTTTAAATACCTCTGGGAAATTTAGGAAAACGCAGTAGTCTTAAATCTTGAAAATAATTAATATAAATAGGCATGTGAGTGTGTTTAATGAGTTAGTTAATAGTACTAAGGCAAGTGAATTGTGATCTTTTCAAGGTTACTTGGTTGCAAATTATGCTATGTACACCTCAAATTTTAAGTGGGAAGTCAGGTACAATAATTCTGAGTCTTTTTAAATGTTAACACTATTCTGACTTGGTTTGTTATTTTCTATGCTTTAAACACCAACATGGGAAAATTTAAATTCCACCATCTTTTCTGTTTTCCCCATTCTCTTCCTGCAGTAGTGTCCTGACCTCACTTATCTCAGCACTGGCAATGATCTCAAGGGCTTCTGTGCCTACACAGCAAGACTGTCAGGCTTCCTCTGTTTTTCTCCATGTATATTGGTGGTATATGGTCTGCATTTCAACTGTAAAATTACAATTTTTTATTCAAAATTCTGGTTTTTCCATTCTAATATATACTTAAGTACAACAAATTCAGCACTTCTTGCTGACCTTGAAACCTAACACAAATTCTGTTATGTGTACGATGAGTCCTTCCAAAGGAGATTTCACTTACTGCAGTAGAAAGTTAGTAGAAAAGCAGGAGGTGCCGCAATATACAACAGAATATAACATATCATGTACACATTGCTCTGAAGTGAACTGATTTCTATTTAATCTCATTAATTCTTTTCAGGGTCACTTTTCCAGGTAGGCCACCTCCCAATCAAGTTACCTTGGGGAATGGAATATTCAACATTGAAAAATGATACCATTCTTGAAGCAAAAAAGTTATCTTCAATATGAATTTGCAACTGCAGATTTGTAACAAAAAAAAAGCTAAATGCAGTGTCACTGAGACAAATTCACTGCAGGATGGTGAGACACTGGACAGATATTTTAAAGGTCTCCTGTTTTTTAAAAATACTTTCAGAATCTTGTCAATTCAAGGTCTAGTCCCGGAAACACAGACACAGCTTGCATGAGTAAAATTGTGCCCAGGCTAGCGAGGTATGGCACAGCAAGCTAAACTCCATGGCCTTCAAAACTGAGGTCTGAGTTTTGCTGCTTGTGTCCATCTCTACATGCATACGTCTTTGGCCTTTTCTGATTTTTGTTTCTGTGTTGACTCTGACTCATCCTAGTTACGTGCAAGCCTCATTTTCAATTTTGCCCTTTCTGTCCTGCATCTTCCACTGCCACATTAGCACTGGTACAGTGGTACAGCATGCTTCGCCGGTATTTAATTAACATGCTTTCACAGCTTTCACAGCTGCCCCCATTATTCGCATTTTGAAGACATGCAACTAAAACCCATGAAAGAAACATGAGATTATACTAGAAATTCCATTCTTGATATTCAGTATACTCATCTAACATACCAGCCACCTTCCCAGTCTGCTATATGTTTGGGTTTCACAGGTGGCCTATATCATGTCTGGAAATATGATTTGGGTGAGATTTGGAGGCTGACTGGGGCTTTCTTCAGCCAGGACAGTAGCATTAGCTCTTGCTGGGCACCTGAAAATCTTGCACACAGCTGCTGACCATGCCAAAAGCTCCTGTACAGATCTGAGTACAGTAAATGTGACTGTACCATCTGGCCTGATGTTGCAGTGAACAACAAACATCTAAATTGCCATAGTGGATATAGGGAATTAGGACACACTGAATACTGCCCTACGGGCATGACCACTGAAAGTATAGTCTAGTCCAGTTACGATGACTTTCACTTAGGTTTAGGCCCCTAGTTTATCTTTGAGATTGGGTCTTAGTTTCTAAAGTTGGCAGTCCAGAGGATTAAATGTGAGTATGTACCTAATGATGCAGGTAGCATCCGATAGGACTTAAAAGGCAGAATGCTTTTTTTTTTTTTTTTTTTGCATAATTTTCTCAGCATCACATATTAGGAACCTATATCTGCCTTCAGGCATTCTGTAAGATCTTCTAACCTAAGTAAAGGAATCTGCTTTTAACTAGAACCTATATTGAAAGCTTTAGTAAGACAAGGCACATTTCCCAAAGATCTTTATGGCTTCCTGTGAAAAGACCTATTAGATCAGTAATACAGTTTATTAAAATATTGATAATTTAAATGCATTATTAATTACACCTGTATACCTTGTGCTAGTAAAATTTAATCTCTCAAAAAAGTCCATAAATAAAGGAGGATCATTTCAAGAGCATGTGAATATTCATTAGTGGTTGTAGTAGTATTCTTCTAGCTCTTCTTTGGTACAAAGTTCAAACAACAGGATTTGTACTTGGAAGACACTAATTAGAGTATTTTAAAGCTGCTGTATAAATTACACACTTTTTTACATGCTGAAGTATAATAGTTTCAGAAATAACCCTGAAACATTCTGCTCCTGTTTATAACACATCTAAGTTTTGATAACAGTAGTTTTTATAACAGTGGCAGAACACTAAGAAACTGCTCTTTTTTGTGTGGCTTAGTAGTGTTTGTTCCAAATACATTTCTTGCTTACAGAAATGTCTGCTACAGATACTGTATCAAAGTGTCAGAGAAATGTGAGAAATTTTCTGATATCTAGGAAAAAAACAAATGACTTTGACAAGGAGACATGTCCTGCCAACATGATTATAGCTGTAGTAGTCATCAGTTTAGTTCATCTTTGGTTGTCTTTTACTTTAGGCTTGATTAGCTATAAATTCTATACCTTGTCCTCTCTGGATCAAATACCTAAACAAGTTTTGACGTTCCAAGGATATTCTAGCCAAGGCACTTCTAACAACTTCATAGGGGAAAAAAATACTTAAGCCATCGTTTGATAGCTCAACAATTCTGTAAACAGCAAGTGAAACAAGTATACAGAGGTCATATTTCCTCTTTTTTTAATTGGTTTTGTTTTTTCCTCAAGTAGACTGTTTTTCTCATAAGTCCCATAAAGGTCAGTGGAAACTGCAAGTGCTTGTACTTGCAGAGTTTTGGGTGGTTGATTTTTTTGTTTGTAGGTGGTTTGATTTTTTCCCTTTCAGATTAGGGACAAATCACAGGTCATCCTGATTTTCACTGTCAACACTGTTGTTCTTACATAGAGAATTTAATTCATTAGGCTGTCCATTTTCAATTCAGTAGGAGGTTAATATTAGTATGTCCCAAGGATCTGTACTGTAGTCAGTATTTAATACATTCATTAATTATCCAGAAAGGCAGAAATGAGGGGCAGAACCGAAAAAATGAGGTCAGCAGGATTTGCAGATGCCAAAGTTATTTAGTGTAAGTCTTTGTAAGAGAAGGCTGTGATGAACTTCATGGAAACAGAACGAGACAAATTGGCAGCATAATGGTTGATGAAATTCAGACATTGACAAATGCAGGGTAGAGCACATCAGAATGAAAAATCTGAACTGCTCGTACACATGGCCCCATTCTAACTTATCGCTAGCTGCTAAGGGAAAAAGAACACCCAGCACAATTAAAAACTCTTCTCAATGCCCAGCAGCGGTCAAAATCTACATAAGGTGTTGTAAAAAAAAAAAAATTAGCATAGAAAAGACCCATAATACAATGGAAAAATATTAGTTCAGTTTTACTTTAAGCTTTACAATAAGCTAGGGTCATTCCATCTCACATGATATGGGAGGAGAGGGCTGTGTCTCTAATAATTCCTAAATCCATCTTCAAGTCTATTTTGTTTCAGATGCAAGAAGCTGGAAGCCCATTGTTATAAGCCGTGCTGGGTTGTGTAGGAATCTGTGAAGATAGTTTGCCTCCCTTTGCTTTTCATTATCAAGCTCAGTGTCATTTGGTGATACTCTCTTGAATGTACTTCTGCCGATCTACCAAGAGAAGATCTGCTCTCTACAAGATGTCATCAGTCTACTTTTATTCATTTATAATCACCCTGAGCACATCAACATCAATCCTCCATTTTATTTCTCCTAACTAGCTGTCATCTCGATGACACTGGTTTTTATGTTTTTTATAAAAGATTTCCTCTTGGGATTCTGAAGACACATTTGTATTCTCCTTTTTTCCCCATTTGCTTTTCTTATTGGTTTTAGTTCCTTTTGAGTTCTCACTATCTCAGATCAGTTCTCTGCATAACAAGCATACTAATCGGGGGATAAAAGACAGGAAGATCAACTTAGAAGTTCATTAGCATTACACATGCTGAGGTTAGAGCCAAGGTTAGTTACACTGTAAGCAACAGTAATCCTACAAGACTAGATATTTTTGTTAGGTGAACTCTGCTCCAGCATGAAATTGCAATTTTTAACTTTCTCCAGTGGAATGGCCAAACAGTCCTTTGTGGTTTTGCTGGTAACCCAGAAGCAAAACCACAGAAGGGTGGCTGTCAACAGGCTTTCATGCCATTTTTAAATTTTAGCTCATTTTAGTAACAGCGGACCAACAATTTTCCTTACTTTTCTCATGTAAGAGGACCGCAACAAGTTGCATGAAACACATGAATACAATTACAAGAATCTCCATATAGCGCAGTATTGGCTTATTTTACAGTCATGGAGTTCTACTTAAAATTTGTAAAATTCTTTAAGCGTTTCAGGTTATAAAAGCCCACAAAAGTGCCATGCTGTTTTATATAACAAGGTATCTGACTTAATTCATAGAAAGAGGAAAAGATTTTAAGCAACTCTGCAGCATGTAGTTTCTCTTTGTGAATTATTCTCCCCATATTTTTATGCAATAGCATAAATTACAAAGATGACAATTTTAGCTCTGTGATTATCAAATTAAATTACACAGAGATATCCAATAGTACATTGTATGAAGACCTAGGTTTTTGGAAATATTGAAGTCGATGAAAAATTAATTTTTCACTTGCTAGTTCTCATTTCACAAACAGAATCTTCTTTGTTCATAACTGACTGCTGTAACAGCTTTGAATCTTTGATTATTAACAAATCTTTATTCAAATAATTGGTATTATTTGAAAGTTTGAGCCTTTTGGCTCTAACTAATTAATAGGGCAGGATGAAAGAAAAAGGCAGTGAATTATTCACTAACACTTGGCTTAATTACAATCAAATGTCCCTTTCAAATTGAAAAGCACTTGGCAAAAAGCAGAAGACAAATGAGATTTTTCTGTATAAATAACGAATAGCCCTAATTCTTAAATTTAAAACCCAAATTAAAAAAAAAAAAACAAACCAAAAAAACCCCAAAAATACCGTACACTATCTATTCCATAACTTTGTAATAAGGTGTACTTTGTTTTCCTGAGTTCAGAACACATTCTGTTTGACCTTCATGGAGTTTTCTTTCAGATCTGATGTTGCATCTGCTTAGCTTTAGGGACTGTAATTCTATTCCACTAAAAAAATTACACTGAAAGCACCATAAAGATTTTTTCTTTCCAACTTATGCCTGATTTTCATCTTGCAATGAACTAAACAGACAAGTTATATTGCAGGACTATGTGCATGTGCAAGTATTATATATATGCAAAAAACAACATTTGCTTCAGAATTCAAATATTAAGCAATAGCTCAGTCACTTAACTATGCTCTTTTCTTAATCCTCGATCTTCTTGTAAAGTACATAATTTAATTAAAAACAATTCAGTAGAGCACAAGATACTCCTTCAGTGCAAAAAACTGTCTGTAAAGGATCTAAATATTTTATTGACTTTACAAGTTCTTTTAAAAAAATGCATCATTATAATTACAGGTGCTCTGCCCCTTAGCAGATTTATGCATGTTCTTATCCTTGTACACTGCATGCCCTCTGAATTGTTATATTTAAATTACATCTTTTGCTATAAATTGATCCAGATTTGTGATACAAGTGTACCTGAAGTTGATAATGGCCTGGAGTTCATGTTTGCTTGCATTTTGCAATAACAAAATGTCATAATTTTGGAAATATTGTCCTGAATCCTGCTCTAGACTCCACATCCCCTTCCACTGGCGCTGAGTTGGTATGGGTAGAGACCAAAGTTAAAGACAGACTTTGATGCCTTAGAAGGCCAAGCAAGGCATCTTTTGAGCCAGATAAATCTACTTTTCTTTCAGAGGGGACTGTAATGAACTGACAAGCAGAAAATAGATGGTGTTTAATTTCTCTCCTTAAATGAAAACTTTTAAAAAGTTTGTCTTTTAACATATCATTCCCAAACCAGAGCTTATCTGCCCTGCAGGCCAGGACTTCCAGTTCAGGCTGGTGACCTGAATTTATACCTGGCTATTGATGATATCTGATTATATACTTACATACATCACGTGTTTGCATTTTGCTGCAGTTCATCATTTACTCTTCATCTGTGTTGCCTTTTTGCCTGATAACAGCAAATGCCTGGCACACTAGCCTACATTGATAATGAATAACATTAATTACATTTTAGCAATGGCATTACATGTTTGGCTTAGTAATGCAGTTGAAATAAACAGATATACTTTACAAACTGCTGCAATTTAGCTTTTTGTAAAGTGTAAGGATTTGCTTTTTGATTAATGAGCTGACAGCTTATATATCTGATACTGAATACCAGAAGGTGGCCAAAGTTTATATGGAACTGTCTTTCAGCCCTTTTCCTCCTTCCCTTTCTCCCAGCTATCCCTTGCGTCCTGGTTTATAGACAGAGCAGGCAAATGTAGTTGTCTAATAATTAACAAAGTGGGTAAACTGCTCAGTGTTCAAAAGGCACACACCAGGAAGGAGGAACATTCTTAGAGAGGTCAAATTAGTGGGTATGTTGCCAAAAGTAGAAAGGAATAAACAGGAGCAATCCTTGGCTACATCACCACTAGGCAATCGGCTCTGTACAAGTACTCCAGGAAGAGAGGAAGATGAAGCACAGTGAAACCCAAAGCATATTGCACTGCCAGGAGGCAGCACCAATCTCTGTAAATATTATGTGTAGCTCAAAGCCAGCCAGAGTAACTTGGAGTCTTCTGTTTTTGGAGCTAGGTATTTACTAAGGAGGTTGTTTCTAATTATCTGTAACTTCACCTATCTGCCAGCTCACCTCGTGTCCATAATATGCTGTGAGGTTTTGTGGTCTTCTCAGCAGGACACCGGCATCATACCAAATGAATGGGGCATGCACGGTGAAATAAAAATAATCCGTGATGACTGATCTCATGCCTGGCCTTCAGCTTAAACACGCTTGAAAGAATGAAGAAGGTGCCTCCCCAAAGGCTTAGTTGTCTTGACAATTTAAATGAATGGAACATAGTGCAACTGTTCAGCTGGGCTCACATGGAAGGTGCCTTTCCATTTGGGTTAGTTTTGCACTGTGGAGAGGGGAATATTGGGTTTTATAAGGAGGGTAACCCATTCAGGGAAAACCCCACTACTTAGTTTTGTTTTCTTTTTCACCAAATGCCACTGTTTAGTCATGCAAATATTCAAAAAACCCAATAATAACTTGCCAGAAGACAGGCTGTTACAAAACATACAGACAAGTTCAGATAAAAATATTCTAAAAACTATAAAAAAAAAACACCAAAAAGTTAGGAAATACCAGAATAGGATTACTTGGGCAAACATAATATGCCTTTTTTTTTCCCACATGTACAATTTTATAATCTTTAATTACCTGTTCAAACAGTGCTGGTATATGGACAGGAACCTTTCAGAAGAACCGCTGCTCTACTCAAGGGCACAGAAAGGATGCTGCTAAGCTATTTTGTTTTCTCCTCATTATTCAAGTTTGTGCCCTAAAACCTTATCTACTGCACATGATTCAAACCATGCTCTGGAGAAGAATAATTAATTTCCTTTTCTGTCACATCCACCCATCCAAGAGCCACCACTAGCGAACAGATCTCATCAACATTTCTACGAGACAGCAAAGTGATATTAGTCATAATTATAGGAGTAGTGGTATTAATGATAATACTAAATACACTGGTGGACAACTGAACCACAGATGCACAACTCACAAGTAACTACTCATTCAAAATGCCCCGGTTTAGGGGCATACTCAAGTATTTCTGACATCAATATGTTTAGTTTTGTTAATTTTAGGTATAAACAATCTTGTAATGGCAACCACAGAGTGCCAGCCTCAGGCACCCCCAAAACAGCACAGTATCAATGAGCATCTGTGAAAAGCTTTGATCCTAATTATTAAAGAACTCAGTTTCAGAGGCAAGGTCGATACCACTCTCAAATCAGGAGAGTCCAGAAAAAATAAACTTAATTGCATATTTTGGTTCACCATACTCAGACATAACAGTTTTTCACATAGAGGTGAAGTTGCAAGCTCCTGGGGGCTCCACAAAGTCCCCAACAGGGGATTTTTTTCTCCCTCATAGTAGCCATGTAACCCAAGGATGTATAGACTTTACAGAGATAAATAATTGTAACCAAAGCATTAGAAAAGACTAGGCTGACCCAGCAGAACATCCTCACCTTGAAGTTAATCCCTTACTTCATCAGAAAAAATTAATAGTTAAACTTGAGAGACCAGAAAATACTCTCCTGAGCCTCACTGATTAGAGGGAGGGACCGAGGGGGAAGAAGAAATGGAAGCCTGCGACACACAGCAGGAGAGCAGGCAGATGGATTGCCTTGCCCATTGTTTGGTGATTTTTTCTAGCAGCCAGGGAAGTAAGAAAAGTCTCTAACCCCTGCTGCTGCTTTAAATCACCACCCACCCCAAATCAAGATGATACAAGCTGCAATTAATGTAGCACTAATACAAGAATTGGTGCAATCACAGTAGCTAAATGAGAAGGGTGCTAATTGCTGGTCATTGACATACTTCAACTGATGAGCAGCCCATTAGCCTTCGAAGTGAGGGAGGTTTGTTACTATCACGTTGTGTGATCTTTGTCAAAAAGAACTTCAAGGGGAGCAAAAATAAGAAATGAATTGCTCCTTGCACATTAAAAGAAGTTTTGCTGAGGTAATCGAAAAACATGTTTCTGTTTTTCTCTCAAGGTAAGTGTTAGTCAGTTGGAAGATGGTGAGGAAAACACAACCGGGCTCATCTTTTTCTGAAACTCTGTTCCTCTGTGGGCACGTTATGAAGGATCCCTGGTTTTGATACTTTCTAAAGAGCAAGTATTTCTTAAACTGGGATTGCATCAGGGTGCACTAAGTCTATCTTTGTTCCCACGTTATTTCTATTATCTTTTTATATATAAACATATGCATATATCTCTCTTACAGTTCTTTACCATTAGGAATTTTTATTGCACTGCAACTAAGGAACACTGTTTTGTTCTACGGAAAATAAACACGGATCACGTCCCAGATGTGGAAGTGTGATGCGGCAGTATTTGCCACAACTCGATTTGGGGTAAATTCTGGCTGACAGCTGCTCAGTCCACCCACCAGAGCACCCCGGAGTCGTGCCGTAGCTACACAGAGCCAACGCAAGCTCTCCTTTGCCACTTTATTCTCTTGATGGTAGCGTTTATCTTTGCTTCATACATTGCTGGCTTCCTTAAGAGTTTCCGGGGTACAAAGCAGAGCAAGGACTGTCCATTTACTCTAGTTTCTGTTAGCAGTATATGCAATTCTGGATCAATAGTAATTAAGAGCATTTTTAAAAAATGTTGCTTCAAGTGACTGAAAAAGGGATTTAAAAATACCACTGGGAAGTCCCTTGGGGAATTTGATCATCATGACTTGAAGGAGTGTTCTTCACCCTTGAAAAATAAACACTGAATATGCCTAGCACCCCCCCATGTATGCCACTTTTCTCTTGAAATGCTTCGTGTAATAGTTTAATTTTTTCCTTCAATAACCACAGTTTGGCTGAATGCAGTGGTGTAGGGCAATTATCGCGGAAGCTGCGTGGCCTTATTCAACTATGTTGTACCACGTCTGTGTTCTTGTTATCGTTACATCATCGTCATTCAGCAGCTGAAGCATCAGTCTAGGAATGCCAGACGTAAGGAGCTGGGTTGGACTAGCTGCTGCTTCGTTGAAACAAGCGATTCAGAATCTTCATATTAATTCATGATGCCTAATATCGTTTGAGTGCCAGTTATCTGAGAATTCACCTCTAAGCTGTGCCATGATATTTGAGAACAAATAAAATGTCCAATGTAGTTACCGCAAGACATTCCTATCTAAACGTGTAACCGTCTCATGGTGCCGGCGAGGAATTTCATCTGAAGGCCTTTGACTCTGAAGGAGAGTTCCTGTAGTAGTTCTCAGCTTATCAAACCTACAAAGCCTGGAATAAAACAAGGTTATTTAGTAGTGGTTCATACTGTTGTGGTTCCTTTGCTTTTCTTGCCTGTGCTCAGGTGAATATTGATATTGAAATTCCTTCAGGATATCTCTTGAGGCATTGTTATGTTGCAGTCTATGAATCTAAAACTAGCACAGAATATAAAAATACTGAAAAGGGGTAATGGATTTGGAAATGTTTCAAATATGTTTTGTGGCATAATGATTTTTCCTACAAGCCATACTTTGCTTCCTTTGCTGAACCACTGACCTCTCTTGGGACACTAGAAGCATTCCTAGTGGTTGCAAATGCTAATTGTGCTGCTGGTAGCAGAAAATTAATGTTCCTGGTTATGCTTTATGTGCTTGGCTTTAACCTGTAAGAAAGTAATAGTCAAATATAATTGTCCTATATATTTAATGCAGATTTCTATATTAACTTACACTGTTGGAGAAGATTCTTTCAAGGGAACTTGAACTTTCACCTCTATTTGTTTTTCAGCATAAGCTTGAATGTCTGTATTGTACTGTACCTTTTCTAAAGAATGTTGTAATGCCAAGAAATGTGTAATGTCTATGTAAAGGACATATCAATCATTCTGATTAATCTTTTCTCATGAGACTATTGGAGTGGAGATTTTAGTCCCTTCCTATACTTTCTTCCAGTGGGAAATCTCCTTTCTGCTTACTGGTATCTTCAGAAACATTCTGTAAAACTGCATTCATTCCCCCCCCCCCCCGCCATTTGATTAAGTACCAATACTAATTGCTAGGAAATTGTTACAATTGTTCCATTGAAAACTGTGGCAATTGTTCCATTGTTAATGGGAAAGGTGCATGAGGGCATCAGAAGTGAAAAGATGTCCTGAAATCTGAGATTTACTCTTTTCCTGGTAGTATAAGGAATAGTATACTTCCAAACATTTTGCCAATGTTTATTACACTTTCACCACCAGCTGAGTACCAGATGTCTGAATGTATTTCTACTGAATGCACTTGGAAAATGCAGGACAGAAATTTGTGTTTTACTTCGCCACTTTCTTGCATATTAGAAACAGACTAAATAGCACTTACATTCACAAAGCACTTAAAAATCAGAAGAGAGCAAATATCAACTAAACGTCCTCAGTTGAACATGCTAATTATTATATGAAAGCAGTTTTTGTGTATCTGGTTGTTCTTAGGACTGAATATTATGAAAACTCTACATGTTACACACAACCCTGTTTACTTAGATAACTGAGTACTAGTCTTCAGGTTGTATCAGTAATTGGCAATGAAATTACAAAATTATATACCATACATACATTCATGAATATGCTCTAGGAGAATGGATACAAGTTAATCGGGATACAAATCTGAGGTAGTAGAGAATGTGTTATTAATTAACTTAATTGTGTTTCTCTCCTGTGCTCCTGTTCACCCAGTTAAGTAGTTAGGTCCACCTCTGAAGGGGCCTGCAAGTGAATCACTTCTCTGAAAACTTTTCTTGCTTCAGAAAGCACCTCATTGTACTAGTACAGTTTTCTCTATTTTGATGTTGACTTGAAGATGTTTACAGTGTATGAGAGTAAATTGAGTCTTACAGCTTCCTTCACTGGTCGTCGGCTCAAGGCATTAAGCCGAGTCCCTCTAGTGAATTTGAAAAGGCTATTTAAAGTCTATTTTGGATAAACCCTTGCTGGGATTTGTATAATCTGAATTCTGTTGTGATAGCCTGCATCTCTCATTTTGAAAATCTCATGACACTGAAGGCACGAAGTGGAGGTTAGTGGTATCATGCTCTATTGTTTTAAAAACTGAGTATTTCAGCTAGGTGTAACTCAGGGAGAAGGACTTAGGCTAATAAGAGTGAAGATAAGACTGTGAGGAGAATAATATCTTTAAGGAATATTCAGGCCTTGCATTTGCAGCTGTTCTGAGCAACAACGAGGGAAGAAAACTGTATCCGTTTCTGAGCTATAAAAAGCACAGACCTTTTTCTGTTCTGTTGGATTACAGGAATCAATAATTTCACATTTTCTACACACCACGGAAGTAAATGCCTGATCTCAGTCATGTCACCGCATGGCAGATCAAAGCCCTCAGGATCAAAGAGATTAAAGTAGCACAGGCTCTCACAATATTATTTCCTGATTGAAAAAACACTAATTAAAATTTCTGTAGAAATTCAGGTAATGAGTTACTATTAAAAATTTTTAAAGGAAAAGTCAGTCCCAAGGTAAATAAAAAATCCTTTTTCTATATGTTCCTTTAAAACTGTTTTATCCCTGATCTTCTCTTTAGCACTTTTTTTCACGTTACCTGTTTCAAAAGCCTCAACTCAAAGTAGTTTGAAAGCAAACTCTTTGTGACGTGGCTCTTATTTCCATCCTGAGCGAGCCTCGCCCTTTAAAGAAGGATGTTTTGCACCTCACAACTGAAACAAAATGAGCTGTGTTGCACGCTGCTTTGCTCTTCTACAGGGGACAGGCTGTCATGACAAGAGACAGGGTGAGACTTTGGAGGTATCTGAGCTGCCTCCCTGTAGAGGAGGAGAGCTGCCTGTGTCAGGCCTAATCAAACCTTCTGGAATTTTTCTAATTTTTGCATTATTCCAGCTCCAGGCAGTAACTGGAAAGTTTCTAGGAGGTTAAAATTATACTGTAAATTGCAACAACTCTCTTAATTCAGCATCACACTGCTTCACCTGTGAGACAAGTGACCTAAAGGTTACACCAGTGATACAGATTATGGATGACTGGGTCCATAATCCCATTTTTCATAGTATCATGAATTTGCTATCTCTGACTTTTGTCTTGGAACATGAACAGAATGTTGGAACACGAAACGTCAGAACTTAGACGTTACTTTCTATTCTATGGGACGCTGAGGAGCTGATGAAGGGCTTTTGCGGAATTCCCTCATTCTATAAAGAATGAACGTGCAAGAGATTACCTGAACAGATTTAATAAAATGGCACAATTACTAGCAGGCCCGACCATCCAGTCTCTTTCCCATGGGACATTAGTCAGACTCGTTTTTCTCTTTGCTAAAGTTGATTTTGCTAGCACTTCAGACTCTGCGACCCATCTTCAAATGGATCTGTACAAGCGGGTCCCTGAACTTTACAGAGCCCAATGGCACGTCTGAAAAACGCTCCCCAGAAGGACAGGGGCATTATTGGAATCCGTTTCAAACTGGAGCCCCACTGTAAAAAAGTATTTCTCTTTGGAAGGAAGTCTGTCCTCCCAGAGGTGCTTTTTACGATTTTCAACATGAGATGAATGGTCTCCTGGATGACAAAGAGCACATTAAACAGGCCAAACCTTGAGAGTTAATAGGTTGCTGGTTATTTATTGTAATGATGATATGCCTGTGCTTTCAAGTATGCAGCAATTAATAAACTCCTTTACCACAGAACCCCAGTGTTATCCATAATATTGTCAAAACCATTCAAGCTGCACTTTGTATCAACAGAAGCAAAATGGTATAAGGAGAAAACATTTCCTTTGTCGTGGGAAAATAGAGCTATCAACTGAGAAATAACATCAGTACACTGCACGAGCCGGGTTGTAATTCATCTGTTTTCTCACTTTTACAGTGTATTTGGGGCCTTATTTTGAAGGATTCTAGGAAATTTAAAGAAGCCTGAGTTCTGTACAGCCTGTAACAATTTTCTGCTTGTTATGAGTGTGTGCTTTCATTCTGAGAGACGTAGGTCATTTTCTCGTATTTGCTGCTGACTTATGCTTGTTGCCCTGCTTTTCTTATTTGTAAAGAGAAGATTAGAACTCAGCAGATCTTTTAAAGGAAATATCTGTCAGCCAGAATTACGGATTCAGCTGTTCCAGTATATTTTGTGAATGTATATTGGTTTAAAAATTTCTTATTTTTTGAGTTTGATTTTTTGTTTGTTTTAAAAAAAAAGTAATCGGCCTGCAGGTACGAATCCAACTTGCTGTGGCACAAGAGTAGGAAAGTGAAAGCAACAAACGTCATGGCTATCCAGAACAGAGGAGTAGATATTTTCATTTGATTTTTGGTGGTGAGAAAACGAATGACTAAGTAAACTTTCCATGTGGAGAAGCATGGGTGTCATAGTTTAGATGTAAATGATTAATGGGAAAAAATAGTTACAACGTCCAACAAATATGGAAACTACTCTGCAAGTTTATTTTTAATTTAAGATTGAAAGTTGATTTAAATCAAAATGAAATAAGAACACATTATATTTGCGTTGTGGTTTAGCCCCACAATTTGTATCTAGTTAACCAAACAATGCTCAAACTCTAATTAAGCATCAAGCATTAAGTAGTCGCTAACAAGGAATAAAAGGTAGATATGCCGAACTAATACTGAGGCAAGTGCACAAAGGGCCAGAACAAAAAGAAATGTTAATTAAAAGATAATGTCAAAGGGATAGAATGTTTCCCTGGGATAACAGTCTCCTGCTGCTAAATAAATATCAAGGTGAAGTCCAGGCATCCATCAAAACTGAATGCCAAGCCAAAGCCAGCATATTTTAAGAGGAAAGACATTTATCTGGAACTCTCATAAAGAGACATTATTCCTCATGAGAAAAGAGTGCTGCTGTACATTTACCCTTGGCTTGATAGATACTGCTGCTGCGGACGGATCATTTTTCATGATGGTATTATTGATTTAGCTGTACAACTGCATAAGAAAGGCTTTTTGTGTATATTTAAGCAGAATTAGTAAAGTACACTTAAGAAATTGCCTTTTGGCTTGAAACTTGCATTTCTTGTGTGCCTGAATGTAGGGATGGTGTTCTTGAGGGGAATCTTGGCCTGACAAAATCAGTGGGAGTTCTGCTGCTCGGTTAAGGCGGAGTGTCCCTATTTCACCTCTGTTTTCCCCCTGCTGCTGCTGACCTGCCGCGTCTCCTCCCCTGCCGGCGTCTTGGCAGGTTTGTTGTGTAAAGGGAATCACGTTTTCCCACCCAAAGGCGCTTTGCGTGGAACGTCCCTGCGGCCCTCGATACAAACCCCGGGGCACGGGGGCGGGGCGCTTCCCACTCTCGCAGGGTGAGGCCCACGGCGCTTCCCGCTCGGCTCCCCTTCCATCCGGCGCACCCTGTCCCTCGCGTTCCAGCCGTTGGCCCTGCAGCCGTCGCAGCGCTACCCCCGACTCTCCCACGCGTGACCGCTCCCTGCAGGCGGCCTCCCCGCGCCTCCCGCTCGCGGCACGGGGCACCGGGCCGCGCTCTGGCGGCGCGGGGGCCCCGCCCGGCCGCCCCGTCTCTCCGCCCCGCGGCGGGGCGGGGCCGGCGGGGCTGTCGCTGCCGGGCCGCCCGGTGCCCCGTGCCCTGCGCGGCCGCGGAAGGCGGGGTGGGGGGATGTGAGTACTGCGCTGCAGGGTCGGCCGCGGGCGGGGGCTCCGTCGGCGGGAGGCGGCTCTCGGGGCGGCGGGAGGGCTCGGCTGGCGCCAGGGCTCGGCCGGCGCCCGGGCCCGGCGCAGGCCTGCCCGGATTCGGGGCCCGCCCCTGCCCAGGCCTGCCCGGCTTCGGGGCCCGCCCCTGCCCGGGGGCAGGCCCGCAAGGGGCGCCCGGCGGGCCGCGGGGACGGCGGCGGCCTGGGGCTGCGGCGGTGCCGCTTCGCCCCCCGCCCCGGCCGCCCCTGCCCGCCCTGCCGCCGCGCCCTCTCCCGCGTCGGAGCCGGCCCCGGGCGGGCGCTGGGGGCACCGGCTGCGCTCCCCGCGGCGAGAGCGGGGCCCGGCCGGGGGGAAGCGTCCCCATCCCGCAGCCGGCGCTGGCGGGCGGGGGGGAGCCGGGCTCGGGCTGGCAGGTCGCCTCTCTCAAGCGCCGCCTTTCATTGCGGGCTGAGGGAGGGGAGGCTGCAGGGAGCACTGTCAGTGGGTGGCGGGGGGGGTCGGGACTGCAGGCTCTGGTGAAAACCCGTTATTGTCGTTGTGTTTGGGGCTTTTGGGTTTTTTTAACTGGCTTTTAAAAGGGTGGGTTTGAGCATATTTCGGCCGGAAATAAGGGTTTTTCTGTTTGTATTGTTCACCTGACAAAGGACCCTTCTGTAAGTTGTGAAGCCTTTTGCGAACTTCAGCTGAATTTCGGGGAGGGAAGATGTCTCAGCATAACTTGGAAACGCAGGGTTTGGGGCAGAGGCGGGTGGCAAAGGCGGCAAAGGCTGAGTGCGAACAGGGCATCCATCGCCTCTCGGGCTCGACCTGCCTCTTGACCCGTGTGTGCACGCAGGTGTTCACCGGGTACCCGGCGTGCGCGTTTGTCGGTGCGGAGCACAGCAGTGCTGAGTCGTCTGTGCTGTTGAGTCGTGGAGAATCCAAGAATTTGGAGGCCGGGTAGAGGAGAGTATCGGTTAAGGGTTACGGGCATGGGATCTAGCGTTGGGAGTACGACCTGTGGTTGTGTGCTACACAGATACAAAACCAAATCTCTACTTTTGCTGAGCTGGTCACAAAATAATCTGTTGCTCCTAGGAAAGTGTCCTAGAAGTCTTGTCAACCCTGTGATGTTAGAAGCATCAGGTGTAGGAGCACTGTGGTTTGTTTTTTTTTCAATTGTGTTTCAATACAGACTTTAAAATGTGGTTCTAGTAAGGTGCCTGTTGAAGGTTATGTTGTCTGTAAAACCAGGTGCACCTTCTAAAATAGAGGTTTGGCTCAATGGACTTGGAAAGACGAGGGGAGAGAAGTCAATGTTTCCATTAGTTAAATGCCTGCAATGAACTTCATATGCGTAATTCATTAATGTACATTCTGCAGTCTTCAGTTATTCTTTCTTTCCCCGCTACTGGTTAGTTCAAGAGTTTAACTGTACTGGTTGGAAGTGAGAGATGTTACTCTCCCTGACCCTACCATTGAAGAGCAGTTAAATGACCAAGTGTTTCCCATGGGAAGTGGCATCGTCAGGAACCATCCCTAATGTAAAGTTGGTATTAATAATGGATTTTAATTTGTAACTTGGAAATTTAGTGAAAAACATTTGACTTTGTAAACAGTAGCTGAAAACGGTGACTAGTTTATTGTTCTTGCTTTTCAAGGCCTCACAGAACGGAACTATATGAGGATGCTGCATCAGCATGCTGGCCTATCGTATATTCTCCAGACTACAACATCACGTTCATGGGACTCGAGAAACTGCATCCATTTGATGCAGGGAAATGGGGAAAAGTAATCAATTTCTTGAAAGGTAAAATAACAGATGGTACCTCTTAGACCAACGTTTGCGCAAAAGCTAAGAGAAATTATGTAGTTAGTGCAGACTTATGTTAACTGCCAATGGAATAGTGACTGTACATCGTCATTGCTCATCATGTAGATTTAAGCTATGCTCTTTAATCATACTTGGAGTACTTTAGTATTTTTATATATTTGCAGACTTAAATCTTAGCAAGTTAAATTGATTGGAGGATTTCTGAGGTGAGGTCGTTGTCATGTGTTACACATTGTTGAAGATTTTGCCTATTAAATATTTAAAAGATGAACTTGTAATATATGAGAGCAAACATCCTACAATAGGGCTTTTCAATACAAAGGTTTGTTTCACAGTCCTTTGAAAATGTATGTTCTAGCCCACTCCACTAAATAACCCCAGTTTTGGTTTTGTCTCAGTCATGGTGTCTTGTGCAGACTAAAACTCGTGAAATGTGATTGGAAATTCAAGCTCATTAAATGATTTGCTTTTCCCCAGAGGTGTGAATAATACTAGTCAGAGTAACTGGTTTTGTTCATTCCAGTCTGTCCCAGAGCATTACAAGGCTGAGTAAAAGGGAGTAAGGAGAAACATGAGCATAGCAGTGTCTTACACCATCTTAAAATGTTTTTTATCTTTGCAATTTGAATGAAAGGATGAAGTGAGCAAGATTTCATTGCTTGGCCTTTACAACAAATGTTCATGTGGCATATTTGAGAGCTGTTTCCACCTCTGAAGTGAGCACCAGAATCTTGGCTTTCAGCCTAGCCCGAGTTAGGTGCAGAATGATGAAGCCTTGTGGCCATAGCTCAGCGTGCCGTGTTTTGATACTCAACAGATTGTTAATGATTCAAACACTTATCTTTCAGTTCTAGATTAATGTATGAGAACAAGATTTCCATTAAGTTTCCTCTTGAGGACAGGTGCTGTTTGCAGTTTCAGTGTCATCTTTCTTTTGAAGACCAAGCCTGGATCTAAAACAGAACACAGACTTCACTTCTGTAGCAATGCACGGAAAATCCTTCCTATGTTAGGTGCAAGCTTACAAATGGTTTGGCTTGCAAGACCTGAATTGCAGTTTGGGAGCACTGCGTGTAGCTTCCTATAGCCCTGCGCTTCTATTGCTTTACACCTGGTGTGACAAGAACTGGGGCATTCCTTGTGGCTTATGAAACTACAGGTGCTAAATACCGGCTTGCTGCGGGGTGTAACTTAGTTATTCAGCTCGGACTGCGGACGGTCTACTGGCAAATGTGCTTTTTGGGCTGAAGTGCAGCTTCTATAAATCCTTTCTTTATGAACCTCATGGTTTTATCCTGATAATGTTTGGGAAGAACGTTGAGACGCCTCTGGTGACAGGCAGGGCTTTTTGTGATGGTGCTCGTTATTGCTGTGTAAACAAATTGGAAGATATAGGCAGAAATATATTAAGGAAATACAAATGTAAAAACCAAGGTTAGGGTCAGGGCCTATAAAATCTTGGCATCTCTTCATCTAAAGTTTTTTTTTAAAAAAAAAAAAAAAGCTTTTTCTCTTGCCAAGGCAGTGGTTGTCCGCGAGACAGGTCTCTTCCATTTATGTGGTCCTAATGACTCCTTCAGCTGACGATCTTTTGCAGTTAAGCATTGCCCTTCTGACTTTAGGCTGTCTTGTATTCATTTAAATGAGATTAAATGAATTCTAACACTAATTCCATTTAGTAGCTGAGTTTTGGATCTTCCCTCTAACAACCTTAAATAATTAAGTCTTGGGTTTCATGACCATTTTCTTAATTAATCAAAACCTTTGCCTTTCTGCTCCTTCTCTGTGTAAAGTCTTGTCCTCTATCTCTCTTCCCTGTGAAGTGGCCACTCTTCACTCTCAATCTTTCACAGAGAATTAGTTTTCCCAGTCGTTTTACTCTCCTTGCTTTGTAAAGCAGAAAGAAGCCACAGGATACCCCAGGGCATTCCTGGTTTTCTCTGGCTCTAGCAACTCCTGGCAACAGCTGACCTACGCTGTTCCCTATCATCCTCTAGAAAATCACCAGTGAAAATCTTTGTACGCTTACCTTCTCCTTTCTCAAGAATGAAAGTCTTAGGAGTTTGGCTTTCTGTCTTGACACCAGTGCGTGAATGAAGTGTTTCTTAAGCCTCAGTCAGGAGAAACATAAGCTTGCCAAAACAAATATTGTTGCAGGTGCTGTTCTTGTGTAACACTTCAGAACAAAAACTCTCATATTTGTGAATTGTTTTCTTCCTCCTCTAAGTATAAAATTGGAGAAGAGGTACAGTCTTGGAAGGCTGCAGCCATGCAGCAATTAAATACCAAAATTTGTCTGGGAGGATCAGCATGGTGCCTTGTATTTGTTGTTTATAGTGATCACATGCAAAGCAACATTGTTTTTTCTGCACTGCTCAGCTTTTTTACTTGTCTCCTGCTTGAACTTTCTGGCAAGTATATCCAGATTTGTGCCTTCGAACGTATTATCTTTGATCACATTCTTAAATCTTGGAGTGATATTTTATAACTTGTTCTTACAAAACTAGGTTTTTAAATAAACTGTCTTTTGGCCTCTAAGGTGAAGAATTAATAGATGATCATTGGTATCTTGAAATTAAGTGGAGGTAGGGGTGTGACAGAAATATCCGAATTAAGTGTAAGCATTTGCTTCCATGAACATCCAAGGAACTATTTTGTTTAGAGTTTTGATTTTTGTTCTCCTTTGATTTAGGGAATTAAATACTAGTATCAAACGTGGAATTTCTTAAAGCATGTCAAAGAGTGGTGAATATCTGATGGTACGAGCACCAAGACTTCCCCAGTGTATCAAGCCCTAGACTGTACAAATTCTTTTGTCTTTGTCTATCCTCTGTCACTACCTGTCTTTTCTTTTAGTTTAAACAAGAAGTTACCATGATGACATGCTGAAAACTTTCTGTAAACAATGTCTGTCCAATACACACTAACTTAATAGCTTACACGTGTCGAAGGTATGTATTTGGAAAATCTGTAAATGCCAAGTAAACAAAAGTTGTTTCAGTGATTTACATTACAGATTAAATTATTACATCAAGGTCGAAGTAGCTTCTTTGGCAGGGTGGAATATGGGAAGTTAAGGAATGGTATACGATGCCAATTGTTATTTCTCTCCTGTTTCAGAAGAAAAACTAATTGCAGATGACTTGATCGTACAGGCACGGGAAGCTACTGATGAAGATCTCTTGGTTGTTCACACAAGGCGCTACCTTAATAGATTAAAGGTGCTGTACTTGTTAACGTGTTTTTCAAGCCAACTCTCTATAATTAGTGTCAAGGGCAACAGATACTCTACTAGATTTATTATGGAATTGACTTTTACAGATTATAGAATGGTATATGGTATATTTTTAATTCAACATTGTCATTGAGAATACCGAAAGAAAAAGATAGAAATAGAAGGCAAGTCACACTGTAGAGGGGTGGAGTGGAAAGAGAGTCTACCATGTTATATAGGTGACCCGAAATGATATTTCAGCAAAGTTAAATGAACATTAGGAAAATGTTAATGTTTGATGTGCAAATGATATTCTCTGTAGTACCAGGGTTTTAGTCTTCAAAAGTGTAAGTTTTTATTTACTCTAGTAAAATATGGTTCTGAAATTGAAAATATATTGGAGAGCACTAAAATGGAGTACTTAATTGGATTTTTTTAACACAAGGATTGCTTTGTGAGCGCACATGACATTGCTTTTATTTTGCAGCTCTTTACTTAGAGGCCATAAAAAGGATTTGTGTTAGAAATAATTTTCTGTTTCATAATTCAAAAGACGTTGAGTCATCTGTTGCCCTTCTACAGTGAACAAGTCCTTGTATTGCTATTTCTGGAATGTTTCATTTTTCGATGTAATTATTTCTATAATTTTTCCATTATTTGTGTGAACTTTTTTCACTCTTACTCCTTTTCTGAGTTCTCTTATGCTTCTTCATTCAGTGCTATAGAGTTACATGCAATTTCATACATTGTTAGATTTGATTTTATTGCAGCTATTCTTGATATTGAGCTTTTAATTCCATAGAACTACCCACCTCTTTTTACTGAATCACTTCTTTGAAGCAGGGTGTAATGTGCATATTTGGAATACCATAATAGTATTTTTAGTACCTACAGGATGGCTTCACAGGGAATTGTCTGTATAACATGTGCCTTGGTGTTCAAAACCTGTACTGTCGTGTGCATTCAGATATGATTAACTGTGTATCTCTTACTCCCCTTTTCTTGAGAGAGTATTTTCTGCAACTGTAGAAACTGGAAGATGTTGTATTGGTCATGCCAGCAAATGCCTGCCAAACAGTGAAGATAAAAGTGCTCAGTTGCAAATGAAAAATAACGTGGCTAGAAAGAAAAAGGCCCTGGGTATCCTCTGTATTGCTTTATCCAAAGTCTGCTGTGCTATTTTTTTTTTTTAATCCAGACAAACACAGATCTACCAATAAATGGCATAGTTTGTTGTTAGACCAGCTCTGAAGACTGCAGAGGTGCTTGCGTTTCTGGGAATGCCTAGGTGTCTTAAAATAATGGATCGCTTGAGTATTCTTCTTTTAAAATTCGGGCATGAATCTGGTAGGAAATTCCATACACTTGCAAGAAGAGGCGGTGGCTGGTATCTTAGCAGCAGCTGAAGAAGTTGGCTGGAGGCTGGTCGAAGAGAAACAAAATGGTATGCACAAAGTAGATCAAGCAGTGCTGTGTTGGAAGGAGGGATCTCCCTGTTGCCCTGCTGTAGGTAACATGACTAGTCCTTAGAACAAAATTTGGCCTTTTGAATTAAAGTGATTTCCCCTCAGTTATTCCTTTGAAGAATTTAGGTCTCTAAGGTAATGACTGGACTTTGGTTAATCCTTGCTTGCAGTACTTTTCCACTTACTGCCTTTTTCTAGTGTTATGTAAAATAATGAATTTCCTGCATATTGGCATTCTGAAATTTTGTGAGGAGGGGTTAAAGCTAGTTTCAGACCATATAAGTCTATCACTTGAACCATTTCTGTGGAGCATCTATGAGATGCTCTATGGTAGCAGGTGAGTGAATACTGAAACGCGAATGATGAGGATAATGCTTGTGCATCAGTGAAATGCAAAACGTGCTCTTCTGAAAGTGATCTGAAACAGATGATCGATCAATTGAACTTACAAATTTTAATCCGCTTTATATGTGTGCAAATTACATAGTGTATATGTGTGCAAATTACATAGGTTTAAAAATAAAAAGTTAATAATTGTATTAGAAATGTAAATTTTTATGCCTAGTGGAAAGTGGATTGAGTTGATTATAGGGGCTGTTTTCTGATGCCCAAGCGCTTGTGTGCTTTGACTCTTGCCCGGTCACGCAAGTGCATCTGCCAAGAGACCAGAGGTACCAGCCTCTCTCTCGCGTGGTAGTGTCGGCAGCGTGCGCGGGGAAGGAGGCAGGGCTCCTGGGGATGAAGGCAGTAGAAGCAGGCCCATAAAAGAATCAATTCAGCCTGTGAGACTTCTGGCTCTTTGAGGTGTTCAGATAAAACAGCACAGAGTGCATCGTGGGCTGTGTGCATTGTGTTAGTGCCCACAGGTGACTCGGCAGCTGAAAATGTGTGGGTTTGGTTTGGATAAAATGGGCACCTTCAGAAGTGCTTAAAATTCCCTTGTTCAGTTCCTCAGTTCATGCAGTTCTTGTTCTGTCATCCGTTGTCTCTCTTGGCTTCCTACATTGTGCTTTTTCCTTGCTCAATTTTTTCAAACTTCATTGGAGAAAAATTTATGAAGGCTAGTGGTTTGCTGTAAAATATTTGTTTAAAAAGTCCTGAGAGTTTCGGGATCACAACGAATTTGATCCTCTTCACCTAAATTTTCATGTAAATGTTAATGTATTGGGTAGAGGTCTGTTGGAATATATAAAAATGTTATTTTAAAGGTAATGATATTTGGATTTGCTTGGAGAGAACACTGAATGACAATACTCAGTCTTGAGGAACAAGGTCTGACAGGTTTCAGTATTTACACCATGATGTGAATGCTCCAGGGCATTCTTGGCAGGTAAAATAACTATGAGACCTCTTAAAGAAAAGGAGAAGGTAGCATTTGGTTAACAGTCATTTATTTATTTCCTTTTAATGTTTCCAACTCATTGGTTGGTAGGCTGATGCACAGCCAAAATTTATTTTTTGGCTGGTTGGTTTTCTTGGGAGTAGCACCTGGTTATCATCAGTTTCTACCAGTGCAGGATCTTATTCCTGATGATAATAGTGTGTTTATACCTTGATCTAGAAACTTTTGTGAAAATTACAAGCTTCCTACTCTCCTTTATGATTTTATCTTATGTTAATTCAAGCTAAAACCATACTTTCTTTATCTGTTTAAGATGGACCCAAATAGCTTTGTCCCAGGCAAGCTTCTAAATATAAAAGCAT
The DNA here is from genome assembly GCF_964289735.1 of Phaethon aethereus. Taxonomy (NCBI): domain Eukaryota; kingdom Metazoa; phylum Chordata; class Aves; order Phaethontiformes; family Phaethontidae; genus Phaethon; species Phaethon aethereus. The sequence goes on from NC_138587.1 coordinate 23,125,338, forward strand.
GTTAGTCGCTGGGTGTTGGATTTGTAAGTCCGTGAATTTTCCCTTGAAGCTGGGACTAGCTCCAGGAACTTATCAAAGATTTAGACACAGTTTTAAATTTAGATATTAAAGAACAAAATTGCATACTTTTTAAAACATTTGACGTGGTGTTGGCTATTTTAAAATGCTGGAATGCAATGAATGCATAACATAAAAGGCAGTACTTCAGAGGTTGGTTTTGATCACCAATGTGCTGTTTGTATTAATCCAGGATGTATCAGCATAAAAGCAACTGCTTTAGCTTTATCTTCCTAATATTAATTTTTCAGTTTAACTTTTAGTCCTTGAACACTAAGAATTTGAAATAACTTGTAAAGTCATTTAACTTTACTAAGAAGAGTTTTTCTTAACGTTAATAGTAATGATACTTCATAAGTAAAGTCCTGCAAGAATCTCCTCATTAAATGTATATGTTACAGAGTTTGGGCTTAAGCGAGGAAAATCAAGAACTCTTGAAATTTTGTTTGTTTGTTTCAGTTTTGGTTTGGGGTTGTTTTTTTTTTTTGATCTAACATCTTGGTATAGTGTTACACTTAGCCATGTTTAATGATGCTACCTAGCAGTTAATTTGTTAGGAGGCATGTATTGAAGGAAAATATACCTGGTTAAGGGTTAACCTGACTTCTTTACTTGTCTTAAGAAAAGGAGTGAAATTTTAAAAAATTTAAACTTAAATTCATACATTTAATTATTTATCCAAAACACAGGAAGGTAAATAATTTTTAAAATCTTATGATATTAGCAATATAAATAAAGAAAGAGTTAAATGGAGTTCATAACTAAAAAAAGATAAGTGAAGGCATGTTATTGAATAGTGTTTATATATGATTATTACTCTTCCCTGACTCTACACCAAGTTTTAACTTCTATTAAGTTACATAAAACAAAACTTTACCAGCGAATCAGTAACTTGAATGGCTGAGTGAGAGCAAGTATCTACCAAAAGAAATAGTAACTGATATTATTCTGATATATGCAATTTGAATGCAAAAAATAGTGATAAAAAAACAACAAAACAAAACAAACACAAACCAAAACAAACACAAAATTTGAAGGGTTCGTTCTCTAGCAAAGGAAGCTAATACGTGTGAAGACTTGTGTTGTGGAAGCCAGCTGACAGCCTGGAAAATGTAATTAATGTAGTCCTCATCTATTTGAAATAATATTTTATTTTTACAATATGACACAGTATACAATCACATAAACCAATTCCTTTTGATTTCTTTTCAGAATATATACATAGCTGTCCTGCAGGAAATGTTGGAAAACAAAATTAGCTCATGGCAGGAAAAAAAGTGCAAAACTGTCCACAGTTTGAGGCAGTATATTTCTCAATTACTATAGTGGTGTCTTTTGAGAAGCATTTTCATTAGACTATAGCTGCATCCTTGAACCTCAAGACTTTCCTCACAGTCAAATAACTTTTCTCCCGTATGTTAGGAATTACGTAGACACAGTAAAGGACTAAGTCTGTGTCAGTGAATGTCTTTGGGCTTGGCCCTGTTCTGTAAATGTCCTGAGCTGTGAATAGAAAGTTTTGCTTTCTCTTTGCTCGTACCATGTATGGATTTCTTGCATTCACTTAAAAACCTGCAGAAGCGTGTGTGTTGATTTGAGTCTTTATTGCTCCCACTTCTTCCTGTCGAGATTAAAAATGTTTTTAAACTGTGTTAAAATTTTCAGAAATGTTGTGATCATTGTTCACATTTGAGATCAAAATTTATTTTATCCAAATGTGACCTTTTTCAGTTCCATTTCAGAACAACAGGATGGAATGTAGTTTTTTACATTATGCTTCTTTAAAAGCTAAAATATCTTTCAAAAGGACATTATCAAGACTGACTGTATTACAAAATAATTAAAGCACTTTGTTAACGATGGAGAGCTGATAGTATGGTAACAGAATAATACCTTACAAATGTAAAAGTAGTAAGAGCTTAAAATGAACTGTTGACAAAATACAGTTAGTACTTAAGAACTTTGTGAACCCAATATTACTTTGTAGTTGAAACATTGATTACTGGGAAGCCAAAGTAGCTTAAGTTTTTTTGAATATCAGAGTACCCTGAAATGTGATTGTCTCTGATTAAAATTGACCCCTTGTACATCCTATCATTTGTAAACCGACAGCTAACAGTGATCAGGCAACAAATGAACTGAATCTAGTTAAATTTCCTAGTGTTAAAGAAAATAGGATCGATTCAGAATCTTCGTTCAGGGTGTCAAATTCATAATTCTCGGTACCTGAATGTTTCAATATTGGATGAAGACGTATATTCTTGCTTGTGACTTAGGCTTTGAACTATATTTAGAAGCGTTATCGCTGGTAGCAACGTCAATAGAAGTTCTTTGAAGTACTCTATTTGTGTTTGCAAAAAAAAGCATTTACATATTGCAAATATTTTGTGTTCCAACCTTCAAATCATATTCTTGATGACATGACTTTTTAACAAAATGTTTCCTTGAAACATTTTCCAGAAGTGTTTAGTATGCTAAATAAATTTTAATCAGTTTTCCACGCTAAGATTTGCACTGTGTGTTCACTTAAGTATTTGAACTTTTTAATTGAGTTGTTTCTTTGTTTTTCCTTTCTCCTTGGTATATCCTTTTGACTTGACACAGGAGAAGATATTTTAGGTTTGAACAATATATGAAGCGTTGCTTGCTATTAATATTACTGAAGGACATTTTACAATTCTCCCTCCCAATCCCAGGGATATTATATTTTCTGAAATACTAGCTTGCTGAAAAATTGCTGATCTAGTACCATTTGATACTAAAATCTGCAAAACCTAGTGATGGTGATTGAAAGTGATTATTATCATAGTTAACAAATTGAGGACGAATCTATTTGGAGGTTACTAATAAGGACTGTTGTGGTCACCTCCATCTAAAAATATTAAAAATCTTGCAAAGGACCTATGACCTTCTTTTCAGTAAATAGCAACTGATGAGAGATCTAAATGTTGTCATTAAGACAGGCTACCTTAATTGGAACTCTTTTTTTTTTTTTTTTTTTTCTCCCCCCTTCCGCTTGTAGTGGTCATTTGTTGTGGCTACAATAACAGAAATTCCACCAGTTGCATTTCTTCCCAATTTTGTTGTTCAGAGAAAAGTTTTGAAACCTCTACGAACCCAGACGGGAGGAACAATAATGGTAAGCTGCTCTTGATTCACTGTTATCGTATTTAAACTCCTTGATCAAAACACTATAAACTTGTGAGTTGTAAGGTTTTGTATAACTGGAAGACTTGAGCCCTGGAGACCTGTAGAGGGAAGAAAGTGAGTGTACAGTCCTAAACGTGGGCAAAGTTTGCTGCTTATTACCAGCTACCAAGGTGAAGGACATGCCTGATTTTATGGTCCGTAATTTGCAGAAGTGGAAGAGACAGTAAGGGGCAGCCTGGGCGAGCGATGATGGATCTGGCAGGATTTAGAGCATGTACAGAAACTGAATTAGTTTTGAACAGCGTTCGAATAACAGGCTGATTCTAGGAATAGGAGGTTTCAAAATTGGTAATATAGAAGCTATTTTTAAAGCACAAATTTACCAAACAGCCTTGGTACTGTATGGGAGGAGGTGCATGGTTTTGTTGCTCTTGAGACTAGGTGTTTACATTTAAAAATCGTATCACCTTGCTCATTTTAATGATTAGTTTATCTGCTTCTGTTGTAAATACTACATAAGCAGCTCAGCAAAACTCGAGTGGGACATAGCCTGTTTCACCTTAACAGAATTGTTTTCTAATCAGTTAAATGAGTGCTCTGGTGAGAAGAGTGGTAAGTGTCGCCAGACATTTAATTTTGCCTGAGAATTGCCATAAGAGGTATTGAGGAACTCGGAGGAGAGAAAACAGTTAATAGCTGGAGCCAGGAATGAGTTACTTAAACCATGTATTGAGGAAAAGATGCCTTAATAATCATAAACCAGGAAACTAATGGAACCTTTTCTGCCCTTTTTACCATTCCTTGTCATATGAGAGCTAGAGTTGAGAAAGTGTACAGCATGGTGCTGGGAGAAGAAGGTAGCAGTCCTAATGTCTCTTTGCGGGCACTGAGCTGTAACAGTTACATAAATGGAAGACAAATTATCCTATCTGAAATCATTAATATTATGGTACAAATAGATCTTTGCGGCATTTTAGCTACCCTTCCTGACGGTAGCTGGTACAGTGGGTGCTTGTGAACAGGACAGAAACCCATATTGCTGTTTCTGTATCTGTTTGAAGCCAGTTATGAGGGACACTATTCTGTGGGTTGGCAAACCTTTCAGAGTATGTCTATGCCAGATAGGAGAATACGATTTATTGCAACCACTAGATATTAAAGGTGAGCGAGACTGGGAAGCCATAAATGAGTGATAAGGTAATGGCATTATTTTCAGAAATGGGCTACTAGGTAGCTTCCCATTTCTGTCAACAGAAATGTAGGTACTTAGTAATCTGTGCACAGGAATCAAGGTTTCTTATTTTTAAAAGCTTAGCTTCATGAATGTCTCAAAAATTCATTAAAGACATAAATAATACAAAGAGCTCTTCTATGACTAGTGCATAAAAGGCAATGCAGTATGGTTTTCAGAAACAATGAAAAAGGTTGAATCTGTTTGTTAGTCTGACCTATGAGAATGATGTGAGCGAGCCTGAAAGTCTGGTGATGCTGTTCTCCTCTAAGTTTTCTTTTATTTCGTGAGGCTGATGTGAGATTAATTGTTGCTGCTATCATTTGTGTGTGTAAGTGGATCTGAGCACTGTTAAGTTTCAACCCTCTTGGGTTTTACTATGCAAAATGAAAGCAGAGGGCCAGTTGTTATCACATTTTAAGGCAAGATGAATTATCCTGCTTTTCTGTTGTGTTTACTTTTGTAATTATAGAACTGCTCAATTCCTGATTCTTTATCGAAAAATATGGCAGTTTCTTTTGGTATTTTAGTACTCTGTTGTTAAATCTGTGTCCTGTCTAGCTGCTGGATTTGCAAGCGCATGTGTAAAAGTAACTCTCTGCCAGTTGTTGGTTTTGTTACCAAAAGCTAGTAAAGAAAGGAGTAGAATGGACTGGACAACTTGTGTCTGGGCTTAAATATCTAATCTTAAGATTCAGAAACACCTCCTAGCAGTGTGATTTAATTGTTTGAAGCATGTCGTCTTAACTCCCTTTGTAACATCCAAAACACTGGACATAGGTATTTAAAAATCTGGAGCTCTTCAAAGGGTTTGAATATATCATAATATTTGAGCTGTGTTGCAAACTGGTGCATTTTATTATTTATAACGGGGAATGTAGTCTTTACGTAGTGGATCTTTTCATGATACTGTGAAGTACTCGGAATAGTTGAAAAATGTATTGGCATACACATGCATGTGTTCAGAAAAATCTTGTTTATGATTGGAGGAGAAGGTGAGAGTCATGGCCATAGAACAGAATTAGCAAAGGAAGGTTTCCAGTAAGTGTTTGAACATGGTGATAGTAGAGGGAAAGATCAAAAGGTCACTTCCTTGATACTGAAATTGTCTGTGTGAAGTCAGTTAACTGCTGCTTATTGCTCTGAGCTGTTAAATAAAAATGGCCAGTAAAAATAGTGAGTCCTGTGACATTTACCATGTTTAAGTATCCTTGCAAGTTGCTGAGTCTGGTTTTAATTCAGGCTTGTGAGTAGGAAATGGTTTTCTTTTGTAAAACAAAAATTGTATGCATCATAGAATCTTTGGGTTGGGAGGGACCTTTCAAGGCCATCTTGTCCGACCCCCCTGCACTGAGCAGGGACATCTTCAACTAGAGCAGGTTGCTCAGAGCCCCGTCCAACCTGACCTGGGATGTTCCCAGGGATGAGGCATCGACCACCTCTCTGGGCAACCTGGGCCAGGGTTTCACCTCCCTCATTGTGAAACATTTCTTCCTTAGATCTAGTCTGAATCTACCCTCTTTTAGTTTAAAACTGTTACCCTTGTCCTATTGCAACAGGCCCTGCTAAAAAGTCTGTCCCCATCTTTCTTAGAAGCTCCCTATAAGCACTGGCAGCTGCAATAAGGTCTCCCTAGAGCCTTCTCTTCTGCAGGCTTCTGGGCTTCTCCAACCCCAGCTCTCCCAGCCTGTCCTCCTAGCAGAGCTGTTCCAGCCCTCTGACCATTTTTGTGGCCTCCCCTGGCCCTGCTCCAACAGGTCCATGTCTCTCCTGTGCCGAGGGCTCCAGAGCTGGACGCAGCACTGCAGGGGGGTCTCCCCAGAGCGGGGCAGAGAGACAGAATCCCCTCCCTCGCCCTGCTGGCCACGCGGCTTTGGGGGCAGCCCAGGACACGGTTGGCCTTCTGGGCTGTGCACGCACATTGCCAGCTCATGTCCAGCTTTTCATCCACCAGTACCTCCAGGTCCTTCTCCATGGGGCTGCTCTCTATCCCTTCATCCTCCAGCCTGTGCTGATACCGGGGGTATCCCCGATCCGGGTGCAGGATCCTGCACTTAGCCTTGTTGAACCTCATGAGGTTCACAGGGGCCCATTCCTGGAGCTTGTCCAGGTTCGTCTGGATGGCATCCTGTCCCTCAGATGTGTCAACTGCACCGCTTGGCTTGGTGTCATCTGCAGACTTGCTGAGGGTGCACTCGATCCCACTCTCTATGTCACCGATGAAGATAATAATCAGTAGTGCTCCCTCTACGGACCCCTGAGGGACACCACGAATCACCAAGCTCCCTCTGGACATTGAGCTGTTGACCACTACCCTCTGGGAGCGATTATCCAGCCAATTCCTCATCCACCAAACAGTCCATCCATCAGATCTGTATCTTTCCAGTTTAGAGAGAAGGATGTTGCAGGGGACCGTGTCAAAGGCCTTACGGAAGCCCTGGGACATAACATCCGTAGCTCTTCCCTTGTTCACTGACACCAGTCACTCCAGAGAAGGCCACGAGGTTGGTCTGGCAGGACTTGCCCTTGGTGAAGCCATGCTGGCTGTCTCGAATCACCTCCCTGTCCTCATGTGCCTTAGCATAGCTTCTAGGAGGACCTGCTCCATGATCTTCCCAGGCACAGAGGTGAGGCTGATGGGTCCATAGTTCCCAGGGTCCTCATTGCCCACTTTGGATTCTGTTTCTCCAAGTATTATTGTTTTCACCTCTTAAATCCCGTTTCCTGATTCTACTTATTACTTCTCCTAATTCTCTTGTGTTGCTCTGTTTTTTTGGATGTATGTGTTATTTAAAGTCAAAGAATAGTGAGGCAAGGCAATATGTGAAAGTGTTTCTACAGTGTAGCAATGTCTGATCCTTTCATTGAAGCCTAAAAGTCTGTATGAGAAAACCAGATAAAGTACTGAAAATGTTAAACCAACCCTTAAGGACAATTTAAGTGTGAGTTTGGAAAGAACATGCTAGGTTCTGGATAAAACTTTAGACTTACTGGGTTACGGTAATAGGCTAGGTAACAAAAAGTGCTGCCTCTGTAGGTGTTAACTGGCAAAAGTGGAGATGACAGAAGTGGAGTACGGTGCATGTCCCTCATGCAAGCCTGCATAAACCACCTGGGACATTTTCTCCTGGCCATTTACCAGCGGGCGCTGGAGATACCAGCAAAACCAGTCTGGTGCTATCTGTGTAGTCATCTTGCTTTCAATGGACTGCTGGGAAATATGAGGGGAGTTTGACTTTTTTTAAACCTTATATTATAGGCTAGGTAGTAGAGAAAGAATTCTGGATTCATGTGGTTCATACAGTTCAAGGTGCTTAGAAAGTTTTGGTTGTCACTCACAGACAAAGAGGCAGCTCCATTCTGTCTCCATTTAGCTCTTCAGCATCCCTTCAGACTCTTGGTCAGTTCTTTCTTGTCTCATGTTTCTGGCTGCAGTCAGCAGTGGTTGCTGAGGTGAGGGTTTTCGGTCCGAATAGGAACATGCAGAATCTTCTCTTGTTACAGCCACGCTGCCTTTCTGCACAGTAGTAATGAGGAACGAAGGAAATAGTAGAAGAGAAAAATAATTGGGAAGAGTCTAGAATTTCTTAATATTCTACCTTTGGTATTTCTTGAGGGTCTTGACAGTACGCGTGTGTGAAATCTGTTTTAACTTGGTTCTAACTAGGCAATACTTTTATATGGTTTTGTAATGTTTTTCATTGTGCTTGTGTTATCTTTATTTCATACGTGTATGTTTGCTAGTTATAAATGTGGTCACATAGAAGAGAGAGCCACTAGTTGTCTAGTATGTCTTTGTATCATGCCTCCTGAAACGCAGATGACATCACTGTTCACTTTTGGATTGATCTTGATGCCATGTGCTGTTATTTTTACCTTTTTTATTTTTCATTATGGGGAAATAGGTACATACTTTAAAAGAGGTTTTGATTCATCACACAATAAAATTTGTACAGTAGAAGTCAGAAGTGCAGACAATCTGCTGCTATTCCTGATGGTCCTGTTTATCATGAAAATTCCTGTTGATTTTCTGTACTTTTTAATGATTTTTTTTAGCAATATGAGAAGATTGGTTTTTGGTGAGGAATCCCTAGGAAGTATGCTAAATCACAGATAATGTGCTTTCCCTGACTTAATGGGTTTTATAGTTCAGAAACTACAGTCTTTTCTTGAGATCTAATTTGTGTAAGTTAGTGTGTTCATAACAGAATGATGTTTACCTTCCCAGTAGTTTTCTTAATACTAAATTAGAACTGTTCAAATATAAATATTGTTGATGAAACTGTCCAAACTTCCTTTCGTATATGATGTGTAATATGTTCTTTCTGTGATTGTGGAAAGAAATAATCTGGCTTTACTTCTTTTTTCCTATTTTTATTTTCTTTTTTTAAAATACAGCTAGTAATATCTTTTTTTTTTCCAACATGACACTTAAGGAATACTGCAGTTTAACACTTGCTTGATTCTTCCTGGCCAAAATAAGTCAGGTTTTCTAATTAAAATTTCTTCATTTAAGCCTCGTGTATCCCTTCTTTATTAGTATTTTCCCTTCCCTTCATTTGAGTTCAAAGGGAGAGATACAGGCACAGTTTTCCTATATTGGAGGGAAAAAGATGGTAATATTCTATACTATGCATGGTATTTCATTTAAAAAATAAAAGAAGTCACAGGACACTTTATACTGTGGCTTTTTCTGTCCCCACTCCCAGCTGAAACTATGTTAACCTGTAGTTTCACAATTCTGAGCTTTCATTCCTCCTATTTTTACATGAACGGGAAGGATATTTGGAGAGGATTTACTCATTTTTTTTGCTCTCACCAACACTTCCACGTTCCCTTTTTCATTTGTCTGCTAGGGGTCGGTGTTCATCTCTGCAAAGCACAAGTTAGTTTTAGATCTGTGCGACTGCCAGAGAATAAAATACGGTTGAGATCAATTTTTTTTTTTTTCCCCAACTAATTACACTGAGGATAGTTTTGTATGGTTGGTATTCAGAGATCCGATTCAGAACCACCCGCAGTGGTAAAACATCAGAAAACTCCCTGGGCAGGTCAGAATGTCAAGAGTTGCGTTTGGGGTGGAAGCAGGCAGCGTTAGATGGTTTCCTCACACATTCACGAAGTTCTCGCTGTCATTTTCTTAAGGCAGGAAAACTTGCTGTTGATAGAGGCTGGGCGATCAATGTGGGTAAGTATGAACATAGTGCGTTAAACGATACTTGAAACTGTTTTAAAAATGGTATTATTTTCATTTAACGTGATGTGTATTCTGTTTATAATAAGTGGCTGGATTGTGTTTAACTAAAATAAAGGCTAAAGGAAAAAAAAAAATTGAAGTACTGGATTTGTTTTTTCATCCACTATCATTCTTATTACAGTTTAATTAAATAAAATATTTTTTGAAAGAAAAAGAGAGAACTGGATAAAAGATATAATGTCATATAGAAGGAAAAGTGTTTGAAGTAGTGTGGAAAATACTAAGGAAAGAATGTTTGGAGTAAATGTAAATATTGCAATAAAATATTTGTTTTCGTTAAATTATAAAATAATTTTCATAGATCTTATCATCAGCTAATTTATACCAAATGAAGGGGTTGGTTGATGTGCTGGAGAGCAGGGCTGTACCAGCTAGTGTCAATTTTTGGCTGTGCAGTTTTTCCTGCAAAAGGCTTGAATGAATGAATTATGAAGAATATAGCGAATGTAAATCTACTCTCTTGCTCATAGCAAATAGCAATGCAAAACCAGTAAACTATTGAAGCAGTATTTTGTGTCGTGTAAAACCCTGTGTGTCATTTTCATAGAGCTCATCAGTTTTGGGGTTTTTCCATTATTTTTTACACGCATCTTCTACAAAGTGAATATCCAGTATTAAATAGACATTAAAAACAAACTGAAAAGCCTGTCATATTTACTGATATGTAAAGGGAGCTTGTAAAGTTTTTTGCTTAGGTATTTGTAGTGGATTTCTCAGTACAAAGTTATGGTTTATTATATAAAAAAATATATTTTGGGAGGGGGAGGACTACGTACTGTTTTCATGCAAAGGCTGCATATGTTTGTGTTTTAAAGAGGAGTTTTTAAAGTTTCTTCTGGTCCGAGCATTTGCAAAGGACAATGGTACGTGCAGGTAATGATAACACCATAGTTCTCAGTTTGGTATTTTTTCTGACCTGGTGTTCAGCATAGAAGAGAACTTTCCACGTGTCCTTTCCACCTGCCCCATAATGGTAGCTACGCGGCTCCAGCATGCCTGGGGAGCTGAGTGTTCAAAGCCGCACGCTCTGTCGTGGAGGCACCATGTGTTACGTGGGTACGATTCCCAGATCTTTGGGAGGTTGCTGGATGAAAGGGACAATTCCCTTTAATCTGGACGCCTGCAGATCCTTTGCCTGACCCTTTGCAGGTAGGCCACACGTAAGACATGGACAGAAACCCCGTGAGATGTTTTGTCTTGCTAGGTAAGGGTTTAACAGCTCTAGGCGCAGTATTTGCTAAAGAAAAAAAGTACCTGACATGTAAGTGATCTCTGTCTCTTTGCAAAGACTGTCTATGTTCCTTATCATCTAGCTTTTCACCTCTTCAACGTTTTTATGTTTAGGGGGTGGTTTTCATCACTGTTCAAGTGACAAAGGTGGAGGATTTTGTGCATATGCTGATATCACGCTGGCCGTAAAGGTAAGATATACTCTTAAACCAGTATTTTCTATTTGTGCAGATGGAAAAAAGATCCACATAAATTCATAAGAACTAATTTACATCTTAATAGAAGAAAATAAAGCCATCTGTAGATGGGTAGGAGTAGGAAAATGGTGTGGTTCTTGATGCTGCGGAACATAATGCGCATTCAGTACCATTAAATGGAAGGGAAGAGTTGCAGGGGTCAGAATTACGAATGTAAATATGAAGCACTACAATCGCATTAGTAATGTCATCTTGCAAAAAACCACTTAAAATCAAACCAGATTGACTTTTAATATCCTCAGTGATAATTATCCTAGCCTTGCAGTCAAACCTGAAAACTCCACATTAGTTTCAGTGGCCATAATCAAGATGAATGCAGAGACAAAAATCCTTTCTCTGAATCAAGCTGCACTATACAGTGCTCAGAATGGTTCAAATTCATGAACAAAAATGTGAATGTCTCTAAAATCATCACTGAATGTGACTGAACACATTTGGTATTTAGCTGTTGAAAGGCTGAAGCAAAAACCTTCTGCAATTAGTGCTTATTTTTATCAAATGTACTATGGTATATTTGTATACGAGAATATTTATAAAGTATCAGTAATAATGAAACATAAAAAAGCTTTAATGATTGCAGCACACTATATGACATAACATCCTAATTTCTGTGGTAATTTGCAGAAAAGCAATCCACAGTGTTCTGTTTTCCCTATCATTAAAATACAGATTGAGAAATTAGAGGGTGACAGTTTGTACAAAGTCTTTGTGTTTTACTGTGTCTATTTTAAAGATACTAACTTGTCAAAGTTCAGACTGAATTAAAAAATATTTTTTTCTTCACAGACATGGAATAAAAAATGAATTCTGTTAGTAAAAGTGGCTTTAACACATGCAGTCCCTACAGCAGCTTTGCCTAAATGGTGGATTTTATGCTTATATAATTGGATGCCATCACAGCGGACTGTTTCTCCCTTCCTGCTGATGAGCCTCACTTGTGCGAGCTCACTTGTATCCCGTGAAGTTAGCTCCTCGACGTTTTGGGGCTGTCGCTGGTTCCACTCCAGCCTCTGACAGCACCAGTGCCAAGACCAGCTTTATAACCCCTAGGTCCTAGGTGGACCTGTCCTCTTCTGCCTGGCTGGTGTGGGATGCAGGGACGTACCAGCTACGCCGGTGTAGAGCCAGTGTTAACGACAACAGGGTTTGTAACCCTGGGCTCCGCTGCGTTACTCAGTTGAGCTTACACCTCATTTGGAGAGTCCGCTTTACGAGTTGGTATGGTATGCTGGAGAAAGACACAGCCCTGATCCTGTGTTGTGTCTGGCTCTCTGTGGGAGAAAGAGGAGAGAAGTAGAAATCTCTCTCTTCTCTTTCTCCACCAATTTTCTCTACAGGTAGGCAGACACCTGCACAGATGACTCTGAAATGCATGTTTCATGCATTTCATCTGGTGGAAATGTTGAGGTTGGGTTTTTTTCATTGTATAACCACAAAAAATTATCATCTTATGTGAAACAACTAGAGCTTTTGTAATGAAATGTATTAGAATCATTTAGCTGTTTATTTCATGAATTAATTTAATAGGTAGGTGCTACATTCAAATCAGAACCGTAATATATGGTCAAGCTTCGAGCCTCCAGTTTAATGTCACCTAACTTCATAACTTTCTCCATCTTTTTCTTTGCTTATATATCCAGTTCTTATTTGAAAGAGTACAAGGGATATCTAAAGCCACAATTATTGATCTGGATGCTCATCAGGTAAGTAGCTTCCCTGTATGAATACAGTGCTGCAGACGGTTTGCTGGAAATACAAGTGTATGATAAATACCATTTTTTCTAATGGTAGTATAAACTGTCAACTCACAGGATACAGAATTAATCATAGATGATGAAAACTGTGAATAGTTTAGTTGTTTAATTATTTTATGGTCCCTAAGGCTGCTAAGCCAGTTTAACAAAATTAAACTGAGTTGTAGCTCCATCATGTGGCTAGATGTAAAAATATTTTTGAGTTGCATGCTGAGCTGAGGCATAATGGTCTCCAGAGTAGATCAGTATCCCAGAAGAAATAAGGCTGTCGTAAACCAGAATTACAGGTAGTTCAGCATGCATGGTCGTTGCAGCAACCTTTGTAGGGGAAGGATTTGACCTTCAGTGTTTTAATGGAAAGCCTGGCTTCAGGCTAATGAAGTAAAGAATACATCACTCTTCACCTGTTAAAGTGATCTGCTGTTGGTACTGAGAAAAAAAATCTCGTCTTTGGTAGGATTTCCAAAATAAATCCTGAAAGGAAGGAGATAGTATTTTTAGAAAAGCAGTTAATGCACCCAAATTATGTCCAGTCTGAAGCATTGAAGGTAAATTATTATGTGTAAATAAAGAATTTTTGAGTAGCTCCATGGCAGTGAGGAAGCATAATGGCTGCAAGTTTTCCATCTTCTATAATTTCTCTTATCTACAAGTTAAGGCATCCTAAAATTACCATGAACTAAAAGGACATAGATTATGCAAGAAGATGTTTTGTGTTCATGATTCTCTTCAGCTATCTCTTTCAGGATGTGGGTTCTTTTGTGCTTTTTTGGGGGTGTTCTTTGTTTTGTTTTTTAAAAAATTCTTGGAATGTATTTTGATTTTCAGGTATTATACTGGTAATCTCAGTCTGCACACTAAATCACCCCTGTGCTTCCTGTCTTTGGGGAATGAGAGGTGTGTGAAGTAGTAGCTCTGCAGATCTGTTTTAAGTATGCAGATATTCTCATCTTGTGAGTGTGGCAGTTCTTGGTGCACTGGCGAGCTTCTGCTTTCCTGAGAAAATGGTTCACCCAGAGGGTCTCATGTGCCCAGATTTCTGTTCATTAACTGTCTATTTGTGGAACAAAGGTGCTGAAGACATAGGTAGGAGTTGCCATTTTTTAGCGTAAAGAAACGCTCTTCTGGTGCTTCCCATTCCCTTTTTCACACACAGTGACTAGCTTTAGGCCAGTGATTCTTTGATGCTTTCTTTTGTTTGTTTGTTTCCAGGATGGGATGTTGTAGCAGAAATACAGCTTAACTGTTAAGGGACATAAATTAATTTCACTGAATTACAGAAGATATATCTGTGGAAGTGTCTGTTTCTACAGTGTAAATGAAATTCTGTTTGGGATAGGGGCTGGGGTCCTGTATGACACACTGATTTCAACAAAATTATCTTAGTGATCACTGTAAAAATGTAATTTTTATACTAGTGGAAAAATGTCTAAATGAGAGCCAAAAGAACGGTATTTAAATTGAGAAATGGGGGAAGGGGAAATATTCAGAATCTGAGTTTTCCCTTTCACTGTCTTTACACCTGTTAGAATCTTTTTGTAGGGAATTCCTGGTGTTAACAACATGTTAAACTGTTGGGTCTTTAGTATTTGCAGTTTTTCCAGGGATTACTTTATCTCACGAAGGCTTGAATTATCAGAAGAACTGTAGTCTGCTTTATTTAACTGTTAATCCTCATCAGAATATGAGTATCCCTGGAGCAGCTGAAAGTGACTTTTTTGCACAGCTGGAAGGTGACAGGTCTATTTGGTGATCACAGTTACTTTTGTGATGCTGCTGAAGACAATTGGATTCTAATTTTTGTTTATTTTTATGTGCAATGAGATCTATGATAATTACTTTCAGAGAGATGTAAGTATGTTGATCTTCATAATACCTACAGTCTTCAGACTGATACTGTCAAAGCCCCCAAAACTCTATGCCTCAAAATAACCTTCAAGAATATAAATAAGAGAATGACACAGGAATTTTAAATATTAGAGTTTTGTAGTCTTTAATTACTCTAGAATTTGTAGCTTATTTAATTCTGTGTTAGTTTGCTAGGAGTAGCTAACTGTAAACTTCTTTCAGGGAAATGGCCATGAGAGGGACTTTATGGATGACCATCGGGTATATATTATGGATGCATACAACAGATATATTTATCCAGGGGATGGATTTGCTAAACGTAAGTACGATTGAAATTCATATTCCAAAATGTAAAAGACCTACTGTGTTCTTAAATAACTTCTTCATTTACTAATAAGCTTCCTTGCAACAATGTTAATCAGATTTTTTTTTTAATTTCACATTGAACATACGATTTTAATGATCACTGTGATATATCACAATAGTGTTAACGCTGTAGTGTTTTCTCTCACTCCTGGAATGAATTTCTGGAATGCAAGGTGTGGGTATTCCATGGCCTTTGTTAGCACTCCATTCAAAAGCTTGTGCCACACTTAGAACATTGAGTTAAATAACCCTTTTAATTTGAAGATAACTGTTAGAACTTAATCTTTTCCTTACACTAAATTTAAGAGAGAATTCACTAAGGATTAGCTAATACTGTGTAAAAAGGTTTCGCGTTCTTTTAAAAGTCATAAATTATATTTAGGTGTTGTCTTTCCAGTACAACTTGTTTTATAAGCATCTGGAAAACAAGATGTGTCTGAATGTGAAGCAAGTTGGGAAGCAAAAGGAAATGACAAATGTTAAGAGCTGGTGCTTGATTTTTGTTGTTGTTTGTTTATCCCTACTGTGATGTGCCTGTCGTGTCTGGTGACCTGTCACAATTAACTAGTGGGGTTTTGATAATGGTTAAATTGGAATGCAAAAGCCCAAAGTTTATTTGACCTTTGATTCTGTTATACTGTCATTTATTACAGGTTTAATTTGTTAACTGAGTCATAGTTTACTGGGGGAGATGTTCTTCTGGTGAATTTCTTCAATGATGCTGTCATTCTGAAAAGCCTACTTAATCTGGATTCTTGGCAAGAATTAGGTGCAGTGCATTGTACTTCTATGTTTTAACTAGTAAAGATTTTGAAAATAGTAGTATATGCATTTCAAGGTTTTAAATTAAAAAATGACCATTTAAAGCACATCATGTCTTGCAGACAAATTGCAAGTAAATGAAGATTTTGGGGTTTTTTTCTAAAAAAAGCAGCCCTTTATTTGTATATCAAACGACAACATTTTGAACAGATGGATTAAGACCAAAACAGAGTAAGCCCTTGTTAGCAAATCTGAAATACTGAACTTGCCCCTCTGCTGTGAGGCTGGGAATACTAGTATTCCCGCTCTACAGATGAAACATGAGGTGCAGAAGGCTGTGGCCAGAGGCATGTGAATATGTAGTTTCTTATAGTTTGCATAAGGGTGTCTAAATAGGAGTTCAGTGGCTAAATCCTTTAAACTTGTCTCCTGCTAGTTGATCAGACGAAGACGAGATCAGACGGCATCTTTTTGAAGGGAAGTAGAGGCTTGAACCTGAGAGTTTGAATCCTTAGGGTAAACTCTAACTGATCACTGTCTCCCTCGAATTCCTACTCATTTTCTCAATGTTTTTTATTACAGGAGTCTCTTCTGTGCATTTTTTTGCCCCATGCACTTCGTTAGGAAAAAAAAAAAGAGACTAGCTAACATTGCTTAGCCATAAGCATGTTGAGTCCCTAAGGGGAATCAGTTTGGAATTACACAGAAGTTTAGGAAGAGATTGGAGAAGATGGACGGGGAAAAGGACTAGTTCACTGACTCATAGAATCCTTAAGGTTGGAAAAGACCATTAAGATCATCAAGTCCAACTGCCAGCCCAATACCACCGTGCTCACTAAACCATGTCCTGAAGTGCCATGTCTATACATTCTTTGAACACCTCCCATGATGGTGACTCCACCACCTCCCTGGGCAGCCTGTTCCAATGTTTGACCACTCTTTCAGTGATGAAATTTTTCCTAATACCCAACCTAAATCTTCCCTGGTGCAACTTGAGGCCATTTCCTCTCATCCTAAAGGCTAAGCAGAAAAAGTTGATAGATGAAACTCAAAGTTCAGGCCTTAAAAAAAGTGTTGCTGTCAGTCTGAGTGTCATTTTACAGTTTTCAAAGCTGTAGGAGTACAGTCACTAATTAGCAAGAGAAGTACAAAAAGCTGTCAAATGCAAAAGCTGTGTTCATTCTAGCCTACAGATCTATCACTGTGTCCATAAGTAGTCCCTCATCTGCTTAATAGCTAATCATAATAGCTAATCACTGTGATTGTTTTGTGGTGGAGAGGAAGACGAGAGACCTGCAAAGGCATGGAATCTTATTCATGATCATCTCAACTTTGTAATGGTTTCATCAGAACAATACTTACTTGTTCCCCATGCTAATGTGTTTACCCCCTCCTCTAAAGCTCTATCCAGCTAGCGGATTCTTTACCCTGAAGAGGCTGTAAGTGCTGTTCAGAAGAGCACAGCTGTGCAGACATATATGAACATCTGTATAACAATAAGAAAAGAATTCAGGAAAAATATCGTGAAGAAACAACAATCTTTGAAACTAATGTTGATGCAATAAAATAAAGAAAAGAAGAAGAATGCTTCACTAATGTTGAACAAGGATGGAAAGCAGAAAAACAATCTACCCAGTGATCATGAGAATAAATAAGTATCATTCTGTGTTGAATGCATTCATGCACACTTGGTGGTTGCTGAGTCCACACTTAAGATTTAAGACTCCAAGTTATTTAATTCAAGGCATAGGGTGTGGTGAGGTGGAAGTCATACCTGGAAACACCTCTGACATAGATTTGATTACTCCAGATCTAGTTACACATAACTCCATAAAAGTACCCAAAGCTAGCCTGCATAACCTTGGATTTCTTTCCTCTACCATCTCAACACTCCTCTTCTAATGCTTTATTAGAAGCATTAGAAATAATTTGATTTAAATTAAAAATAGTTATTTGCTCTCCTGATAGGATTAAAGAGTAAAAACATTAAATTGAAAATGCTTGGGGCAAAGCTGAATCTTGTTATACATTCATAAAGCACTTCACATAAATTCATGATCCCTTGCTGTTAAGTTTTGAGTGTTGTGATAAAAATAAAACATCTCAATAATTTCTCAGTAATATTTATCTTGTGTTTTCCTCTGTTTCCTCTGCAGTAGCAATTCAATGTTTTCTTTTCCTTATGCTTTATTTAGTTTACTTTTAAGTTAATTATTTTCTTTATGATTTCGTTGTGGATTGGTATGGACATGTAGATCAGCTGCTTTTCAATAACTTTTTCCACTTGTGTCTCAGAGTTGTGGTTTTTTGTTTTTTTAATTCTGCATCTCATTTTCTCTCTTCAATGGAATTTTTTCAAGGTCATTGTGCTTACATTTGCTGGGAAAACAAGTAGTTGAATAATTTTCTTTAATTCAAGGTTCTGTAAAAATGCAATGTATTTACAAAATTTCCAGAAATGTTATCTTTTGCAGAGAATCATAGAATAGTTTGGGTTGGAAGGAATCTTGAAAGGTCATCTAGTCCAACGCCCCTGCAATGAGCAGGGACATTTTCTCTTGCTTACCTAAATCCTGTATTTTCTTTCAAAGTAATGCTTTGTTTGTCTGAGTAACATCAAAACTTGTTTTGGTTTTTTTTAGGTGCCATAAAACGCAAGGTGGAATTAGAGTGGGGTACAGAGGACACAGAATATCTTCAGAAAGTACATACTCACGTGGAAGGAGCATTAAATGAATTAAAACCTGACATCATTGTTTATAATGCTGGGACTGATATTCTGGATGGCGATCCATTGGGAGGACTTGCTATTTCACCTCAGGTTTGTATAGTACTAAAATACCTACAGATTTTCACTCCTCACTAGGTAGAGTCCTGAGAGTGACCTGTGGCCGTTCGTTAGAGGAAGGTAAGGTGCATACTTTACACTAAACCAGAGCATTTGCCTATTATAGATGCATATAGACACATGTCTGTTGCTCTTTCACCGTGTTTTTTGTTGTCTCTTCCTGACCAAATACTTTTGTTCTTCCTGTGCCTGTTCCAGTATCATTTGTCTTCTTTCTAAAATATACTGGTTTTGAACATCCAGACAGTAACCAAAGAGGCATATATTTTCACACTTCACCTGACTCCTATTTTTCCTTTTTAGTTCGTTCTTTCTTTGTTTCTTTTACCCTCACATAACCCATTTTGCGATATATTTCTCTTGTCACTTGCCCCCAGTATGCATCTTACACTCCATTTCCGCTCCCAGCTGTTTTAAACTGCTCTTCTGGTATCTTCTAGTTTTAGTACTTTTGTGCAGCCTGTCTGTGTATTCTTGGCAAATGAACAGATTTATTCCCTTTCCTTGTTCTTTCCTATACAAATATCATTACCCTTTTTCAGTTCAGTTTGCCTTCTCTCCCCAGTTTGGTACCAGATTTAATGTATTCTGTATAGCTTCATAGAAGTCTTCACCTTCCAGATACAAGTCTGCTTTTCTCAAAATGGAACAAAAATCTACAGATCTTGTATTTCTTCCGATTTTTTAATGATTCCTTCTCTGACAGCTCCTTGGTTCTGTCTCTGTCCTGTTTTCACATTTGGTTCTCTTTTAGTGTCCACCTGTTCAATTGCTTTTCTAAGTGCTTTCTTGATTTGTGAGCTCCTGGATTCCCTTCTAATCGAGCTATCACTCGATCCATTCAGTTTTCATTCTGTTTTGCAGTACTTCAGTTCTCAAATGCTGCCTTTTGCACAGAGCTCTAGCTCCTTGCTGGGTTTTATTGGCTTCCTTATGTATTTCCTCATTCCTACCATCTCTGTCACTGAGCAGCCGCTTCGTTGCTATCTGCCTGCCTGCCAAGTCTTTGATGGACCCAAGATGGAATGTCTTGGGAGCTTCTCTGAATCTCCAGGTTTTGTTTCCGTGGCTGTGTGAAAGTCTCTAAGGAGAAAGGAAGAGCTGAGGAACTTGGACTTGTTTGGTTTTGACCTTGGAGGGGATATGAC
This sequence comes from Phaethon aethereus, assembly GCF_964289735.1. Taxonomy (NCBI): domain Eukaryota; kingdom Metazoa; phylum Chordata; class Aves; order Phaethontiformes; family Phaethontidae; genus Phaethon; species Phaethon aethereus. Next base: position 23,145,246 of record NC_138587.1, read on the forward strand.
CTGAGGTGTAAGATCTCATTTGGAAAGCAGTGGCCACCAAGAGAAATGGAAGCTAGTGATAGACGGAGAATACTTTAAGATGTGCCTTTTCAAAATTTTTTCTTCCATTTGAGAAGGAGTGGTTTTAATAGCCAAGAAAAATCAGTTGCTGTAGCTTGTAGCATGCTGTGTAGGGAAAGAGACAAAATGTAGGGATGGGGAAAGAAAGGTGAAATGATTCTTCTGGTCATAAGTACAGGTGATAGAGTGCCAGTTTTTTTGAGCAACCAATGGCTCAGGTGCCTGATGGAGAAAACGTTTCCGTAGCTCAAGCCTTTGTTTCCTGAACTGAGGAAGGGGTTTCTTGTCTCTCTGATCTTGTTGGCCCAGGTGTGAATGCCATGTTTCACCAAGCTTGAAATGCCAAAACTGAAGGCATTGAACCTGCATAATTCATCTCTTCAAGGTTCATTAGTCCAGTCTTCAGTCCTACAGTTGTAGATGTCATTCATATTTTAAAATCTTGCTACGGTGTTAATTCTACTCAAAATTATGCCTTCTCAGAGTGCTGTGAGTGATAGTTCCTTGTGCTTGAGGCTACAGCTGGAAAACTTGAGCTGTAGCAGCTGAGTCCCTCTTATCTTTGTAAGTGAGAATTGTATCAGGCTGTCGTTTTCATTTGATGTATTTTCTTTCTTGGTAACACGCAAATGCTGGAATAAGCGCCAGTGTTTTCCCTTTGGTTCTTCCAGGCTCAGCCACTAGAGATGCTGGAGCAGGGATGAGGCGGTTGGGCTCCTACGAATAATGACTACTTCTAGTTTTTGTGTGGTATAAACATTTGCTGCATCCAGCAATGGTTCCCAAGGGATGTACAGCTCATTCTGTAATTCTGTTACTTCCTTTAAGGATCTGTTCCTAATAGAATTCTTTGGTTTCCTTTGTCTTATTTTTCAGTTGTTATTCCTTACTCCCATTGTTCTTCTACAGGGCTGTGTCAAACTATACAAAAACCATGACTGTTGTATGGTTTTACAAAATATTTTTTCAGCTACATTTGAATTTGATTCTTTACCTTTTGTTTGTGGTCTGATTTTTTTTTTTTTTTAAATGTCAGGGTAATATTTCTTGACGTGTTTACAGTCTTTAACTAGTCTGAGTAGTGCATATTCATTTTGTTGTAACAGTTTTGGTGCTGCTTCCTTAATTTTGGGGTTTGATTGCATTTAAATTTTGAGCTGTCCATTGTAAGCTGTTGTCTATTATGTTGCTAGTCTTTTTTTGAGGACTTGTAATACATTATTTGTGCCTCCTGTGTATCTCTGGAACTCTCTCTGCTTTTACTTTTCTGCAAAAGTAGATTTTAATTCTGTTCTCACTTATTTCTGAATTTTCTCTTCCCCTTGCCATGTACTGACTTGAAACCCAGCAGACTCGAAGTCTTCTGTTGTATGGGTTCAATGACAGCACAGTAGCTCTTGGTCAGCAATCTTCATTACTTTTTAGTTCCACACCCTTCTCTCTTAGTAAGAGGTTATTTAGAATTTATATTCTTTTCTATGGATTTACCATTACTTATGTTCTGCAACTTCCCCTTCAGCTCTAGATTCTTTTTAGTATTACCTTTTATTAAAGGAACTGGAAGCTTGTAATTCAGCTAAGTGATTGTGAACGTGTAAAATCTGATTTGAATTTTTGGTTCTTCTGTAGGTTTGTGGAATCTTGATCAAGTTGCTAAATTTTTTTCAGAGGGTGCTTTGCAAGTTGGGCACAAACTAAAGCACTTTGAATTCAGACAATCTTTCTTAGTCTTGGTTCCTCACCTGTAAAATAGGGTAAACGTTTGTAAACTTTGTAGTCAGTTTAGACTTTATGACCTTTGAGCAGGAGTTCTTCTAGGAATTTATACTAAAGATTTTATCTGTGTCCTCTGAAACAAAGTTTAGGATTTTTGATTTGCCATTTTTCCTTTTTTCTTTAAAATGATTACGCTAACAGGACTTTTAAATGATTTTTTTATTCATATTGTAAAATATAGGGCTTAATCACTTATCAAGCATCCAATACTATAAATCCATAAACCATAGGCTAGAACTAAAATACATTGGTATTACTTCTCTTTTTCTTTTTTCTTTTTTCTTTCTTCTTTCTTTTGTAACTGTTGTAAACTTGCAGGGAATTGTGAAGAGAGATGAAGTTGTGTTCAAGGCTGCCAGAAGCCGCAGAATCCCAATCCTGATGGTGACGTCTGGAGGCTACCAGAAGAGGACAGCGCGGATTATTGCCGATTCCATCCTCAATTTGCACAGCCTGGGGCTTATTGACAAGGAGCTAGTAACCACTGGAGCTGAAAATCCCAAGGTAGAACAGATGATTAGAGACTCTGCTAAAGACTTAACCAACTTGTCACTGCAATGACAAGTTACTAAATCATAGGAAACAACTTCCTGGTTTAGGAGTGGGAAGTCTCCACATCATTATCAGGGTTAATATAACGTTTAAAAAAGACTCAACTTGCCTGTAAAATAACACGGTAGCGATAATATGCAGTCACAGAATAACTGGGCCCAACTTCTGAAGCAACAAATCCTTTTAAGCTAATTGAGACATATACACAAGGGTACTGTCTTTCAGTTTATAATATTACTGTAGAAAGCTTTAATTGCTTCTCTTATTGTTACGGGTGGTCTATTATGTTGAAAGAACTATGTACTTGGTATCCAAAGACTGTCCCAGACCTATTTCAGATGATGGAGTTTGGACTGTGGTGGGAGAAATACAGACTAAACCTACTTGCTTTTTTTTTTTTTTTTTAGATACTGCATTTTATTTATTGAAATATTGTTGTAAAACGAGTTCTGTGCAGGCTTCAACTGTCAGTTTAATACTAAAGTTAAGTGCAATACTATAAAAAACAGTTCAGTTGGTAGGCTTTTAAGCCATAGCCTATTAGAACGAAAGTTCATTAACTTATATTTTATTCCTGTTATTGATAGTGACATAAATCCTACTTAAAAACACCTTGAGAAATAAAATACGAAATGCCTTTGGCTCCATATGCAAATGAGCCATAAGGGCTCAGCAGAAACAGTCTAGTTTTTGCCTCTCTTAAAATGAGGCCTGCATATAAAAGGTGGTAGCTACTATGCATTGTTCACAGAGTAAAGAAACTGCAACAAAATGAAAACTAATTTTAGAGTTCTGAGAATTCTTGCAGAAAACACTATGTAGAAATGTAGGGTATCTTTAATTATTGCCAGCTTGTCATGTATAAAACAGTGAAGAGTAAATTTTTATTTTTGTTTTAATGTTTTTTCCCAACTAGTGCTGTCTTTTTTTCACTTGCTCGAAGAGTAATGGTACTCATAGTTGCAGTCATAGTTGGTAACCAGGTTGTTCGTATTTACTGATAAAAATACAGTGACATTTCTACATTAAGTTTATGTGCTAACTTTATATGGGAGCTTCTAGGAGGATTTGGGAACAAATAGCTAACTGTAAAGTTTCGTTTTATTTAAGTTGGTATACTTTGCATTAGGTACTGTTTGTAGCATTGGGTCATAAATGTACTAATCTGTATATTTTGTAAGAGTCTTTTTAACTTCCAAGTATTCACTGAATTGTAGTACAAGTTTCATGTCATGTTTAGGTTTGAGCCTTTCTGTGAAGGAATACCAGTATTTTCCTTGTAGTAGAATTGGTGGGTAAGCTATTTAAGGAATATTTAATTCTAATTAGAATACTTACCTCAGTGTTAATTTTTAGAGTGATGGGGTTTGTTAATTGTAAGAACTTGCACAATTGCTATAAATATATGCTTTAAAACAGATTTGCACTAATCTTGAGTTGCAACACTTATTAAAAAGCACTTTTAAATTTCTTACTAGAAGGACCATCAGAATACAACTAATGTTGAGATTTATTTTTTCTATACTGTCTGATGTTACTGAAAGATGTTGTTATTCTTTCATATAATTTTTATAAAATTATAAATTACATTTCTATAAACTAAAACCCTGTCATAGTACCATATGGTCTTTTCCAAAACATTTTCTCTTTGTGTTAACGTGTTTATATTATTTTCCCCCGGTGGAGATTAAAATGATGTTGACCGATGCTGACTGACTTTTTTCTTTTCACTTCCCATCTTGGCTGTCAAAACCTTTGAATGGAACAGTTTATTGAAAAGACAAGAAGATGTGTTTTTCATACTCAAAACGTAACTGAAACTGCAGTGAGTCTTAAGGTGAATAAGACAAGGTTTGTCAACAGCGGATGACTTGTCTGAGAGTTAATGTGTTGACCTTTTAAAGTGAGCTTGGAAGTTTTGTATCCAAATACTTTTAAAGATGTCATCGTAAGGGGTTACAGTCACTTTCTAATTCCAAGTCATGTTCCATTACCTATATTGTAACTCCTATTTTATGTATTTCATTGTTACAGGTATTAAACTGTAAACTAAGCTTCTGTTAAGGCTGCAACAGTTTGTTAGAGGTCTTTTATAAATCAATATTTTTTTTCAGAGAGGACTAGATGTTTGGAGAAGAGCCTGCTAGCTTTCAGAGTCAACTGTAAAATTTGCAATTGTTAAGCAACAGACATACTGACTGCGTTTTCAGTGCTCGTTATAAAGTTAGAATTGGTAAACAAATAAATTCTTCATATTTTTCAAAAATTTTAATTTAGTGTAATATTTGACTGGGTTGTTAAAACCAAAAGATTAATTTCTACATATTAAGAAACCAGTCCAAGATTAACATGTACTGTTTTTCAAAAAGTAGTGAAACTCATTTCTAAGTTGAATTTAGACCACAGATACTATATCATTCGTGGTTAATATACTGTTATCATTAGGCAAGGTTCACTGAAAATTTCATCACGGAAGCCTTGCCTTGACCTACTACCATCAAAATTTTTAGCTTTGATGAAAACTTTTGTGGCATGCAAAGACCTATATAAGTCTCCTAGGAGAATGCCGTGTAGTCACAAATTTTATGAGGAAAAAGTGTGGAGGTTTTGGAGCTGCTTTTAATTGCAGTTCTAACTATAAAATTGTCCTGTAATAGGAAGGAGTGTTTCAGAACTGATGCCCTAACTTACAACCAAAAAACTATCTTGAAGGAAGACCTGATAGGTCTTGTCTTTCATAAGACATTAGTTTTGACTCATGACTAGTAGACATAGTGAGGATTGCTCGATAGCTTATAGTTAACGTACAAACATGCATTTCTTGTTAGTCATCCATGTGTGAAATTTATGTAAAAAATAAACTGAAGAGTTGGTGTTTTCATCTATTTGATTTGACAGTTGGCACATCCAGCTCCAGCCCCCCTCTCTGACAGTCAACACATAATATAGAACTTGGCATTAAAAACAGAGTGTTGTGGTCGTAGTCTTACACTGACTAAATTTTAGCTTTAGATGGTAATATACATGGAAGGTATGACTCGTTGGATTGATTTTTCTTTTTTTTTAACACCCCACATTGTGAAGTCCCAGACTTGTACCATGAATACAAGGAAGAATTTGAGAAATGCTTGTAGTCAGATAGCTGTGATGGGGGGGGAAGGCATGACATATTACGAAAATTAATTGGTAGACAGTGTATTGTGAGGGGACAGGTAGTCCTTATGTTTCATGAATAATAAATGTCTGTGCTCACAGGTTCCCTACTCCTTGCTGCTCCTTACAGCTTGAGGAACCTAATGACCCTGAAGCTGCTGCCTGGTACCTTCTGGTCCTGCTACCAGAGTAAGCTGTTCAGCAGTGTTCCCTCCTCTTGCACATACAAGGCACACAATTCTTTTCAGTGCTGGCTGCGTATGTTTTTAAGTGACACTTAGGCATTTCTTGTACTTTACAGATTGTACGATACAATTGTGTCCTACATGCAACATAGCCACTTTGGGGAGAACACTCTCTGACAAATCCAGAAGTTATGAAGTTAGTCATCTTGGAGCCAGGCTTTGCTCACACTGTGCTGCCAGGAGCTGAAGGGGGCTTGCTGAGTCCAGAAAGCTGCAGGGTCTAGGATTTTGGTGCTGTGTGCTATGCCAGTTTTTGAATAATTGAAAACATTCTTCTTTCAGGAAAATTGCAATCCCTCGATGAAGAACAAAATTCACTTGCTATCTTTGCCCAATGGAAGATGATTTTCCTTAGACCCCCGGTTGATTCTGAAATGCAGAGCACATCAGAAGCAATAATAAGGCACCTAATCCCAAGTGACGCTGTCTCCTGAACTTGGCTTGAATTTAGCACGGGGTTGTCTATTCCCCAGCCATTCTAGAGGCAAGCTTGCAAATTGTTCAGTATGTGCCAGCCTTTAGCTTAGACGTTAAATAGGTGTGATTTTCAGGTTTTTAGTCTTTCCTTGGTTCTGACACTTCTGTTAATCTCTTAGATTTTCCATCCAGTGCTCATTTAATTTTCCTTTCTTTATCTTATCCTTTATGCAGGCCATTTTGCTACAGCCACTCAACTTTTTGCCACAAGTCAGTAGAATTAAGTTCTTCTAAAAAGAGATGATGTTTTGGTAAGCTGTATGAAGGACTAATTCCTGTTGCTAGATCTGTTTCTCTCCTAGGCTCACCACAGCAGTGGGAAGAGGAGGTTTGTGTTGCTCAGTACCTGACTCAATGCAAGTACAGTACCGACCTGTAGATGATCCTTAGGACAAAGCAAATAACTCCTGCCCTATTTTTTTTGCAGCCTTTTGAATGTGCAAGAATGCTATATGCTGCGCATAGTACTGAGTTCCTGAAACTAAATTCAGAATGGTGTGGCAAGACAAAAATGCCCTTTTGATTGAAAAGATTGAATAGTCGTAGGAAATTATTGTGGTGGGGCTGTGGTTCTGAGTGACCAGCCTGGTGCAGTTCTGACCTCCCTCCCTGCAGCTTACCTGAGACTAAACTTCTGGTTGGAGATGAATTAAGTACAAAAATTATGAAAAGACTGCCAGTAATGTTGGACATATCTTGTGTTACCAGTCCTATAGTATTAAATTTTTCCAGTGCAGTGGTCTGTGGAGCCGTGGCACACTTCCATGAATCATTTCTTCCTACAAAAGTAACGTTACAGATAATTAAACTATTTGTTGTCAGATATAAGGCTAGTTATATATTTCACTAATAAGATCCAAACTCTTGTTATATTTTGCAGTTGAGAGTAGATATCCTTTGAGCTTGACTGGAACTGATTATCTGTATTCTGGGAACGGATGTTTGATTTGTAGGAGAAAAATAAAACCCAAGTATTCAAGGCTGACCTAAAATAATGCATCTTGTCTTTATAGTGTCTTAGATTTAGTTCTTGCTAGAGTTATAACAGACTGCAATGCTTTGTAAGAGCAAAGAAGTGTCTCCTTTCTTTCACTTTTGACACCTAAGAAAGACTGTAATTAGTCCTGTTAGCCAAAAGCTTGTAATTTGTTCTGTGATATTTTTTTTTTCCCTCTTGTATTTCCTACAGGTACAGAACAGGGCAAAATAGACTTCAGGTCTATTTAGGTCTATAGCAGAGATGAGACAAGGAAACTGGAAATTCTCTAAACAAAAAGCTGCGGCCCGCTCTCTACTTTGCTCACACGTGACGTTGGAGCTGCAGCCAGCAAGAGCCTCTTTGCTTTTTGTGTGAATCAAGTAGAATCTTTCCTGGTATATGTAGGTATTGGCACATTTATTTGCTTCTTCCAGATATTGTATGCTAGCTTCTCTCTCTTCATTCTTTGCTAATCCTTCCTGTGACAGCCATCCACCACCAGCATCACCAAGAACGTTCTACTCTTGTGTGCAGGTGACCAGGACTTTCTCTGTGTGGACGCTGTTGTCCAGCTGTGGTGTGGCTTCCCGCTGACTGGTTTTCACTTCGTAGAGGCCTCCAGCTATTTAGAAATCCTCAGCGTGGAATTTGGGCTTATCGTTTTGGGCCACAGCTACTTTAGAGTTCGGATCTTGTTTAGCATGTGAGATTTTCAGAAATGGATGTGTCAAGGCAGGTTCTGCATGTGCACCTGAGGATCCGAGTGAGTGGCAGGTATATGTGGCAGCTTCTGTTGACAAGTGTTTGTGTTTTAGGGTAAGCAGCTCAGCAGGGTTCCAGATCAGAAAGAGATGTTTGATTGCTGCCTGAGTAGAATTAATTCGTAATAGCTTGTTCAAGAATGGAAACAGAATCGGATTTTAATTTGATTCCCTTACTAATCAAAACAAGTTGACAAATATCAGAAGTAGATGTGGGGTGTCCAAAAGCTAGTTCTTGATTTCAAGATATGATTGTCTTGGAGTATTATTATAAATTAGATGAGTTAGTCTTTGCCAAGACTACATCCTGTGATAATCATAGAAGTGCAGATTAATGGAAAGCAGAAGAAAAGGCATCGCTGCAGGTGACGTGATGCAGCTGCTGTAATCATTCTCAGTTTCATGATAGCCCTGTTTTGGCTTAGCAGAGGAAGTAACGGCATAATAAGATGCAGCCCTGCTTGTTGCTCGGTGGACTTAAGCAAGAGGATGAAGTTCTGAAGCAGGTAAGTGGTTCTAAAAATTCTAATTCCTATTTATTTACTTTTTCCAGAACAGTTAAAATGTAATTGTAGGACATTGAGAGTTGAGTTCTCTTTTTAAAAAAAAAAGTATTGAGTCATACAGATTCTGTAAGAAGAGCCTTAAAAATGGCATCATAAGCAATGGCCAGAGCTCAGCCACAAGCTAAGGGAGAGCTTGGGCACAGGCTGTAGCTCAGGCGTGCCGAGGAGTATCGCGAACTGTGCCTGGCTGCCGGAGCAGCCCCAGCCGCGTCGCCTGGGAAAGGCTGGTCGAGAAACGTCTGAGCATCCAGTTCCGATCTCAGTAACACCTTGCGTCTGCTTTCAGGTAGCCCCGGGAGATCGCACAATACACTGCTTGTTGCCATCCATATCTTTTAATTGAGTTTATAAAAATTTCCTAAAATACTATTAGAGGAAGCGCTTAGACTATTGGAAGTTGCAAACAGAAATATTGATGAATTTCTGGATGAATTGCTTCAGCTTCATGGTGTGCTGTCTCTGATTCTGAGGTTAATTGTCTTTATCTTGGCCACTGTTTCTCAAAGTTGCCTTTTGGTAATTAAAAAACCCCAACAAACCCAAACTCCAAACTTCTGGGCAACTTTGTATTAGCAGTGCTAAATGTATCACAGTCATTATGAGAAAATGCTTTAAGGATTTTTACTTAGGCTTGTGATTAAATAATACACTTAAAGCTATTGATACCACGTTAAGATCAGAGAACAAAATTCTACAAAGAGAAATTAGATGGACTCACAGCTCAAAGAAATATCCTGTGATGAGATTATAAAGCCAGACTAGAGCTTGATATCATGCTACTGAACAGAATTGGCAACCAATAAGTGGTGAAAATGCAAGAATTATTTTAGATGGTAGAAATAGACGAGACTGTATAAAAACAAAGATGTCTGAGAAGGAGAAAAGCCAAACTTGGGCCTTCATTCTTTCTAGTATGCAGTATCAACAGCTCTCTAAATGATGCTCATCTTTTGTCTCTTTTTGCTGTTATTGTTCCTAGATGTAAACATGGTGTCACAAAGATGCAGTTTTGGAGTGGAAGCCACAGTAAAACAGATGTGTTTTGATTTCTGGAGGGAAGATCACCCTGGATTTTCTTCCCAGGTGATTCCCTCCAGTTCCTCCTTCTCTTACATATACTGACTTAAAAACACATCACGTTGTAAGACAGTAAAGTAACTCAATGTAACTCAACTGTAACTCAAATAATAAACAGACCAACCAAGGTATCTCAAGCCAACTTTTCATTGTGATTTCTTCTATTTGCTGTTGATAAGTGGTAGAAAGCTTTAAGAGTTCCCAGTTGAGAGTTACGTTTTTAATGCTATTAGCAAGTTGGAAGCACCTGGAGTGTTTCAAACTTAGCTGGTTCACTGATCTGTAGAATAGATGCATGTTTTACACAACCCTTAATTAAGCACAAGTTTTACAAATAACACAAGTAAAAACTGTATTATGACAGAAAAAGAAGTACAAAATGCAGTGGCTACATTAAAAGGCAAGAGAAGTCTTTTTTATTTTCTCTAGCCTGCATTCATTTACTCTTTAGGGAGTAGGCTATTGAAACAAAACCGAGGAGTGATAGAGCTGTAGAGGTTCCATGGTCCATCAAGGCTTCACACTGTTCGTTGTGATTAGATACAAGACCATATGCTGATAAATTAAATTGAAATCTGTATCTAACCATGACTAGGAACACAACTCCATGTAACTCCTAATGCTTCATCAGCTGTATCTGCTGCTAGGGATAATTTTCCCTATATTGTCATAAAAATCCAGAAAGTTCCTAAATGCTCTATGGTCTGGTTTCCCTTGGCTAATAAAAATATGAACTGTATTTCTATGCTGGTTAAGCAGAAAAACTAGTTCAAAGAAAGATACACTGGAAAAAAAAAAAAGCTGTCTGAAGAAAGATGACTTTTTTCTGAATGTATAGTTTGCTAAGCCATAAGACAAGGATGAAAAGCAAAGCTTCATTTAATGCTATTTAAAAGCTCTTTCCAGAATTCTTGTTTTCTCACAGAAGCTGTGAGTCAGTAGCAATTATAGCATGCTATATGTAGGTGTTAAGGATCTGGCTATACAGAAAGGACTTGATCATTAATGAAGCTACAGTACATTTCCTGCAGTGCTGCAGCAGCAGGTAAGTTCTGCCAAATTTTACATGGCAAGCAGCGTAAGGCCCACTGCTCCACTCTGTATGTGAAGAAGCTCTGTGACTTGGTCACAAAAGCAGGCTGCTTTGTATAGATCACTTTTTCCTGTATTCATTTCTGCACATGTTATGCCACCCATGGAATTTGAGTTCTGTGGTATCTTAAATAATGATCAGAATGGAACGGCAGCCATAAAGACGCATCTCCTACTGTACTGATACCTCACACCACCTCAGTAGTTATTCTGTGAATTAATCTGTTTTTATACAGTATTTTTAGACAGACATGTTCTTACAGGCCAGCAAGCAGTGTAGCCATCACTCTGGGTGCTACAGCTCACGGAATAATGTTGAGTGTAGCGAAAGTACTTTAAGGTTGTCCTCTCGTATGCTAGTGTAAACTGAAAATTGAGTACACTGCAATTTGAAAATAATGATGGTTATTAACAATGCTCAAACAGCACCAGTACTTTAAGAAATAGTGAACTGTCTGGACTAGCAATTAAAGATGTTTTATCAGATTTGCAAGGAAAAAAAAAAAGCTAGGTAGCCTCATTTTATAGAAATTCTTGGTTTATAGAGGAAGAGGGAGCACAAATAATCATTGTTAGCCTATTCATTTCGGTGCTGCTTGTTTAATATGTGCAAATTGTTGTTCGTTCTGTCTGCTCGTGAAAAGGTTGTTTGCACAGACCAACAGCGTACGCAAAGCAGGAACGTGAAGGTTGAGAGCTGCGGTATAAATACGTAGCCTCCCATGCCAGCACACTGCTTGAACTAAAGGGCTTCATGAAGTGTGGCAGCAGCAGTGCTGATGAACTGCAGACGTGGTTTTTTAGAGCTGACTGCATTTGCTTGAGAACAATATTGAGAATTCAAAAAGTTTACCTTATTTTGACCTCAGAAAAGTAAATATATTGTCTGAAATTTAACAAGCTATAATAGAGATCTGTTCTTCATGGTGTAGTTGCAGTGATTCTATCTTATTTTTAAATACCTGAAGCTCTGGATTTCTCACAGCTTGAGAAATAAAGCCTGAGTCACCAAATGAAGAATGCAATAAACTGCATTCAAAACAGTTGCCATCTGTGTTTTTTTTTTATATTCCTCCTCATTAAATTTGGAAGGCTTGTTTTTGGGTTTCCCCCCCCCCCAAATGCTGCAGTGAAAATCGGGCATTCCTGTATTGTAGCATGGCCATTCTCGTGTTGTTCGCAACTAGAGAATTGTACATCCTGTCTCCCTTTCCTACTCTTCTGCAAATAACTTGAGGAAATTTAAATTGACACATTTTCAGGGTACCCAAGGTAGAACCCAAGACTAACTTCTTATTTTTCTGTAGAGATGACCAATCCTTACTTAAGCCCCACCTAATGTAATCTAAAACAAATAACTACATGTGGTGCACTGCTATCTGAATGATCTGTTATTAAGGTAAATTTTATTTATGAAAAAAAAAATGATGATGTGGGGCAAGAGATGATAATTGTTGTTAAGAAATGCAGTTTGTAAGCTTTAGTTCACATACAAGTCCTTTCCCAGCTAAGGACATGGAATAGTTTAGCTTAGATGTGGACATTATAAACCTATAAAGAATTGTCAAGGTCAGTGCTAACGAAGCTGGGCCTGATTTGTTGTGCGTTTCTACAACAAGAAGAGTTTAGAAGGTTGGATTTGATTTGGTTTTTGGCACCGAGGGAAAAAGCCAAACCTACAACTCAACAAACCACCGTGCTGTGGATGTGGTGAAATCAACAGTGGTCAGACAACAATAGGCTGCTTGTTTTTTTTTTTTGAGGCATGCTTAAAGACCTTGAAATTTTACAGCGTGTGGGAAATTTAGTCTTTTAGCATGTCTCAGTAAAATGCTGCCGTTGAGATGCATGCCGCTTCCACACTGGGTGATCTTGCTGTCCCTACCAAACGCACGTATGCCTTCTCCTTAGGCTGCGCTCGCAGCGTGTGAGGAGAGTAGCCTGCGGCGTTTGGGCGGTGGATGGCATCTTGTTGGGGACACAGTACAGCTCTTTGGGGGACATGTGGAAATGTGGAAGTAGATTATTTTTTATAACGCTCAGCAGTGTTTTAAATGAGTGTACAGGGAATCATGGGGTCATTTCAGTCATCGGGAACAGTTCAAAGTTTGAAGCAGGAGTAATATCTAGGCAGATATATTTTGATGGTAGTTCACCTCTGGCAGACCTTGACCTGCGACTGCTAATCAGTGCTGTCTAGAGGTGGAAAGTCAACAGTCTTCCACAGAGAGAAGACCCCGAGACTGGCAGCTAGTGAAGCTCATTTTGGAGTTGAAGTTTATTTTTCAAATGCTTAGAAATGTTCTGGTTTTTTGTTTGTTTCTAATCTTTCCCTTCTGTTGTTGGTGGCATCTTGGGCTTACCAAACTGGACTCCTGGCGTACGTAATACTTAGGACTCTGGTCATATTTCATCTCTCTCTCCCTCTGATGTAGCTGTTTTGCAGTTCTACTTAAAAGGGGATGGAAAAGATTTTGCAAATCAAAGGGCTGGCTCAGTTCTTCTTCCTTTGACTATTTGGAAGAATTCCATTGAGAATAAAACTGTAGATCTGAAAAAAATATGCTGCTTTCATAATGATACTTCCCCTTCTTCTATGGGAGTGGTTTGCTTTTCTTTTGCATTTTATATGGGTGGTTTTCAAGCTTTTCTTTCAGTGGAAGAAGGGAGGATGCAGTCTCTGTGTCATCAGCTGGAAGTCAGGGCATTTTTAGTGACTGAATACATAAATGGAAGAATACTATGTGTGGAAGTTTCTCTTTGAAAGTTCCTGGGTGTTACCAGATGTGTGGTATTCTGCCCTGCTTTAATTGGGTTCCTTTGCTGCACATAATTATATGAATAAATCGGCACACAATTCTTTCAAAAGATGTACTTATTGATCTTTAACTGTTTACAAATGGAATGAAAATATGACTAGTAATATGGAGTATCACAAAAATGATAGAAAAGAGAGACACATCGTGGGGGCTGAGGAGTTTGAGTCTGACAGCCAGGGAGGTTTTGTCCTATCAATAAGTAACTCCTCGAGGGACAGCGAGGCCACAAATCCTAGAAATTAACTTTTTTGTTGTTGTTGCAGAGGTCTTTCCAGAGGAAAATTGGTCTGACCTATATAAATAATGTACAAATTTCAGGAAGCCATTTTAGTGTCAAGAGATATTTAATCTATTTACACTTACTTTGACTATTTTCTCACGAAGTGTAGAGCTGTGTAGCAGATTACCAAGATGTAAAGTCTTTTTCAGTGTTTCTTTATGAACATAAGCAGAGGTAGCAAGACTCTGGTTAAATTTTGACTGCATGGAAGTTAGAGGAAACTGTCATTGCTGTTTGTTGGTATATATATGTGTGTACATATATTTATTTTGCACTGCATGATGACTGTTTAACAAGTTTCTGCTGCCACCAAGGATTGTATAGCCCCTTCTCGCTTGCAAGGAGAGGCAGGCTAGGAAACTCTTGAGCTGGCCTTTTTGTCACCAAGATGACCTCCTACGCAGCAATCCCAGAGTCAGCTTACGGCTGTAAATTACTAACGTAAGCAAACCACTGAATTTAGAGAAGAATATAGGTTTTTTTCTTCTCCAGATTTCAAGAGCTTGCCTTGTTTTTTGCCAGCTCAAGGACCCGTGATGGGAAACAATAGCCATTATTGTCATGAAGATAAAATCTCAGAGAGAATGTGTCTGATAGGAGTAGGGCTCCTAATTAAGCATGTGATGGTTGAGTTGTAGGCTAATTATCTTTTCCATCTGTTACCTAATAGAATTTTGTAACGCTGGGGTTTAAGGTTTGTCAGTTCTTGCTATCTTTCATTCTAAACCTGGACACCTCTGCCAAGGCCAACAATGAAATGAGCACATTAAGATAATAAATGTCCCATGAACAAAGTTATTTATTTTGGATGAATGAGGTTACATGTAAAACTGGGGTGTGTTTTGGGTTGACTGGTTACTGGAGGTGGCAGTGCTTTAAGAACTGAATGCTTTTATAATAAGCTTTAGTTGTGGGAACATTTGAGCCTGAAACGTGAAAGAATGCAGACCTTTGAAAATATGGTATGTGAGAAAAATGTATGATTTAGTGTTTCCATTTCTATAGAGGAAATAGCAATGCTTTGCTTGAATCAAATGATAAATTTCCTTTAAATTTAGTCATATGATGATCAGGGAAATAAATTCCCTCTAAGCTTTTGCCAAAGCAGTTGAAGGAAAAGTTACGTGTCTTAAAGTAATCTGCTGTCTACAAGGACGTGGTTATATTAGTCAACAAGCAGAGGATTGCATTTTTCCTCTTTTTAAAGATGTTTTATAACAGCCCTAGAAAAAAAAATAGAAGTGTTTATCCGAATCTGAATTGCGTTTGCGGTCACCACGCTGTCAGATCAACTGTAAACATTGCTTGTTCTTGGACAAAACCACACTTGTTCCTTCAAGTAATAGAGATATTTGGGGGGTAGTGCTGTATCTTCAGGGTTTCTGCATTTGAGCTTTTTGACAGCATATGGTTTTTGAAATGTATGTTCTTCAGCGTGTAATATACCTTTCCAACCGCATCTTGTACATAAGTGTGGGAGGAAAAAGTCTACACTACATCTTGGTACTTCTGTCACCATAAAATGCATCTTGACTCCTTTGTGGAGTGTTAAACATGGATAGAACTGGGAAGAGCTTTTGATATGTCATGGAGTATAGTGCAGAATCATAACTAGGTGCAGCAGTGCTTTAGAATATATACAGCTAAACATCAATAATGGTCATTGCTGCCTTCTGTCTCTTGTAATTTTTACTACTTAAGCCTAAGTGGGGGGAAATCTTTTGGTGCTGCATGAGGTGTTAAAAATTTGCTGAGTGAATTTGTAGGCCACTAAGCTGCTCAGTGGTGGAGATTGCTGAGCCTTGGTGTACTGCTCGGGAGCAGCATCCTACAGCACTGATGTCCTCTTAAGATGGAAACAGCGAGTTCTTTGAGCGTACGAGCAAGAGTGATGCTTACAGCGACTCTGCTGGGGGTTAACGTGACTGGCTTTAGGCAGGTTTCCCTTCTGGCGTTGTGTGAGGGAAGGTTTAGTCCAGCTTGAGTTTGAATTTGGGAGACTCGGTTACATCATGTTGAAGCACATGTACTATTTTTAGCAACCCACTTAAAAACTGCTCCCACGAAAGTGTTCCATGTACCTCAGCTCAGTGGGATGATCTGTGTGTTGAGAGTTGTTGCGTTAAGAGGCAGAGCAATTTGGCAGAAACTAAACCCCCTTGCTTTCCAGTCGATCCTCAGATATCAGAGGGACTGGGGGCGGCTGAGCTTAGGTTCTGAGTGATGCCCAAAGTCAGCGTTAGTAGTCCGGTCGCGCCCAACACCTTTGTTGGACTATCACGGGTCCGGATGCACTACTAACATCACACTACCTGCTCAGCCGGACACCTCCTGAACGAACACGGCCGCACTCAGAGGTACGGTCGCGTTCAGGGACAACACACACACGGCTGAGTCAATCAATAGTGCGATTTATTGAAGCAATAGACGCACAGGTTCTTTGGATTGCCGGCGATAAATTCACTGCCTACAAAGCACGTGCAAATACCAAAAGTATGAGTTACACCGCTTGGCTACAAACCCGTTAAAAGATGTAAAGTGACTCTATAGAGATTTCTAAGTTTCCCAGGGAGGCACTTGATATGACCAAGTGTTCGAATCTTACCCAAAAGCATCCCGATGGGGGGGAAGAGAGGGTCAGCCGGTCAGCGGATCCTAAAAGTCAGGGGTGATGGTGTCTTCCCTGACATCCAGCTCTTTTCAAACTAT
The DNA here is from genome assembly GCF_964289735.1 of Phaethon aethereus. Taxonomy (NCBI): domain Eukaryota; kingdom Metazoa; phylum Chordata; class Aves; order Phaethontiformes; family Phaethontidae; genus Phaethon; species Phaethon aethereus. The sequence goes on from NC_138587.1 coordinate 23,161,792, forward strand.
TTTATAGTGTTTTACTTTGCAGGTGGAGCTTGAGTGACTCTAGTCATACATACCTTTATCAGGATTGGTTCAGAATTCTCTCGCTTCACGTTTAAAGGTACAGACTAGGAAAAATTCAGTGCGCAAGCTCATTGAGGGGTGGTCGCACCCTGGGAGGTGGGTAACTTTTGAGAGGGGTGTGCATTTCAGTATTATAATGATATTATAATAAGCAAAGTTCGCTCCAAGTACAGCATTTTGTCAGAAACATGACAGACCGTTGGCTCAGGGTAGTGAATATGCAGCTTATCGGTTCCATTGTACCTTCGAGTTCTCTATATCTCGCAGAGCCTGGCCGCGGTGTCTCCACTCCGCTCCACCATCCGTACAGTTCCTCCTAGAGTCAGCACACCAAGCTCCCCTGGTGTGGTAACATCTAGGGTTACAGGCCTAGGGAACTCCCATGGAATGGATCCCTTGCATATCAGCCGCACTACACCCTGGAAGCTTCCTCAGTGCTGTACCTTTCTTTAAAATATGGATAAAAGTTAGATTTCTAGGTCACCTCCAGCAATTATTCCACAAGAATCAAAAACATCGTTGTATGTGTTATGGCAGGAGCAGTCAGAAGTCAGACGCCTGTCAGAAGCGTGCAGTCTTGGATTAGCAGCGCTTCAGAACAGAGACGTTGCAGGTCTATTGAAGAGGTAGAATAATGTAAGAGGCGTATGATTAAAAACAAGTTATTTAAGCTTTTATTGCATTTACAACAAATTAAGTGCTCTGCAATTAGAAAAAAAAACAAAAGTGCTTGGCTTAACAAGCGTTGAGCTACTGTGTAAATCTTTTCATGAGCCATTTCTTGGTCCATCTCATTATGTAATGTAATTGTGTGGCCCGGCTCACTTCCAGTAAACCACCGCTCTGGCCCCGTGGCAATCTCACCACCATCCCTTATTCAGCCTCTCTCCGCAGGGAAGAGTCTGAAAAAACATGGTAACGGGACAGATGACCGGTGTTTACAATAAGCTAATGGGAAACCCAGCTGGTTTGATAGGTTGTGTAATCTTGGAGAGGAAAATCCAGTGCCTTGAAGAGAAGGGAGTACCAGTATACCCTCTTTATGGTAACACTATTAGAAGATGTGTTTTCTTGTGTGTGCATGGTCATATATTTCAACGCTCCAATCTGTCTTTTCTAAGTTACTTGCTTATTGCAGAAGGGCCAAGCGGTTTTATATTTTAACTGGAGGAAATATCTCTTGAATGTGTGTTGAATTTGGAAGTCTGATTTGGCTCGATTAAAATGTGATTAGGCTTTCTGTCTCCATTGTAGAGGCTGTAAGTGCTCTGGAGAAACATTTAATGTTGAAGGCTGGCCTGCTGGTTTTGGCTAAAATGTAGATAGAAATATGCAGTGCTCTGAGAAATTCCAGGACTCCCACTAGGTCAAAAAATTTTAGCATTTCATCAAGTTCCCTGGTAATATGTCTCCATGTATCGCAATCGTTATTGCTTGGAAATGCACCAACTTTGCAACGAGCTGAGAGTATTTATTATACGTGCTGGATGGCGTTCTCTGAGCAGAGAGGTCTGATTAAAATAATTTTCATCTCTTCTGGTTTCAGACTGCATTTGTGTTACATGCTGATGTTGTACTGTATGTTACATGCTTCGGATGAGATTAATTTAGTTACATGAGTATTTATCTAGCCTAATTCTACTAATTCCAATATTTTTAATCAACCTAATCTGGTACAATATGATCAGGATCCAGTCACTTAAATCTGGGCTAAAGCAGAAATTAGCTGCACTTTCAGAAGTGTACTTGGCATAATTCAAAACATCATATACAGGAGATCTTAAAAATCCCACAGCTGGTCATCTTGTTATAACCAAACTAATTGGGAGGTCTATGATAATGGCTCACTTCAGTATATCTATCTTTAAATCTTTGTAGGAACTGTATCCGGCTGGTCTTTTTATGGAATATCACTTTTCGGGGTGAGAATACAGAAAGCTTTACTTACAGTTAAAATTTGCAGTGTACCTGTTCTCTGGCCTAAACTCGGCTGACAGCATAACTGAAATCTCACAACAGACCTTTCTTGGCTTTGGCACGGTGTTTTTGAGCAAGTTCCTAAGAGGTAGTCCAACAAATTATATTAAATAATTTTAATAATTTTCAACTGAAAGAACAGTGTGACTTGCATACGGAACCAAAAAACTCTTCCTTTGTTGCCACTCCAGTCTAAAGGTGTTGATAATACAGTAATTTTATAGTAAAATGGGGCACTAATGTTCCATGGAGTCTCAGTGTATTCAATATTTTCGGTCCTATGGTGTGCTGGGTCCCCTAGACCCTCTTTATGCCAGGATGTGCATGATCAAGCTGATTCCATGAGTCTTCACAGTGAGTGGCTTGATGTCCGGTTCTTTTTCATGAGAAATTTGGGAAGCAGAGCTAGAATGGTATGGTGGGTCTCCCAGCAGCTTCTCCATGTGGCCCCATGTGGTGAAGTGTTGTCTGTGCCCTTTTCGGAATCCTGTCTATTCACCTAATTCCCGGTGAATCGAAGGCACGTTCAACACCTCAGTGGCTTTAAGGAACTCGCCCAATATGAGTTGCCAGGACGACGCAGAAGTTACCTGCAGAGCAAAGAGTGGACTGCTGGGCTCATAACTCCATGTCCAGTGCTTTAACCACTAGAGGACACTGCCTCATTATTGTTAGGAAAATTAATCATCGCGCATTTAAAATGCCTAACTACAGGGGTTGTCTTTGTTGGCTTAACTTCATCTCAGATAAGATTTATTTTTACTTATTTTGCACCATAAGTATCCATAGTGCTGCCATATGCTCAGATGCTACTTTGAGCTGAATCGGGGCCCAAAGACAGACGGGCATGCTGCCCTTCCCCAGGTGAAAGCAAATACCTGATCTTATTGTGCAGTGCCTCGAAGAAAGCAGAGCAACACTAGGAGACCCTGCAATATTAAGAACCGTGCGTCGCTTGGGTGAGCTCATCTGTGAGCGATCGCTCAGGCTCACGCTTATTGTTAGGTCTCTTTCAGACTTGGCAGGCTTTGGCCTTTGCTCTGGCGCTCACCGACAAGGACTGGCCGGGAAGGTGGATCCCACACCTATCCTGTGAGCAGCTCCACAGGGAGGCGGAGGGCAGCTGGCCGAGAGGGAGCATGAAAGACATGCGCCTTTCTCCCTGCTTGGGATGCTCCCAAAAGGACAGACTGGTGATGGCAGAGTTGGTGTGATGACCTCATGCTTTACCAGCCCATGATGGTCTTGTGCTCTGGCTGTGGCAGAAGCAGGAGGCCACGAAGTGAATGGTGCTCCAGACTTGTGTGCAGGTCTGGCGTGTGAAGGTGTTGCGGGCAGGGCTTTGCTTCCTCTGGGGAAGGAAGGAAGAAGGTACAATTCTTCTTCTGTCTTCATCTTGGAAGAGCTTCAAAAGTAGGCTGTCCACCAACAAGCTTTTTTTTTCTGTGGTTGGATCCGAACAGGAGAATATAAAGATGCTTCAGGGTAAATTGATAGAATTTGCTGCTGCTTTTGCCGACCAGAGTATTTAATTGTCACCTACTTCCATGGTGGTAGCAGGAATGCATCTAGATTTTTCAGTATCGTGATCACATTCACAGAGCTGCTATAACCATGAGGAATAACTGAATATAGTAGTAGATATTCTTGTGTTAAATCCCACAACTCATTTCTGTGCATCATGAACTTACTGAGCTGGGAAGTCAGCCCTCATGAATCAGATAAATGCATCTCCTCCAAGAGCTGCTTATTTTCCTCTACCTTGTGCATCACAAACCCTGCAGATTGGAAAGAGGCAACTTGCGGGGTTAAGTTAGGGAACAGGCTCTGCTAAGTCGCTGTGAATCACTGAGGTGTCTCAGAGTGAATTCAGCTCTGATAAAGCGGTGTTATAGCCACGAGGAGATAGGATAGTCTGGAAGTGTTCATCAGTCGGTTCCTGTGCGGTGCCAATACTGGTGTACCCATGTGCATTGTATAAAAACTGCTTTTATCTGCCACACATCTTGCTGGTTTTCAGCAGCTCCCTCCGTGATGAATATTCATACTGGTGTCTGCTCCCCATAAATACAAGCTATCCCAAATACCCCTTTTATGTGGAAAATCTGGCATTGTTCTATTAAAAATGGAGAGGCAGAGGAACTCATGGAACTTGAAAAAGAGTAAAAATAGTACAATTGTCTAAAGGTAGGTGGACGTTGCAGTCCAGATGTATGAACACCAGTACTCACGACCGGCACAGTCTTTATCTGGAAGGTGGACGGGCACATTTTTCGCGTCCTAGGATGCATTTCTGTGCGCAGTCAGGAAGCATCTATGCAGATTTCCTTGCTGAATGCTGCCAGCCAGCACTATTTCACTTACAAATGCATGATAGCTTTATTAATTTCCCTTGTTATAATTGCGGTGAATTCTTTTCTTGTACGCTGAACAGCTTCTCTGTTGTTTTGAGAATCGTGTTAGTGCAAAGATCTCTTGAGGCTTGAGTTTGACTGACAGCCAGCCAGATGGGAAACATATTTTTGACTGACAGACGCCTGAGATTCATAGCCCTAAAGCCTCTGGTAAAAACCGGGGGGGGGAGCTCAGAACACAAACGCCGCTTGGAAACAGGGGAACGCCAAGAATGGGCAGCTGATAGCTGTCCGTGTGTGGAAATACACAGAGCTTGATCGCTTTCATACAGCTGGAGGCCCGAATCAATTACAGAGACAATGATAAATGTAAATTGCTTTGTGTTCTTTTTGTTAGGAGAGCGTTTGGGTTTGTCTTTAAAACTTGCCATAGGATGGCATCAAACCCCTTTTGTGTCAAACCGGGTAACGGGTGATTTTTGCCGAGGCCAGCACTCACTCAGGTGAACTTTGAGCTTGAGCTGGCTCCTCTCTCTGGGGACCCCTCTTACGGCCGGAGCTAGCGCGGCTCCCCGGCCGCAGTTTGAATAATATTTAGTGCTGTACTGGCTCTCGTTTAAGTGCAGCTAATGCAAGGGGAGTTAACCTGAGTGCAGCAAACTCGAGTCAAGCCTGGGATGGAGACAGCCTCAAATGGCTGTGCTCAATAGGTTCTGCATACGTTCACGAAATTAAAGGAAAAACAATTAAATCGCCCCACAAACACCAGCGGGCGAGCGCAATTGAACGGATGAGCTGCAAAACGCCGACGTGCTACCCCTGAAGCGGAGCAAATGACGGGAGCCGTGCCCTCAGCCGCGCCGTGGTGCAGCGGCTGGGCTACCTCGGGCACCCGAAACCGGCCAGCCCCGGGGGCGAGGGGCACCCCGGGACGGGGTCCGGCCGCGCAGCCCCCCGGGGGTCCCCGGGGAGGGCGGGCTGCCTGGTTTAAGAGGCTCTTTCCCTTCGTGCTCTCGGCAAAGCGGTTTCGTTTCTTTACGGTGATCTATTTTCTGTGTAACCGAACGTGTTCTTGGTCCCTCTTTGAGCGGAGGAAATGCGCAATTCCCTTAACCACGTCCTGGCTTTTATCTCCTGTGTTTTCCCAAGGCTGCCTGCTGCGGGGGAGCGAACCAGGTGGATGCAGTCTGTGAGTGGAAACCTCCCAAGCCCTGTGTGACAAAAATTTATAAAGCCAATTGGGGGGGTTCAGCCTGGAGCAGAGAAGGCTCCGGGGAGACCTTACTGCAGCAGCCAGGAGTTAAAGGGGGCTTATAGGAGAGATGGGGACAGACTTTTTGGTAGGGCCTGTTACAACAGGACAAAGGGCAATGGTTTTAAACTAAAAGAGGGATGGTTTAGACTAGGTGTAAGGAAGAAATGTTTCACCACGAGGGTGGTGAACCCCTGGCCCAGGTTGCCCAGAGAGGTGGGAGATGCCCCATCCCTGGGAACACCCCAGGACAGGTTGGACAGGGCTCTGAGCAACCTGGTCTAGTTGAAGCTGTCCCTGCTCAGTGCAAGGGGGTTGGACTAGATGGCCTTGAAAGGTCCCTTCCAACCCAAACTCTTCTGTGATTCTATGAAATTTAATAATCTTGTTGTTTACAAGCAGTGTTTTTTATAAATGTATTCACTACTGCAGTTGTGGAATCTTTTTTTCAGGTATAGTGCTATTATAAAGCGTTTTAATGATTTGATATATGAATATTACGGATCACCTAAGTCTTATCATATGTTTCTCTTCTTTAAACAGACACCATCACCGAGTCACTGACTAATGGCCTCAGCACTGTAACGTTTGATGAGAACAGATCTTGATTAAAAGACAGCAATGTTACTAAAACCAGTTAGAGGTGCGCCAAAGTTCAGCTGTGTTGGGTTTTTTAGCATAGAAATACCCACTAGCTGGGCCCATCTGCTTGGGATGCCAAGAGCGTTGTCACACCTTGATGCCCGAGGGACCCCTGTGTAGGAGAGCCAAATTGAGGAGGGTCTTCAGGGCTCTGGCCTCTCCAGTTTTCCCACTGGACGTTTCACTTGCATCGCTGGGTTGAGGGATGGCTGAGCAGCGTCGGGGCCAAGGTGTCTGGCAGAAAACCCCACGGCAGCAACGCTGCTCTTGGAAAGCAGCAGATACACTGTGTGTGCTTTCACCCCTGCACGGTCAGCCTTTGTCTTGGGTTAAGAAAAGGCCAAATTCTTCTCATTAGCGGCTGTAAAGGGGGTTCATCTCCATCACCGCTTCATGTGCACTGCCATGGATTAGGCGGAGTTGATAGCAGAAGGTGGCCCAAGTTCCTAAACGCTCAGCAGTTCCTCCGTTGTTGGCGTTCTCAGACATCGTCTGATGGAGCTCAACTTTCTGCCTGCTCTCGGGTCCCTTCCCTTTGGAAATCAGCAGTGGTAGGACTGCATGTTGGAAATGTTTTGGACTTGAATTGCAACCTGTGGAGAGGGGGCACAGGGGTCCCACCACCTGGCGGTGGTTAGGAGCTGGGGGTGGGAGCGGGGTGGACAGACCAGGAAGAGGACTTGTCAACTGCGTCTCTTGGCAAGAGCTGTCAGAGAAAATTCATTCTGGACGACTTCCTACCTGGAGCCAAGTGTTAACGGTGATGTAACCTGTCATGCCAAGAATTTTTGTCCTCTCTGGTTGGGAGTATTGGAGTAGTTGAAAGTAGGTGGGGATAGAGAGAGAAAAGAGCCTAGATGATTTTTTAAATGTTTTTCAATGAAATTCTGCAGCCTTTGCTGTTATTTGCGTCGTCTCTCTTGGATTTCACCCTGTTGCAGAGTCAGATCATCTAGAGGAATTAAACTCTGATGATTAAATTCCATGTTAAAATGAGTAAACATATTGGGATCCTTTAGCACTAAATCACAATGATGTTATGTTAGACACTGAAAAGATAATCCAAAAATTACTCATTTAGTAATATTTTTAAAATTATTTTAGGTGCCTGCCTTTTAATGTCTTCTGACATGTACTTTTTAAGTGATTTATCCATGCATTTATAAATTTCTCTTCTGCTTGGAATACAGCAGAACTAGGTCTTTGATATTTAGATCCTCGTAATTGTTCTTGGAATTTTTCTTTGGATAAAGATTTTGGCATGGGTGATACTTTGTGAAACAGCCTTGTGTCTGGATCTCATTCATCACAGATCTTGAAAAGAAATGACTCTTGGCTTTCACGTAGTGCCATGGAATTTTTCAAAGGATGAATTCAAACTATAAAGTGTATGTACATTTAAATACAGGTTCCTTTCAAATATGCAGAGCTTACATAAGGATCAGATTTGTATACATTCTGTTAATGGTAAGTGTTAATTTAAAATGTGTTATAGGCAATGGAATATGCCCCTTTATGTTAAGCTGGGTTTAAATATGACTCCATTTGCCAAATAAATTTATTTCCTTGACATAATTCTGTCCTGATCAGGCATCATGAATGGAAATTGAAGTTATTGCTGGTTTTTTTTTTTTTGGTTTGTTTGGGTTTTTTTGGTTTTTTGGTTTTGTTTTTTTTTTTTTTGTCAGGTTGCATCTGCTCTTTCTCCTTGCAGCGTTTTGCCCTGGGGTGTTCAGCAGCTGCCCTGCAGAGAGCACTGAGCAGACCCCTCTGGAGCTGGGATCCTGGCATTTGGGCAAAGGTAAAGCACAAAGACAGTCTGTGCCAGCTCACAAATTACCAAAGTGCAGCAAAAAAAGAGGGGGGGGGAGGGGGAAAGAGGGGGAGAGCAGAGCGGGCTCCTGGACTACGTGATGTAATAGGTTTGCTCCGTCTCTGATCTCAATGCCTTCCGTTCTGGAAAGGCGTTGATGAATTGTGCTCTGTCCTGCCGAACTACTTCTGGTGTGTAAAATTAAGCTCATACCTCTCTCATGCCAGGTTCAGGGCTTACCGCTTTAACTGGAGTGTGGTTACTGGAGCGATGCTTGCTTTAGAAGGGTCGCTGGAATTGTAAAGCAGGATACTGGGTCGCGTTAAAGCAACTGAGCTCATGTTAGCAAAGCCTGGCAGTTCTGACGTGGAGCCTTTAGATTTACACAGTCTTTTGTCTTGGGCCTGACCTAAATCATCGACATTTAAGGACAAGAAATGAATTAAGTCTTGTCTCTGTACAGACTAAATCCCTGGCCTCTGCTGAGCGTGCCATTAACAGAGCCAGCAGTGGTCATGTCTTTCCTCGAGACCATCATAAATTGCATTTATTAATGGCAGATTATATAAATTTCAGCCAAGCCTTTATCAGCACTTAGGCCAGACACCAGATAAACAGTTGGCTGCAATCCTGCCCTCTAATAAAATTGTACGTGAAACTTGAACTCAGTTTTGCGGTTTGAACGCTCTTAAAAGCCGAGCTGGTTACTCGGCGGCGTAAACCGGCACTTGCAGCCTAGAGCCAAAGCGAGTCGGCTGCGCTACCCCTGATGAGGATCCAGCCCTTTCCTCGCGGTGGGAGAGTCCCGGCTCCTGCCCCGGCCCCCGCTCTGCTTGCGGAGGAGGGAGGATGAGGACGAGCGCCGCTGGGGAGGCCGAAGCCCCGTGCGCGGGGCCGGCGGCGCGGCCGGGAGGGCGCCCGTCCCCGGCGCGCGGTGCGCGTCCCTGCGGTGCGTCTCCTGGGCTCAGTTGCGCCTCACGCTTTTTTCGTTGCGCCGAGTTTCCCATCACGTCTGGCTCACGGTCTCCCCTCGGAAGGACGAGCTGCCAGTGGTGCTGAGGGAAGGTTCCCGCTGCTGGGAAGAGACTCCCCGCTCGCGACGCGCCTGTGCGGCGCACGGCGGGGATGAGCGCGGACCGCACATGCCGGAGCTCCCAGGGCCCGTGCTCTCAAGTTAAAGCAAAGTGACAACACATGTGGTGTCAACTTCTGCAAGGGAGACGAGAGCGGCTCCGGCAAACTTAGCGAGTGTAGCCTTTGTGCTATTTTTCTAAGGGTTTTTTTCAAGACTTTGAAATATTTTTTGACATCTGCTCTTCATTACGCAACAATATAGCTGTCTTTTAAGGAAAAGAGGCATTTTTCATTATTCATTTCAAAGTTAACAAACACATTTTAAAGTGCCCACAATAACTGCACGGGATTTTCTTTCAGGTGATTTGGCCCCGCAGCCGAGTCCAACTACAACACTGTTTTCTGTTCCACGTCTACATTTTCCTTGGTCACAACCAAAGCCAGGTTTTTATCGGAGTTCCTGGGCTTATTTTTTATTGAAGAAATACTTTGACTTCGTCTGGATGGGTGACATGAGACTCTGGCAGGAAATCTGAACCTTGCGGTGCTTCACGTACCGAGTTCATCGGCAAAAGCGTTTTGTTTGTAGGGACAACAGGGTTGCGTCGGGGTTTTCCCCTTTCCCATCAAAGGTGTCACGTGTAGTTGTTTTCTTTCACACCCAAGTGGAAAAACACGTAAACGTTGAGGGTTTTTTGAGCAAAAATAATATGTAAGGGTTTTAAGACAGAGGTATGCAGTACCGAAAAGCTGACTTCCATTTCCCCTTCCACGCCACATCGCGTGCGCTGTATTTCCGTCTCTGGGGCTGGGTGTAGGACTCGGGCTGCTTCCCGAAAGGAGGGGCCAAGGGCGCAGCGGCTGCAGGGGTGACAGCGCGCACGTACCTCGACTCCTGTCTTCAGTAATTAATTGTCGCCCGCATTTTCACGCGGGGGACAGTGCTGCAGGCGCCTTCGTTGGGTTTTTGTGACTCGCGCAGGAACCCCGGGTCTGCCGGGAGCCGGAGATGCGAAGCGGGGAGAGATCACAGGCTGGGGGGTGCTCTGGAGGAGGAAGAGGAGGGGTCTCTGAACTCCATGGGTCCCGCTTCTGCGAGAGACGGTTGGGGGTTTGTTTCTTGATTTGGTTTTGTATGTTTTAGGAAATCGTTAAGCTTTTCATACACAAGGAAGGGGAAACATTGTCCACAGAAAATACGTGTCATCTTGGCATTTCAGTTGTTTCTTGATACTTGCAGTTCTTCACTTTTGGTTTTGTACATGCAGGGGGAGATTTTCTCATCCCCGGGACGGTCAGAGAAGATTTTAACTTTTAAAACATTAAACTTTTAGCACCGCTAAAAGGGGAATTATTAAGAAAAAAAAAAGAAAAAGCTCTGCTGATCAGCAATAACGTAGTTTCCTAAAGCACGCGATGTCTTTTGATCAGGTAAGCTAACCCGGGGCTGTGCCTGGGAGTTGGTGAGGGTATAGCTGAGAAGTTAACACAGATTTTTCTGTACCCCTGACAACTTCTGGAAGCTTGATCCCAGGGCTTCCAACCTGTATTGCTCTGTCTTTTTGGAAGAGAAAAATAAATCAGAGGAACAGGTAAGAGTGGAAAGACCAGGGGTCATCTGTAAAAATAGGTGGAGGGCAATCTGTACACCCTGCAAGCTTCAAAGACCCGAACAGCAGCGAAGGAGTCTCTTGTATCTGCGCTTGACATCTTCATTTGCAGTCCCACACAGCGTCCGAGCCTCACTCCGTATTCTCGCCCCGTGAGCAGAAATGGCACGTTTGTATCCGTACTGCGTCCGTTCCGCTTCTCATTGCGGAGAGCGGTGGGGTGAAGCGCTGGAGCTGGGGGTTCCCTGCAGACTGCTGATGTCCTGCGATACAGGAAAGCAGCCGAGGCGAGTTTTCTAAAACCGGTTAATTAGAGGTACAGCAGCTGGCTCATAGCTTGGTTACTGAAGATGCCAAATAAATTCCATCCCTCTTGTCTTTCCTAGTGTAAAGCAAATGTCAGAAAAACGAAGAGAAGGCTCCCGCTCCCACAAGGCGGAGGAGCTTTAGCTGTAAAGAACATGGCTTCCTTAACCCCGTCCGAGGCATTCAGATAAAATGAGAGGCAGCGTGTCCCTGGCCTCGTATTTCCCCCCACTCAGGGCTGCAAGTCTGTGCTCTCAAAATATCGGAAGGTTATCTTCCAGGCGCGGGTCTCTGGGTGTGCTCTGCGCAGCCAGGCTACCCCGCTCTGCTCACGCCGATTCCCTTCCCGAGAGTTTCGTTGTCACGACCCTAACACATCCCACGGAAAATAAGAGCAGCTCCCTCTAAATTTAGAGCACAGCAGGGTGTAGCTGGCATTAAGCAGGACAGTGACTGGAGCAGCAAGGCTACGAGCTAGCTCCGTTTGACTTGGTCCCAAGAGTTGAGCGGTATTTGCTTTATTTTATTGTGTTGACAGCTGCAGTTTCAGAAGAAAGCTCGAGCTCTGGGCTCATCCAAGCCCGGAGCGGCTCTGAGCACGGCGGGCTCAGGAGAGCTCTGCTCTGGGCAGCCTTCCTAGGCAGCCTCTGTTCCGGCTGCGTCCCGACCCGCCCGCGCACGGGGAGGCACCTCCATGTTCAGTGGCTCCAGGGACCTTCGCCGCCTTGTTTTCCTTTGGCCAGGTATCGCTCCTGGTCTCCGCCCAGGCGCGATCCTAATGCAGGACGACAGCGTTAGTCCTGAGCGCGGTGGGCTACCCGCGGTCAGAGCCCCCCTTCAGCCGGCGCTTTTCCATCTGTCTGTCCGGGTGCGAAAGGGTTTGGCGCAGTTTACTCCAGATGCGAGACAGACGCCGATATCAGCTTAGTCCTAATGGCTAAAGCGATTGCTGTGGTTGACTCCAAAGTGAAGTCCGTGGGCCGTAGCGTTGCGTCGAACTGCTTTTACAGAGTTTAAAGCCTTTACAGAAATCCTTTAGATACAGCGTCGCGGTCCGAGGAAGTAACCCCACAGTCTGAGTTGTTAACGAATTTTTATTAAGCAGCTCGTTCTGATGATGATGAGAACATACAACACATTTACTACTTTTTTTTTTTATTTTTTCCCCCCAGAATGAAACCAGGCAGTTTAGTTTCTGGGGAAAAGAACTGTGTCAAACATGCCGCTTGCGAGTCGGGGAGGGAGGGAGAAAGATTTGCCATTGACTAATTTAAGGGATGCTCTAATCGGCTCCAACATTTAAACAAGCTTCTTTTCATACGTATATTGGGCCATTTTCAGTACTAAATGGCTCCATTAAATGGTTTTCCAGGTCTTCTGCTGGCCAGACAGCTATTAAAGTCAATGGGAGTTTAGCCTCCGTAAGAAACAGAGCATCAGTTCTTCTGCCAGGTGAAATATATCATTCAACAAAAGCTAAACTCCTGTTCAGAGAATCCACCAAGCTAATGTAAACAAGGGCATAAAGCTTCTCAAATCCTGCTGAGCTGTTTTTGCAGAGGTAATGTCTTTCACAGCACTAAAATCGGTTCCACGGGAAAGCGAGCCGGGAACCACAGCGGTGCTGCACCTCCCGCCGGAGGAGCGGGGACCGCCGAAGGGCAGCGGGAAGCCGACAGCAATTCCCCCGCTCTAGAAGAAGGAGGGAATTCTTCCCGAAGGAAGCCAAGGTCATGTCTTCAAGAGCTTCCCGCAGCCTGCTCTGCTAAAAGCTCGGCTCCAGAGACTAGTGGGTGACCTCGTCAGAAATGCCCTACGTGTGAAGCGTTTTTGCGAACGCACAACCCCCGCCCCGAATCCTCACAAATATATTTGAAAAGGACTGGAATTGCCAAGGTCGTAGGTTATTTGGTCGTGACTAGGTACAAATCTCCGACTGGAAAAGAGCCTCTCCAGCAGGTTGGTTCTCGCTAGGGTATCTTAGTGCTTCCTGCAGTAAAGATTAAGAAGTAAAGGTAATTTATTTTTTTTCCTGCACAAGTGTCGGAATATTTTTGGTTTCCCAGAATTGTGAAAATAGTTTGACAATCGCACACTGAATTGGTGGGGGAAAGGGGGACAACCATTTGGTTTTCTTTACTGTGAAAAATATTTTATGTTGTCATTTCTTTGAAAAACGAAGATAGTTGCTAAACCCATCTATTTAAAAACGTTTTTAATTTTTTTTAATGGATAGTTTTTTTCAAAAAACCAAAACAACCCAGGAACACGTTTCCTAAGGTGTGAATGATCTTGGAATGCGTTACTGTTAGTAAAGTTTCACACGCACAAAAATAAATGGTTTGATTAAAAGCAACCGAGCCGCACCAGGGATGGTGTCCTGAAAGCAGCTGGGCAGGGGCGAGAGGCCTGGCTCCGGCCGGGACACGTAAGCGTGAAAGAGAGCGCCAATTCCCGCCTCGCGGTGCAGCTCCGGGAGCGTGAGGCCGAGGGTAACGGCCCACGGCGGGGCAAGGGCCGCTCGCTCGCGCTGCCCTCAGCTTGTTTGCGTTCCGTTTGCCGCCGTCGGCGCAGGGGTAAGGCTAGGTGCAGCGGGAGATTCCTCACGCTGCTTTTTGGAAGAGAAAACAGACGGGCTTCCGTGGACAAGTGGTTGCTAAAGGACATGGATGCTTCCTTGTAGCGGCTGAAGCGCCGTTTGCTTCGCTCTGTCGCATAAACAACCTGGGCTGCCGGCATGTCCCCGTGCCCTGGGGATGGCGGCGGGTAGCAGGGCGAGGCAAACGAACGCGCGTAGCCGGCAGCCTTACCTGAACGCAGCGGCGGCACGGCGGGAGGGAGGGGCAGGACCTGGGCCTCATGCTAACGACCTGCGCGCCGCGCGTTCGCGGTGAGGGGCACGCTGGCGCCGGGTAACGGGGGAGCACGCGCCCTGCCCCCCGACTTTCCCACTTCCCCCGCGGGTCCGCCCGCGACTGACCCCGCAACGCACCCACACCTCTAACCGGTTATGGGGACGTGGCAGCGAGGTGGTACTGTCCCTCCATTCGGTGGAATTAATCTGGCCCTGAGCGGGGCGGGGGGGCAGGGATTTGCCATTCCCACCTGCGACAGAAACCGGTTGCTCGCGCGGTGGAGGCTGCGCTTTGTCAAGTTGTCCTCAGCTGCCGCCGAGGTGCGGGCTCCTGTGCCGGCGGGGAATGTTGTAAACAGCCATCGCTAATTGCAGCCGCCGGCTCGGGCCTGGCAGCCCGAGCACTGCGGGCAGCGGCCCCGAGGATCAAGCCCTAACCCCGATTTCCTGCCTGTTGGCCGTCCAGGTGCAGCGCTGACAGATTTGGGCATCTCCCTGGGCTCACACCCCTAACATCTGCTGGCTCCCACGTCAGGCTGTCTCCATCCATCTCCTGGCACAGACCCCGCAGGACCATCATGAGGAATTCGGGAAGGAAACCCGACTGATTGCCGTAAAACGGAAGCTGGCAGCCCATTTAATGGGCTCAGAGCGATCCCTTTGTCTAAACCACATCTCCCCTCACCTCTCGTGCTCAGTGGAGACCGAGGGTGCTCCCCAGGTCCCCCTTTCTGCCTTGGTCTTTTGCACAGAGGCAGGCTGGGTCTTTGCTGTCCCATGGCCTTCAGCTGAGGTCCTCCCCTGGTTTTTATCCCGTGGGGTGTGCAGTGAGTGGTAAAGAGCCCAAGACAGACATGGACCTGCTTGAGCAGGTCCAGAGCCGGCCACAAAGATGATGAGGGGGTGGGAGCAGGTGCCAGTAGCTCAGGTGTCGAGAGCTAGGTCACTTGCACGCTATCGCTGAGTCTGTGACAAACGGGGGGGGAAAAGCCCGCAGTCCTGCTGCGCTCTCAGCAGGAGGATCGCATCAAGCCCAGGGTGAGCCCAGCCTAGGCTGCCCTGCCGGTGGGTGAAGCCCAGGATGGCACGGGACAGCAAGGCAAGCGTGTGGGGATGCCCCTGTGTGCTCAACCAGCGCTGGTGCCTGGCAGGGTTTGCTGTTGGTACCAGCCGGACACGTGTGCGACAGCTCCGTCCCTCTTTATTCGCAAAGAAACGGCCGATCCCCGAAGCCGTCGGTGGGGGTTCTCTCAGGGCACCCCCAGTCCCTGCCCTGGGGGGTCACCTTCAGCCTTTGGCTGAGGGTGGGAGCCGAGGGCTCGGGGGGCGCGGGGGCCGTTTCGGTTGGGGCTGGAGGCCGCTGGGCTGTTTCCATGACTGCACGGCGTCCAGGGACGGGCTGGGAGGGCGCGGGGGCCGTGGGGAGGCCGGGCGCGGTGGTGGTCCCTGTAGGTGTCGTGCCTGCGGGTACTCACCCCAGTTCTCAGGGGTGCCGGGGCGGCTGGTCCGGGCGTGTGGGCGCGACGGTCGGCCGCCGGCTTTGCGTTGGGCTCCTGTGGCAGCAGAGGGGTGCCTGTGGAGAGAGGAGGCTGCTGAGGGCCTCAGCTGCAGCTGGGGCACCGGGACTTGCTCCACAGCGTGGCCCAGAGCTGGCAAGGCTCACCCCCAGGGGCTGAGCTGCTGGCGCGCCTTGGCCGAGGCGGACGTCTGCACCTCAAGGCACCAGCGAGCAGGCGGGTTCCTCCGGGCAGGTTGACTGCTCAGCAGCGGGCACTAGTGCGCATCTGCTCTCTGGGGCAACCTCATCCCCCACCCTTACTCTTCCGGATTTCGCTTTGCCCGTGCCTGGGGCTCCTGGGGGCTGCTCTTGTCCAGGCAGCGTCAGGTTGAGCTAACGCTGGGTGCAGTCAGCGCGGGCTCCCAAGAAGGCGGCCCAGGTATTAAAGAGGCCAATTAAAGCACCTGACCGCAGCAAGAAACCTCAGCAGAATGTTTTGGCCAACCACTAACTCGCCAACCCAGAGCAGCCGGACTAGAAATGCTTTGTGGCCAAGAGCAGCCACCGAAGGAAGCAGTGTCAGGGGGGCAATACAGGACTCACTGCTGTTTCTTCTTCCTCCGCCTCTGGATATACACGCAGCACAGCAGCATGGCAACAGGCACGGAAATCACGGTTGCTGCTGTGCCCACCATGCAGCGCCTTCGCACATCTTGGGGGCAGAACAGAGGTGCAGTGCTCTGGGGTTTGGGAGCACTTGTGGTTTCCTCGCGGACCGCATCTGGGGGAGCAATTTGGAACATCAGTCTGACCTGTGCACCACTGGCAAGCTTGCAGCACGTCTGATATGGCCCAGAAGGGCTCTGTGTCCCCCCAGTGCTGGTGTCTGGAGGCACGCTCCCACCCTTTGCGACAGGTTGTCCCAGCAAGCAAAATTCAGAAGGCCCGAAGGAGAACACGGCGGGGAGCAGAGCTGCTGGACCAGTTGCTCCCTTGAGGGACATGGACAAAAACCATCCCAGCAGCAGGCAGTGCCACCCGCAATTCTCCCTCCCGTCAGGCCTGCTCCCACACCCCGAGGGGACGGAGTCCGGCCTTCCCAAGAGACACGTGAGCCTTGCTCTCCCCTTCCGCCTTTTCTCCAGCACAGGCACTGCTTGCAGCTGCTCCCCGGTTTCGGGAGGCCTCCCCCACTTAGGGACCCCAGCAAGACTGCTCAGTACCTGAGTCCGTTCGAAGGAACTCGTATACTCTGGCTTGGTGGTCTTGTGCGGACTTTGACAGCACTGCCAAAAAGCAGAGACGACACGTAAAGCCTCAGAAGGGCTGAGGCACAGAGGATACAGGAGGACAGGGAGGTTCCCTCTAAGGCTCTGCCCAGTGCGGGAGTCGGGGCATGGCTCTGGACCTCAGCTCACAGGAGGGATCCCGCTCTGTGCTGCTCTTGTGCCTTGGGCCTCTAGGGACTCACGGCAAGCTCTGGGATGCAGCTGCAGCGGGAGGTACATTCGTGCAAGCGCCACGTTGCCCAGCATCTGCAACGTGGTCCAGATGCCTGGAACCCAAATCCCTTTCAGCTTTGGCTGCTGACGTGACGTGCAAGAGTGGGCGCTGGGGGAAGAGCCTGCTGCTACACAGCGATCCTGCTGGCTGACACGGGCCGAGCACGGGACAGCAATTACCTGGCATGCTGGTGGCTCGCGTGGCCCTCGTTTCTTCAGCAGGGATGGGCAGTGAGCCCCTGCTTCGTCCTGGAAACGCGCCTTTCTGCACCGCCTCTCCGTCCGTCTCTTGAGAAAGCAAGCGGGAGAGTTGGATCAGGCGGAACCGTTCCCCACCACGGAGACGGCATCTTCCCGAGGCACTGATTCTCCAAGACATTGAACAGGTTCAGGAACAACGCCCGGGCTGTTGGGGCTGTGCCTGGTCGCTGGTCCAAAGAGCCGCTACGCCTGAGCTGCTGGGAGACCAGCAAATTGCACGCGATCTGCTGGTTTGCATTGCACGTAGCGCATCTGTGGCATGCGACTGTGAGGTGATGCTAAATGCCTGCCTTCAGTGAGGACGGGAAGGAGCTGCAGCCACGCCAGCCGGGGAGAGAGCCCCTGTGAGAAGGGCTCTTCCACAAGGCCCTCCTGCCTTTCCCTGCAAGCACCCGCAACAGTCACCTTCGTCCCCTCCTAGCTATCACGCTGCGGACAGGAAATCGAGCACAACCCAAAAAGCCTGCCGGATCAGCATCTCCACCCGCCTTCCAGCATCAGGAAGGAGCAGCCAGCATTGCTTGGGACCTCGCTCTCGCCTGGAGACTGGCCCAGTGGGCAAGCAGTGCTGTGCGAGAGCTGAACACGAGCTCAGCAGATGCCAGGCCCTCAAATCTGCCCACCGACGTCGGCACAAACCCGCTCTGAGCTGTAACGGTTACACTGGGGCGGCAGCTGCCCCTGGCACTGGGCTTGAGCCGCAACGGGCAGCAGAGGCTCTGCACCAGCACCTGCATGGCGTGGAAGCCAGCATCGCTGCTGCGAGGCTCGGATTGATCCCTTCCCGCTGTGCAGGCTACAGCGTGTCCAGGCACATTAACTAAAACCTCCAGGTGCCGAGTCTCACGGTTAAGGCAGAGGGAAATACACCCACCGTGTCCTCTCTGCAGCTCTTCCAGCATTTGCCTGAGGACTTGCGATGGCCCTGGGGACTTCTTTCCTCCTTCAGCTCGGTACTTTGCTCTTGCAGGACCTTAACAAAAAGTATTTGGTTCAATTTCATGTGAATAAATGACAGAAAGCCAGTGCTTAGCCTGTGAGGTCAGCAGAGACAGACCACTCGCCCCTGCGGTGCCCGTCAGGCTGTCGCGCAGCATGCAGCCGAGGAGCTGGAAAAGTCCTCCCTCCCCAGGCACATCTGTAACTAACCACCCAGAGAAGCTTCCCTCATCTGTTGTGACCTGTCTTGGCAGAACGGGATGGCAGAAGCGGTAAGGGGATCACGCAAGGAGCAGGCACACACGTGCAGGTCTCCATCCCCACAGCCACAGGGGCACCCAGCTGTCCAGCCTTTGGGCGTTGAGCTGGCAGCTCTCGGAGGGAGGAAGAAGCTATGACGTACCCAGGCGATGTCCCAGAGGCTCAGTGCTGGAACCCAGCCAGGAAGCTGCGTCGCCTTCGCCTACAGGCACGGCTGCAAAGAAGCGCGGGACAGAACAGCTCCCGTGACACAGCTCAAGACACTTGTGCACGTCGGAGCGGCACTGAGTGCCATTCAAAGACGGGATTACTCCACAGCACTCATCTCTCCCTTCCACTCAGCAAGCACGGTGCAGAGCGTCACCGCGTGCCTGCGGTGGCACCATGCTGGGACGCGAGGAACCGTGTGCGGAGCTGCCGGGAGAAAGGCCTCCCCCCGGGAGCTCTCACCAGCTCTAAAGTCAAGCCCAACAAGGCCGCTGGCTTGGCAGCCAGCACTGGGAGCAGCTCAGGCTGTGAAGGGCCAGAAAAGACAGCTTTGCAAGGCAAAGTGCCCCGGGGCACGTCACTGAGCCCGACCCGTTCCCTCTCTGCTCTTCTCCGCATCTGCATGTCGGCCACGGAAGGAGCAGCCTGCATTTCAGACGGCAGGAAGATCAAAAGGTAAATGCTCCTTCCTCCCACTGACTCACCTGTGGGATTGCTCTCAGGCTCGAGGACAGGAACAGGCCAGGAAGTCGGGAAGCCGTTGACCGTGAGAGAATCTTAAGGAAATTTGCACCTGAATAAGCTCCTGCCACCTTGCCAGTGTTCATTCTTTCAAGGAAAGGGGCAGTGAGAATGTACCTCCAGGGTGCCCCAAGGGCTCCAAATCAGCATCCAGCCAAGAAGGTGGATGTCCGTCACCCCCCGCCTCATCTAGAAGCAAGCAGAGATGAGAAACGTTTGCATCACATGTGGGGATCTGCTTCTGCCCGAGTGAGCTGCAGGCACTGGAAGGGGGTCAAGGTAACAACGTGGGAGGCAGGCGTAGGTGGCAATTGCCAAAGCTGCCGAGGGGCCTGGTGACCTCTTGGCTGGCACCTCTTCAGAGCTCTCCAAACACTCTTTCCAGGCCATGTGCAACACCCCTCGAGGAGCGGATGGACCAACATGCGGCCCCTCGGGGCTTTCTTACCAGGACAGCTCTCACGCACTCGGAGGAGACCCTCGCTAAAGCACTGGAGGAAAAAACCTGTCAAGCCACGCTTCTTGGGGAGAAGAGCCCGCTGGCCCGTGACAGGCTGCACCAGCGCCGCCCACTTACCCGCTTGCCACGGAGCCGCCCGGGCAGCCCTGGCACGCAGGGCCAGCAGGAGGAGGAGGACGACGAGGAGGCGGTGGGCAGGGGCCATGGCCCCCTGTGCTCGCACCATGCTGCTGCTGCTGCTGCAGTCGCTGCTGCTGCAGTCACTGCTGCTGCTGCTGCTGCTGCTGCTGCTGCATTCGGGGCTGGGGGCTGAGCCGTCTGTACTTATGGCTGACACGGCACCGCATGGCTCTGTGACCTCACAGCCCTGCTATGACCTCACAGCTGCGCCGAGTCCGCGTGGGGACGGCTCTCAGGGCACTCGTGGAGAGCCGCTGGAGCACAGCTGGGGGAGCTGCCTTCCCGGGGAGGGGAGCACCTCCCGTCGGGCAGCTCCGACCAAGGGCTGGGACACAGTCCCACGCGGGGCTGAGCCCACAGCTCTGCCCTGTTTTGCGGGCACTGTCACAGGGGCAGCGAGGAGCCCACAGCCCCCGGAACAGCAGGAAACCACAGCCAAGGGACGTCTGACCTCCGCGGGTGCTGTTGCCAACCACTCCTGAGGCTGGAGAGTGGGTGGTTTCAGTCTCGAGACAAGTGCAAGATCCCCTCCTGTAGGCCGCTTCCAGGCTGGAGCCCAGTTTGGCGCCTTGGGGAACCCCAGGGTTAACGAGTCTCTTTTGGTTTATGGGAAAGACGAAGCCTTTACTTTTCCATTTCTCCTTCATGTGGCATTTATGGGAATACTTGCTGTCAGGGTCCTCAAGGAGCAAAGTCAATCAATGAAACAGAAAAAATACCCTCCGAAATTCTTTGACGGGCAAAAGGAAACGGCGAGAGAGCACACCCTGGATGTATATGCAGCCTGACCAGCCTTGTGACCTTCTGTGGTGGAGTGACTGATGTCAGTGCACAAGGGGAGAGCTACGCTTGTTGTGTCCCGGGGCTTCTGTAAGGCCTTGGACACGGTCCCCCCCGAACATCCTTCTCTCTAAATTGGAGTGAGACAGATCTGATGGATGGCCCCTTTGGTGGATAAGGAATTGGCTGGATGGTCGCAGCCAGAGGACTCCATGTCCAGATGGTGACGAGTGGTGTCCCCGAGGGGTCCCTACAGGGACCAGTACTCTTTAATATCTTCATCAATGACAGAGACAGTGGGATGGAGGGCACCCTCAGCAGGTATGCAGATGACACCAAGCTGAGTGGTGTGGTTGGCACACCTGGGGGACGGGATGCCATCCAGAGGGACCTGGACAAACTTGAGGAGTTGGCCCATGTGAACGTCATGAGGTTCAACAAGGCCAAGTGCAAGGTCCTGCCCCTGGGTCGGGACAACCCCTGGTACCAGCACAGGCTGGGGGTGAAGGGATGGAGAGCAGCCCCATGGAGAAGGACTTGGGGGTACTGGGTGATGAGAAGCTGGACAGGAGCTGGCAACATGCGCTCGCAGCCCAGAAGGACAACCTTCTCCTGGGCTGCCCCCAAAGCCATGTGACCAGCAGGGCAAGGGAGGGGATTCTGCCCCTCTGCCCCGCTCTGGGGAGACCCCCCTGCAGGGCTGCGTCCAGCTCTGGAGCCCTCAGCACAGGAGAGACATGGAGCTGTTGGAGCGGGGCCAGAGGAGACCCCAGCAATGCTCCGAGGGGTGGAACAGCTCTGCTGGGAGGACAGGCTGGGGGAGCTGGGGGGGTTCAGCCTGGAGCAGAGAAGGCTCCGGGGAGACCTTACTGCAGCGGCCAGGGCTGAGAGGGGTGTGGTGAGAAAGATGCGGACAGACCTTTCAGTAGGGCCTGTAGCGATAGAACAAGGGGTAACTGTTTTAAACTAAAAGAGGGTAGATTCAGACTAGATATAAGGAAGAAATGTTTCACAGTGAGGGTGGTGAAACCCTGGCCCAGGTTGCCCAGAGAGGTGGTCGATGCCCCATCCCTGGAAACATCCCAGGTCAGGCTGGACGGGACTCTGAGCACCCTGCTCTAGTTGGAGATATCCCTGCTCAGTGCAGCAGGGTTGGACTAGACGGCCTTGAAAGGTCCCTTCCAACCCAAAGATTCTGTGATTCTGTTTTGCTGTGAAACCTGAACTGCTGCTGATGCTGTTGCTCGGTATTTACTCTGGGCAACGTGCATCCCAGGGGGCCCTGAATTATGGACGAGTTTCCCAGGTAATAATGCAGAATCATTTTTTTTTTTTCCCTGGTGCTCTCCTCTGTGTTTGGGACTTATCCTGAAATAGAATTTGTTATCGATGGGGAAAAAAGCCTGCTTCTTGTGGAAAAAATAGGTTGTAAGGTGGTGGGATTTGTTTATGGGCAGTTTTTTTCACTACGTGTATTGATTGCACAGCCGATAACCTGTTTTTATCCGTTCGTGTAGCTCTTGATTCAAGCTTATTCTTTCTTGTTTCTCACCACTGTTACATAGTCAGCGAGGGATTTTTCTAGTTCAGGGATTTCCTGGGGAGCAGGAGGCAGCCTTTCGAAGAAATGCAGGCTCAGGTTTTCTGAAATGCCAGTTTCACCTCTGGGAGAAAAATGGTGGTGTTCCTTTTCAGTGTGGGTCTGGAGATGAATTTTATCACGCCTCTCGCTGTTCATTCCACGTTCTACAGCTGCATGCGACTGCTTACACCTTTCGCCAATGCATCGTAGCAGGAACTTCAAGAACTGTGGTGTGTTGTTCAAGGATTTATTCTGAGAGTAAAAATCGGGATTCTGCCTCCTTCTACTCTTCCAGCACCCCTTGTGTATCTCTTGCCAGGCACTGCGAGGTGGAAGGGATGGGTAACGACCTGCGGGCACTGGCCGGTGGAGGCTCTACTGGCAGCGGGGACCCGTGTCTAGCTCTGCAGTGCTCCACGGAAGTGGCAAAGTACCGATTTCGCGCCGGACCCTCTGCCCCTTGCGCATGAGGAGGGCTGCACGCACCCTCCGCGAGCAGCTTCCCTGCTCGGCCCCATGGAACAGAGCCAGCATTACCGCTGCTTTACTCCTCTGCCCCCGTACCGGTGTTTTTCTACGCAAAGAGCTTGCGGTCCCGCTGGCCTTTTAATGGAAGGAAAATGCCCTGCTCCGTTGCTCTTTGCTGTCCTTGCCCGGTGTGGGGCCGCGGCAGCACGGGTGGGCGATCTCGCACGGGGAGGGGGATCCCACAGCGGGGCTCTGCCCCTCCCCGGGCACCCCGAGGGACCCGGCTGGCTCCAGGGCCTCCCCCATGTCTCCTCCCGGAGCTGCACCCCACGGCTTGGCCCCAGGGGCGCGGGACGCCAGGCACATCGCCTTAGCGCAGGAATTTCTCAGCCCGTCGCCAGTGGCTCACAGAAGGAATGCGCAGGAAAGCATAGCCACGTTTCAAAATACCAGATGCTCCGTTGTTTCCTTCCCACCGTGGATTTTCCATCACCCCAGCCTTGGCCCACCGGCAGCGTGCCCAGACGC
This sequence comes from Phaethon aethereus, assembly GCF_964289735.1. Taxonomy (NCBI): domain Eukaryota; kingdom Metazoa; phylum Chordata; class Aves; order Phaethontiformes; family Phaethontidae; genus Phaethon; species Phaethon aethereus. The sequence goes on from NC_138587.1 coordinate 23,184,922, forward strand.
TCTCCCCACTGCATTTCGGCAGCGCTGCCGCTCCCGGTCCTCCCGTTTCTATGGAAAAGCCTTCAGGTCAAAGAGTCCCTGTTCCTCCTCACTTGGAAGCATCTCCTGGCGGGAAATGATCTGCTGAATTTGTACCAAGACATTCGGTGATGACACAGTTGGTTCCCCAACGCGCTCAGAGTCCACAGGCTTCACGGTGCTGGACGGCCGGAGTCGCAAGCGTGTCCTTGCGGGGGGTCTGGAGGGGAAGGCCGGGCAGGGGAGCAGCCCCCTGCGCCCCCGGCCCCTGCCCCGGGACGTCCTGGGGTGTGCGGAGCAGCCCGGTCATGGCTTGGCAGAGGCAGCAGCCACGGCAGGTAGGTGGGCAGCGCAGTGAGGGGCGACGTATGGCGTGCTTATGCGACATGGATATGTTTACAATCTTATCTGTGCAACTTTATGTAAATGTATATTACAATTCGGGAAAATTCTGGGAAAGTGTGGGTTAATTTCAAAGGGACTGGTAAAGCATTATTACCGCTGTTTTCCTGGTTTATTTTTGATTTAAGAACATTATACGTTAGGTTTCTTTTACTATGACACCTTGCACGAACAGCCTCTGTGCCCGTGCAACGGTTCCTTCTTCCCCGAGCATTTGCCTGTTTGCTTCCCCCCGTCGCACCCGCCTGGGGAGCCCTGCTGCTCCGAGTACCAGGCCGGGATGGCCCTTCCTGCTGGGCATGGCTGAGGCGCCTGGGGCACCGGTCCCTCTTGCCCAGCTCCTCCATGGCACAAGGGTCCCGCGGCCGCCGTCCCTGCAGACCCACCGCGGCAGGGGGTGAAGCTCGCTTTTCCCTACGGCCAGTTTTTCCCACGCTGCTTGGACGTGCTTTGGCCGGAGGCGGCAGGTGCCGGGGTTTGCCTTTCCCCGGGTGCCCAGGGGCACCAACAGGAGCCCAGCCAGAGCCCCTCTTCGGGGGCGAGCGGTGTGGCCTCCAGCGACGTCGTCTGACTCCGCGATTTGCCTCGCCCACATCGCGTGTTGCCCCCTTTGCGTCGGCCTTTGCACCCGGTTTTCTTTTTAGCCCTCCTCTCCCGCGAAGGCACACGACGGGGCCGCTAAGCCCATCGCACACCCGCCCCGGGAACGGGGTGGGGGCTTCCTTGCAGCCCCTTCCTGCTGCTGCTGGTCGGCGGGATGCTGGTGCCGGGCTCGGGAGAAGGTGGGGAAGACAGCGGAGGGGAGCAAGCCGCTCCAGAGAGGAGCCGGCTGCGGGTGGTAGTAGAATAAGTCATGAAGTAAACTGACCCTTCCATCTCGTGTCTTCTTGCCGACAGAGTAATTCATTTAAGTGTTTTGAACCGGGTTCTGAATTTCACGGTGTGTTTGGTATTTAGGAGGTATGGGAGGCTAAATGAAAAAAGGAGTTAGAATTAAAAAAAAGAGAAAAGGCTGCTTCTCCCCGTAGACCGCGGATTTACCGGAAAGTGAGTTTTTCAAGCATAAAGGTTCTCGCTCCACTCCAGGAAAAGCCTAATTCAATGCACCAGAAAGATTTTTCACTTGAAACCTTGCTGATGTTCTCATGCTGCCATTCATTAGTGGAGATGGGCTGATTTCTTAGTATTCATGTTTGATTTTTGTTTGGAAACAGTAGGAGGAAAAATGTGCCCACTGTGAAGATTTGGTTCCCACAGGTCGGCGTATTATTCCAGCTGCAAAAGATGTGTGATGGATTCCCAGCGGCTTTCCCAGATGAAAATTGGTACTGGTGTGTGTGTGTGCCACGCCGAGCTGCTGGGCACGTTTTGTTTGTTTTCAGTTTTTTGCTGACAGTAATAAAAGCGGCCACCCAGGGCGCTGGGCATCCCAGGCAATCTTTTAAAAATGCGTAAAACAGATTTGTTAGCTCCCCTGAGTTAAATTAAACAACCCAGCGATAACACAGCCCTGCCTTTGTAAACGTGAGTAAGTGGCACGTAACACTTGATGCTGCGACGAGCACGGCGCCGCTAACGATCTTCATGCTCGGCTCCAGCACACAAGTGTGTTTTCTGCGTTTTTGAACCCCGACTCTCCGCCCTTCTCCAGTGATGATGGTTCTTCTCCCCTCAGGGCTGTACTCTGCTAAATCGGCTCCATGCCACCACCCACCGGCGCATCCTCGGTGGGAGGCACGAGCTCTTGCTGCTGGGGGTGCGAAGGCTCGCTCCGGGGTCCCGGCCGGGCTCCTCTGATCCGTCCAGGTCACGGGCAGAGTAAGGTGGGCGCGTAAGTTTTCCCAAGATATTTTTGTGCGTTTCCAGCTCTTTCTCCTCTTGCTCATAGTAAGTAACTATGATTACAAGAAATAATTAGATGTCGCTTGAAATATTCGGACCTTGTGACAAAAAATTAGCACATTCACTGCAGATCTTTGTTTTTTTCTTCTCCCCCCCCCCCCCAAAGGCAAATTACTATTTGGTTTCCCTTTCCCTTACACGTCACCATAAATTCCTCCATCGTGTGAGACAAGCCCCCGCTCCCCAGATCCCCCAGCCCCACTCATCGAATGTTCCCGACACGCGTAGCCAAGCGCATCAGGGGGAGCAAACGCTGGATGCGGCTGCAGGCGCTGGACAAACCGGGCAGGCTGCCGCCTCCCGAGGTGGAAATACAAGCAGAACAGAGCAGCAGGTAAGCGGTGGTATGTGACACAGGCGCTTTGTGGGGTGGCTTCCCCCCGCCCAGACCCAAGGATGACGGTCGCCCTTGGCTGGGCCGGGGCGCAGCAGGAGATGCTGTGGGATGCTCTCGAGCCGAGGCGACTGCCGTGCTGCTTCGCGGGAAAACCCCGCTGCGAGCAGTTTTGCTGTGAGAGGAGGAGGATCAGGCCTGCTGGAGCCTGGGTCAGAGATCTCCTTTCTTCTCTCAGGACTTCGTAGGAGTTTTGCATGGGAGAAAGGAAAAGGGGTCAGGCAGCCTCTGCAGCACTCCTTCAGCTGCTGGTGAAGCAAGAGGAGGAAAAACAGGAATTTAAAAAAACCCCGATAACTAAGTACCCTCCTAATTTCTCTCCTGTATATATGGCCTAGTCGTCTCTCCGCTGTTTTCTCCACCTCCATTCCCCAGTGCATCTCCCGGCATGTGGAAGGAATAAACTGGGTGTGAAGATTAGGGATGGGGAAGGAGCCCACGGCACTTTCCCCAGGAAGGGGACGGAAAATCCTGTGACTTCCAGAGGAGATGAGAGACAGGTAAAAGGGTGAGGAGCTGATGCAGTGGCTGAGGGACAAGGGAGAAGAAACAAGAGGGGAGAGAAATGGCTTGTGGCTATTTAATTGCAGGGCAGGCAGAAGACCCCAGTAACTCCAAAGAGCTGGGCACCTCCTTGCCATGGAGCAGCCGGCCCCAGGGGATCCCCTCTGCTCAAAGGTCCCCCCAGCCCAGGTACCAGGAACAGCATCAAACTAAAACGGAGCTTACTGTGGAAAGCTACCCAAGAATTGCTGTACGTTTCCAGCAGCTTTTGAGCACCATGGCTGTGGTCATGGTTGTGGCTGTTCCTGGACACCAACCTGGTTAGATCGGGGGGAACTGAAGTGCATGGGTGCGAGCTCTAGCTGCCTCCTCAGCTGCAGCGTGGGCGGCGAGTGGGCACCGTCCTTCCTCACTGATGAGAAGTGGGGGAGCAGGCTGGGTGGGAGAGATGCCCCACGCCTGCCTGAGATGACAGCGGTCCTGAGAGAGTTTGAGTTTCGGTGTTGATCCTCGGCTGCCGCTGAGTTCTCCTTCCTGCTCCTCTTCAGGGTCTGGCACGGGGAGAGGTGCAGGAACTGGAGTCGTATCGCATGGATGTTTTGGGTATGGGTGTTTTCCACCATTAGTGTGCAGGTCTGTATCCATAGACGTCTGCGGGTGGAGGGTCTAATCTCACGTTAATCTCGCTTGCTACCGATGAGAAGGCAGAGGACTGGGCTAGAGCCATAGCTTGTGAGGAATGACCAGATAGTTATGAACAGACCCAAGGAATGAGCAGCAAGGCAGCACCTCCCTTTGAGGAGAGTTATAAGCCCAGCAGGAGCCCAGCCCCGGAGCAGGATGCCTGGAAAGCTCTGCAACACAAACAGCAGGGAGCTTGCGCATACAGCGAAAGACTTTCTGACCTTATCTAGCCTTACACGTTCACTACACCTCTTCGTTTAAGCAATCATCATGGGGGCACTTTGCCCGTGCCGGAAGGTCCGTCCTTCCCCCGCTACTGCTCTGCAAGAAGATGCTCTCTGTTACGCTGCTTTACGGTGGGTCTCCTGGGTCCCTACCACTGAAGGAAAATAAATTTGTTTACACGAAACAAACAGCTTTGCATAAACTACAGCTACGAGCTGCCAAGTTTGTGTTCTTCCAGCACAGAAACGCGTACCTCCCCCACCATAAAGTGCTCCGTCAACAGCAGCTACGGTACAGCTCCATGGGTGTGGGGTGATGAGATCATGTCACTTGTGAATAGAAAGCACCAGATTATGCCCTGTGTCTTGAAAATGCAGATGTGTGATGATTATCTCATGGTAACCATCAGAGTTCCTGCTGTATATGATACTCTTAATCATTTATCCTTTGGAAGTTTTTAGGTTGGGATCACCCTGTGCTCGGAGCAGGAGCAAACAGCTGTGCTCAGGGTCTGCTCCGTGAAATGGTCACCGAGATCCTCCCGCTGCATGTACCGTCAAAAGACATAGCTGTGATGCGTTTCAGATGATGCGTGTAACCCGAAAGTCAGATAATTTCTAGTTGGGACGACGGGTAGTAATGCTCGAACCCCTAATATCACTAAACATGGTTGCATGAGATTAAATAAGAATATCCTTATTATCAACCGCATTCCCCTTTTTTATTGCCAGATAACATGGTAATATATTATTATAGTTCTTTCTGTACGTTTCTTCTTTATGTATGTTCACCACCTAGACTCTGGGAGGGCTGCAGCTGCGGCAGGAGTGGAAGCACTCGGGGAAATGACTCACCTCCCACGGGCTAGACATGGATTTTCAACCCAGCAAACCGCAGGAAAACTGACACCGAGGCGGAGCACTGTGTTATTCGGGCAACAGAATGTCACAGCAAATGCCTGCTTTGCATTTGGTCTGCTTTTTACAGTCGATGCCTAGGCCGGGAAGTAAGTGTGAAGAAAACGTGCTTATTGTCGCATTACAGAAGGTCAAGTGTACTGAACACCTTCAGCTGCAAGCGGGCTGAAGGATGCCGCAGTCACAGGCGACCTGCGCGCCCTTCTGGTGGGAGGGCTCTCGCTCCGGGACGAGGCGCTGGGCGAAGTCTCGGGAGGTAGCAAGCGGCTCCCTTTTCCTTCACGCTTCTTAAAAACTCCTCCCCTGTTCCCGCTACACGTCCTTGTACCAGCGCTGCCGGATGTGGCTTCCAATTGCGCGAGTCCTTCCACCGGCGCCAGCCCTGGAGCTGCAGGGCCCCCGTGCTCTCGTCATTTCAGGCTGAGCTTGGAGGACACGCGCCCCTCACCTTCAGGACGTTTTGCGTTAGACAGACGGGTCGCCTCCTGCGCGCTTGCCCGCGTGCGCGTGCCGAGTTTCAGCCCAAGGAGGGTTTTTGCACCTGACTTTACGACCCGCTGAAATAACTTCGTCACGGAAGCGGTGACAGGGCTTTAAAGCAGTGCAAATACGCCGCTGTAATGCTGGTGGCTCGCAACGCCGTTACGCGGCGCGTACGTAGGAGATGACATCGCCAGCGCAGGCGCTGCCGGGCTGGGACCCTTCCCGCGAGGGGGCCGGGCGGCTGCAGGGAGCCCGGCAGCAGCCGCGGCCACAAAGGCTTCCTCCTGCGGCAGACCCGGGACCCGCGAAAAGGGACGACGAGGTCGGCCGACAGAGCCTAAGGTGACCGCCGGGAGCTCGGCTGTGCGGCTGGGCGGGAGCTTCCCACCCAGAGCAGCCTGTGAGCCCCGAGGAGCTTGCAGGTTTTCCTTCTCCTCAGCCCTGGAGTAGAGGCAGTAGGAAGTGTTTTATGTTGACCAGCTTCAGGTAAGCTCAGTGGTTAGGGCTCCTGCTCTTTCAGCCCCTGCCAGAGCAAACGGGCAGGGGAGGAAGAGGAGAGAGCACCCGTGCCCGCTGTGGCGTGGGCCGCTGGCGTCAGCCTCGCAGCCACCGCGGAAATGTCCCCGGCTGGCGCGGCCGTCTTTGAGGGAGCTGGGACTCCCCTGAGAGGTCGTGTAGCCCTGGAGCATCTCTGGGGACCGGGTGTCAATTAAAACGTAAAACTGCGCCTGCTGCCATCTCACATTATTGCTGTCAAGAGGATAAAGTCTTCTGTTACCATATGGTTGCTGAACGCGCGGAGCCGTAGCTAAAGGCAGGTTGGTGCCCAGACAGAGAGGTGTCAGCGAACTGGTCACTAATTCACGCACGGGTGGCCTTCAGCAGCCAATTTGCGCTGCAGAACCTGTAAAGACAAGGCGCTGTCTCAAAGCCGAAAAAATGCTTTTGTGTTACGGCACTCGATTCCAGAATCGTCCTAGAAAAGGACAAATACGCCTTTTAAAAAAAAATTTTTCTTGTTTCTATTGCATGTACCGCTACCGTGTGAGAAGGCTGCCTGTATATCAATATATTTGGTGCTCTGAAATGCATGATTCAGAAACCCTGACCCAAATGCCAGTATGACAGAAGAGCAGCTTCTATTATACACGTACCTGACTCCTGCACCGTATCTCTGCGCTGCACAGATTATTCACGCCACAAAACCCCACATAAATATGTACTACGACCAGTAGAGTGATACATCTGGAACAAGTACATATTTTAACAAAAAATGTCATTTAAAAAACCCCCAAACCTAACCAAGAAATTAAAAACTTGGGCATTTGGAGCGCTAAAATGATGTTCATAGTGAGCCTGGTGGCTCTGAAGAAGCTGGATGTTCCCAGAGAGTGAGAGGAAATGCTCCTTTTTAGAGAGTTCACATACGCGGTCTGTAGGGTGGGACAGGAAACAGAGCCCAGTTTTGAAACTTGGAACAAAATGTGTGTTTTCTAAAAGCCGCCGGGGGTCTTTGATACCGTCCTCCATCACGTCTCTGAGGTTCTTACGCGCGGGTGAAACCCAGACGCGCCGCTGCTGGGTGGGAAACCGGCAACGCCACCAGCGCTGTTTTGGCCTTGGGTATAAGAGTTTCAATTCTTCAGCATTTTAGCATTAGAGATGAGGAAGACCTGTAAACTGTTTGAAAGTTACGTGTTAGTCGGCTGAGACGGGAGTACTGTACAAATCCAACTTACTATTTTCTAATCGCTACTGTTAATTGGGACGGCGAGAGGTGAAATTGCCTGACTGGATGAATAAATAATTTATTACTTTTTGTAATTCAACAAACTTCCGTTGTGGGGTTTTTTGGTTTTTTTTTTTTTTTTTTTGACAGAAATTTGCAAGTTGAATGCAAACAGCTAATTAGACGGAGGTGCAAGTGCTTGGGTGGGGTTTTGAAGAACGTACACCTGTTTCCACGCCCCGAGTGGGGGACTGAGCATTGAGAAGGGATGTTGACGCTCTCCTTGGGGACTTTCGGCCAAGGATAACTAACCGCGCCTCCTGTGGCTGTTCTGCGTCAGCGGTGATGTTGCTGGTAGACTCTGCCGGAGATCAGCCGAAGTTTCTCAGGACGCCGAGGACTTTTGGGCTGGCGGGTCCGGTGCGGGGCTGCTCTCAGTTTGCTAAGGTAGCGCGTGAGCTTGCGGTCGCTTGCCGTCATTTCAGATGCTGCGCACCAGGTAACGGAACCATTTTTCTGGTATTTTCCCCCGCGCTGGTTACCGGAGTGGAATGGGCAGGCTGCAAAACGGAAGGAGAGAAACAGAGGAAAATTGTGGCAAACCGCTGCAGGTTGAGGTTATCTCTTTCCCTCAAGACACCTAAATGGGATAAGCAGCAACTGCGACGACGGAGTGAGGCGGTGGGTTGGATAAGCGGCGTGGAGAGGTTTTTGGAAGGTCAGCACCGACGGGCCGCAGCCCTCGGCGGGCGTGGGGGAGGTGGAAGGAGCCCCGGTAGCTCCCGGGAAGCCCTTTCCTTGCCTGTTGGAGGGGCAACCGGAGAGCCGAGAGGGTGGATAGCGCTGCGGGACGCTGCTTTAGAGCGGTTTGTATTGCAGCCTTCGGTAAACACAACGAACCAGCACTGTGGCATTAGGCCCATGACGAAATGGCATTTTCCGTAATTTAGCCCCCTTCGTTACACGCACGGCAGAAGCTGATTGTCTTAACTCTGAACCGGCTCGCACGCAGTCGGTGGCCAAGGTGGGAGCGGGGAGCGCGGAGCCCCTGCCCTGAGACAAGCACTGCCTCTGCATGGAGAACTTCTTGCACCTTCTGTGGTCTGTCTGTTACTGGAGTGTGAGAAATCCAAACCAACACCCCGCAAAAAACCCCCTTGATAGGCTATCGAGGGGTCTCCAAGATTATGCCAAGCCTTCATGCAAATTGATTGAATACCTTGGGGTGATTCTCAAGCAAAAACCCATAAAGCAGGATTAATACATACTTGAAAGCTACTGTCCAAAATTGGGAAGAAATCAAGTGAATGCCATATGTATGTTTTTTTTCACCTAAAACCTTGTGTATTTTAGTAAATCTCTAGAGAGCTCCTTGCTATAGAAGATCTTTAACTCTTGCAACAACGTTGTCTGAACCATGTTCTCACACGTATATTGGCACAAAAGACTGTATTTAAGAATGGTTGCATTTGAAACAAGCTTTGCATCTTTTACTGCGGTTCCTAGGACTTGTTTACCTCAGTCTCACCATACGGGGAAAGAAAAATGCTGTGCATATGTACTGTGGTATTACAAACATTTATTCCTTTAACTCCACTTCTTCCTCGCAGTCATGCTAGCGGTTCATGCATTTCCAGTGTAACGCAGTGTCTTTGGTCACCATTTTCTGAACTTATTTGAAAATAGAAATCTACTGAGTTTCAATATGCATGCACAGCATTATATGTATACTGTTACAGTTACGTACTATATGTAGGCAGATTATGCAGTATGGTCTGGTATACTTTGCTCTATTTCCCAGGTAAAGTGGATCAGCTGTTTACGTAGAGGGGGAATGCAAGGGGAGAGACTGAGATTTGTCACAGACGTTGATAACCTATACATTTTTCAAAATAGCGACATATTTTACAGCAAAGCCGGCAGCTTTCTTTCAGAGCCCATTTCTCCCAGCCAAAATACCTACGGTTGGAGGTGGTGGGCGCGTATCCTCCCTAGTCTGCCTCTGTGTTGCAGTCTTGCCCCGTGGCCTCAGCAGCCGCGAGTTATTTACTGAGTCTAGTGATCTTCTCTAGAGACCCTCACACAATGTTCAAGGACATGGTGCTGTTGAGGAGCTGCCTTAGTCTTTGATTTTCTGCCTTAATGCTGGGGCGGGGGGGGGGGGGTTGTGGTTTTTTTTTTTCCCCTGAGGCTATGTCCTCATTTCCTTCCCATAGCTGCATTACTGATCTAGAATAATTTGCTTTTTTGTTTTGGGGTGGGTTTTTTTTTTTTTTTTTTTTTGGTTGTGCTGACCTCCCTGTCTATTATTTGATGTGTCCGTTGACACCAAGTCTGCCTTGCCACCCCCGGTGCTGGTATAAGAGTCTTGACTGATGTGGCCCATCGGCTCTTACGGGCCATGGCATCCTTCCTTTGGTACTACTTACGCTTCTGCCTTGATCATCGTCCCCGGTCTCCTTGAACAGACCAAGGATTTTAGACACCCAAACAGCTCTGTCCGTTTGACTCACTGGTGTGTGTATGTGAGAGGCTCCAAAAGGTCAGCTCTTCGCTGCAGGGAACTGCCAATTAATTTACCGAGTGCTTTTCTGGCAGTGCAACAGGTAATAAAAGCAGAGGTAGATACCAAAGTCCAGATTTGTGATTTCTAGTAAGACCAGATTGAAAGTAATGAGGAATTATTTTTTCCTTAATGTGAGAATAGGGAATATTTTTAATATCCAATATGATTAATTTACAAAAAATTCTAAATAGATTAATTATACGTAGTATTTCTTCTCCCAGATGATCACCTAACCAGATGACTGTGCAAACCAACAATTATAGCATCGTTTCCACTACTCTAATAATATTCTCTGGTGTTCCAAACCTCGGCCCGCTCAGCCGCACGATGTGCCGAGCACACAAACCAAGGCTTTTAGAGAATATCGTGACACGACAAAGCACCATGCCCGAAAGCTTGGTGAAGGAGTTCTGAGTCAGGGCAAAACATCTAACAGACAGACTCGTGTTTTCTCGCTTCCATGATCTTTCCCTACTGACTCTCTTCGGTAATGGCCGGACGACGATGCTAAAAGCTGTTGTCTGATTTTTGGGTTTGCCTTCCATTCCCAAGCAGCGTGTCACCGAATGAGCTTGTGAGGTGTCTTCCGTATCTTTAGTTATTCTCAAACATCTGCCTGAGGGTCGTTTAATTACTAACCTTTGTGCTTTTACTTTTAGGCAATTTAAGGGGAAAAACTTGCTATTCAGCTTCAAAGGTGCAAACCAACATTTTCTCCCCACGCCTTGCACTGGCCTGTAATGACACCGATCGCTCTTGTCCGCCGCACGTGGGTGCGACCCGTTCCCAGCTCCGCCTGCGACGGTTTTGACGTGGGACACGTTTGAGCACGCGCTTATTGCCGCCGACCGTAGCAGCGAGGCACTCGCCAGTCCCCGCGTAAGCCGCCGTCTGATGGCTCTGTCCGCGTTTTCACGTGTGAGCCGCTTTCAAGTCGGCGTCGCGCCATGTGGCTGCCCAAAGCCTTAGGTCCATTTGCCTGGTGGGCTTGCGGGAGGAGGAGGTGAGGGCACAGCTTGTGGTCCTCTGGTCCTACAAACACCTGGCTTTTCTCAGGTTTTCTGCTTTCATGCCCCATTTTTTTAATGGGTTACGTCTTTCACCACGTGAGATCTTGCCTAATTGTCCGTCCTGGCGTAAGCCCCGTCCCGCCCTGGTGTGGGTGGCACGTGCAGGGTTTCTGCTGGGTGCCTTGATACCTGCAGGTCTTGACTTTAGGGGGTTTATGGAGAGCTGCGCTCGTGTTGGAAGTTCAACTTCTCAAGAGTCTGCAAGACCAGCAACGAGGATTTCGAGCTCCTCGTGGCGGAAGCAGCGTCCGTTTGGCACCTACAGCCGCTCGGAGACGATCTATCGAGTCTCAACAAAGAGTCTGACGATACAGTGTTAAAAGATCCACCTTTCCGCAAACGCCGGTGATCTCCCATGGCTCGGCCGTGCTACCTGGAGCGGAGAAATCACGTACGCATTTGCATTTTCAGAGGGAGGGTTATTTCCCCGTACAGTCCGAGCGCACCCAGCGACAGCAGCCTGTGCGCTCGCTGCTGCCTTGGCTCGCCTGAAGCGCTGTTGACGCTCACCGCGCGTCCATGTTCGTGTTGTGGCTGCTGGAAAAGTCACCAGAGAAGCGGCTCGATGTTCTCCCGCATGGCTGTTCTGAATGTGCCGATAAACAATGAGCAGAGGTCTCCCGTGCTGCCATTTTTGGTGAGGTTTCAAATGGCCTATTTTTGTGCTGTGATGAATTTTAGTAATTGCTGTAAGTATGCCATTAGTCAAAATGAAGCAGAAAGAAACCCAATTATTGAACTAGACTGCTGTGACTGGAATCTATAGCTGATATATTAAAGCCCAACTGTCATGCTTAATAATGGACTCAACCCGCTGGCAATTCTGGAAAAGAAAATGAACATTAATAATGAGTTAACTGATCATTATTTCTTTTTCCCCATACCATTACCGCAACATCCTGCAGTATATCAATTAAACAATGCAATAACTTTACGCCATGTACACTTTCTGCTTCCGCCTGTGCTTTTCTACCTCCTGCTTTCCCAGCGCCGCTTTTACGTAATTACTTCTTTTCTCAAAGTCTCCATTCGCTGCCCTGGTGTGCGTAACGGCTCCCTCAATACCTACAGGATGCAAATGTTATTTAAAATGCCTTGGTTTTCGCCTGGACCGAGGAGGAGTGATTTCAGGTGGACACGTGCCTCCTCGAGGGCCATTTCGGCCCGTTCGGAGCCTTCTAATTCCCTCGGCCGCTGTCGCAAAAACGGTGACGGCTGCAGAATAAACCGGCTCCGTGGGGTCGGTTGCGCTCCGCTGCCGAGGGGCTGTGCGGCGTGAAGGGCTCTCGCAGGGAGGATGGGTGGGCTTCGGGTTGAGATGGCCCTCGGCCGTGCGTGGAGGCTGCCTCGAGGGAGACGTTCCAGTCTGGATCTGACACCCCGCCCCGTACCTCTGCTGACCTCGCCTCGCAAAAATCACCGTTTTGGCTCTGAACCGGCTGGTATTTGCAAGGGATTCCGAGAAACAGTAGGAACGTTGCACAAATTCAGAGCATGACCCGAAGCTGTCGTGACGATGGCGATGCCCTCGCCTGCGCCCGGGGAGAGGAAGGCCCAACGCGGGCGTCAGAGCTGCCATCTGGTCTACCCAAGGCCGCCGGTGCCGGCCGGAGACGGCGGGATAAGTCGCATCCTTTTTTTAAGTCGCATTTACCTTTTTTTTTGTTTGATGTCGGTTTTTATTTGAGGGGGCGACAGAAACCTGGACTTAAGGACGTAGATAAGAGCTTACCGGACACGGGGGAGTGCCGGCCATGGGCGACTCGTCCCCGGGGGCTGGCTGGATCGATTCCTTCTGCTGTCGCTGTTCATGACCAGAGGCCTGGATTTACAGATCTGCCTGTGCTTGAGGGACGGCCGAACCCCAACACCGCGTTTGTTTTTGGCACCTGGCGGAAGGCACCTCGGGCAAGAGCGTCGGCCGAGCGCCGTGTGCCGTCGCGACCTCCTCGCCCCTCGCCTCTGGGAGGGCACGCTGCAGCCCCGGGGGGGGAAAGCGGCGCCGTGGGGAGGTGAAGCCCATTCGTCAGGGTCAGAGCAGCAGGACAGAGAGCTCGGCCCCGTCTTGGGGGGGCCCCTCTCAGCCCCCTCATGGGGGCTCCTGGGGGAGCCCCGCCGCGGGGCTGCCGTGGCCAGCAGGTCCCCGTGCCCCTGGCCCTCCCCCAGGGCTTCCCCTGGGGGGTGTGTAGTCCCACTTACAGCAGGACTTAAGGCACAGGTGGGGGTCCCTGCCCCTTGCCCCGTCCTTGCAGTTCGTTTTCTCGACGGTCACTTCGGGCAAGTTCCGCCAGGCTCCTCTCGCAGGCTCGGGCGGCAGAGCCTGGCACGCTTCGAGGGGTGGCTGAACTTAATCGGAAGTCTTTGCAACTCGGTGGAGAGTTCTACTTTCCCCCCCCCCCTCCTTTTTTATAAGATAATTTTACCTTGAAGCCACTCGAGGAACAGTTCTAACACAAGTGGTTCTTGAAAGAGTGACTTAAAGAGGGGTGTGTAGACACAGATCCGATAAAAAGGGCATATTTATTAGTTATAAAACCAAATCAAAGTGCAACTACGGAATATTGTTTAAAAAAGGAGGGGGGAGGAGGGTAAGTGAAAAAAACCCACCAAACCCCTCAAGGAAGAAAAGCTCGGTTATAACCCCTGCAAGAGAAACACCGGGAAACAGCTTCTCGCGGCCGCTTCCAGCCTCACGCTGAGCAGCCGCGAGCTGCAGCACCCAGAGCTGTCGCAAACCTGCCGCACCGCTCCAAGGCCTGATTTTTTTTTATTTTGTTCCCCCCCCGCCAGATCTGGAGCTACTTTTGAAGCGGCGCACGTGTTTTATTTTGGTATTCTGGGTTGAATTTTGCTTTCCGTGGCGTTTTCTGTGACTTGCTGTTGCTGCAGTCCTTGTTCGAACGGATAATTTTGAGTATGGTGCTTTTTAAGGGTATAGAGATGGGACTTGTAAATAGATTTTTTTTTTTTTGTACAGCGGCGCTGTCATTCTAAACGTTTGTTGAAAAAAAAAACCCAACTATTTATGCCGTGCATTAAGAATAGAGGGTTTTCAAGGGGCTTAGCATATGACACCCTTTAATCCACATAAAACCGGGAATTTTTCCTAGACCACGTGTTGCTAGGCTATGCAAAAGGCTTATATAAGACTCGATCTCGTTCGTGCACGCTCTCGTATTGCGGCGCATGTGGAAAACCCGTGGAAAACGGGTCCGTGTGGGCTGTCGCTGAGCTAAGCTGCGCTGGCGTGGGTCTGAGCGCGCCGGGGTGGCCGGTGGCGCGGCGCTGCGGCAGGGGCACAGCTCGGCGCGGCATCCCCGCCGCGGGCGCAGACCTGCCGCTCACGGGGAGCTCAGTCGTTCCATTTCAGACGTGCAGCTCTGGTCACGCTCGGCGACGGCGGAGCTATGTTTTGGTCGGTCTCCTACCACACGAGGTCCTGAGCATCTTCTTCTGCCTTTTCCAGCTCTGCTTGGGGGTCTGGCTAAAGGGGGAAGGGGACTATTGGAGGTAGCTGAGGAGAAAAAAAAAAAAAAAAATCATTTTTTTAGTGGCGATCTAATTCGGCACCAGCATTTAGAGAGAGACAGTTTGGGGAGGCAGAGTTTGGTATCTTTTCTGGTGTTTGGGTCTCAATATTAAGCATCTTGTGGAAATGAGTTACCCCCTCGCTACGCATTTTGGCTGCCCAGCTCGAAGCTGGAGCAGGGAGGCAGCCGCTGTGCCGAGCGCGTGCGTGCGGGGGTACCCCTTCCCTCCTCCTCGGCTTCCCTCTCGTTCCTTCACGGTTTGTGTGGAACGTTTCCCGCTTCAGGTCTACGCGGTTTTCACCCCGCCGTCTGCCCGAGGGGGAAAGCCGGTGCGGCGCTTCCCCGCACCCCAGCGGAAGGGATGCGCTGGGCAAGCCCCGGCGGCATCGGCGGGCACGGTGGTGTTGGGTTGGCGGTTGGACTCAACGGTCTTAGAGATAAACCCTGGAGAAGACAGCGGTATCTGCTTTGGGAGAAAACGCCGTAATTCTGCCCCTGCTCGGGGAGGATGCTGCAGATCAGCCCGTGAAGATGGCTCCAGTCCTGGGAAGGGCTGTTGCGCCCTTCTGGTCCCGCCGCGAGGCGCGGGAGGGAAGGGGGATCGGGATTCCCACCGCGGCCTGAATTCGCTCCGGCTCTCGCTGCCCCGCGCCAAGCCATGGGCGAGCTCGGGGAAAGGAGCGCTGCCACACACGCCGGCACCGGGGATGCGGCACGTCCGGGAGGCAGAACCCAGCTTGCTCGGGGAGCCGCGCGGCGCCCGTGCCGCAGCGGTCAGCGGGGCGGTGTGGGGCGGTCATTTCATCGGTTTTCTGAAGGACGTTAAGCTCCAGCTCCGAGTTTCAGGTTTTTCGAGGAAAACTGGCTCCCTGTGAGATTGCCCCGGAGGTCAGCGTCTCGTTAGCGCGGGAGCGACAGGAAAATGACTTCCAGCGCTCACCTCCTGTGCCTGCAATAAATTAAGTGGTGACACACCAGCAAAGCACCTTGGAAAGAAGTTGTCCTGCAACTTGAGGAAGAAGGAATGAAAGAAATCCCTGGAGTCGCGAGTCGGTTGTAGGGCTGGGGAGGGGGAGGGCGCGCGGCTTTTGGATGGGGAAGAGACATCAAGGTATCTTTAGAAGGCACCGGAATAAATGTTACTCACCTAGAAGACTTCCTTGAAAACTACATTAATATTCCTAACAGTTTGGAATGACTCACCGCATTGGGGGATATTTACTCACTAAGTTTCTGTAAATAAATCCCCCCGATGCCTACGTTATCTGACACTTTTTATTTTTCTGTATTTAACAGGAAGCAAAGTACAAGTCTCTGCTCCAGGAACCATTGCCAAGGAGATGATTATTCATTAACTTAGGGTAAGGAAAAATGGGCTTAGCAGCATCTAAGATCTCTGGGGGGAGTCTCTACATTAATTTCCTGTCAAATTCCTGTTGATATTCTGTGTAAGCACAACTCCAAATTAATAATGCAAAATAACTAGAAAGTAGCAGAAGCCCCAAGGAGAACATTGCAATTTTTAGCCAGAATGGGTTTAATTGATATTGTTTGATGCATCCACTGCCCCTGAAATCTGCTGAACTATTTCTGGCGCGGGTACCTGAGTAATTATTTCACTGTGTACTTTATACAGAAACTATAGCTAAAGGACGTTTCATCTCTCAATTAGAAATGGTGGAATAATAATTGCTAATAACGCATTTGATTAATTTTTACCATCGTTGTTGAACGTATTTCTTATGAATAAATGACTTCATTAATAGATCGGTTTCATAGAATATAAAGAAATTATTTGGGATACTTGCCCCATCAGTCACTGAATAAATTCTTCTTGAATATTTCTATTCATTAAGCCAGCTGCATTCTATTAAGAAAATGATATAAACCATAGTTCAGGGAAAGACTCTGTAATTCTTTAAGAACCCATAGGGAATATTTCTCTCGTATCAACGTTTTTATAGACATAATCTTTTAACCTGGAAACGCTGTGCTCTGAGCAGAATTTCTGGAAATCCCCGGAACTTTTGGTATAAACAAACTCGTGTGTCTGGAGCCCAGCGCTGCAGAGCCCCTGGGACGCAGCCCGGGCGGTACGGGAGTGAGGGAGGCTGACATCGGCTGGGGTTTGCATGGGCTTAGCGGTCTAAAGTCAGTACTTTGCTCTATGGGGCCACGTGAAGTGCCTCCAAGTGCAGCAGAATTTGAGCACATCCTTTTCTGAGGGAAGATCGTGGGAACGTGGGCTATTTGGAAATGCGGGAGGGCCGGTGCTGATGTCTCTGTCTGTCCCAGGGCTGGAATTCGTCTTCCTCTTACATTGAAATTCCCCCCTAATAACTGTACAAATTAATGACTATTTGGCAGTAAGGGTTGAAGGCAATTCATCCTCATTGCTTAAACCCTGGAAGAATGTCTCATACTAGCGGTAGTTTGACAGTACCCACCCAAGCACATAGACCCATTATAATTTTTTCCCACGATTAGGCGGGCTCACATTTGCACGTTTGGCATAGTCTCCTACCAATTCTCCACATAATCACCTTAAAAAAGCAGCCAATATAATTTTGATTTTTAAACAGTAATAATCCTCTTTTCATTTCAAGGGTCTACTCCCTCGTTATCATTCCTGTGACTAATTGTTCATCCATTTCTGGCTGATAAATGCCAGTTAGTGTGGCCAGTGGCAGGGATTAATGGAAACCATAAATCACTTCTCGTCTGCGGCGATTCTTCACTTCGCAGTCCATCTGGTAGACGAAATTCCTCAGCGGTCCAGCGTGTCAAGGGATGAGAATGCCTTTGTTCTGGGTAGAGCTGCAGCACCATAACCACTTCAAAAGGTGTACACAGGGTGAAGAAGCCTCGCAGCTCTGGACTGCTGCAACACACCACCGGCAAGCGCTCGAGGCTCGCCAGCAGCGTTGTCGAGTCACAAGACACAACGGTGAGGTTAGGTGAGAAAGAAAAGAGCCCAAACAGCGTTTGGAAAACAAGCCAAAACCAAGCCTCCAGTATTATCTAGACTCGGTTTCATTAGGTAGCATGGTTGGAGATGACTGAAAAGAAGTAACAGCCTGATTAAAGAACAAAACCTCTCGTCTTGCACCTATCCAGGACCCTTAGCCAGCAGGAGCGCAGATGAGTTGAGCGTCGTCCCCGGGGTGTTTTTCCGCGTCCGTTGACTGTGTCGCCGCTTCTGGTCACTGCAGCAGTACCCTGGCGGCTCCGAGTCCCCCAGCGGCCGGAACAGCCTGCAGGGAAAAGCCCTTCTCGCCCTTCTAACAGCCAGGGCAAACGCTGCAACACCGCTACCTCTCTGTGAAATACCTTCCTGCTGATACCTGCTGTTTCACTGGGAGCCGCCTGGAGCGAACCTTGCCTCCCACCCTCTTTGTAAGTCTAATCAATAGCTACAGGAGATCTGGGTGCTGATTTTTTTTTTTTTTTTTTTTTTTAATTTTAGGTGGGTGGCTGGTCAGGCTCTAAAGGAATTCCCGCGTGCTTCCTCGCAAAAGCAGACCCGTGCTCCTGGCAGCACTGCTGCAGCACCTCATGTTCTTCGGCTACAGTAAGTAGGAGGCCAGTTGGTCATGCCTTGTGCAGCTCCCGTGTGCCCTGGGGCAAGTGTAGGTCAGCCAGATGATCTGAAGGGCACTGGTTCTTGTGGCTATGGGGGGGAAAACAAGAAAGAAAAATAAGAAAAAGAGAAAAAAGAAAGACCGAACCTGCTCTTGTCTAGCAAACGCTGTCTTGGGGTCTCTGACACGACCTGCGGCTGTACGGGATGTTAGCTGCATGAACTTCCAGCATCGTAGCGTGAAATTGAAGTAGAGGCCTTGAAGGCATTTCATGAACTACTAACGCAAAAGAAAATACATAGCCTTTTTTTTTTTTTTTTTTTAATCATCCAGATTTTTCTCTTACATCTTTCTTACCTCCCAGGTACAATATATTTAACATCAAACTCAACAAGAACGTGGAATACTGCCCAAAGGTGGCGGCTAGTGATGAAATACTAACCTGTGCTCTGGCAGATGCCTTTTTGTGCCCAAAGATTTGGACGTGAGACTGGTACACCTGTACACAATACGCTCCTACAAACTGTTACGTTGTGGTTTTGGCACATGCATGAACGCTGGTTTTGCATTAAATTTTTAATGTATTCTCTTATGTAATTATGCTCTATACGGTATTTTATTATTTCCCGTTTGGATTGCTTGAATCATCCAGTGAACATTCCGAGGAAATTCTGTTTACGATGGCCCTAAAAATTGAGGGAGGTTTTGCCCCTTCTGATGGATCCTAATATAATATTACATATAAGAGACAAATTCTATCGTTTGGCCACTGTTACTAGTCAGCGACAAAATCAATGGGTATTTAAAAAAGAGGTTATTTTGAGTATGTGTCTCAGGAGTATCAAATGACATTTCATAAACAGGCAGCATTTCTAATTATGTGTTTATCCTGGGCCACTGTTTTTTAAACACCTTCATTTGACTCGACAAACCAGTGAAAAGAGCAGCCAACTACCCAGAAAGAGCTGAGAGTTATTTTTGCCAACCTGCTTACCTTGGTGAGGACACACTTACCGGGTGCTTGAGGAGGGGCTCAGGATACGCAATTGTTAACGAGTATTTCCCCCCGCCTCAGGTTTTTATAAGTGACAACAGGAGTGTTTCTCTCAAATTTACCAAATCAGAATCAAAACTTAATCTGCGGTTGCTGGGAGAAGGGAAGCCCTGTTCAGTCGGCTTTGAAGGTGGTAGTCACTGTGCAAAGAGCTCAGCGGTCCAGAGACGACTTGTGAATGCGGGAGAAAAAACCAACCATCCAATGATCTATGCTGCAATTATGTGAAATTACTTTGAGAAGTGGAAGATGTGAAGAAATAAAAAGAACTCGGTTAAAGCAAAGGCCTTGAGCTGTACGAAGTGCAGCGAAACTGCATAACCCTCACGCTTGAAGGCCCGGGGAGGCTTGGGAGGCACATCTTCTGCTGCATCTAAGCCATTCTGCGTGCTGTGATTCCAATCTTGTGGAAGGGATGGGTGAAAACAGACCTGTCTTGCAAGACATTGAGGCTTAGGCTGTCCTGCAGACTGCTTTGATGTCAATACCGTGACTAGATCTAAGGAAGAAATGTTTCACCATGAGGGTGGTGAAGCACTGGCCCAGGTTGCCCAGAGAGGTGGTCGATGCCCCATCCCTGGGAACATCCCAGGTCAGGCTGGACGGGGCTCTGAGCAACCCGCTCTGATTGGAGATGTCCCTGCTCGCTGCAGGGGGATTGGACTAGATGGCCTTGAAAGGTCCTTTCCCACCCAAACCGCTCTATGATTCTACGATATGGACCTTCTGAGCATCACTCCTGTCTCCCTCCTCCCTAGTGAGCGAATGCATCGCTTGTCTCGTGGACGCGGTGTAACCTTGGCTCCTAAGAAGAAGTGGGGAGGGTGAATTTCAGACAGGTCCTGCTGGCCTGTTGCAATCCTCAGTTATTTTTGTATAACATCTAAAAGAGGACCTTGCTGACAAGTTAATTCGATGGTTAAGTCCTAGGCGAGTTTCCCAAGCAACAAGAAAATGGCTGTGCTGCTTTCCGCTCTCACGATAGACAAACCAGATATTTAATGGATGACTAAAAAGGAACAAATATTTTAAATTCGTAAATACCAGTGAGAAGAAAATAATTATGTAAAGTAAAAAGGCAAATTAGCATGAAACTAAGGGAAGAGGAAATTTACATTTTGTATCAGAAACGTATTCGCAGGCTGACATATCAGCTGTGACTAAAACTGATCAGAAGTCGGCACTTTCACTGCTGGGGAGGTTGCAGAGCACTAAATTTGGTTTAGAGCAACTAGCAGAATTTTTTATATTTCCGCATTGGCAGGAAAATACCAGAGCCCAACGCCCGAAGCAGTTACATTTGAAAACTGGGGAGGAAGATGTGGGTACCAGGATTAGGCTCCCACTGAAACGCAGCCCCAGCCATTCCTCAGTTGCGGGTTTCCCGTCCGTCCTCTCCTGCCTGCTGGAAAACGGGGCTCGGGAGCGACAGGATCCAGAAGTCGGCGATGCAGGAGGCTGCGGCAGCCTCGCTTCGGGAGCAGCTTGCGCCGGGCAGCTGCCCCAGAGCTGAGAGACCTGGGAAGTCCCAGGTGGAAGTGTGGCTAGCTAAAGCCGGCTTCCAAAATCCCGTCCTCCCACAGGAACCGCCTCCTCTTGCTACAAGCGAAAGATGGTTTGGCTGCTTTTCCTCGCCGCGTCCAGTTACAGCTGGGCTCTCTCTTTGAGGCACGGTAGTGCGTTTGACTGGCTGTTAAGCATCGCTTCAACGGTATCTTTAAAAATATAGTTATCTCAGATTCCAAGCAGATGATACACTGGATTAGCGGTGGTTACATGCCGATGTCTGATAGCTAGTATGGGAATTTGGAAGAGAAACTGGGGAGGTACTATCAGCCCCGCTGTAGCGTTGGAGTAAATGGGCTCTTGATAATTTTTTCAAAGTGAATAAAAGTGGCAGGAAGACTAGCTTGCCAAGAGGAGTACTTGGCAATTAATGAAAAATAGCTTTGCTCTTTGTAGACTTTACAGATGCAAGGATGGGACAAACATTTTTTTGGTCCTGATTCAGCAGGTTCACACGGGTCACACAATTCACAGCGCAAAGCGTTGGCCTGACCTGCAGAGCGCGATCCACTGGAGAGCCACGGAGCCGCCGGAAAGCCTTTGATCTCTGCGTGCGCCTGCCAGTTGGCCGCTGCTGTCTCAGAAATGCCTCTGCTGTTAGTGGGGAACGGGAATGTGATAAAGAAGAATTTCAGAGCGTGCTTTATGCAAAGCCCCAGCTTCCTCCTGCCTCCAGAAACCTGTGTGGCCCCAGAACCAGCTGTACGGTGAAAACTTCTTCTGTAGCCACCTCATGCCCCCAGGCATCGTACTCCTCCGTGTACCATGTGAAGAAATAAGCCAAACCAAGCCCAAAGACTCTCAGTCAAGTTGTTTTAAATCATTTGCAGCCACAGAACGTTTCCTCTAGCTGCATGAACCGTAAGGAGACACCCGTGATTTATACGGGTGCCCAGGATTTGCGGGGAGGCGTAGGGCCAAGTGCCCAAAGCACACTGAGAAAGTGCGTGTTCTGAGAAGTCAGGCAGGAGGAATTTCCCTAAGGAGCCGAGCAGCAAGGAAAGGCAGGTGCAAAACCAAGCCGAGAGGCTGCAGGTCTAGTGAGGTCCCACCACCTCACACAGAGCTGGAGCCTGAGCGCGAGAAGAGGACATCGAGGGGACGGGCTTCCTGCTCTGCGTGCCTGTGGGCAGCTAACAGGCCAGCGAGCCCGTACGGATAAGCTTCATGTGTACCTCTGTCGAGGGCAGCAGAGAGAATAAGGTTCGGGGCACGCGAGGAGGAGGAAGGGGTTTCTCTGAACTCTCCAGGCGGACTGGAAGGGGTCCCGGAGCAGCACCGAGCGTAGAAATGTCAGGGTGAGGAACACAGCCAGCTGTGAGCAGCTGGGATGGGATGGGATGGCAGGAGGCGGCTCTGGGAATAAGATCACCGAACCCACTCCCACCAGCTTGTTCTTTGCCTTAACAAAAAAAATCTCCTCGCTAGTTTGCTCCAAGCAGCAGCCTGATTTATAAAGTTGTGCGGAGCGCCCAATACTTGGAAATGGGAAGTAGACCTGATAGCCCTGGCCGTAATTGAAGCTGTAAGTATTCTGGTGAAATAATAAACACCTTTAATATGGAGGAATGAAAAATGCCTGTTTTTAAAAATTGTATTATGAGTTGATAATCTGCTTGCTAAAGTGCCTTCAACTCTAAATTGGCCTTTTGGCCCTTTGTGACTGGTAGGGTAGATAAGAAGCCCACTCCTAGCTCTTGGGGAAACCCACTGGCATTCACAGTAATGCAGAAAACAGTAATGGGGCTGGAAGGGGACTGTGCCTTTGAGCCGTACTCCCAGCACAGGAGCAGGAGGGTCTCTGCCCTGACACCGGGAGCAGATGTGGAAGGCTGCGCGTGGTGAAATGGGGCACCTCTGGCCACTAACCGTCGATGTCCACGGAGTGCAGCTCTGTAGCTTGATCATCCGTGTCTCCACGCTAGGTCCCCGCTTAACAAGTCTCCCAGGAATCGCTCCTCGTCTCCAGGCGAAAGGTAAATGGGGGTGAGCGTGTATCTGTGTGTGGTATAGCAAATACTGCATCACATCTTTCCTGTGCAGACGCCTCCGGGCTGTGAAGCCAACAGGCATTTTGTACCAGCAAAGACTATTCTTTTTTGCGTAAGAGCAGCATTAACCATGAAGGGAAAAAAACCCCAACATTTTTTGAAATCCAGTTCCAAGTTTACACTGTGCTGAAATGTCTTTCCATTGCACAATAGCCCGGCAAGCTGCTCTGGGATAAAGATGGAGCAATTTTTCGTTTAGCTCTCGCAGGAGTAGAATAAAGCACATGTATTTTTCATACCGCATAAGGATTTATGGGAAACGTTGACGCGGTCGTGTCTGTCTGTCAAGGTTACAACAGCAGCCTCAGCATTTTTGGACTCTATTTCTTTGAAATACATCTGTGTACTGATTTGTCATCTTTGCCTTACAACAAGGAAGGGGTAATTTTGTTTTGCACTTCAGGGTTCTATTCAAGGAATCTCATCTCCTTATTTACGAATATAATGAGGTGTGATTTTCATACAGATAAACTGCAGCTACCAGCATGTCCCTCATCTTACAGGAGCAATGCCACCAACTGATATACAGATTCAATATTTTTATGGGTTTTATAGTAATTTTCTTTCCACGCTAGGTGCGGAAAGCTGAGCATACTGTCCTTTATACTTTGTATTGTGTTATAAAAAAGGAACTCATTGCTCTGGACATTAAATTCAGTTTGCAGAACAATGTTCCTACTGCAACCATTACCACCAAACAAAATATTTGCCTGTTTACTGCTCTGACAGTCGGGCAGTTGGAATAGGGCAGGTGGTGGCAGAGCCATAGCACTTACCTTTGCTAAACGGTAAGGTTTTGAAAGAGGATTATATATATTAAATGCCTTGCAATCAGGTGGAGACAGACTGGAGGGTCAGGAAGAGAGGGCTGAGGCTCGGGCTAATAAATGCCCAGGAGGCTTACTGTGGGAACTTGGGTAGAAATAGAGAAAGCCAGGAACAAAAATTCGGATCAGCCAGCGACAGACAAAAGCCTTGGGGAGTGGTGCGAAGTCTGGAAAGTGAGATTGGGACTAAAGCTGGGAAATGAGAGAACCAAATGAAGCCTCTGGTTTTGCTCTGCCTTTTATCCAGTCAGTTTAAGTAACTGTGGAGAATGTAAGAGTGATGCTGAACATCTTGTAATCACCTGCATTTTCACTAGAAATAGTTTTTTGTTTTCATTGCTGAAAAAGAAAGTGTATTAAAAATATTTAGGTTTATTTAAAGCACTGCCTAGTTTTTGAAGGTGCAAATTCAATGTAGGTACAATCTCAGTCAGTGCTGGTTGCCCTGCCCTTGCCCTGCCCTCTCCTCCCTCCTGACTGCTGAGCACAAAAAGCTTCAGGAAAAAGAGCTCTTCGTGGTTTTCATTAGGCGGAAGGGTTAAGCGAGCTCTTTCTACAGATCTTTATTGCTAGGGTATGACAAGGAAGGAATCCAGCTTGCTTTTCAGATCCCAGATTTGGTTTTGTAGTCTTAGCAATAAATTAAAAATCAAATTAAAAAAAAAAAAAAAATCAGCCTGTGAACTGTGCGCGCGCTATCATTTCCCACGGATTTCCAGATCATTGTGAAACCCTGCCAGGCCAGCTTCCCACTGTCAAACTGCCGAGTGGAATTGCACTGGAAAAAAAGAGTTAGTGGGAGCTGAACCGAAGAGCAGCACAAAGGGCCTCGGCGGTGTGGCCTGCGTGCGACCGGTGCTGCGAAAGCGGGGGGGCTGTGTGACCCCACCTTTGTGTCTGCCACCACCGGCTCCACTACTGGGCCGTGTCAGGTAGATCACTTTGAAGTATTGCAGGAAAAACTTCTTAGAAAATTGCTAATACTTTCGAAAAGGCCCAAATCTAGCAATTTTTTTGAAAACATGCACAAAAGTTCATACAGACACTGCTGGTGTCCTCACCACACGATTTGGCAACTGTCAGTAATGGTTGTGAAGGGAAAGAGAAATGCAGCTAAACTGGAGAGCGTTCAGTTACTGACCACCTGTGTGGTAGCTTGTGCTAAGTAATGACTCTTTTTTTTCTGGTTACTTCAAGAAAGCAAGCACAAGGCTCTTAAAGTCAAGTATCTGCTGCCATTCTTCCGGTAAGAAACTTCAGGTTTGATGGAAGTTGCATATATCGTGACACAACCCCAGGAACATCTCGGTGAGAGGTATGGCACAGCTGACAAACTACTGGGCAAGGCAAACTCATGAACGTTATCTTAAAAAAAAATCAACCAGCAGAAGCAAGACAAAACATGTCGTTTGTTAAGTGACCCCATATGATCTTTTGAGTTCCAAAACCTCTTCAACTCCGAAAAATGCCGATTAGGAAGAGGCTTTTAGTTGAAAGCAATCCTGCGGTTGACAAGGCAGAAGCAAACAGGGCTGTAGCGTCTCGGGCAGCGCGGGAAGAGCTGTACTGCACCGTCAGCTGGTGCCTGTGGACACTGCCGCAGAAGTGGTGTGAACATGCTGGTGCGCAGCTTTCTGTCCGACTGCATCGGGAAAGTTTCTTTGCGTGTTCTAAATTGATGCAAATAACTCATTCCAATGAGTTTCAGGCGCCGTACGGCCTCCAGCGAGTGAGTGCGCATTTACAGATGCCCGTTCACGATGCCCTCCCCTGCGCCTTCGGTGAGCCTGGCAGGGACCGGGGCGGCCTCGGCTGCTTTGGCTTCTAAAACCGCAGTCACTGCTTCCTCAGATGGTGACTAGTCACTTCCAATATTCTGTGGGTAGTTAGTGAAATTAGGTGTTTGGAAAAACTTGATAATATGAAAGTATACTGGAACATTTCTTGGATCAGACTACTGCATTACTCATGCGTCATTAATTCTCCAAATATTAAGGGAACATTTCTTAATATTGGGCCCTATTCCGTTAAAGAGATACAAAACAGCTTGTTTAGTTTAAACCATGACGCAAAACGTGCCATCGCCTGAGCGGGTGCCCTGCGTCAGGGTAGGTGGGAAAGCAAAGTGGGACCGTTGGTGTGGAAGAGACTTTGTTGGACTTCGACGGAGAGCTTTGGATTTTCTGCTAGGCACTGTGGCGTGTATGTGTTTTATTAGCCCAGAACTGCAGTACCTCACTGTTAATGCTCGCATTGCTTAACTCCAGCGTAGGATTTCCTGTTGTCATAGCAGACCAACTTAATGCTCTATTCAGCATTCCTTGTATAACTAAAACCACTACTAACCTTGCCTGCAAGCCGGAGTTTGGAGAGAACGCAGCCTTAGTGCTAGCGGTATTGGGACCGCAGCTGCATTCATCAGCTCTGCTTTTTAGTTTCTGCCGTTCCAGGGAGATTCTTCTCTTTTCCAGGCTTAGAGCTGCCCTGGCATTTTCACTGCATTCGTTACTGCCGTGCCAGAAGCACAAACAGAATTTCAAGCGAGCCTCGTTTCTCTACGTTGGTCCGTAACGATGTTACCTACTGTTTTATTGCTCGCGTCCCAGCTCCTGTGAAACCGATAGTTGTGCATAACGCGTCGTAACTGGAAAAAGTTTGGAGCGTGTCAGCTACCAACTGCTTTATTACGTTATTTTTCTGGACGGGTGATGCTACCCCCTGCGTTTTAAGGTCGTCTATTAAGATGGAGCGCGGAATTGGTAGATCACAGAAGAATGGACCCCGGGCAGCGGCTGGTCTGAGCTCAACGTGGGTTCCCACCACCTCATGCTTGCTCCCACAGTCCCTGAAGACCTGGGCTTGCAGTGGAGGAGGTGGCACCCCATGCCCGAGAGTTCCATCTGTTGGAACTTCTCATTCAGTCCAAGCTGGTGGGAACAGCTGCCCAGAGACTGCTGCCTTTTTACCACTCTCCAAACCCGCTCTCCTGTTGCTCCTGAGCTCTTAACCTCCCCTGGGTGACCCGGCTCTCAGGGTGACTTTTTCGGTGACAAGCTGGCTCACCGCAGCCAGCGCATTCTTTAAGATGTCTGTGTATGAATAGTGTAATAGTTCACGGCTTTCTCCCTTAAGGACCCCTTCTTAGATGGTTTGTAGCTAGACGCTTCTTAAATTACAGCCCAAGATGGACATGGAAGACTACAAAAATGGCAAGGGCCACGTATCCAATAAGGGGAAGTTGGATAAAGATGAATAATGCAACGCCCAGGACGCTGGAGGAGGTCTGCCGTACGCGTGGCTTGCCAGACGCTGCCTGTCTTCCCTCTGGGCCCCTGCGAAGAGTGGAGCACTTCTGCCTTCGGGATCCGCTTAGGATGTAACCACCGATTTCTGCAAACCCAAACATCCCTGTAAAGAAATGCTCCGAATTCTGCATTATCTTCTGGAGCTAAATAGAGATTGGTCTCTGAGCATCCCCCCAGCTTCCGCGGGGCTGCTCAGCAGGGGTCAGACGCAAACTCCTGCTAACCCAAACTCCCCGGGCTCTGATGGGGCCTCTGGTTTGGGAGATGCAGAAGCAGGAGGGAGCAAGGAGTAGGACAGGTTGGATAAGCCATGTAATCCCTGGGCCCTGGGGACATTCCTTCTGCAGCAGAGTGAATTTCACTGTAAAAATTTATCAGCTTCACTTGCTCTTGCATACAGAAGAGTTTATCTTGGACAGTGTTGGGTTTTTTTTTCCTTTTTTTCCTATTTTAGTGGAATTATTTTAGATATCCCTGCTGGCTATATGCAGAAATTTGAAAGGAAACAATATATCTGCTTTTGGAAGCTGATGGTTCTTTGTCATGGAACTGACTTCTTGAAACAAAACTGATTTTCTATTTAATCTTTCTCACGTGTTATTTTTCTTTCTGTATTATGCAAAGTAGTTCTTTATGGAAATTACACTCTTGTGTATAACATAGAAGGTAGACTTTAAAGAAGAAGATATTTTTGACAAGGCTACAAGATGGAATTTGATAAGGTGAGCTCTGGGGAGTTACTGGTTTGGGAAGCACGATGAGGACAGGTGAGGCAAACTGGCTGTCTTTTCAGGGCCCCCGCTAGAAAGCCCCAACAGCGGGGGCTTTTCGGGAGCTTTGAAACAAGCCATCCCTTGCTACAACCTACGGCACGTTTCAAACTTGTCAGCATCGATGGAACAGCAGAAAGATAAAGTGAGAGACTCCCGTGTGAAATTTGAAGGCGGGGGGCGGGGGGGGGAAGCTGCTCAACACCGCTCGGTAAGCTAGGAAATTCAATTGCTGTATTTTTCAACAATTTTCTCGTCTCTGGTACATCAGGTGGGTGTTAATGCTTTCAAGTTGTTACCCCCACAGGGACTCACTATGAAGAGCAGAGAAGTCTAAGCGCGACATCAACCGCAGCCAGGCATCAAGCGGCTGCGAGGGACGGCGGGCACCAAGCGGTGCAGGATCGCTGCTGGAAGGGAGCCTGTGATCCTGCAACGGTCAGTCATCGCCGGCAGTGGAAGGCAGGCGAAAAGAGAAATACGAATAGCGACGGAAGCGGTAACGTAAACGTTTTACAAGAGAGGTCAAAACCGCTTTATTATTTTTATCAGTTGGATTAGAGTGAAAAATGAGAAACGCTGGGAGTGTTTTTGCCAGTATCTAGCAGGGCTGTGCTTATGAACTGCGAGGCTTGATGCAAGACTAACACTTGGTACGTGGTAAATTGCCCACGTATCTCCTCGGCATGTGAGCTCGGCTTGGAGTGTTAAATGGCTGTTCCAGTATTTCCTTTTCCAAACTGCACTCCTTCCTTTTCCACCGTCTCTCTGAGGGGCTCAGAGGCTCTTGAACTTATCCAAGCACGCAGCTTTTTTCTGTGTCCCAGGAGCTGGCTTAGTCATTTAATGATTTTATACATCTACATGTACTCTCACCGTCCGCTTGCAGGACGAATATTCGTACTTGGTTTCCATGTGGCAGCGTTGGACCCAAGATGGTCTGCTCAGAACACGAGTGGCTGGAGGCTATGGGTCCTGAGTCAGCTTCAGGAAACTCTTCCAGCCGCCCTTGATGGCCTTCCTCCTCCAAAGCCTTTGCTTAGCAAAAAGGTACCACATCTTACCTGAAAAGAGGAAAACAGAGACGATCATCACCTGAAGTTTTCTTGGGTATTTACCCAGGGTCAATGAGTTACCAATCAGGGCAGCTATGATATGGACAATTTTGAACATAAACGTAGTTCACCTAACACCCACCCCGCACTTAAACTTTAAAAAGTGCCAGCAAGGATGAAGAACAAATAAGCTCACCATTAAGGTAATGAGACCCATATGCTTACGCAGTCAAATAAAAGTGAGCTAAATGTATTGAAGAGCCAAAAAGCGGATGAATGAACCATGACAGACATCCTGAAATCATGTTTAAAATGCAAATATTGGTATTTCTCACACTTTTTTTCCCTTATGTAAATCACATTTAAATAAGGCATCTGGTAGAAGCGAACATATTTTTGCCTTTGAGCTTATACTCAAATGAATGAAGCAAACCCAACTTGAGAGAATACCTACAGGTTGCTACAATTACTGGAGACTGCAGACAGTTGGGGAGTCATAAACAAGGCTTGCCATTGTGATAGAAGCTGAGCCTGAAAGTCATTTATATCCAAATCTGCACAAATTCATCTGAGAATTTTTTTCCTAAAAGCGCAAGCCACACAATTTTCTCCTGGGATGAAACTGCAAATGTCAGGTTTGGGGAATCCAGAAATAGTTGCAGTCTGAAAGCACTTCAATATCAGAGAAATTACCCTCTTTCTTCTGTTTTGTTTCCATGTTACTTATGCAGAAGAAAAAAAAAAAAAAAGGGAAACAAATCACCAGCTTTTATAAGCTTAATATTACTTTTTCAGGGAAGGTATATCTAAGGGAAGAATTTTCATTCCTTTGCTAAAAGTTTGGGCCACTTGTTGCTATGCACTCGCTCTTCTAGCTGCTGCTGTCACCAACATTTATTGCTCTGCAGGTCTGACAGATCAGCCCATCTTTCTCCACCAGTGATGTTATTTTTAATTGGGCAAATTATGTCTTATAAATACTGCTGGCAGAGGGCTACCCTGAGTTGCAGGCTACCCTGAAGGGAAAACATGCCAAAATTCCTCTCCTTCCCTTTGAAGGTGCCACTTTGAATCGATGGAGCTACCAGCTTCAACTGTGTGGGATGGACCAGACCTTCCTGCCTGCTGAGATGCGAGGACGGAGCTTGCCGTTACGCTGAGTGTGGTTATTATACATATGCTCTTGGGTGCTGATGTTTGTGATTGAGAGCCAAGTGACTGAACTGTGAATTTGGGGCCAACCCAAAAGGAGATCAGGGAAGAAGTTCCATATGGTGGTGGCTGCTTCTGCTGAGGAAGAGGGTTCTTGGTCAATGCTATATTCGCATGCTTGGGTAATAGATGCCATCTTCCCCAGGGATACCAGGGATTGCACTGGGAGCTAGCATGAGCCTAGCATCAGATAGTCGTCTTGTGATACACTTCATGTATCATGACATATATGTAATATACCCGGAATATATCACGTGCCTGGGCCATAGGGGCAAGCGTGAGATACCAGATGCTCTTTGGCTCAATGGCAGTCAGACGTGTTTTCTTACCTGCTTTTCTTTTCGTGTGTGTATATATATATATCTGCCTTTTGCTGATATTCTTATTTTTCTGACCCCCGTTTCAGGGAGCAGAAAGAAGAAATATACCCTCTTCCTCAGCTTCCTTTTGGACTATCTTCCTGAAAGCCAAAAAGCTGTGAATATTCATGACATTTAGTTTAATTCATAGTGCCCTCTCAGATGGAAGGCTTAAACAGCCAGGAGGTACCGACATACCGTCAGAAATGAACACTTTACCAGTCCAAGCTGTGCGTACCCAACTGATGCACAGCAGCAGAAGACGTAAATGTTTGGAAAAGACACTTATGGGTAAGTGCCAAGCATAGATTTTCACAAAACACAGTTTCAAACTGGTAGCTCAGAGTTTATAGTCTTTCTCTCTGCACCTTGAAGTTGGAAGGTAGAGCTTAAAAGCTATGAAATAAAAAGAACTGAGCCCAGAATGGAGGAGGTGAGTCTAGATGTACTAGAGCTATGCTAGTTACCACCAGCTAAGGATTTGGTTTTCAGCTTCTGTGTATTATCCGATTACACAAGTTTGTTGTTGTTGTTGTTGTGGGTTTTGTTTTGTTTGTTTTGTTTTTATCTCCAGGCCCACCGTTAAAGGATTTGACCGCATTGCAACATCTCCAGCAAGAAGCCTGTCAAAGAGCCTGCTGGCAAAGGTTTTCTCGTGGTCCATATTACATCTATAACATCACTGAAACGTAACCGAGCATTTGCGGTTAGAGAGGGTGCCCTAAGTGTAACGTGAGTGCTGATTATCTGACACTTCTCCTCCAGCTGAAGCCTGGCCCTATCATGTGCTGGCATCAGCTGCCAGACTATTACAAGCCTCTAATGACAAGTTCCTTCCCTCGTATCATATTGTAAATGCATTAACAGATCACAACTGTAGCTCATCTCTTGCTTAGCAGATGAAAGGAAATCATTCTCCTCCAGATTAACTGAATTAAAATGGGAGCGCCATTCCTGACTCACCAGGACTAAAGCGCAGGCTCATTTCATGATTCAGCATTGAGGAGAATAGCTGTGTTTTCCTCTTTCTTCCCAGGAACCAAAAAGGTTCAGTTTGGGAGATCACATTAACCACCCCCATGACGTGCACCATATGTTTTAGTCTTTTTTTAATTACTGTAGCCTTTACAATCTCAGATAAATGTCATACTTACTGCTTTGTTTTACAATTAAATCTCCCCTTTGGGGAGATTTTTAAATCTTTTTAAAAAGACTCATCATCTGTGAAGCATAAAGGAGAACTGCAAATTTACATTACTATGGGCAAACAACAGTTTTGTTTGGAAAACAAACTTTAAACTATTATTATATCAAGATGCTTTTTATTAAATGCTGTGTTGATGCCACACAACAACAATGTAGGAGATAAAAGACATTTTCTCTCCCTCTTCAGCAGTGCCTTGCGTAAGCCAAAGCATTGGTTTATTATTTGAAGATAAAGGTCTACACAAAATAAAAAAGACAGTATCAGCTCAGGTCTCCACACATTTTTAAGATCTCAGTTTTAAGGGCTAAGCGTCAGTTTACATCTTGAGCAGGCTTTTGGTAACTGCTGAAGAACTCGAATCTATTCACAGCTTGCTCCCACTCCTCAAACCCACACATACTGTCTGCAAAGTGTTTTGCGCACTGGTATGTCTCATGAAAAAAAAAAAAATCATTTCTTAAATAACAGCAAGCTTAAATTCATCCCTCGTGAACCGTATGTGGAGACTGTTAAAGTTCTGTTGGAAAACTTCTAAATGTGAGGCAAAGGCAGGGTGCAGGGATGGAAGCGTGACTCTCTGCCATAGGGTTTGGCTCCAGAGGATCTCCGAGCTGTTCCCGAGCACTGATTAAACATCACAGCTCCCCTGTAAGGTAAATAAGGGATTAACCACACCTAACACGCACCACCTCGGCGTGAAATTCCTCAGCTGTGTGACTAAAGGGGAGCCAGAGCTGCCCACGATGGGAGGTGCTGGCTAGTGGGGTGCTGGCTGTCGGGTTGGCTTCCTCTGAAATCGTGAGGGGCTGCAGCTACTCTCCTCACAAATGTCACGAGGTTTTCTCTTTATGGCAATGATTTCCAACCGTCTTGTTTTATGCTGCTTCACGTACCGCCATGGAGCCTCCCTGAGAGACTGAGGTGGGGCCGGTGCAGAGGCAGATGGACCCGGCTGTGTCCGGCACGGGGCAGCCCCGGCCTCTCCTCACAGAGGCCCCTGCAGCCCCCCAGCCTTGCCACAGACACCTGGTACAGGGAGAAACAAGGGAAAGTCTTTTTTTTGTGTGGAAACCGTAAGAAGCAAAAGCCACCGCCATGCTCCAGAGGCACTACAAAAGCAGAGTGCCAGGAGGTGGGAAGGGCTGCTGCGGCTCCCCGGCCCCTCACCCTGCAGCGGAGGCGTGCTCCCCCCCTCCTGCTTCTGTTATTTTACACAGCCCGGGTTGTAGCTGCGACTCATTCATCTTGGGAGACTGTCCCCTTGCTCGCCCCTTTTCTCCCCGATCTGAAACTCTTCCCCCATGGTCAGAGGCTCACCAGCTTCTGGCAGACACTCCTCCATAAGCTGTAGGCCTCTATTTTCCCTTCAGTAACCGGGTGCCCGCTCTCTTGCCCTGAACAAGGCAGGTCTCGGTGCCCGCTCCCGCAGGTTTGCCACCGGCACAGGCCGCAGGCGCTGGGGGAGGCCGGGCGCCGCGGGGGCCCGCCCGCTCGCTGTGCCGCCCGGGCCTTTGGCAGCCTCGCGGCCACCTCTCCCCTCCTAACGCCTGGCTCCCGTGAAATCGGGGAAAAGTCGGGTCCTCCTTCCTTCCTTCGGCAGCGGAGGTTTGCACTGGCTCCACGTGTGGGCTCCAGATTTTTCCCTCTCCCCCTGCTCTGAGCAAGGGCAAAGCATGGGCCAACTGTGACTAGTTGCTGGAGCATGACCAGAGATGGGCAACGGAGCTGGGGAGGGGTCTGGAGCACAAGTCTGATGAGGAGCAGCTGAGGGAACTGGGGATGTTCAGTCTGGAGAAGAGGAGGCTGAGGGGAGACCTCATCGCTCTCTACAGCTACCTGAAAGGGGGTTGTGGTGAGGTGGGGGTTGGTCTCTTCTCCCAAGTAACCAGCGATAGGATGGGTGGAAATGGCCTCAAGTTGCACCAGGGGAGGTTTAGATTGGATATTAGGAAAAATTTCTTTACAGAGAGAGTAGTCAAGCATTGGACCAGGCTGCCCAGGGAGGTGGTGGAGTCACCATCACTGGAAGTGTTCAAAAATGTGTAGGCGTGGCGCTTCAGGATATGGTTTAGTGGGCATGGGGGTGTTGGGTTGATGGTTGGACTGGATGATCTTAGAGGTCTTTTCCAACATGAATGGTTCTGTGATTCTATTTCAGAAAAGCCCAGGAGGAGAGCAGGTAGCGCGGGTAAGAGGGGCCTTTCCAATGCGCAGCTACCAGTGTCTTGGCAAGCCCAGGTTACAGATCTCATCTTAAGAAAACAAAAACCCCACGACCTTCCTTCTGTCACCCTTTCTTTTCCCTGCAAAGGCTCATCATGGCTGAGATGGTGATCTCTTACACTGGTAAGAGTGTAAGATGGTCTCTCTCTTACACTGGAGACAACCAGAGTGGGGTCTGTGGGCAGCTGGGTATCTGCCCATTGCTGCCTGGAAACTTCTTCAGAACAACACCTCCCCAGAGACTGTAACGTGTTGAGAAAACAGCCCAGGCTGCTGCAGCTCAGACCCTTGCTGGAGAGGGGTTTTTTTTCCTTTTTTTTTTTTTTTTCTTTCTGATGGTTATAAAACTAAGGGGCCACATTTTTCATTCTCTCTGGCATTGTTAAGGAGAAACAGGCATATAGGGGTATCCCTAAACAGTTTACATCTGTGTTCTGAATCTTGAAGAAAACACCCAGCCAAATTTCAGGAAAGAAACTGGAGCCAGCTGTGAAAGGGGCGTTGCTGCTGTCTGTCTGTCATCTGTTCCCTTCAGTAGTAACAGGAGAACCATGTCCAAGGCAATCATGTGTTGGCCTTTGAGTATGAACTAACCAGGGCCACATAGTACTACAGCACCCATAAATTCAGCAAAGGAGTATGTGCTGTAAAAGGGATGCCTGCTGCACGGATCCGGCTCCAAAGCTGCAGTTTCAGCTACGGTGGAAAAAAAGAAAAGGAAACATCTCAGTCAGATTTTTCCAGAGCAGGTAACATTGGGACTACTTTCTAACTTTGAACTGAGATGATTTTGTGTGAACTAGGTATATTTGGGCAGGATGACATCTCCAAATAGTCCCTGTGGGGCTCAGGAGATGGTTTTGCTAAGAACTTGGCTAGCTGCGTGTCTGCGCTGCCCAACAACAGGGATGTTTTGCCTCGCTGGATGATAACTTTCACATGTTGTTAGAGATCCATCACAGTAGAAGTCAGTACTAACCGGCTCACATGGCCTTCAGCTTTCCAAGATTTAATCATCAGGTCTCCAGGCTGATTCAAGTTTTTATTAGCTCCACACCTTATCCAATTTGGGAAGCCTCTAATATGAGGCTTTGTTCCTGGCTGGAGGAGAGATACGGTCTGCCAGCACTTGGTGACAGTCACCCATTTCCCCATAGCAGTCAAAACACAATTTTGCTTGTTTCTTTGAATCATTTGCATTTTAAAACAGGCAAGGAAATCAGCAATGACAATTGCAGGCTAAATAACAGTAGGTTAGTCTCTAACCCACTTAGTTTATTTTCACATAATACTAGTTTTCTGTGGAAGAAGTGCTGAAAGCCCGAGGCTGATGCTTTACTAGAGAATAGCTTTGGGGGAAAAAAATAAACTGAAAATTAGTATTCTGGTGGTGGCCACCACTGCCTGGTGGGCTTAAGAGACAGATTTAGTGGTAAAACCAGCAGCCTGTGCCGCATCCGTCCCCGCACTGGGGTGTTCCTGGAGGGCAGAGCCAGGCAGTGTGGCACAGCTCTGCCGGCGTCCTGGCTGGATCCGCGGCCGAGCTAGGGTAGCTTCTTGGATGCTTTAACGACAATGGCTTGTAATAGCCACTGACAGGTATTACGGCAAGGAGTTGCCCGTCATGCTCCTTCGGGATAGCAGGCAGAGTCAGACAGCCACTTGCACACAGGGTAGCTTGGTGACGTTTGGGGAAATAGCCGTTTGGGTGGTTTATTTGTATAGTAGGTATTTATTACAAATGCAGGATAATAATAGGGCTCAGACCCTGCATTCTTGGCCTCCATGCAAGTATTTTTATTTGAGCCATCCACCAGAGGAAAACAATGATTTGTGTCAAGTAATTGCAAGGGTTTACGCACTTGTTTGTCAAAGGGGACCATGCTGTACCTCCGGAATGCACAGGTTATTGCCAGCGACCTGCACTCACTGGCAGCAGGTCTCTGCCCGTGTGGGCTGAACCGGAAAGCTCTCAGCAGCAGTGACGATCTCTGCCTTAGTCTCACACGTCGCTGTGGCTGGGGCCACACCAGGCTCCTCACAGAAATTCAGGTGCTGGTTAGAATAGAGTCTGGTGGGTGAGTCGTATGCGAGGACTGAGCAACACCGGGAGTTTGGAGCAGACGAGACAAAGCAACAGCCTCAGTGAACAAGGTGATGTAAAGGGAGCTGAGGTTGTGCTGGAGAGTGGAGAACAGTGGAAGCCTTAAAGAGCATTTCCCCCTGCATTTGTGAGCACTCGAGATGAGAGAGGTAGTCTGCCTTATGAGTCTAGCTGGTTTTGAAGGATTGTGTGTTTCTGGCAGTTTTCTGGTAACTCAGGGAGTGGGTACCTCCAGATAGCAAAGCAGAAACCTGGGAAATGGTACTTCCCTTGTAGGGAAACATAGAAATATTGGATGGAAATCATATCTCGTTTCAGGGCCGAAGACAGTCTTCCCATTTAGGGTTGGTAATGGAGTCCATTCTGGGGATGACGAGCTTGCGACTGGAATCTAGATGGGAATATTCAGGCCCAGAATGAAACATTGACAAAATTAACTTACAGTTTGGAAAGGAAAGAAGGGGATCCCGCATAGGCTGGTGCGTGTAAAAGGCATACAGAAAACTAATGGTGTGGCCCTGGGAGTGAACCTCAGGTTTTACACGAGCAGAAATATGAGGGCACGAGAACCTGCCTGCAGAGCTGCCTGTGCCGTGGTGAGCACACGTACGCCATTTGGGGGGCGTTCAGTGCACGTGGGCAAAGACACGGACGCCAGCAGCAGCAGCTCCTTCTGATAGCTGCAGGATACTGCAGCAGGAGATGGATATGGACTCATCTTGGAAGCACATGGAAGAACTATTAATTTTAAGGTGGTCATACAAATATGAGTCACCACGCTGCTGGGAGCAGAAATATTTCCACAAAGGGAAAAAACTCCCGGCAGTAGAAGATGAGCAGGCAAAATTCAGCAGTTGGGACGCATGTAAACTAAATATCTAAGTAAAGGAATGACAGAAGATACACTTTGCTTCAGGTTAAAAGCCTGGCAAGTCCTCGCTTGTGCTGAAAGGGCAAAGGATTAAAAAAAAGCCCACACAAACTTAAGGGAGAGCTTAAAGTTATCCCCGCCACCCTGCCTGGGGCTGGCTGCATGCCCCAGCAGCCTCTCCGGTTTCATCCCTTCCTGGTCCCTGGCTGGTGGCTGCAGCCCTTCCTCTGCGCTGTGTGGCTGCCGGGCGCTGCGGCTCGGGGCTCAGAGCCGTGGCAGCCCCGCTCCCTTGCGAGCTCGCTGCACCCCGGCCGCGTGCTTGGGTCCCGGCTGGACCTGGCAAGGCCATGGGCCAGCGTTACCAGGAGGGGCCTTCTGGTGCCTTCTGTTGCCTTTGCTGGGAGCCCCTCAGCTGGTTTTACTACCTGCCAGTTGCTCAGTGGATGTCCTTTGGGAGATGCCCTAATCTTTAATTCCTTTGCGCTGAATAGCTCCAGGCAATGCCACCCGTTTGCCCTGTCAATAAGTGCTCTCCAGGCAAACGACTGTCTTGTGACAACAATTTGTTCCATGTGCCAATGTGGGACCAAACTGCGAGAGGACTCCAGGCTTTGAAAACCGGAGCGGCTCTTCAGAAGGACAGCACTGTGCAGCGTGCACGGTGTCGCAGGGCATTTCAGTCCTGCTCAGGGTCCGGCTGCCGGACGTCCTCTTGCTCGCTTTCTTCTTGCAACCTGTAGCCATCCTGACTTTCACACTGGCTGCTCCCGCATCCTACCTACTGCTATATCCAGGAAGGCTGGGTGCAGCGCTGACAGATCCCTGCGCCCACAGAGAACCCTGCTGACGTTAGCAGAGCCGTATGTGGGTGCAAAAACCCACATAAAAAGAGCCCACACAGAAAGAGCCCGTGGGCTCTGGGTCCTAGTTGGCAACCTTAAATATTTGTAATGTTCTGCTGAAATGACATTTCAATACTGTTATCCTTGCTAAATTAGGAGCATGTTTCAGAATCGTAATGTGAAGCATTACTCCGAGGGTAGCTTCACGCGACGCAGCGTGTTGGCGGTCATCCTTATCTTGGATATTTGTTTTGTTTTGTTTACAACCTGCATGCAATTTGCTGCAGCAAATCTGAAGTGGATTTTAGCAGCCTGCGTTAGTCAGCTCATCCACCATGAAAAGAGATGAAGCTGCATCTGTTTTTTTGAAAACTTGCAAGGTCAATACTGAACATTTCCAAAAAAGAAAACAATAAAAAGAAACTTGTTGTTTCAATTGCATCCTCAGCTTCCTCACTCTCAAAATGTTCATGTACAGAAGATCCTGTGAGAGGAACTGGTATGGCCAGGAAGAAATGGGAAGTGCCAACAGGAGTGACTGGGGAAAAACGCAACTCTGCCTGATTGCCGCACATGTGTATGGATGTCAGATTTGAGCCACTACTGCACAATCAGGAATCAGTCCAAACTAAAGTGCATCTCACATGCTCAGCCGAAGTTTCTTGGGAACGTTACATGTGGCAAAAATGAAGGCAACAAGCCCTGGAAGGGGGCATGTTGTACCTGTTTCTGTGGCTACGGGGTAAAGGAAGAGCTCACCTTGGCAGAGGATTTGTCTCAGTAGCGTTTGCAGTCTGAACGCTCATCAACGAGGTGACACTTGCTGGCATCAGAGTGCTGATTTCTGAGCGCCATGCTTTCCGATGCGTGCTTATTGGTGGTGAAAAAGTTTGAGAACAAGGAACAGTTTCAAGTCAGGTTCCAAGATAAAGATAATTTTCCTGCCGTTTGTCTTGAAGAGCCCTTTAATCTTAGATTTGGGGACGTTTCTCGGACGCTTGCAGTAAAGTGTCAGAATCTGAAGGAATACCTTATCAAAGGCTGCTTATAAATGCTCTTGGTTTGTCAGTACATTAAGTTAAGAGCAAGTCACCGTAGGGCACACTTGCTCCTTGCTCGAAGAATTATGCTTTACTCTGTTTCGCATGTATGACTTTATTTCCTCCAAGGGCCCTGACTGGGTATAGCAGAGTACAGAATTTGACCAAATACCTGCAGAAAAACTGGCTGATGATAAAGAAAAGGCAATCCAGTTTTCGTTCTAAACTGTCCAAGCAGGTAATTCTCACACAGCATTTATCTGTCACCACAGGAATCGTCTCTTGTAAGCTGTTTCTTTAACTTTCAACTGTTAAGAGTTCAACCATGCAGGTCATGGCAAATCTTTGCGAGCCCTGGTGATCAGAAATCTCTGGAACATGAGCTTTTCTCCACTGGGTTCAGAGTAGACATACATTGTAATTGGTTTGTTTGGATTGGGCTAGTCTATACATTGTGCGATTTTTCTCTCATTTGAAATGTGTTAGAATATTGACTTTCTGCTATTTCAAAGAAGCAAAGTCTACTAAGAGGTTTTCCTATGTAAGCAATACATTTTTTATGCTTCTCAACTGTACATGCAATAAAAGGCATGCTGCTGAACGGCCTGACTCTGGCCAAGCAGGCATTGTTTTCTCTTGCTGTGTGACATCTTCTCAAATTCTGGAAAAACTGTGGTTGGATGAGGACATGTGAGGAAATATTTCAGTCTGAGTCTGATCATGCTTGACAATTGCTCCGCTCTGCTCTGTGGTTATTCAGCCAGAGTGCTTTAAAGTGGGAATGTTGTAGCCGTGTGGAAGAGAGAGTCACGGAAGAGATGTGGCAAAAGAGTTTCTACAATTTACAGTGGCAGAAAAAAAGGGGTAGAGGACACTGGTGGTTTGGTTCCCACTGGTCTGCAGTTAGGAAACGGTTGCTTAGGAAACACTAAAGACTCCTTGTGTTAGCTCTGGGATTCTGAAATGTCACATTTTCTCTCCCCTGATTTGGTTCCTCTTCTTTGGGGCTTTTATTTGGAAAAGCTCCAGTAGCTTCTGAGTGGGTCAAGTTCTCTAGGATTAACTACACCATGTACAGAGGTTTCTCTATGTGTCCAGGTTTCCTGCCTGTCTCTCGGAAGCAGGCAGCACTACCCCTCTCCCCTTTGGTGCCCAAAGCAGAGCTTAGTTTCTGGAGTATTGGAGGTGAAAAAAATGTCTGAATGAAAGTCCAAAAGAACATTTTTCCTCCTTAAATCAGAATTCCAAAGAGTTAGTTTTGCTTTCCAAAACTAATCCCTGAGTGTGTATGTGCTAATCCCACCAATGATAATGGCTGCTCTGTATCTTGTGTGGATTCACACGACCTGCCTTACCCTCTCAGTCCCCAAACAATGTTTTTTTGTCAGTTTTCTTTAATTCAGAAATGATGGATATTTCCATTTAGCCTCACTTCATGAAATCCTGGATGTGTTAGTTCTTCAGTGTCACTTGAAGTCTAAGCGAAGTATTTTAAGCGATGTTAAAAAAATTACTCTGTTTCTGAGCCATATTTTTACTCAGGCAAACAGAGTGAAAGCACTGCCCGAGGACAGCCCAGCAGCCCAGGACTCCAACTCTTGATTTAGATTTAGGGTTGCTTGGGTTTATCCAGATGAGTGGTGTTGTGGTGAGGTACAGCAGAGCTGAGCCGGCAGGTTCTTAACGGCTGTTTTGCTCTGCTGTGCTGAGGAGTTTCTATCTACAGTAGGCTCCTCCGGGGCTATGTTGCATCTGTTGTTGCTGTTTTAAACTGATATGTAGAGGGATGAATTGATTTCTCCTAGCGGTATGTCAGGAAATCGCTGGCAGAGCAGGGTAGAGCCTGCTCCCTGCGTCACTGTTATCCACCCTGACAGTGCCACTGCTCTCCTTCAGCTCGATCTGGAGATTGATGGTGAAAAGGTTTGAGAACAAGGAACAGTTTCAAGTCAGGTTCCAAGATGAAGATAGCTTTTCTGCCATTTGTCTTGAAGAGCCCTTTGATCTTAGATTTGGGTACGTTTGGCTGAGAACCTGCGCACGACTTCCCAGCACCTCTCCCCTGCTAAAGATGCACCAACAAACACCAAGCCTATGGTTATGTTTCCTCCTGAAGTCCCCCCATTGCTAAACATTCAGCCCGGGACACAGCGAGGGTGTTGGAAACGCTGTTGTACGAGCGGTGAGAAGGATTTTTAACTTCTGTCTTTAATGGGTCTGGTTGTCGGGATCTCCTGCTGCCTCTGCCTGCACCGGTCGTGCTGGTGGAGCAAAAATTGTGATAACCGTCAATGGGTGTTTCGGGGAGAGGAAAGCTCACGTTGAAGATCTAACAGAGTCAGGGATGTAGCTTGTGTCCTCCTCTTAGCTCTGAGGAAGGATTTGTGTGCCTGAAAGCTCCTTCAGTGTTTCCATGTGCATCGGTTTGTCTGATGCGGGATCTAACCCCTACCTACAGACTTTGCCTTGCTGAGGCCATCATGGCTTTAACAGCAAAAACTGCTGGAGTGATTTCAGGAGTCTCCTGTAATTCTTGTTTTAGTTTTATCACAGTCCTGGGGTCGACTCTATTGGTCTCTCCCGGCCTTCCTCAAACACGCGTGGCTCAGACCCCAGGCTGGGGAGCTGGCAGGCGTGGGCTCGCTCCCAGCTCAGCCACAAACCTAATGTGCAAAGGCCAGATGAAGCGTTACTGCTGGCTCTGCTGCTTCCCATCTGCTTGTGGCACAGCTGGGTGACAGCAAGTGGCACTCATGGGCTGTCACCAGATGATTTCAGGAGACCATAAACGCTGCCTTCAGAGCAGCAGTGCTCACAACGCACCTTCGCAGAGGTAGAGAGAAATCCGAGTCCTCTGCTCTTCCTGTGCTTCCTTTTTTCCTTCGGGTGAAATTCAAGATTGTGTAGGATTGTTTTTGGAGGGCTGATTGTTTCCTCACAAAGTAAATAGCATTTTTCTCCCTGGCTAAAGTTACACAATAATTTTGTATAGTTGGTCTAGCCCTGAGGGTGTCCAACAGCGACGGGCAGCAAAGCCCCTCCCCACGCGCACTGCAACATCGCACAATAGGACAGTCCCACTTCCCCAAGCTTTGGCTGTGCCAGAGACAGGATACCACATTATTCAGAAATGGAAATTCCTACACTGCTACTTTTCCCTAATTGTACGCACATTTTGTCTGTGCAGATTTCAAACTTGCCTGTGAACGGGAGCTGCTGAGAGCCAGAGGCAGACCAAAAGTTTCTTTGATAATGTTGCATTTTTACTGTCACGGACTGGGCTGAGCCGCGTTTGCTACGAGGAGGAGAGGAGAGGGCAGGAGGACGAGGGCACGATAAGGACCTTCTCCCCCAGGGCGGCAGTGACAGGAGAAGGTGACCAAGCGCTGCAGGGGAGCCACCACCTCTGACCGCAGCAGTAGATGCTGCTCCATCCCCTGGTTTTTGGGAAAGGCAAAGCCAGCGGCCGGACCACGGATGCTCTGCTACATCCGTCAGCGGTTGCTCCCCCCCTGCCCGCATGGCCCGTGCTAGGGGCAGGCTGGCGGCGCGGAGCCGTTTTGCTGAGGGCTGAACTGGCAGCCTTGGCGGGATGCCGAGCGCCATGTTCCTGAGGCTCTTTCCATGCAGGCTTGCGCAGGGCTGTCCTCTGCCGACAGCTTTGGTGGGCATCAGACGGGGAGGAGTACTGGGGCCTGGACGTGCAGGGGGTGTTCGGTCGGTCCCTTCCCTCCCATAACTAAATGCCTGAGGAGATGGAGCAGCTCTGCAGCGTGAAAACAGCCCGGCGCTGCATGCCCCAGGGGCTTGTTGCGGGGGTTTGGGGCTGGCCCTACAGCTGGGCTAAGGGCTGAAACTGGCTTGCGCTGAGGGGGCAGAAATGCAGGGGGGAGCTGAGCCTGGTTCCCTGAAGAGGGGTCCCAGAGCTCCCAATCCAGGGCAGGTCAGGCTGCCCCTGAGCCAGCCTGGGTGCTGGAGCGAGCCCCTGCGCTTGCAAGCCCGTCCCTGCTGCCTGGTGGGGAAAAGGCACCCTGGGTTATTCTTACGACCCTCTGAGGGATGTTTTCTCGATGACATAGTGCTGCAGTGACTTTGTTCTTCCCAGGGACTTGTCCCTAATTTATACCAGGATGGGTTTCTATAAACAGTGTCTATTGTCATATAAACATGACAACCGGACCCTCTCGATGTAAAGATTAGGATCAGAACCAGCAAACGCTTCCGTGGCGGGTTACGGCGAGGTAAGTTTGGGGCCGCTTAGATCTCAGTGAGTGGCAGGGGGATGAAAAGAAAATTAAAAGCACTTCTTAGCCCAATTTCGAAGCCACCTTTGATTGACTGAGTGGGCTTCACCCGGGCAAACCCAGGAGGTTGAGGCCCCTCTGCCCCATGGCAGCTGTGGGGCTCGGCTTCCCCCCCCCCCCGTTTTTTTGTTTGTTTGTTTGTTTGTTTTAATTGCAAACCTCAGGAACTAGGATGCAGACTTTTTCTCCTCCACGTGAGCGTTATAAAGAGCCGATCTCCGCGTTTCAGTACGCCCAGCCCGGCTCCGTGGGCTCCCCGGGGCGGCGGGCGCTCGTCTTCTGGCCGGGCCGCTGCGGGGCGCGGTGCGGGGCGCGGCGCGGGACGCGGCGCGGTGCGGCGGCAGCCCCCGGCCTCAGGTCAGACACCCCCCCCGCGCCGCCGGCCGGCCCCGCCGCAGCTTTCCGGCCCCTCCCTCCGGCTCCCGGGGTCCGCTGGCCCCTGCCCCCGCGGAGCGGCGCGGCGCGGAGCGGGGCGGTAAGTGCGGCGGGGGAGAGCGGGCGCGGAGCCCCGGGCGCGGGTCAGCCCCCGGCGCCCCGCTCCGCGGAGGCGCAGCTCTGGGCCGTCCCCGCGGAGCCCGGCGGCAGGTCCCGGTGCCGGTGCGGGTGCCGGGCGGAGCGGAGCCGGCCGCGGCCCCTCGGTGCAGGGTGGGCGAGTCACAGGGATCGGTTTGTGCTGGGACAAACCTGCGAATACTTCCTTCTCTTCCTCTGTTTCTTTCTCCTTTCTTCTTTCTCCCGGTTTCTCTTCTCTTTCTCCTTTTAAAATTTATTTATTTATTTATTTATTTCCCTTGTTCTGGAAGTGGCAAATTGTCAAAGGAAAAAAAAAAAGTTGCTGTAAGATGTTTCAGAGCTGTTGCTTTATTGAAAACAACTCCCTGGGTGGAGGCGAGAGCAGCCTGCGGTTCGGTGGGAGTGTTCGCAAATCAAATGTCATTCGGAGGTGAGGGGAAAAAATCTGGCAAAATTGTTCCATAAATGCGTTCTCCAAGTTGTGCGGGCTTGCTCGCCTCGTGTGAGCTTAACGAAAACCAACGGGAAGTTTGAAAGGAAGGGGAGAAAATACGTGGAATAACTAAGAAAAGTGCTTGCTGCCTGCTTTTGCTGGTGTGCTTGGATTCCTGGGGCAAGCAGTGCCGGGTGCGAACGCTCGCCGGCTGCCTCCCTGGCAAAGTGGAGCAGGGGGCTTGTCGGGGAGGTTTGAGGGACCAGGCTTGCGGGATCGGTGGAGAAACCCAGCTGCCGGCTGCAGAATTGCTCACGGCATGTTCAGGGCTTGAGCAAGAGCCAGCCTGTTCTCTGCCCCCATGCCTCCCCTCACCTTATCTCTCCCTCTTGTCCCTCAAAGGCTTGTGCTGGAGCCTGTCGGCCAGCCCGGAGCTGAGCCGCCCGCGGGGAGCGAGGCCAGAGGAGGTGGCGTTGGGCACATTGTCTCTCCCAGCTGCAGGAAGGACCTTTTAGCTTACTGGGTCCACTGAGATTTTTCTTTAAGCCTTCAGTACCGAAGGAAAAGATATTATTATTGCTGAGTTATATTAGTACTGAGTTTTATTTCTTGGCACCCATAGGTGATGAGTAGAGGGGTGGTGCTTGAGAGTGTATCCGTTCCTCTGGTTTTCTAACGGCACCTGAATTCTCTGCTTTCCTGCCCCTCCTCATGGCAGACCTTTATTTTAGGCATCCTTGTCCTTTTGGTTGCAGGGGGAGGCTACAGGCGCGTCTTATAAACATGGCTTTACTTATAACTTGGTTAGAGTGTCATTCAACAACAAAAACTGCAGCTTGTGGTATACGGGTGTAAACAGGTGTAAAATTACCTGAGAAAGGTACAGCTTTCTAGACATAAAACACTCTTATTAGTGGAATGGATGAAACTATTTTTAATGTGAAAGATTTTCCCCTAATGGCAGAATGGAGCCTATAGAGGACAAAAAAGGGTCTTTTAACTGCTTCTTTTCCCAAATGGAGTCAGCTGCACCTTCAAAATCGCTTTGAAAACAGTTACACCAGCATTAATAGGGCTGGTATTGGTGTAAAAATATAATCCAAAAATCACACCCTTAATTGGCATTACTGTGTTGGGAAACCTTTTCCAGTGTTGCTTTATTCTTCTGTGTTCAAAAAAACATGCAGACATGGCACTTCGGGA
The DNA here is from genome assembly GCF_964289735.1 of Phaethon aethereus. NCBI lineage: Eukaryota > Metazoa > Chordata > Aves > Phaethontiformes > Phaethontidae > Phaethon > Phaethon aethereus. Next base: position 23,229,866 of record NC_138587.1, read on the forward strand.
CATGGTTTAGTGGGCATGGTGGTGTTGGGTTGATGGTTGGACTTGATGATCTTAAAGGTCTTTTCCTAACTTAATGATTCTGTGATTCTATGATTCAACAGCCATATTATTTTAATTGTATCCACCTAGTTGTTCTCACGGGCAAGGCTCTGAGCAGGATTTATTGAATTCAGTGTGGTGGCTGAGGCTTTACCTTCTCCAGTGAAGACAAGAAACTGATGGCAAAGCAGCTGAGGCCTTCAGTCCTGGTAGCTCCTCAGGGATTCCACTCTTGTGGGGCTGCTGGTCTGAGCGTACTGCAGTAAGCTGCTTCGCAAGCTGTACTGGGGTAAATAGTAGGTAAACACTCGCCTTGCAGTGTATTTGAATACTAGGAAAAATGCTTTTCTTTTAATTCAATTCAGCTTCTGTGATTGGAGAGATCTCTCACTCTTTTCCTTGCATCCATCCATCCATCCATCCATCCATCCGTCCATTTTAACACCTTTTCAGTTGCGTTAGGTGATAATGAGGCATTATATACTTCTAAATTTATTTGATCTCCTGGAAGCTGTAAGAAGCCATCTTTATGCAATTTTGTGCACGGAGTGGTAGGTAGCCTTTCAGGAGCGATGATGAGCAGCGAGTCCCACGGTGCTTGGTGGCATTAAAGGTGACATTCCAGTGCCATAGGCACCTTCTGTCGCGCTCAGGCATGCAGCATGGGAGAGCAACAGCAACCCATATACCTGGGGGCAGGTTGGGTGAACATGAGTGTAGCTTTACTCCTGCATATGTGCAAGATGAAGCCCACCAGATATCCCAGGCTGACTTTTGGCTCTGGTGGTAGATTGAGTGATTGTGAGGGGATCGAGTGCTCCCTCAGTAAGTTTGCAGATGACACCAAGTTGGGTGGGAGTGTTGATCTGCTGGAGGATAGGAGGGCTCTGCAGAGGGATCTGGACAGGCTGGATTGATGGGCCAAGGCCAACTCTATGAAGTTTAGCAAGGTCAAGTGCCGGGTCTTGCACTTCGGCCACAACAACCCCATGCAACGCTACAGAATTGGGGAGGAGTGGCTGGAGAGCTGTCCAGCAGAAAGGGACCTGGGGGTGCTGGTTGACAGCCTGCTGAATATGAGACGGTGTGTGCCCAGGTGGCCAAGAAGGCCAACAGCATCCTGACCTCTACCAGCAATAGTGTGGCCAGCAGGAGTAGGGTAGTGGTTGTGCCCCTGTACTCGGCTCCAGTGAGGCTGCACCTCAAATACTATGTTCAGTTTTGGGCCTTTCACTGCAAGAAGGACATTGAGGTGCTGGAGTGTGTCCAGAGAAGGGCAACGAAGCTGGTGAGGGGTCTGGAGAACAAGTCTGGTGAGGAGCGGCTGAGGGAACTGGGGTTGTTCAGTCTGGAGAAGAGGAAGCTGAGGGGAGACGTTATCAGTCTCTACAACTACCTGAAAGGGGATTGTGGTGAGGTGGGTGTTGGTCTCTTCTCCCAAGTAACCAGCGATAGAACCAGCCATTCTGAGAGGAAATGGCCTCAAGTTGCGCCAGGAAAGGTTTGGACTGGATATTAGGAAAAATTTCTTTACTGAGAGAATGGTCAAGCATTGGAACAGGCAGCCCAGGGAGGTGGTGGAGTCACCATCTCTGGAAGTGTTTAAAAAACCTGTAGATGTGGCACTCTGGGACATGGTTTAGTGGGCATGGTGGTGTTGGGTTGATTGGACTTGATGATCTTAAAGGTCTTTTCCAACCTTAATGATTCTGTGATTCTGTGATTCTATGATTGCTACAGAGCAGCAGTGCAGAGGAAATGGCATCTTCTCAACTGCTGTCTCTCTGGTTGGTATTGAACCCTATTATTACACTTTTTGGAAATACTTTGTTTTGCTGGACAGTTCCTCAACAGTAGGAGGGACAGTGCTGGGGCATTTCAACGCTGCCAGAACCGCTCCAGCCCTGTGGATGTCCGTTCCTCTGGATTTGTAGGAGCAGAGTAGTAGTTTCATCCCATCTCCAGTCTGTGACCTGCTTTCACTCCATGTTAAAAATTATGCTTTTTGTGCCTTTTTTGTGTGTGTTGGAACCTCTAAGGGCTCCTGTGGCTCCCATTGCTGTAGTGTCTGGTC